>NC_091766.1:53492939-54117939 GCF_029378745.1 Bos indicus | reverse complement strand
TATTCTATACATCTGTGTCTCTTTTGCTGTCTTGCATACCGGGTTATCATTACCATCTTTCTAAATTCCATATACATGCGTTAGTATAGTGTATTGGTGTTTTTCTTTCTGGCTTACTTCACTCTGTATAATAGGCTCCAGTTTCATCCATCTCATTAGAGCTGATTCAAATGTATTGTTTTTAATGGCTGAATAATACTCCATTGTGTATATGTATATGAATTCTTATGCATTCATCCGGTGATGGACATCCAGGTTGCTTCCATGTCCTGGCTATTATAAACAGTGCTGCGATAAACATTGGGGTACACGTGTCTCTTTCAGTTCTGGTTTCCTCAGTGTGTATGCCCAGCAGTGGGATTGCTGGGTCATAAAACAGTTTTTGTATGCATCTAGATTCAGTTTGCCAGTATTTTGCTGAGAATTTTGCATTTGTCTTTAAAAGGGATAGTGTTCTGTAGTCTCATTGTAATATATTTTTCTGGCTTTGATACCATGATACTGGCTTCAGACCAAGTTAGGAAGTGTTCCCTCCTCTCCTGTTTTTAATTCTTCTTTAAACATTTGGTTGAATTCACCGGCTGAACCATCTGGGTTTTGTTGGAATTTTTTTGATTATTGAGTTAATCTCTTTGTTATAGGTCTATTCACGTTTTCTGTTACTTTTTAAGACAGTTTTGGTAGTTTGTTTCTAGAAATGTGTACATTTCATGTGGGTTATCTGATTGGTTCGTATACAATTGTTCATTTATTCCTTTATAATCCTTTTATTTTCTCTAAGGTCAGCAGTAACTATTCACACTTTAACTTCTGATTTTGGTCATTTAATTCTTCTCTTCCCCCCACCCCCACAATTGGTCCGTGTAGCTAAAGTTTTCATTAATTTTTTTCATTGCAGCAACTTTGGGTTTTCTTGATCTTTTCTGTTTTTTTTTGTTTTTTTTTTTAATGTGACTTTTTTTCTTTCTTCCGCCAGTTATTTGGAATGTTTGTTTGATTTATATGTGTGTGTGTGTGAATTTTCCAAGCTTACTTCTGTTAATTTCTGACTTCATTCTCTTGTGGTCAGAGAATATAATTTGTATGATTTCAGCCTTCTAAATTTTGTTTTATGGCCTAATGTATCATCTGTCCTAGAGAATGTTCCATGTGTAGTTGACAAGAATTAATATTCTTACTTTGTAATTTGGAGTGTTTGACAGTTTTTCTTTTAGATTTAATTGTTGTAGGGTGGTATTCAAGTCTTCACACCCATGCTAATTTTCTGTCTAGTTCTGTCAATAGACAGAAAGTGAGAGTATTAAAATTGTCAGCTACTTTTGCTTCATGTATTTTGGGACTCTGTTGTTAGGTGTGTGTATATGTATTTTTGTTATTCACTTTTATCATTATACAGTCATCTTTGTCCCTGGGGACAATTTTTGTGTTGTCTTATTTTGTCTGGTAGCCACTCTAGCTCTCTCGTATGTGCTGTTTACATGGAATATGTTTTTCCACCCTTTTATTTTCAGTTTATCTGTGTGTGTAAGGTGAGTCTCTGTAAACAGCATATAGTTGGATCATTTTTAAAAATTCATTCTGCAAACCTCTGCCTTTTGAGGATTTAATCTATTGATATTTAATGGAATTACTGATAAGGAGGACTCCTGTTCTTCACTTCCTCCATTATGACCTTCTTTTGTATTAAATAGTTTTCTAGTGTTATAATTTTAACTCCCTTGTCATTTCTTTTATTATCTTTTTTGGGTTATTTTCTTACTGGTTGCCCTGGAGATTACATATTGTCTCTGTGTATCTCTATATCAGATTGTCTGTTATTGTTACAGATTTCCTCTTTATATATTGTGTGCCTGTCCCCTAGATTTATAATTATTGTTGATGCTATTGTCTTTTCAGTAAGAAAGGGAAAAGGATTTACAAACAAAAGATATATTTACACTGTTTTGTGCATTTACAAGGCATTCCCTCCTAGCTCAGTTGGTAAAAATCTGCAATGCAGGAGACCCAGGTTTGATTCCTGGATCAGGAAGATCACCCCCTGGAGAAGGAAATGGCCACCCACTCAAGTATTCTTGCCTGGGAAACCCCATGGACAGAGGTTATGTAGTTCCCTTTCTTGGTGTACTTTATTTCTTCATGTGTATTTGATTTACTGTCTACTTTTTTTTTGTCTCAGCCTGAAGAACTCCCATTAGCAGTGTCGGAGGGCAGGTTTGCTAATGATGAAGTACTTCAGTTTTTATTATTTGAAAATGTAGTTTCTGCTTCATTTTTGAGGAACTGTACTGCCAGATATAGAATTCTTGGTTAATTCTGAATTCTTAGAGCACTTTGAACATGTCATTGTACTATTTTCTGGCCTGACCCGGCGTAGTTTCTGTTGAGACATCACTTCGGTAGTCTTGTTAAGATTCACTTGAACATAATGAGTTGCTTCTCTTGCTGTTTTCTGTATTTAAACTTTTGATAGTTTGTGATGTGTCTGTGTGTGGATATTTTTAAGTCTATTCTTATGTAGTCTGTTGGGTTTCTTGGATATTTTTTATTTTTGTCCATTTCAAGTCTACTGATTCTTCTGCCTGCTCACATCGGCTGGTGAGCCCCAATAATGAATTTTTCATTTCAGTTATTATATTTTCTGCTCCCAAATTTTGGTTAAGTTTTATAATATCTGTTTATTAATCTACTCAGTTTAGTGACACATTCTTGTTTTTACTTTCCTTCAGTTCTTTAGACACAGTTTACCTTATGTCATGGAACACAAATAGCCTTGTCTAGGAACATCAACATCTGGGCTTCCTCAGGCAGCTTCCTGTCTGACTCTTTGAACTAATTCTGTAAAGGCTGCATTCTTTGTTCACTGTGGACCCTGAAGTCTCTGTTCCCTTAGCTTGGTGTCAGCTAATGGTTGAATAGTGATTTTATTAAATATCTGCAAACAAAACCATCTTCCAGCCTTTGCCCAGGGGCTCAGTGTGTTTGTTAGGATGAGCCTTTAACTCTCACTCGTAGAGCTTACAACTCTGCCTTAGCCTTTACCTCCAGCTTCCATAGAGCTTCAAGGTCAATAAGAGGTGAAATTCTAAGGGCCTTCCTAAGGCCATGCTTGTGGTCTTCTAGATTTGCAGAATTATGTCTGACCTTTTCAAAGCTCTAGACTTTCCTTCTAAGCTTTCTGGTTAGTTCATTGTGTGCCCCCAATTTTTATTCATCACCTCAAACAACAGCAACCTAGGACATCAGCATGAACACTGCCAACAAACTTGCCCCCATGTCTAGAGTATAGTAGCACTTTAGCACTAAGCTAGGTCCGAGTTAGGGAAAATAAAGACAGTCTTTTTGAGGTAGTCTTCCAGGGAGCCACCAGAATGGTCAGAACAAATACTTAGAAGTCTTTGCAAATGAAGTTTATTTTGCTATCTCTGGTGCTTGGAATGAAGGCTGTTATTTTTAAGACTACTAGTAAACTGGAGAGTAGGGGGCGGGACTGGGTAAGTTAAAACCCTGCAAAGTTTGCTGTTCTTACCAAGAATCAGTGTGTGGGTGGGGGTGGGTGGGGAAGGGTGTTGAAATAAGCATCATCTGGGTTGCTGCAAGCCTTTGAGGGTTCCAAAGAAAAGTGGATTCTGACAGTTTATGCCTTTTTTCTTTGTTCTTATGTGAGGGTGGAATCTGGAGTTCCTTACTCCACCATTTTTCTAATTTCATTCTTTTTTAAAAAAAATGTTTATTGAAATATAGTTGATTTACAGTGTTGTTAGTCTCTGCTGTACAGCAAAGTGAATCAGTTATACATGTTTCCACTCCTTTTTAGGTTCTTTTCCCATATAGGTAATTACAGAGTGCTAATTCCACTTCTATAATAAAGCACTTTTTGTGAAACCCAAATGTTTGTTTGTTTTTTGTTTTTTTTTTTTTTCCCTGAAGTCTCTCCCAGTTCTGAATAATGGAAAATACTATTATGGCTGGAAAATGAATTCACATTCGCCAAAAGCCAGCACTGGAGCTCTTGCAAACCGTTTTACTGTTGGTCTTAACTTTACAATCTGTTGTCTGTATACTACTGTATAAGTGGTCCTGAACCATCACAAGTTCACCTTTGGAACAGATGAGCTTTGAGCTTTTTTATAAAGAAGTTGCAGTTGTCTGAAAAGTACATATTTATGCCTTCTTCACCAAACTGTCTTATAGCAACTGACAGACATTTCAAGCCGGTCTGTGGTGGTGCTTCCCGCCATCCAGCAGTTGTAGCAGGAGTGATGTCCTTATCTGTATTGTGGTATCTGAGCAGTTGACTATTGTAGTAATGTTTTTGAAACTACTCTGAAGAACTGTCAGGAACTATAGTGATAACTCCAGAAGCTGGGATTTAGCACAGAGAAACCTACCCAGCTTTTATTACATACCTCGTTTCCAGTGACGCTTTTCTTTGAAGAAAGAATTCTAGGGTTTTAAATTTTATTTCAAATGCCATTTGGCATATTATATTTTTATGTGAATTTAGTGAAGTTAACTGAAAATAGAAAAATTGCAGTGCTGATATAGGGATAAAAATGTTGGGTTTTTATATTTAATAAAATTAGGACAGTTTTAGAAATTGTGAATATGCACCAGATAGTCAATCCCTGGCTTCATCTGCTTGCTCCTTACACTTAATCAGATGTACATTTTGTTCAGTAATATAGGGAGAAAAATCAGAGAACATGTGTAAAGTATGGGAATATATCACTGAATACAGTATCTTTAGAATGAAATACAAATAAGAATTTTGTGTAGTATACTTTATTTAGTTTTCTTGCAATAGAACATTACGCATCTCATCCCCACAACCCCCTGTAAAATATGTCTTTTCACTTGTCACAAATGCTTTTAAAAGGCATGTGCACAGAAACTAGGAATGCTTATCACTGAATCAAGACTCTCCATTGTGACCGCTAGAAAACTTTTTGACAACTAACTTACCTTTCATTTCCTTTTCTAATTCTTCTAAAATTTAGTATTTTGGATTATTCGATAATCCACACCAAAGTTTTAATTCAGTGACATCAATTCCTGTATTGCTGCTGCCTATTTGGTCTTCTGTCATTCACCAGTGCTGCCTGTTTATTTCAGTCAGTTCAGTTCAGTCATGTCCGACTCTTTGCGACCCCATGAATTGCAGCACGCCAGGCCTCCCTGTCTATCACCAACTCCCAGAGTTCACTCAGACTCACATCCATTGAGTCAGTGATGCCATCCAGCCATCTCATCCTCTGTCGTCCCCTTCTCTTCCTGCCCCCAATCCCTCCCAGCATTAGAGTCTTTTCCAGTGAGTCAATTCTTTGCATGAGGTGGCCAAAATATTGGCTTTTCAGCTTTACCATCAGTCCTTCCAAAGAACACCCAGGACTGATTTCCTTTAGAATGGACTGGTTGGATCGCCTTTCAGTCCAAGGGACCCTCAAGAGTCTTCTCCAACACCACAGTTTAAAAGCATCAATTCTTCGGCACTCAGCTTTCTTCACAGTCCAACTCTCACATCCATACATGACCACTGGAAAAACCATAGCCTTGACTAGACAGAGCTTTGTTGGAAAAATAATGTCTCTGCTTCTTAATATGCTATGTAGGTTGGTTATAACTTTCCTTCCAAGGAGTAAGCGTCTTTTAATTTCATGGCTGCAATCACCATCTGCAGTGATTTTGGAGCCCCCAAATATAGAGTCTGACACTGTTTCCCCATTTATTTCCCATGAAGTGATAGGACTGGATGCCATGATCTTAGTTTTCTGAATGTTGAGCTTTAAGCCAACTTTTTCACTCTCCTCTTTCACTTGCATCAAGAGGCTTTTGAGTTCCTCTTCACTTTCTGCCATAAGGGTGGTGTCATCTGCATATCTGAGGTTATTGATATGTCTCTTGGCAATCTGGATTCCAGCTTGTGCTTCTTCCAGCCCAGCGTTTCTCATGATGTACTCTACATAGAAGTTAAATAAGCAGGGTGGCAATATACAGCCTTGACGTACTCCTTTCCTATTTGGAACTAGTCTGTTGTTCCATGTCCAGTTCTAACTGTTGCTTCCTGACCTGCATACAGGTTTCTCAAGAGGCAGGTCAGGTGGTCTGGTATTCCCATCTCTCAGAATTTTCCACAGTTTATTGTGATCCACACAGTCAAAGGCTTTGGCATAGTCAATAAAGCAGAAATAGATGTCTTTCTGGAACTCTCTTGGTTTTTCCATGATCTAGTGGATATTGGCAATTTGATCTCTGGTTCCTCTGCCTTTTCTAAAACCAGCTTGAACATCTGGAAGTTCACGGTTCACGTAGTGCTGAAGCCTGGCTTGGAGAATTTTGAGCATTACTTTACTAGCGTGTGAGATGAGTGCCATTGTGCAGTAGTTTGAGCATTCTTTGACATTGCCTTTCTTTGGGATTGGAATGAAAACTGACTTTTTCCAGTCCTGTGGCCACTGCTGAGTTTTCCAAATTTGCTGGCATATTGAGTGCAGCACTTTCACAGCATCGTCTTTCAGGATTTGAAATAACTCAACTGGAATTCTATCACCTCCACTAGCCTTATCTGTAGTGATGCTTTCTAAGGCCCACTTGACTTCTCATTCCAGGATGTCTGGCTCTAGGTGAGTGATCACATCTCCGTGATTATCTTAGTCGTGAAGATCTTTTTTGTACGGTTTTTCTGTGTATTCTTGCCAACTCTTCTTAATATCTTCTGCTTCTGTTAGGTCCATACCATTTCTGTCCTTTACTGAGCCCGTGTTTGCATGAAATGTTCCCTTGGTATCTCTCATTTTCTTGAAGAGATCCCTAGTCTTTTCTATTCTGTTGTTTTCCTCTATTTCTTTGCATTGATCACTGAGGAAGGCTTTCTTATCTCTCCTTGCTATTCTTTGGAACTCTGCATTCAGATGTTTATATTTTTCCTTTTCTCCTTTTCGCTTCTCTTCTTTTCACAGCTATTTGTAAGGTCTCCCCAGACAGCCATTTTGCTTTTTTGCATTTCTTTTCCATGGGGATGGTCTTGATCCCTGTCTCCTGTACAATGTCACAAACCTCTGTCCATAGTTCATCAGGCACTCTATCTATCAGATCTAGTCCTTTAAATCTATTTCTCATTTCCACTGTATAATCATAAGGGATTTGATTTAGGTCATACTTGAATGGTCTAGTGATTTTCCCTACTTTCTTCAGTTTAAGTCTGAATTTGGCAATAAGGAGTTCATGATCTGAGCCACAGTCGGCTTCCGGTCTTGTTTTTGCTGACTGTATAGAGCTTCTCCATCTTTGGCTGCAAAGAATATAATCAGTCTGATTTCGGTGTTGACCATCTGGTGATATCCATGTGTAGAGTCTTCTCTTGTGTTGTTGGAAGAGGGTGTTTGCTATGACCAGTGTGTTCTCTTGGCAAAACTCTATTAGACTTTGCCCTGCTTCATTCCGTATTCCAAGGCCAAATTTGCCTGTTACCCCAGGTGTTTCTTGACTTCCTATTTTTGCATTCCAGTCCCCTATAATGAAAAGGACAACTTTTTGGGTATTAGTTCTAAAAGGTCTTGTAGGTCTTCATAGAACCGTTCAACTTCAGCTTCTTCACTGTTACTGGTTGGGGCATAGACTTGGATGACTGTGATATTGAATGGTTTGCCTTGGAAACAAACAGAGATCATTCTGTCATTTTTAAAATTGCATCCAAGTACTGCATTTCGGACTCTTTTGTTGACTATGATGAATGAAACTAACGTAATCTAACAATCAAAAAATAAAGCTATCAACTTAGTTTAGAAAAACAGCTCTAAACTGTTTTCAAACTAAGTATTCAGTACCCTCCAGTTGCTAAAAGGAAAATGCTCCATCCAGAATTGTTCTGCAGTGTGATTGCTTTTCTTCATCCACACTTTTCCTTCTGTGGGAAGGTTACCTTATTTTAAATTCTGATCAGTACATCATAATTTCGGTGTGTTTTGTTTTTATTTTTCATTGGAGAGACTCAAGACAAAACTTTTTAGGTCCTGTGCAGCCGTCAGTTGATTGTGGAGACAAATTTACAGTATAGCTAGGCTGTGTGCTTACATATATTTAACTTGGAAGTCACTCTGCTTGCCATTTAGCAGCTGCTTTTCCCTTAACGAGATAACAGAAACCATAGAAACCTCAGTAGGTGGAGCAATGTCATTAATGTTTCATTAAATGTTACAGGTAAGACAAAACCTGGTACCAATTTTGGCAATTATGTGACTAAATATATTTCTTTATTCTTATGTTGACATTGTTCCTTTTATGTGGCAGTCGGACACAACTAAGCGACTTCACTTTCACGCATTGGAGAAGGAAATGGCAACCCACTCCAGTGTTCTTGCCTGGAGAATCCCAGGGACGGGGGAGCCTGGTGGGCTGCCATCTATGGGGTTGCACAGAGTCGGACACGACTGAAGCGACTTAGCAGCAGCAGCAGTACATTTTAGGTTAGTCTTAATCAGCAAAGAAAAAGTCTGAGAGTATCCTGAATATTTTGTTTCTAAATAATTTAAGTTGATCTAGTAAGCTACTCTTATAGAAATGTAATTGGTAAGTTTGAAAACTTCATCTTCTTTAAATTTACCACCTTGAATTTTACCTGTCTTTTAAAGCTGACTCAAGTCCTCTGAAGCTGAAACAAGACTGGCATCTTTTAAAAATTTTTCTTTTAAAAGTAGCTTGATAGTATACAAACATTGGAGAAAAAGCCTAAACATCTTTCAAAATTGAATCATATATAATCCACTAGAAGTAATTTTACTAAGTTTGCAAATAGTAGTAAAACTCATGCATTTAGTATATTTAAAAATTTTGATCCAGTATTGTGTTATAAAAATACCTTGATGATTATTCTTTGGTCATGTGTGTAAAAATGATGGCTTTTCCTTTGCAACCCAGGAGTTTTTCACAGTGTCACACTTTAAAGATTTTAATTATTTAACTGAATAAGCTGAAACCACACATACCACTTAAACTATGCATTCATATGTGTTTTTTCTGTAAAATATACAGAAATCAAGTCTTCATTTTTGAAATTCAGAAGTCATTTTAATAGAAATAAAAGTTTGATCTTTAAAAATCCAAACTGAAGAAACAATTGTGTACTTGGTACATTTCTTGGTACGTTTATTAGTCTTAACTATATATCAGGTGGCCCATTAAATTAATAAAGGCAATCACTTCAGAATTCATGATTGGCAGAAATCACTGAGTATTTTGGGAAATAAGAGGAGAAAGCTTTTGTAGAGAATCGTTGAGGAAGATTCTAAGGTGAAAGGGGCAGAATACGTGAAAATCTAGCTCATTGTAGGCACTCAGAACATATTTCATTAAGTAAATGAATGAAGGAATGAAGCAGGCTTATTGAGGGGTGCTGAGAAAACATACTGATTGGAAGACAGTCCCTGCAAAAAGTTGGTGAGAACACCGGTCAGAATCGCTGCTATCGAAAAAGTCTGTAAACAATAAATGCTGGAGAGGGTGTGGAGAAAAGGGAACCCTCTTACACTGTTGGTGGGAATGCAAACTAGTACAGCCACTATGGAAAACAGTGTGGAGATTCCTTAAAAAACTGGAAATAGAACTGCCATATGACCCAGCAATCCCACTGCTGGGCATACACACCGAGGAAACCAGAATTGAAAGAGACACGTGTACCCCAATGTTCATTGCAGCACTGTTTATAATAGCCAGGACATGGAAGCAACCTAGATGTCCATCAGTAGAGGAATGGATAAGAAAGCTGTGGTACATACACACAATGGAGTATTACTCAGATATTAAAAAGAATGTATTTGAGTCAGTTCTAATGAAGTGGATGAAACTGGAGCCTATCATACAGAGTAAAGTAAGTCAGAAAAAAAACACCAATACAGTATATTAACGCTTATGTATGGAATTCAGAAAGATGGTAACGATAACCTATGCAAGACAGCAAAAGAGACACAGAGATAAAGAACAGACTTTTGGACTCTGTGGGAAAAGGTGAGGGTGGGACGATTTGAGAGAATAGCATTGAAACATGTATATTACCATATGTGAAATAGATCACCAGTCCAGGTTCGATGCATGAGACAGGGTGTTCAGGACCAGTGCACTGGGATGACCTGAGGGATAGGACAGGGAGAGAGGTGGGAGGGGGTTCAGGATGGGGGACACATGTACACCTGTAGCTGATGCATGTCAATGTATGGCAAAAATCACCACTATATTGTAAAGTAAATAGCTCCAATTAAAATAGAAAAAAAAAGAAGGTGAGAGTTGTTACAGTACAGATTTTGGTGGGCCTTGTTATTGCTCAGGCTTTATTTTTATAACAAAAAGGCAGTTTGCTAGAGATGTGGAAATGTGGCTTGGGGCTGATAATGGAAACAATGTGAGGTTTTAGGGCAGTGGTTTCCAAACTCTGTTTAAATACAAAGTTTGCTGGTACCTGGCATTCCAGTTTCAGTTTTACTGGTTTTAGCAAAACGGCTTCACTGATTTGATTGCTTCCTGTATAGATTAATATTATGATTCCAAATGTATAAAATATGCTTTGTCAGCATAATACCACTTTACCTGTCTCATGTATTGAATGTTCTGCATAAAGTTTAATTTTTTAAAACAGGATTTTGCTGCTAAGGGCTTGAAAATTCCTTTTTTAGGAAAATGAAGTAGATCAGGTTAAAACTACAAACAAAGAGAATAGTTTTGAGGTTCTTGTGTTCAGGTTTCTTTGGTAATATTACACAGTAGAATTCTTTTAATAAATATTTAATGATATCAGATATTAGATGGCTGTAATGGCTGAAGTGTTCAAAGGATGCTACAATATTCATGACTCATGATTGAAATGACATTAAGGCTATCTCTCTTCAAAATTATATCATTTATTTGTTTGGAATGCTTGTTAATGCAGGTGTCCCAGAGCCTTTCTTCCTTTCTTGTCCTCTTGTGACCTGTCCACTGCAGAACTTCTGGTGGGGAGTTCTGATACAGTCTGTGTGTGTCTGACTCTTCACGACTCTGTTGACTGTAGCCCGCCAGGCTCCTCTGTCCATGGGATTCTGCAGGCAAGAATACTGGAGTGGGTTGCCATGCCCTTCTCCAGAGGATCTTCCCAATTCAGGGATCGAACCAGGGTCTCTGCATTGCAGGCAGATTCTTTTCCATCTGAACCACACTGAATGATAACATAATAATGTCTTTTGGAAAATGGATGAATAAAGAAGTAAAAAGAACAAAACTTAACAATTCTACAAATGTTTTGTTTTTTGGAGTGGGGTGTGGGAAGAGATGCTGATAAAAGAGGATGTGAAGAGGAGAGATATCTGCCTTTATTTCGTTGTAGCCCAACCTCGTTCAGCCAGATCCTAACATACTTCACTGAAAACAAATTTCCTATTCAGTAACACATAATAACCTAAATATCAAGGCATCTTAACTGGGCTGTTTTTAGATGAAATAACTGTTCATTTGGCTTGAAAAGATACTTGTTCCAGAAAGTATCTTTTAAGCTTAAGTTTTTTCTTATTTAATTTCAGAACTCATTTCAGTTCTCATGTCTAACAACAGTGTAAGGAAAAGTGAGGCTTGAGGGAAGATGAGAAGATACTTAGGAATAGATGAGACAATTAAACTACAATTAGGAAGGTATATACTTTCCAGTGAGGATGACTAATATAATATCACAGAATTTTCTTTCATAGTGTTAAAAGTGCTAACTTGAAGGTACTAGTCTGAAAAACATATATAAAAATAGTGGGGGAGGTGAGGAGAATGAGGGGAAAGCCCATGACCCTATTTGTAGTGCCCAAATCACCCTTTTTCAGTTCAACTCTAAAGTGAAGATTACAAAATTCACTTTAAATTTTTTAATTGTGGGACTGTTTTTCACTCCATAGGTAAATTGTGCATCTTTTGATCTTCTTCAGTTTCAGCTTTCTCATGGTTTGATGCTCCATTCTGTACCGGATAGAGTTGTTAACAAAAGAGTAATTAAAAAAAATTTTCCCCCATTGGTTAAAATTGAAAGGGAAATTGAGGTTAGAAATTTATCTGAGAAATGAAATTATAGAAAAATTATATTTAATTATCAACCTATTAAATTTGAGTTTTGTCCATACTATGCATATTCTTCTTTTCAAGATGTTTATCATCAATAAACCAACTTGCTGTCCTATAGCAAGTATTCTTGCCTGGAGAATCCCAGAGACGGGGGAGCCTGGTGGGCTGCCGTGCATGGGGTCGCACAGAGTTGGACACGACTGAGGTGACTTAGCAGCAGCAGCAGCAAATGTACCAGGAAATATAGTACCCATATAAAATAAAACTTTCAACCTATTTAATGAATAGCTGATGACCATTAGTCCTTTGGGTTTAGAAGTAACTGAGGAAGTGCCACTCTTACCTCAGCATTATTTCAAAATCTTCTTTATAAACCATATAGTTTCCAAGGCCATGAGTCTGGCACCTTTCCAGGTATTAACTATTGTAACAAAGATAGAATTTGGTTTTATTTACCTACTGATTAAAGTCTAATTTGAACCCCACCCCCAGTGAGATATGAGAAATAACACGTGCTCTGAGCCATACCTAGTCCCAGCACCCTGTGTATTCTTTCTTACTTGAGCTCCTAAATGAGAAATTTAACAACTGTGATGGCCATTAGCACCCAGTGCCCCCTCAGAGTTTTTTTTAGAAGGTAGTACAGGATAATTTATTAAGTTATTTGACAGAAGTTACACATGATTTTTTTTTAAAGAAATGGAAATTATGAGAAATAGAAAAAAATTAAAGACATGGCAGAATTATTACCGTAGAACCAAAGGTTGCAGGAAGTAACACTCCCAAATTTATTGAGCATAATGGACTTAGAACAGGGAGAAACAAAAAACAACCCATACAAGTTCTGAGGGCCTCAATAATTCTACATTTAATAAAATTACTCACTCTGCCCTTTGGGCTTGGGAATTAGGTAAAATTACCAAGATATCTAGAAAATGGTTGTCATGAAATTATTTGCTTAGGGTACTCTAATAGTAAAAGATATGTTTTTAGAACCTATTAAAAAGTTGGCCCAAGAAGCATATAAGGAAGAAGCCAGAGAAGCAAACTCCTACAGAATTGTGCTGTCTGTTTTATAGTGGCTAGCTTTGGATGTTTCTGAAGTCTTATCATCATCTTTCTCTTTCCACAGAGGATGTTGAAAGTGTCTGTAATTTCTGTGGTTGGTCATCTTTTTGCTCCAGATACATGATTTTAAAAGTACCTTTGGTTCCTAAGGCCCTTTGAGCTAGGGTTTATTCAAAATGCTTGGTGACTTGATTCTAGGATTATGTGATGAGACATTCCCTTTTTATGTCTTATCACTCATTTTAACATTCATTGAACACACTGAGTGAAAGATATGTTCTGAACTTTCAGTGGCCATTGGTACCAGTGATGGCAGATAACTGTGGGGAGACATTTAGAGAACAGCAATAGTAGACAAGTTTGATCCAGAAGAAAAGGTTTATTACTGCTGGTTTTCTCTAAACTAGCCAGTGTGGGTGGGAGAGGCTCTCCAAGTGCCAGGTAGCAAACATGATTCCTCGGGGCAGACCAGGAATCACTGTTCGAACCACTGTGTTATTCTAACCCACTTCTCGCTTGATAATAAGAGTTCACTTTTTCTATTTTTTGCTCCTCCTCTGGACATTCTGTTTCTCTTACGATTCTCGGTTTTCATGTTAAGCACTGCATATTTAAAGGTTTCAGTCTAGTTAAGTTCAAATCCATTTTAAGATTGTAGTCTTTAAACGTTATATTTAAAAGGTGGTTTAGTCACTAAATCGTGTCTGACTCTTGTGACCCCATGGACTGTAGCTAGCCAGGCTCCTGTGCCCATGGGATTCTTCAGGCAAGTATACTGGAGTGGGTTGCCATTTCCTTCTCCAATATTTCAAAGGTACTTAGACTTATTAGAGGATACCACTCATTCCACTGATGTACTGTTAAGGTTTTGTGTGTGTATTAGTCACTCAGTGTGTCCAACTCTTTTCTAGCCCATGGACTGTAGTCCACCAGGTTGCTCTGTCCATGGAATTCTCCAGGCAGCAGTACTGGAGTGGGAAGCCATTCCCTTCTCCGGGGATCTTGCAGACCCAGGGGCTGAGCCCAGGTCTCCTGCATTCAGGCAGATTCTTTACCGTCTGAGCCGCCAGGGAAGCCCACAAGTGTTGGTCAGTCAGTTACTTGCCTTTAAAATGCTGAGGTTATGGAAACTGGATTAGAATATTCAAGCAGTATTAAAAGTAATACCTCTAAGAATTTAATAAAGCTCATAAACCTTTCTTTCTCTGTTGCTCTGTCTGGCGAGGACAGTCTGACTCTGTCTGTAGGCGTTCATTCTGTGTGGTGTGATTGGTGGACGAGGAGTAAACAACTTACTGTAAATGGGCACCATGCCAGCTGGCTTCATGCAGCATCCAACTTGTGATTTGCAGTCAGGGTTAGGAAAATGCCTTTTAACTTATTCATTTCCGCTTCTTTTAAACAGGGGAAAAAGGAACAACTATACTGATTCATTAAGTACCTCATAAGATCTTTTAAGGCTTACAAGATCTTTTAGGAATTCCTTGGAAGTTATTAGTACTATTTCACAGGATCTGAATACGTCCCACATAAATAACAATGATACGTTTTAAAAGGCAGTTTTAATCATTAAAAGGAATTTTTCAAATTGGTTTGTCCTCACCTTGTGTATTTGGGATTATATTTGGGAATTTCTCTGACCTAGTTTCAAAAAATTCAATTTACTTGCCAATTTATTTTGGGAAAAAAATATGATATAAAAAAAACTGAGTTTTTTTGTTTTTTGTTTTTTTTTTTTTACTTAGATAAGATAAACCCAAAGATACCTTTCCTCTAAAGGTATATTATGCCCAAAGCAATTGTTTGGAGCTGGTGAATCATTCAGCCACCTGAGCCAACTGAATGTCATCCCTACATGAAAAGTGGAGGCTCCTGAATTCTGTACAATTTTTTACTGATAAACTAAATGAATAAATAAAAATGAATAAATTTAATTTTTACTAATAAATTAAAATGAATAAGTTAAAAGGCATTTTCCTAACCCTAACTGCAAAGCACAAGTTTGATGCTGCATGAAGCCAGCTGGCATGGTGCCCATTTACAGTAAGTTGTTTACTCCTTGTCCACCAATCACACCACACAGAATGAATGCCTACAGAGTCAGACTGTCCTTTCCAGACAGAAAATGGCAACCCACTCCAGTATACTTACTTGCCTGGAGAATCCCATGGGCACAGGAGCCTGGCTAGCTACAGTCCATGGGGTTGCAAAAATCAGACACGATTTAGTGACTAAACCACCTTTTAAATACAGCTTTTAAAGACTACATGGGATTTTCCAGGCGAGAGTGCTGGAGTGGGTTGCCATTTCCTTCTCCAGGGGATCTTCCTGACCCAGGAATCGAACCCTGGTCTCCGCATTGCAGGCAGATGCTTTACTGTCCGAGCCACCAGGGAAGCCCAACTGATAAACTAGCCAAGGCCTAATGGTCTTCTTGAATATTCTATTCTATTGTATCCACAATGCAAAAGATGGTTGTGGTTAGTTTTTTTAAAATTAAGATTAGACCTGTTTTGTGGAATCAAATTACTAATTTGGAGGGTTTTAACAGATTTTTGTTTACTTGTAAATTGGATGAAAGCAGTTTTGTCTAAATTGAAATTTATTCTAAAAATTAAAGCATTAAGATCTAAAAAAAATAAATGTTTTGAACAATAAAAATTAACTGCATTATAAAAGTTTTCTTTTGGCGTATGTTTCGCTTTCTAAGAAATTTCATAGAAATCCCTGTCTGTCCTTTCAATGCCTTTAAAACTAACATAACTGCAAGCTGGAAACAGAAAGACTTTTGATTTTAGATAGGCTGCCTTTCTTTCACTGTTAAAATAGAAAAAAAAATTTTTTTTTTTTAGTGTACAGTGTACTTTAGTGAATGTTTCAGTTCTCCCTGAATCAGTATTTTTAACTTTTCTTGGGCCATTAACCCCCTTTGAGAACCTAATGAAGGTAACTGACCTTTTCCCAAAGAAAAATGAAACATACATACAATATTTTATCATTTTATCAATGAGGAAATTCTTGGAACTATCTCAAGCTCATTCATGAAACTCAAGTCAATAAGTAAGCCCTATGGGTCTGTCAACATTGCAGACAATACAATCTAGAAGGCTAGGTTTGAAATCTCTATTGTTAACAATGTTTAAGGAACTCAAATAATGTGAAACTTTTTTCCTCTTGAAAACTAAAAAAACAAGTCAAAACTAGGATTGGCATTTGTCATTTCATCCAATAATGCTTTGCTTATTTTGAACTTAAGCAATTAGGCTAAAAATTAATATAGTTGATGCTGTAAATAATACTCAGAAATTGACCATTAGCTGTTAAAGTATTCATGGCAGTTTACCAAAAAAAAATTAAGTAGACATTTATTTTAACATGAATTAAGCTAAACAATTAGCAGTAACAGAGGCACCAAACAGATTGTGTGCCCCAAGTATGTAAAATGTAAATTACATATTGTGTCACCTCTAACTGGTACAAAGACTGTGATGAGTAAAAAATAGCTAATCATCAAATCAGAATCCCCTGGGAAATTCTCAGGCTACATACCAGATTTAATAAATTAGAATGGACTCAGGATTGGTTATTTATGTATTGCGAAAGTCCTCTAAATGCTTCAGGTATTTCTTCTGAGAACTACTGGCAATGTAATAGCTGTGGCCATTATAGGAATATAATATCATCTTAGATAGTATTAATAATAATGTTTCCTGGCTGAAAGATAAAACCAGCATGTAAAAAAGACATGTTATAGAATATGTTGAGATGTTCAGCAATATGAATGGAAATGTTTTTTCTCTGATTCAGAACATTCTAAATTACAGTTACAGTAAGTAGGGGAACATACTGCATGGCATACTCTGTACTTCCTCTATAAAGCCAAGAAGATATGTCCAGGATAATCAATTCATGCCATTAAGTGAAATTTTAAGTTCACAATAATAAATTCTTACTGTACCAATCTCAGAAGAAAATTTTCATAAATATTATTTGGGAATATAAGATAAAGTGCACATAATCTACTCATTGATCTGAGGGTCATTTCATTTATATATCTTTATATATGTGAACATATTCATGCATTTATATTTATCATTTATTTCATTCACCATGTAATCTAGTACCAATGCAAGCAGCATAAATTATCAAAGGGCAGCACTTTGCTAAGCATTTTATCATCACTGCACTGCATTAAGTGTGTTTACCCATGTATGAGATTGTACAGAATCTTCTAAAGCTACAAAGAAAAGCAAAATTAAGAGAATGGGAATGTTGTGGGGGATTCAGCTGTCCCTGGGATTACATAACAAAACCCACTTGGTCTTTTAGGTCATCTTTAATATTTCCCTTCAGTGTGTCACAGGCCTTGCTGATCTTTTTGGATTAAAATTGGATTAAAATTAAAATCTGACCCATGTAATTAGTTCCTAATAAGCCTGTGGTGTAACTGGCAAGTATGACACTTGCTGGTCTAGGGCAGTGTGTACAAACTACTGTCTTCCTATTAGAAACTGCTGGACGGCTTCTCCAAGACTGGGAAGGGGGAAGCCTTTGAAAAGAAAACCATTATTTCTTTTTCTTGTCATTTTACTTCACTGAGAAGGCAGTAGAATGAACTGATAATAGGGTGGAAATGTTTTCTAAAAACAGTTTATAAAATGCATTGTTAATTGTTAGAAGGACACCACTGCCCCTTCTTTCTGTTTCAGGCCATAGCACACCAGGGAGTATCTGAGTTAGGAGACCACGAGGGGGGATAAATAGAGCCCTGGACCCGTCTACCCCCAACCCTTTTATTTTCTCCATGAAAGAAAAATTACTCTAACCAACATGCTTATAGTTAAAATTTTGACTTTTTAAAGTGTTTAATAATTTTTAAGGTAATTTTTTAAAAGTCAGGTGTGTGGAGTGTGGGCAAAATGACTGGACGCAGATTGGTACAAATTATTGGAAGTGTCTGAACATCATGAGTAAGCAGCTTGGATTTTATCCTGAAGGTGGTGGAGAATCATTGTGTTTTGACCCAGGATTAATTTGCTCCAAGCTGTACCTAAAAAAGAAATTAGCAGTCGTATGTAAGATAAATTATATATTGCTTTGTTCTGAGGAAGGGAGAGTTGTAGAAGAGAGACTAAATAGAAACGTAGTCCCACGACCCATTGATAAAGATCAGGGAAGTGGTAGTAAAAGCAGGAACTGGAGTGGTGGCAGTGGAGAAGGAAACACGTGGACAGTCACTTGGGCATAGGATTGACCTTGGTTTCTGTCTACACTACGGACATCTTTCCAAAGTTACCAGTTAGCTGCTTTTGTTAAATCCAGTGGACACATTCCAGCAACCTACAGTGTACCAGCCCTAAGCTCCATACCAGGGTCCCACTTGTAAAGGCTTCTGTCCATGCGTTTTCGTAACATAATACTCCTTCTAGGTTTCCCTCCTTCTGCCTTTCTGGCCTCCTCTTTTCCAAGTTCCTCCTCCTTGGTGTTTCTCAGAGCTCCATCCAAGGCCTTCTTCTCACTTTCTCCCTCTCTCTCAGTAATCTTATCCTCTTCTGTTGCTTCAGCTGCCACCTGTCCATATTCAGTGGACACCTGTATTTTCTGTATCTCAGCTCAGACATGTTCTCTCAACCTCCTGACCCTTATTTCCAGCTACCTGCTGAGTATATTTTCTTTGATGAGTTATAGTCCTCTCAGACTCAACATGTCCAAAATGACAAATCACCTTATTCCAGGCCACCCTACCTTTGCTTCCTTCTTTGATCCATACGATATCCTATAGTTGCAGCATTCATACATGCAGATGATGATCAGATGATTCCCCTGTTTATAATTCCTTAGGGTCCCCGCTGCTTCAGGACAGTCTCACAGTTTACGATGGCTTCAAGAACTATTATGATCTAGCAATAACCTTTTTATTGTGTAACTTTCCAGACTGATATTATTTCCCTCTTTCTTGCCTCTGGGCTTTTGCATTATGCTATTTCATATACTTCACCCCACCTCTAACCACATATCCTTTCCACCTGGCTAGCCACCTCTTTCTCCTCGGTAGCCAAAACCCAGCTAAAATTCACATCCTCAAGCAAGCCAATTCCTGATCCCCTGTGATGGGTTAGATGCCCCTCCTCAGTATCCAGCATTTTCTCTATGCTAGTGTTTATCTCACTGTATTACAATTACCTGTTTACTTGTCTCTATCTGCCATTAGTCTAAAAGTTCTGTGAGAGGAAAGGACTATATATCTGTCTTCTTCACTGTGATATACCTAGTGCCTGCATGATGGGTGCTCAATAAATATTTAATAAAATTAATATTAAGTAAAAATATTTATGCAAAAAATAAATACAAATAAATGAAAAATTGAGCAGTAAGAGAGAGGAAGTTAGAATAAAACAAGACTATGAAAGATGTAGAAAGGAGCAAGATAAAAGGTGGAAGAATAGTTGGATTTGTTTTAGGAAATACTGTTTAGACCACTATAAATGAAGCAGAAACTGAGGCCTGGGTGTGGGCAGAATCATCAAACAATGGATAGCAGTAGGTGACAGGATGGGGAGAAACAGCAAGAAACAGCCAAGCTCCCAAGTAGATCTTCAGTTTCAGTCGCTCAGTCGTGTCCAATTCTTTGCGACCCCGTGGACTGCAGCACACCAGGCCTCCTTGTCTGTTAACAACTCCCAGAGTTTACTCAAACTCATGTCCATTGAATCGGTGATACCATCCAACCATCTCATTCTCTCTCGTCCCCTTCTCCTCCCGCCTTCAATCTTTCCCAGCATCAGGGTCTTTTCCAATGAGTCAGTTCTTCACATCAGGTGGCCAAAGTACTGGAGCTTCAGCTTCAGCATCAGTCCTTCCAGTGAATATTCAGAACTGATTTCCTTGGGATGGACTGGTTGGATCTCCTTGCAGTCCAAGGGACTCTCAAGAGTCTTCTCCAACACCACAGTTCAAAAGCATTCATTCTTCAGCATTCAGCTTTCTTTATAGTCCAACTCTCACATCCACACATGACTCCTGGAAAAACGAGAGCTTTGACTAGATGGCCCTTTGTTGGCAAAGTAATGTCTCTGCTTTTTAATATGCTGTCTAGGTTGGTCATAACTTTATTTCCAAGGAGTAAACATCTTTGAATTTCATGGCTGCAGTCACCATCTGCAGTGATTTTGGAGCCCCCAAAAATAAAGTCTCTCACTGTTGCCATTGTTTCCTCACTGTTTCCACTGTTTCCCCATCTATTTGCCATGAAGTGATGGGACCAGATGCCATGATCTTGGTTTCCTGAATGTTGAGTTTGAAGCCAACTTTTTCACTCTCCTCTTTAACCTTCATCAAGAGGCTTTTTAGTTCTTCTTTGCTTTCTGTCATAAGGGTGTCATCTGCATATCTGAGGTTATTGATATTTCTCCCGGCAATCTTGATTCCAGCCTGTGCTTTGTCTAGCCCAGCACGTCGCATGATGTACTCTGCACATAAGTTAAATAAGCAGGGTGACAATATATAGCCTTGACATACTCCTTTCCCGATTTGGAACCAGTCTGTTGTTCCATGTCCAGTTCTAACTGTTGCTTCTTGACCTGCATACAGGTTTCTCAAGAGGCAGGTCAGGTGGTCTGATATTCCCATCTGTTTCAGAATTTTCCAGTTTGTTGTGATTCACACAGTCAAAGGCTTTGGCATAGTCAATAAAGCAGAACTAGATGTTTTTCTGGAACTCTCTCGCTTTGTTGATGATCCAGCAGATGTTGGCAATTTGATCTTTGGTTTCTCTGCCTTTTCTAAATCCAGCTTGAGTATCTGGAAGTTCACGGTTCACATATAGTTGAATCCTGGCTTGGAGAATTTTGAGGCTTACTTTGCTAGCGTGTGAGATGAGTGCCATTGAGCATTCTTTGGCATTGCCTTTCTTTGGGATTGTAATGAATGAATGTAGACCTAGAGAAGGAGTAAAATGATAAATCTACCAAGAAAAGGATTAGGGGAGGGAAAGATAAGCCTTACTCCATGTGCATACAGATCTCACACTTAAGGGCTGATTGAGTCATGGTAGTGAGGAACGGCAATGATGGAGTGAAAGAAGAGGTTTCTAACTCTTTTTCTTGGCCTTTAAGCTGAAATGGAAACAGAGAAGCAGTAGCCATCATCAGACAGTATTGTAAGGAAAATGGTATCAATGGGGAAGCATGGGTTTTTGTAAAGCAGTGTAGCTAAGGAAGATTGTTTTACCATTTTTAACCACCTTTACAAAAAGACAGTATGATCATCTTTGACCCTCTCCATTCTTTCTCAGAGACTTAGGAGGGCGAAGAAGAGAAAAATCCTTTGGATTCTAAGAGGCTTCTCTACCCACCCCCATCCCTTACTTCAGTGTTTACCATATATTACTCAACAGTAATTAGGAATTTGTATAACATTTCGCTCAGATGGCATGCATGGAGAGAAAAGTAATTATTTAGATGCTTTCCTCTGCCAATAATCCATTTCTGGAAGAATATTTATAAATATAGTAAACATACCAAAACCCATTCTCTGTTTATATTCATATAGAAACTTTAAATTGAGCCCTTAGATTGTTTTTAAAAAGGAAAATCAATTAATATATTGAAAAAAGTATACTCATATAATAATCTGTTGACTGAAGGAGTGAGCCAACGTATATAAATGGATAGATGGAGCGATATACGTAACGGATGAGTAGACGGATGTGGATACTGCATCCAGATCCACCTAAGAGGTTGGCAAGCCTACAGCCCACAGCCCAAATCTGGCCCTCCTAAAGCCATGAGCCAAGAATGGTTTTTACAGATCTAAAGGACAGTAAAAACAAACAAAAAGAGTATGTGACACATGGCCCACAGAGCCTAAAATATTTACTGTCTAGCCCTTTACAGAAACAAATAGCTGACCCCTCATCTAATCATCCTTTTCAATGAGTGTGATACTCATCCTCTGGATGTCTGTTCTCACTATTCCCTCTAATTAGGTTCCACAGTAGTATCAATGTGAATTAGCAAATATTGAGAGGCATTTGCTACCAGGAGAAATACAGGATTAGGTTTCTATGAGCTTTTATTCACAATACTCTAACCAACATATCAGTGTGTAACCCTGTTTTGTGTGTGTTCCTAAAGATACCTTTTTTAATAAATATCACTGATTTATTTACATTGAACTCATGGCCAGTAGCACTGTAAATCAGGCCTGATCAAAGCTTTCCTGATACACATCATTCCTCCCTAATGTACAACCACCTTATGCTTAGCAATACTAACCACTTCATTTTAAACAGCAAAGTCACCAACAAAAAGCACAAAAATGCAAAAACATGGCATTAAATATACCACAAAAAGGACACTTGTTTGCAGTATGAGAGCTGAAACAAAAAGAGTGTTTCATAGTGCCATTTTGTTTGACATCAGCTGGGAACTTATTCATTAAGCAACTCAAAATTTTCACTATTCTCTGCTTATCCACAAAAGGCCAGGAAAACACTGTGAGCATTGACTCTGGAGTTAAAAATAAATTTTAGGAAGTAGGTGAACTTGCAAATATGGAAACTCAAATAATGAGAATCACCCCTACCAGTTTATCTGATAATTAAATCAGTTTTTAAAGTAGTATTACAGTACCTTATAACTTGCCCTGGTTCTTAGTCACTTAATGTTGTAGTTTATAGTTTCAATGGGCATTTTCGGTAGTTTTATCAGAAATCACATTTCAAATACTATAATTGAAGTCCCAAAATATGCTGTAAGAAAGGTGAGCTGAAGATGTGAGACAAAAGCAATGGATAATCTATCATTGTAACTGTGGGCTGGAAAATTTTTAAATCTGCATGGAGACTCAAGATTTTAGATGAATACTGAAGACTTGTGTGCAGAGTAACTCTATCAGACTACTTGTATTTTGAGGGTCTAGGCCTCAGACTAAAAAAGACACTAATGGACAGGAATTCAGATAACCTGGCTGGAGCACAGAGTTTGGAAGCTAACACTAGAGTGTGTACTTAAAGGAGTAAAAGCTCAGCCTGGAAAGGCAGACTGGGCACAGTCTGTGGAAAGCTGTATTTGCTAACTGAAGAGATTAGGACTTTATCCTCTACAAAACAAAGCTGTTGAATTTTAAGGGGTTGCATAAAAGCTGCATTTTAGTAGCATATATTTGATACAGCTTGTACCTGCCTGAAAGTATCAGTGTCATTTCACCAGATGATATTCCTCCATGTACAGTTTGGTTTAAGTTTCTACAGTGGGAATGTGATTGCACGTTCTTGCCTTGGGAGAGGAAGTGGCCTTTTTAGGCTGAAATCCTTGGGTACCAAAAGATCCTGCCTAATTAAGCTTTTGGCAGTCTCCACTTCTATGCATAGTAAAATAGTTTTCCCAAAAAGTCTTTGTGTATACCCTCTGATGTCTATAACAGATCGAAATGTCATGTAATTTAAGTGGGACTTAGAAGTGAAGAAGACGACCTTTAATTCTTTTAACAATTTGATAACCCTGTAAAAATAACTACCGTAAGACTTGGGGCCTACACGAGTAGTGACACTGGCTTAAGTAGTCAGTTTTCATGTGCAAGTTTTTTTTTTTTTTATTCTCTTTGTGTTTTAAGTTAGAAATAGGGAGAAAATGCCAGTACTAATTCCAGTTTCATTTTTTACAAATGGTAATGACTGCAGTTTATAAAAATGTTCTCTTTTGTAACCAGATGAGAGTATCTTGAATTTTAGTCTCTACTTTCTTAGCACTTTATAATAAAAGACAATTAGAATATATTGCAATTAAACATAGTTTGCAAGAGATTTTTATATTTATGGGTATGTGGATATTTGGTATTTTCTTTATCATATATACATTTTATATACTGTTACATGTAGGGATCAGGAAGAGTCCAGTGGGAGTGGGAGACTTCCCATTAAGAAGAGCTTCTCCTTTGAAAAGGGATGTACCTTACAGTGCTGCTTACGGAGTGAAGCCTGTGCTGTAAAGCATGAACACTGAGCACATATAAGGTCACCCTCTTACTGCTGCTTCGGTAACCTTAGAAACCAGTTTTCAGTAACTCTTTAACATTTACTGTGTTTCTGCTAAGCAGTCTTTAATTACAGAAGAATCTTATTTGATTTTCTGATTCTAATTTTTCCCCCTAAATTTAAGAACTACTTGCTACACTTTTAGTTCAAAAAAGTATTATAAAGTTTTGAAGCATCTCGTCATTTCAGTTTTGCTGCTATACTTTATTAATATATTTTAAGAATGTTTCACTTTAACCATTCCTGGGATCTGAAAATTATTTTGGTGGCAATCTTTATAATCTAGAGAGTATCCAAATTTAGGAAATTTAAATTTTCTAGATTTATAATTTTATTATAAAAATACAAAAATCCAGTTTCCTATATATTGTTCAAGGCCATAGGCCTTTTATCAAATTATTTTAAGATACTCATGGCATAGTAGATAAGGAAATCAAACCGATGTTGACTTTTTAAGTAGTTGAATAGAGACCTATTTTCCTCTTCCGTCTTGTCTCACCTTTTCTTTGAGAGACCCACTCTCTAAGGATTGAGGGTGTGAGGTCTGTAGGACCTCACTCTTGTTTCATCGCTGAGTTGTGTCGGAGTCTTTGCAAGCCCATGAATTATAGCCCACCAGGCTCCTCTGTCCATGGGATTTCCCAGGCAAGAATAGTGGAGTGGGTTGCCATTCCCTTCTCCAGGGAATCTTCCTGACCCACAGATCAAACCTGCATCTCCTGCTTGGCAGGCAGATTCTTTACCACCTGGGAGGCCCCTGTAGGACCTAGGTGGGAACAAATTAGGAGACTTCCATACTTAAAATGGAAAATGCCCTGGAAATCAGTTTGTTGTGAGGAAGGGGGAAGAAAGGAAAACAGTGGGATAGTGACCCTAACATAGCCCTCGGCTGACCACAGCCGCTATTTAACCAAGTGGCTATCAGCTTAATCTCTTGTTATCTAGCTTTCCAGTAACTTGATAACCTAGATTTAGAATTCTGATGCTTCCTAAATACCAGCTCTTTATTAAAGGTATAATATTGTATCATTGTATGTTTAGCATAGTGGTTAACAGTGGCATCTGGAGTGTTACCTCATTTGGTATCCAGATACAGCTATTTTCTGGTTGTATCTCTTTCTTTAGGAAAATTACCTGACCTGAGTCAAATTTCTTCATCCATAAAATGGGGCTAATAATAATAACGTAGGCATGAAATAAGAAATTTGACTACACTAATTGCTAGTTATAACACCTTGAGCAGGTAAACTTCTCTGAAGCATTTTCCTTGTCTGCTTTGGGGTAATAATAATATCTACCTCATATGATTGTAGTGAGGACTGAATAAGGTAAGGTTTTTGTAAGGATTAGAAAGAGCTGATATTTATGAAATACTTAGACCGGTATTTAGTACATAGTAATTACTCAGTATTTACTGTTGTCATTGCTGTTATTTTCATATGGTTCTATTTGGTTGACTTGTGTGCTAACAACATCCACTGAAACAAAATTTAAGAACTGACTTCATGTTAGAGAAAGGCAGACCGTTGTACAGTGATGATAAGTTATGGAAGACTATAAGGAGTTTGTTTTTCTCTTTCATGGCTAATTTATCTCAGTCCTTTTAAAATCTGGATTCCCCAAACTAGACATAGGAATATATAATATTTAAATGCTAAGTACTATATCACAGTAAAGTAACTTAAAGACTGCTCCAGGTTATACCTTATAGGAACATAATTAATAGAAGTGTAATTCAGAAAAAAAATCCTCGCCTAAAGTTACTAACTTATAAAAGTAAAATCTTTTTATTAATCATCCTTTTATAAATTAATTAACTACGGTTGAGTGAGAACATATGCAATTTATCTTTCTATGATGTTGGCTTTTTAAATTTATATAATTTGCTGTATTTGAAAGAGCACAGAGATAGAGATTATAAAACCTGAATCTTAGTCTTAGTGCCATCACTAAATCCCTCAGGGCCTTGCAGAGCTTCAGTTACCTCATCTCTAAATAGGGATAATACTACTCTTCAGCATTGCTAACGTGAACAGACTTTGAAAGGTTCAGTATAATCATGCTGATGGTAGTGTGACGACTGCTCTAACGGTGCGTGGAGAGAGGCAGCGCCAAGCACGTGCTGCTGGTTAGGGGCATGGCCTCTGTAGCTGGGATGCCTGGAGGAGGAATTGGACTCCACTGGTAGCTGGCTGTAGGATCTTGGACAGGTAACGTCTGAGTTTGCGTTCTCCTTGTCTGTGTGGGGATAGTAATATTACCTGCCTTAATAGTACCTACTTCATATGGTCTGATTTAAGGTAAGGAATACTGAGTTCACTCACACTGTTTGGCCCTTAACACACACCTACTATTACTGGTTCTCAGTAAGATGGTGGTGGTGGTGGTGTTCACCTCTGGTTGTCTGCCATTATGTGTCTTAGAGAATCATGGATGTTAGAACTGAAAGAATCCTGAGAAAAGTATCAGGTTCAGCTCCTGCCACCTGCAAGAGAAGTGGCTTTATCTGTCACAGAAGAGAGAGCTTCAAATTCCAGGGAAGCTAAATAGCTTACGGATGTCACCCAGTGAGTTGGTGACAGGACATGTGGATCTCTCTGCCTGCCCGTGTCTGGGAGAGAGGACAGGGATCTGCTTTGCACTGAAATGCTGTGCCATTCTCAGTATGAAAACGCACTGTGACCGCTGTGTTACCAAAGTTTCTGTCTTACTACCTTTCCTGAGACACTATCGAACATTTGCACTTCGTGACTTCAGGTCTCTTTGGACCTTGGGTTAGATAGTACCTTCTAATGCTCTTCAGTATTTTTCCTAGTCCTGTTCTGTTGTCTTTCCATTTCCCAAAAGAGCCATACTCATGTCAAAAGACTTCTGCACATGCTATCTGTTCTCCCTTGATCCTCCTTCTCTCTCCTCCTTACCTTTTCAGCTCTTAGCATTGATGTCATCTCCTCCAGGAACACTTCCAGACACCTGTCTCTACCTAAAGGTCCTTGTGTATTCTCCCATGGCAGCATGACTTACAGAGTATTACAACTGCCCATCTCCTTGCATGTCTCCTATAATGGGCATTCATGAAGCTTCATGAAAACAGAACTTGTGTCTAACTTCTCATTGTAATCCTGAGTATAAGAGCACATTTCTTAGCTCCGTGCTCCTGGATAAGAATTCAGTCATCCTTCCTTCCTTTGCTCGGGACTTTGATTCCATCTCAAAACATATTGGTTTTGGTAACATTTTTGTCTTACTGCCTTTTGATGACTTTTTCAACTTCTCCTAAAAACTGATTCTTCAAATGTGTAGTAAATATTATTGATATGTCATCAAAGTAGACAGAAGCAACAGAATTTAGTAAAGAGACTCCTCAGCCATAGGTCTGAGAATCAGTTCTAGTTCTCAGAGAGCTACCACCTGGATGATGTGATCCTTGACAGTTGACCTTCGGGCCTGTTTGCTTATTTTCAAAGTGAGGATATTAGTAGAGCCCATTATGAAAGATGTCACCAAGATAAAAATAATCATGATAATTCCTATACTGCATTTGGCACAATGCTTTAACACATATTAAATGAAAATTAAGAACAATTGTAGATTAAAATTAGTAAAGTAACAGATTAAATGAGTTAGTACCAAAAGGAAAGAAATTCTGTTAAAACATGTTTCAGAGCTGTTCTGTGAAACACCTGCAAGGTACCTCTTTGTTATTCATACTGTTCTGACTGTAGCTGTCCTGGATTCCTGCTGAAGGTCTGAGAGACCAAATAGTCATTTTTGAACGTGGTGTCAGTAGCAGAGCTTATGATTCATCAATCATGTCATCCCTGACAAGCATCAGATGGGTTTGGGCCAGGGCTTCATGTGATGAAAGACATTCATTTCTCCTTTCTTCTCTGCTTTTTTGCCACAAAACTCTAGTTATGTCAAGCCCAAATTTTCCATAGTAACAACAGTTCAGCTCAATTCATAATAAAAATTGAGGGCATCTGTGTATATTTTCTGTTGTAAATTAAATAATTCTATATTCAGTCATAATTTATTTCAAATAGATCTTTTCTTTCCCAAGGATTATGAAAGAATTCTCTAATAATATTTAAGGACAGGTTTACATTAAATATTTAATGTCCTTTCACTTTGTTGTGAAACAAAATAACTATATTAATACTAAAGGATATGAAGCATGTTATGTTAAAAGAGTTGAGGCAGTTAGAAGACTTGTCTTCTGGTATTGGAAAGGCATGTTCCTGAGAGCATCTGTGAAAATGTATAGAGATGTTCCTGAAAAGACCAATCATGGACATAGTTCTTCATCGTTCATTGGCATTCTGGTTGTTGAGTGATTCACTTCTGTTTTTAACTCTTCTGTTCAAACTCACTGTTGTTATAATGACTTTGCTTAAGTAGAGGACCTCCTTTTACTATAAGCCACCAGAGAACTTACCTTCAATTTTTTAAAGTACTCAATTAAGTCATGTTCAACTCTTGTGACCCTATGGACTGTAACCTGCCAGACTCCTCTGTCCGTGGGACTTCCCGGGGAAGAATACTGGAGTGGGTTGCCATTTCCTTCTCCAGGAGATCTTCCCAATCTAGGAATTGAACCCTGGTCTCCTGCACTGCATGCAGATTCTTTACCAACTGAGCTACAAGGGAAGCCCATGTACTCAAATGCTGCTGCTGCTAAGTCGCTTCAGTTGTGTCCGACTCTGTGCGACCCCATAGACAGCGGCCCACCAGGCTCCCCCGTCCCTGGGGTTCTCCAGGCAAGAACACTGGAGTGGGTCACCATTTCCTTCTCCAGTGCATGAAAGTGAAAAGGGAAAGTGAAGTCGCTCAGTCGTGTCCAACTCTTTGTGACCCCATGGACTGCAGCCCACCAGGCTCCTCTGCCCATGGGATTCTCCAGGCAAGAGTACTGGAGTGGGGTGCCATCGCCTTCTGTGCTTCCCTTACTACCTATGTACAAATTATATGTGTGTGTGTGTTAGTTGCTTAGTCGTGTCCAACTCTTTGCAACCCTGTAGACTGCAGCCCACCAGGCCCCTCCGTCCATGGGATTCTCCAGGCAAGAACACTGGAGTGGGTTGCCATCTTCTTCTCCAAAAGGAACTATAGAAAGAAAGAAAGTGAAGTCGTTCAGTTGTGTCTGACTCTTTGCGACCCCATGGACTGTAGCCTACCAGGCTCCCCCATTCATGGAATTTTCCAGGCAAGACTACTAGAGTGGGTTGCCATTTTCTTCTCCTAAATTATATACAACACACACACTCTGTTAAACAATATAACTTAGTTTGCATGTTTTTTAACTTTAATGAATAGAATAACATTACATGTATTATTTTGTGTTGTTTCTTCCACTCTACATTGTATAATTCATCCATGTTGTTATATTTAGCTTGTAGTCCATTGGTGTTTAGAATTGTACCACTGTTTATACATCTGTTCCATTTTTATGAACATTTGAGTAGTTTCTAGTCTTGCTTTACTACCAAAAACTGCTGTTGTCAGCATTGTTATACATTTTACTGCATATACACATTAATTTATTGGTATATGTCAAGAAGTGCAGTTGCTGGGTCTTAGGATATTCTTGTCTTCATCCTTACTAACGCCAGACTGTCTTTAAAAGTGATGGACCAGTTAAACACAGTTCCTTCTTTTCATTTAACATTTGCCAATCTAGTAGGTATGTAATGGTATTTCATAATGGTTGTACTTTTTGTCTCCCTGATTACTAACAACAGCTGATAAAATGTTGGAGTTCCTATTTTATAAAGTATCTGTATAAGTTTTTGCCCTTTTTTTTTCTAGCAGGTTTTCTCTCCTTTTATTTGAAACCCAAATTTGCCTAAATTTGTAAATATTCTCAGAGTACAAGTGGATCTGGTGTTTTTCCTTAGATTTTAGCCTAAGTCCTGTATTATTTTGTCACCTCACTCGTGCTGTTAAGATGATTTTTCAAAAATGTTTATCCAACAGTTTGTTTTTGTCAGGCAAGTTGGCCCCATAGCCTGGCCTGCCATTTCTATAAAAAGAAACCTGTATGTGTTCTAAAACTGACTTTGCACCAGTCTTCCTGGTTTTGACCCTACCTTTATCCCAAGTTTCTGAGCCTTTTGGAATTTCTGTCATATTAATAGGTAGCTTCTTAGCTTTCCCCACTGGTAACTTAACAGACCCCAGACACCCAAATCCAATATAAAATGTTGCTGGTATTATCTCTTCTCTTTTCCCTTCAGTTTTCTGTGATAGTAGGCTGATAACAAAAGTAATAGCGGTTTGGCATTGTTGAACTTTGCCATTTTATATTGGAATATATTCTTAAGTAAACGTGGTTATATTATTTATACATTATTTTAATTCACATTTCTCTCTTTATGCATTTTTGCTAATGACTTACTACTTGCTGTTTATATTTATTTTAGACTAGGGAAATAATGTTAGACAAAAAGCAAATTTGAGCAATTTTTTTATTCAAGTTCAAAATGGGTTGTAAAGCAGCAGAGACAATTTGCAACATCAACACCATATTTGGCCCAGGGACTGCTAACTGACATACAGTGCAGTTGGTGGTTCAAGCAGTTTTGCAAAGGAGATGAGAGCCTTGAAGATGAGCGTAGTGGCCAGCCATCAGAAGCTGACCGTGACTAACCGAGAAGAGCATCAAAGCTGATCCCCTTAACAACTATGCAGGAAGTTGCCGAAGAACTCAGTGTCAACCATTCTATGGTCATTTGGCATTCAAAGCAAATTGGAAAGGTGAAAAAACTCAGTAAGCTGGTGTCTCATGAACTGATCACAAATCAAAAAAACTAATCGTTTTGAAGTGTTCTCATTCTATGCAACATCAACGAACCATTTATTGATCAGATTAGTGATGTGCAACAAAAAGTGGATTTTATACAACTGCTGATGACCACTTCAGTGGCTGGGCCAAGAAGCAGCTCCAAAGCATTTAACACAACCAAAATTACACCAAAAAAGGGTCATGGTCACTCACTGTTAGGTGGTCTGCTACCTATCTGATCCACTACAGCTTTCTGAATCCCAGCAAAACCATTACATCTGAGAAGTATGCTCAGCAAATCGATAAGATGCACTGAAAACTGCAACGCCTGCAGCCAGCGCTGGCCAACAGAACGGGCTCATTTCTTTTGCACAGCAACACCCAGCTACACACTGCACAACCAGTGCTTCAAAACTTGAACGAATCGGGCTACGGAAGTTTTGCCTCATGTGCCATATTCCTGACCTCTTGCCAACCTCACTAGCACTTTTTCAAGCATCTCAACAACTCAACAGCCTTTTGCAGGGAGAACACTTCTACAACCAGCAGGAGGCAGAAAATGCTGTCCAAAGAGTTGGTTGAATCCTGAAGCATGGATTTTTATGCTACAGGAATAAACAAATTTATTTCTCTTAGGCAAAAATGTATTGATTGTAATGGCTTCTATTTTGATTAATAAAAATGTGTTTGAGTCTAGTTTTAATGATTTAAAATTCAGGGTCCGAAACTGCAATTGCTTTTCCACCAACCTAAATATAACAAAATATTATTTCTTTTGTTTTTATTCTTAGAGGTTTATGCCTTTTAAAACAAATGTCATTATTTTCATTTTACTGGGCTCCAGAGGGAGCTGAAATAAAAACTTGTGTTAAAAATACTGTCTTTAAATCATAACTGTATCTGTCTGATCATCTTATTTTCAAGCGCACAAACACTTCAAATAATAATATGGCTAAAAGAAGTATCAAGTGAGCAACAGTATGGGGTCTGATCATCATAGACTTTACTATCAGACTTGAACAATTTTAAAATTGGGGCTTTATAGATATATCCTCATTGGACTAAGTGTTAAATACTTAAGGACACTCTTACAAATCAAGAGAAGACAAACACCCGAGTAGAGGAATCGGCAATGATGGTTACCTGACAGTGAACCAGATTTGTTTGCTATTAGGAGTGGATGTGGGGACATGCCTGTGCCTGCTTTCCTGGAACGAGGGAGGGTAGGCAGTTTAACACGTGTGTAAAGCCCTACAATTATCCAGTCTTTCCTTACCCTTCGAGGTATTTAAATTAAGTATATAATCAAAGATGTTTGCAAAGGTTTATGCAGTAGTGTTTATTGGTCATTCTTTGTTTTTTCACTATTACAGTGAGGGAACAGCTTAACAAGTTAAACTTCGCAACTGTCAAAGAACCATGTAATGAAATATGTCTATTGACATATAGGATGTTTCCTCAAAAATGTTAAATAATTAGCAACAAGTGAACCATGCCTCACATATAAAAAGCTGAGCCATTTATAATGTTATCCCCAAAATAAACAAGGATCTGTACGGAAGTGTTTACCCACTCCAGTGTTCTTGCCTGGAGAATCCCTGGGACAGGGAGCCTGGTGGGCTGCCGTCTATGGGGTCGCACAGAGTCTGACATGGCTGAAGCAACTTAGCAGCAGCAGCAGCAGCATGCACGTGTTTGCTGGGTTTTCTCTAACAAAAATTAAGATGGCTTTTTTCTAATTTAAACTTTCTGGTGTTTTCCAAATTTGTTAACTGAATATCATTTTTTACAGTTTTAAAAAGTATCTTCCAGTTTAATTTGGCAAGTTAATGTTTATTACACATTTCTAAATGAATGTAAAGCAATAACCTTGGGGTAGATTATAGATAGTCTGGGCTTTTTATGAATGGACACCATAACAAGTTTTTCTGGTGTGGAGATCATAGTTACATTGAGTTTATTCAGTTTTCCTTTTCCACATGAATGAAAAATGGGGCTAGTCCACACCTCGAACTGCCTTAGCATGTAACATTCTACTGCACATGATGTTATTTGTTGATGCTAGCAGGTAGAGAACCAAAATTTTTTTTTTTCCTATTCCAAATGAGAGTTTCAAGTCCACAAGCAAACTTGAAGTCAGCCAGTCATTTTAGCTACCCACTGCAGTGGCACCCAAGTGTGAGCCTTTCAGATTCTTTATCCTATAACTATCATTTTTTTCAGGCTTATACTACATTTCAGAAATAAAATTCTTGCCTTCATATTACTCTTTTTGGACACTGTGAGAAAAATTAAAATTTCAAAGTTGTCAGATCTGCACTGGTATTCTGATTCCTGCATACAGAACTAGCTGCTTACATAAGAACTCAATTTTAAAACACTCTCTGATGGCTGACTATTCATATGCTCTTAAGGAAGGGTTAGTTAAAAGAACAGTTTTTGTAATACTTCTGTGAAGATCAAAGTTTTGTTAAAATGTTTAAGATAATTCTGTGAGAATACAGTGTTGGTTTTGTTTTTAAATCTTCTGCAAATTATTTTACAAAAAGAATTAATTACTGAATCATAATTACATCTCAGATTCAGAGCTTGCAGACTGCAAGATTCGTACCACAGTAGCTACCGTTTATTTGTTCTTGAAAAAGTGCTGCTCATGCCCTGGAAATTTTTATAGGATTATCCCCAAAACGTAAGGCAAAAATCATGCCATCACTTGCTTTCAAAGTTTCTTTTCTATTCCTATAAGGTCTCTGAAATACACCATTTTAGAAGAAATAGAAGTTACTTCTATAACATTCTAAACTGAACTGCAATAATCTACAGAAAACAAATCAAAGCTTGCTTGTTCTTTATCACTAAATTCAGCAAAGTGAAACTACACGATAGCTAATGTTGCTTATCACTGTTATTTATAAAATTCTACTGAAAAAATCTGTATATAGACAAACACTGAAGTCATAGTACATATGCATTATATACAGTGCCACAGTACATTATATTTTCAGTATGTTTTGATTATGTTTAATTTACCAAAGTGAAGTCAAAGTGAAAGTCAGTCATGCCCAACCCTGTGACTCCATGGACTATACAGTCCATGGAACTCTCCAGGCCAGAATACTGGAGTGGGTAGCCTTTCCCTTCTCCAATAATTTACCAAAGGATCTTACTAAATTAAGGAAAGTACTGAATTTTAAAACAACTCATATATGTTTTCAAAATATAGTCAGACTTTTTTATCTATGTCTGGAGAATGTATGGCAAATAGATAATAAATGAGTATGGGTGGAAGTTAATAATTCTAGACTGATGGTAACTATTTGGGCATCACTTGACCTTAGTTTCATAACATCCTATTATTACTATAATGTACTAATTTAATCTATACTGTATGTGCTAAAAAATTGAAAAAGCAGTAGATTTTTAAAATGAAAACACATTGAAATACTTTTTTATATTAGAATTCAAGTGTTTACTTTGCCTCTCAGAAGTAGTACTTTTTATTTTACGTTGAAGTATAGTCAATTACCATTGTGTTTCATGTGTACACCAGAGTGATTCAGTTATTATATATGTATCTGTTTCAAATTCTTTTCACATTTAGGTTATTACATAGTATTGAGCAGAGTTCTCCCGTGCTATACAGTAGGCCCTTGTTGGTTATATATTTTAAATATAACAGTATGTACGTGTCAATCCCAAACTCCCAATCTATCCCTTCTCCCCACGCTTCCCCCCAACTCCTTGTAACCATAAGTCTCTTCTCTAAGTACATGAGTCTGTTTCTGTTTGCAAATAAGCATATTTGTATCTTAAAAATCTTCCAACTATAAGCAAATACCATAGGATGTTTGTCTTTCTCTGACTTGACTTAGTATGATACTCTGGGTCTATCCAAGTTGCTGAACATGACATTATTCATTCTTTTTAATGACTGAGTGGTATTCCATTTTATGTGTGTTCCTCGTCATCTTTATCCATTCATCTGTCAGTGGACATTTGGGTGGCTTTCAAGCCTTAGCTATTGAAAGTAGCTCTGCAGTGAACATTGGGCTACATGTATCCTTTTGAACCATTTTCTTCTCCAGATAAATGCCCAGAAGTGGGACTGCTGCATCATATGGTAGCTCTATTGTTAGTTTCCTAAAGAAATTCCATAGTGTTCTTCATAGTGGCTGTACCAGTTTACATTTCCACCAGCAGTGTAGGAGGGTTCCCTTTTCTCCATTCCCTCTCCAGCACTTACTGTTAGCAGACTTTTTGATGGCCATTCTGACAGTGTGAAGTTTTGATTTGCATTTCCCATTCAATAGCGATGCTGAGTATCTTTTTAATGTGCCTCTTGGCCATGTGTATGTCTTCTCCTGGGAAATACCTATTTAGGTCTTCTACCCATTTTTTTTTAATATTAAGCCCCATGAGCTATTAAATTTTGGAGATTAATCCCTTGTCAGTCACATTGTTTGCAAATATTATCTTTTATTCTCTGGGTTGTCTTTTCATTTTGTTTATAGCTGTGCAAAAGCTTTTCAGTTTAATTAGGTCTTATTTACTTTTGTTTTTTATTTCCATTACTCTAGGAGATGATCAAAAAAGATATCGCTGTGATTTATGTTGAAGACTGTTCTGCCTGTGTTTTCCTCTAAGAGTCTTTATAGTACCCAATCTTACATTTAGGTCTTTAACCCATTTTGAGTTTAGTTTTCTGTATGTTGTTAAAGAATGTTCTAGTTTCATTTTTTTTTTTTAATGTAGCTGTCCCATTGCCCAAACACCACTTATTGAAGAGACTGTCTTTCTCCATTGTATAGTCTTGCCTCTCTGGTCATAATAGATCAATTGACCACAGATGTGTAGGTTTTATATCCTGTACCATGATCTGTATTTCTTTTTGTGCCAATGCCATACTGTTTTGGTGACTGTACCTTTGTACAATGTATTCCTCCAGTTCTGTTTTTCTTTCTCAAGATTGCTTTGGCTACTCAGGGTCTTTTGTGTCTCCATACAGATTTTAAGATTTTTTGGTTCTAGTTCTATGAAAAATGCCATTGGTAATTTGATAGAGATTACACTGAATCTGTAGATTGCCTCGGGTGGTACAGTTGTTTTTGACAATATTGAGTCTTCCAATCTGAGACCACAGTATATCTTTTCCATTTGTGCCATCTAATTCCTTTTATCAGCATCTTATGGTTTTCAGAGAATAGGTCTTTTGCTTCCTGAGGTAGTTTTATTCCTAGGAATTTTATTTTTTGTTTTTTTTTAATTTCTTGTTCTGATCTTTTATTGTTAGTGTATAGAAATACAGATTCCTGTGTATTTTGTATAAAAGGGTCCTGTAGTTCTCTAACTAGCTCTGTTTTAATTTCTGAGTTTTTAACTTTCTGTTTCTACACAGTGGGATTGGTGACATCTACTTTCAGATATTGATGAGATTATAGAGTATTTCAAGTGTTACATAATCCAGTTGAATATAAAATTCTGCTACCTCAGCACTTTTACAGTAAATAACTACAGTTTTTTGGCTCTAACAGTTGGCCTGTGTAGTGAACAGACATAAATCTTCGATCTGTAAAATTGTTAGTGTGACCAGACAGCTCCTTTCTAACTAAGGCTAAAGTGTTATGCATTTTTCAGAAGAATACAGAAATTAGTCACATCATTATATATTCCCAACTGAAAACTTTGCTGGAGCAGTATATTTTAGAAAAATTAAATGCATTTCAAAAAATTCTGTGGTCTAATATGGTAGTTGCATAATTGCTACAAAGCTCCTCTAAGGGCAAAAATGATATTTTGAGTATGCAAAGTAGTGATTTCTATTTTTGTATTTTTGATACAAGGTCTCCATTTTATTAACTCAGTATTTAATGGCTAGTGTGACATTGTCTTAATAGTATAGAAGTGAATATGCTAATTTAAGATTTCAGTCAGTATAATAAGAATCTAAAGGAAAAACAGAAGTAACCAGAATAGTTTCATATCTTTTAATTATAAATAATTTCTACTTCAGTGTGATATCAAGCATAATCAGAAGAGGGAAAAACAAATTATTTTTATATTTACCTTTATCAAGACTCTGATATCTGATGACCCCCACACGATGGGGAACATATGTATACCTGTGGTGGATTCATTTTGATATTTGGCAAAACTAATACAATTATGTAAAGTTTAAAAATAAAATTTTAAAAAAAAAAGTTAAAAATTAAAAAAAAAAAAAAAAGAATTCTATCAAGCTGAACAGATGTTACCCTGCAGGTCCCTGCCAGATAACACAGTGATGAGGGTAAGGAGCATGGATTTTGGAATCAGATGGTGCTGAATTCAAATTCAATTCCAGATTGTGCTAATATAACTTTGGGCAGGCACATGGCTTCATTCCTATATTCTGGTTTGTAAAATGGACTAGAAGTAAGGATTATTTGATATAATCCATTTATTAAAGTACCTAGCCGTCGATCTTGGCTTGTAGAACTAAGAAATCAGTGGGTGTCAAATTTTATTATTACTATGAAGGAAGTGTTTTGTTCCACCTATCAGAAAACCTTCCCAGTCTTAAATTTTTCATCTAACTGCATGCATTGCAAACATCCTTAGAAGAGGAAGGAAGAAAGGAATAAGTAATCTTTACATCACTGCAGAGACTACTTTCTTGTCCCTAACAACTTAAAGGAATAATTAAAGTATTTACTATATGGTAAGAACATCAGTAAACTTGTCCCTAGAAGATGAAGAAAGGGATGTTTAGCGATGTACTTACCATATAGTAAATACTTTAATTATTCCTTTAGATTGTTTCTATGTGTATCTAAGAACTAGCGTGTGAAGTGAGGGTTTCATTACCAAAACCTGAGGAAAATACACAGAAGTAAGGAAGTTCTCATACTAATTTAAGAATATAACAATTGAAGAATCAAGTCTTGGCTTTTTGACTAAGGAAAGTGAAAGTCCCTCAGGCACGTCCAACTCTTTGTGACCCCATGGACTGACTTCTCCAGGCCAGAATACTGGAGTGGGTAGCCATTCCCTTTTCTAGGGGATCTTCCCAACCCAGGTGTGCCACATTGCAGGTGGATTCTGTACCAGCTGAGCCACCAGGGATTGAAGAAAGCAAGGGAGTATGTGGCTTTAGACCAAGTTCAAGTTGGTGTTAAAGGTTTTTTTCCTTCCTTCATAGACTCAGCTGTTCTGCCTTTTGTTTGCATTTACAAACATCTTAGGAGTTACTGTGCTAAAACTGTAGAGTATGAGATAAACATTAGTTTGACTAAATTTTCAAATGATCCATAGACTGTCATACAGTTCTAAGGCAGTTGTTTTTACCTGTTGACCTGCTCCGGCAAGGCTTATTTGGGCAAAACTCTTTTGCAGATCATGTGTGAAGAAGGCACAGGACATCGGCGTCCTTTTGCTGTACATCACTGAGACATCGCACCTTAGCCCTTAAGAGCAGAAAGCAGTTTATTCCTCAGCTTGAAAACCTAGCTCTACCTCAGATTCTCAGGTAGTCATGAGGCAGAATACTGGTTAAGAACGCTGATTTTGGTATCAGAGAGGCAGGCATGTGAATCCTGTCTATGGTAGTTACTGTGTCACAGATGAGGAAACAGATTCAGAGAAGCTGACTTGCCTACAGTAAAACATGGAAACAGTACTCATTTCGTAGGTTTGTGGAGAAGATTAAAGGGGTTAAAGAAAGGGTTTGCACAGCAGCTTCTAGTAGCAGTGAGGTGATACCTGTATTCTGGGTGTAATCTCATAAACATCTAACGTGAGTTGCCTCAAGTTCTTCTGCAGAACATATAAAGATGTAATATATAAGTAAGCTAAATACAATAACAGATACTGGACACAGTACAAGATGCTGGTGATATAAGAGACCTAGACATGGACCCTACCTAAAAGGAATTGTTGACGGAAAAATATTAATAAATCAGAATGTATCATGTGTAAAGTGCTACATGGCAGTGTAGAAGAATGGTTTGTGTAGACGAATGGGAAGACATATAATTGGGAAAGAAAGAGGAACCAGATTGAAGACCACATTGGGCTTGTACTGTTTACATGGAAGAGCCTCGGAGACTTAATCACGATGCAAAGAAGAATTTTAGCATCATGGGAGAGAGGAAGGAAAAGCAGCCAGAGCCAGGAGGACTGCTGCTGCTAAGTCGCTTCAGTCGTGTCCAACTCTGTGCGACCCCATAGATGGCAGCCCACCAGGCTCCCCCGTCCCTGGGATTCTCCAGGCAAGAACACTGGAGTGGGTTGCCATTTCCTTCTCCAGTGCACGAAAGTGAAAAGTAAAAGTGAAGTCGCTCAGTTGTGTCTGACTCTTCGCGACCCCATGGACTGCAGCCCACCAGGCTCCTCCATCCATGGGATTTTCCAGGCAAGAGCACTGGAGTGGGGTGCCATTGCCTTCTCCAGTTACTAAGTATAGTGAGAAGAATTCAACTCTGAGAAGGTAATAAGGTATTTAGAAATATGTGGTTGTTGTAGTTGAGGTGGAAATGAACAGCGTTTTTGTTTCTGTCAAGTATTTCACAGCTCTGTATTACAAATTTCAGTAAATAATCAAAATTTCAGAATCCCAAAATTAAATAATTTACTTCAAACTAATGTAAAATGAAATAAAATACAATCAATGCCATTCTAAATCAAAGTACAAACCTAAAATAGACCACAGTTGATGAAATCTACAAAGTAGACATAGAGGACTAAAACCAAAGAGGACTCCCAAAATCTAATAAATGAAGGTACAAAATACAAGATGTAGATACAAGCCCAAATTCAAGCTTCTAATGGAATTACAAGTGATTACAGTAACAACAGCATCCAGCAGTAAGACTTGACTCTGAAGTTACCTACTGAGTAGCACTGTAGGAAGATAAGATATTACCACTCTACTCCCTAAAAATAAAACCAAGTAAAACTATAAATATAATGGTTTATGAGAAAAAAAGAAGTCTTGAAAGGACATTTAAAAAAATTAATCAAAGTAAGATCCAAGCTCAAAAACACTCCACAGCCACTGGTTTCAGCCCTAGATACACACACACATAGGAGGAAAGCAGTGAGTGTAACATTGTCTCAAACCTGTTACTGCCTTAGTTGAAGATGTCACATTTCTAATTCTGCATGTACCAAATCATAGTTATTATCCTTGTGTGCTCTTACGAAGCGAGAAAGCATCAGAACAAAATCAGGTCTTCATTCTACAAATAACCATGTAATGAAAAAAGTTTTTCCTCGCTTAAGAAAGTTTTTCCTCGCAGTTGTTACTACTTACTCTTGGTCTTTGTTCTGTTACTAGAACATCATTACTAATCCTTGGAACGCATGGCCCTCAGTGCAAGCCTAAGCAAACAACTGAAAACATGAAACAATATTTCTTCTGTTAGGAACTAAGTTGTGCAGCACAATCACTCCACTGCAGACTGATCCTTCTAAAGAAAAAGAAAAACACAAGAAAACATGTTACGAACTTAAGAAAGAAGTGTAGATAAGGTGACATATTCTCTCTTCATATAAATAAATGTACAGGTCCAAAGAAGGCTTTCACAGACCCAAGGGTATTCTCCCCTACTTCCTACCCTTACCTCAGGATATATGGACAACAACTTTGGAGTTTTTTTATTCAGCACCTTTATTTTTACAGACAAGGAAACCGAGTGCAGAGATCTTAATGACACGCCATTGGTGTCTCAGATATGAAAAAAGACATCTCCTCCATCACACATCCTTTACTGAAAATGCTCCTGAACACTACAGGTTTACAGTACAGACTTTGTTCTCTAATCTCCTCCATAAGATGAGTAAGTACAAATGATGCAAAGTTGGAGGAAACTGTCTTAATATGCACCTGAAGTTAAAACCAATAGAAACTTCTGTCAACAAGTGCAAAAGCAGATTACTCAGTCTTTCTTTGGCTTGCTAAATAAGATAAAATGCACTCTGCTAAACCATTTAACAGAAATACTGTGAAAGCCTTCCCCCAGAGTATTTTTCTATTTGATTTGAAAACTATCCCATAGCTTATTATCAAACAACTCAGTAATCCTTTAGCTAATGCAGGGATAAATGGGCAGTCAGAAAATATAATCACTTGGTGTGTGCAGCTGAGTATTTACATTTTACCTAATGAACAAAGAAAAGAAAACTGCAGGTGACATTAATGTGTAAAAACTACCTCTTAGTGCTAGAGCTAAAGGGAAAAATAAAATTACTCACTCTAGCTAATCACTAGACCTGTATAGTCCCCTGACTTCAGGTGTGTTTTGAGTCTCGTTTTGGACTTGTCTTGAATCAAACAATATTTGCAGCTGCCTCAGTAGGGCAGTTGCTCTACTATAAAATGTAGTTTAGAAGGTTTTACAGTTAAGTTTCTGGTCCTTGTTGAATTTTCTTTTTCTCTACTTTATATGTTGCTTAAAGATTTATAGCAAAGATTTCTTAATCCTCATCACTACTGACATTGAAGCTGGATAATTATTTGTCGTGGAAGACTGTCTGCTGTGCCGTATGAGAGGTTTACCAGCACCCTAGCCTCTTCTCACAATGCCAGTGGCACGCCCCAAGTTGTGACAACAAAAAATGTCCCCAGACTAACCAAATATTCTTGGAGAGTAAAATTGCTCCCAATTGAGATGTTTCTGGAGGATTTAACCCTTCCCTGGCTCACAAGCAACATTCTTCAAAGCACTTCTCATTCCTTGGGATCCTCCAGAAGGGAAAGAGGAATTGAGGGAAGGAGGAAAAAAGATGCCTGTAACGCCTGAGTGTTAAGGAAAAACATACTGTTTGATTATCATCAAGTGTGTACCAGTACTTTATATAGTTCAAATATATAATCTACCTAAAAATTCCTGAAATGGTACTAATAAGGAAACAGAGTTGGGGGTTAAGTCAGCCACTGTGACACCGCTGTTACAGTGCTATTTGTCTATACATCCTAGTTCTATCTCTTGCAGAAGTACTACCTCGACACCAAAGCACCCAAAATAATTCTGCTCCTCCTACCTAGATCAAAGTTTCTAAGTCTACTATCTTCTCAGTAACACATTTTCATGTATGAGACAACTTCCATATATGATAAGACGTCAGGAATTATCTGCTGAGTGAAAGGGTGTAATCTGCCTGCACATTTTACCTGTTCTTCAAGGTGTGTGAGGAACTTTCATAATCCATCCATGATTCTCCATCCATGGTCCTCCTCTCGTTAACTGCTTTTTTCTGCAAGACAATTAGAAAAACCTGCTTTATACTTACTTTGTCTCTCAAATGTAAACTCAGTGACCTCAAGAAGAGCAATGTCCAGTATACTCTCCATTCTGAATGGGAGAGAGCATTCAAATATTCATCTGAAACAGCACGTTTTGTTATCTTGGCTCCTCACTTAAAAGAAAGTGCTCTGGATACAGTCAGTTCATGATAGAATCTCTTGGCATCTTCAGAATGTTTGATGCAGCTGTAAACACACACTAAGCAAGGACTAAGACGTTTTAGCTTTCCTATTCAGAGTGAGTGTGATACACAGTTACTATGTTGTGCTTTTTATTTCTGTCATGTATCCTTATTAAAATATAGTGATTTCATATGGTTTTCCTTTTGAGTTCTAACCATTTTCTTAAACCCTAGTCTTTTAAAGCAGTATCATAGGGTCATGTTTACAATTGAAGACCATTTTGCGTTCATCCTTTGCTCCCAGTGGTGTTCACTATAGGCCATCTTGGTGCTCATATTAGTGTGACAAAAACTGGTTTTTCTCCACTGATGTTTGTGGTATGCTTGGAAACTTTCCGTGGACTCAATTCTTTCCTCATGTAGCCTAGAATAACTGCCTGAAGGGATGGCAAAAGCCTGACTTAAGTTGCGGATTCTTAGTTGCAGTTCGATCAATCCATTTGTTCATTTAGTTTTAACTTTCCTTTTTGTCATCTCTAGCTCACAGTTGACTGGCCTGAATGTATTTTGCATATGCTCTAATTATAAGTGAGAATTTGGGAATACTGTCCTAGATTTTAGACTTAATACTACTTACATAATACTTACACCAGGCTTTCTCATAAAATCTCCAGTTTTCCTGAAAAAGAATGAACATTTATCAAATGCCTGCCTGCTAGATGCAGGAGTTGTACACTAGACTTTGAGTGTGTTCTCTCATTTTCATAACACACAGACACAGATGATATCCTCTCACTGTACTCATGAGAAAACACAGGCTCGTGGTAGATACCTATCCAAGGTCACACAAGCTCTGAAATGGTAGAACTGAGATCCGAAACGTGTCAGTTCGACCACAAACAGGCTCCCTCATCAACCTCTGACAGCTGAGTGACCTCATCTAGAGGTGATAACATCCTTTTCACAGGGTCGTTGAGAGGACGGATGAGACTGTATTCATGAAAGTGTTTCAAAACTATTAAATACTACACCTAAGTACTGTGAAAACATTTTTAATATATACTAGTGTGTGCATGGGAGAAGGCAATGGCACCCCACTCCAGTACTCTTGCCTGGAAAATCCCATGGACAGAGGAGCCTGGAAGGCTGCAGTCCATGGGGTCACTGGGAGTGGGACACGACTGAGCGACTTCACTTTCACTTTTCACTTTCATGCACTGGAGAAGGAAATGGCAACCCACTGCAGTGTTCTTGCCTGGAGAATCCCAGGGATGGGGGAGCCTGGTGGGCTGCCACCTATGGGGTCGCACAGAGTCGGACACGACTGAAGCGACTTAGCAGGAGCAGCAGCAGTGTGTGCATATATATCATGTACATATATATACACACACACACTATATATATGTATATATAACTGGCTGAGGAAACAGTACAGAATTAACATTTGAAATCATTAAATATTACACTTATTTTCCATAAACTAAACATACAAACAACTGGTTGGTCCCTAAAAATAGATGTCAGATGACAGAGATTGGCTGAACTGGAGTAGGAGCATCTTCAGAACAAAAGCCAGACAAGTTTTTGCTTCCCTAACACTTTGCTCTGCTCATTCACTCCAAGACCTTCCTGCTGCTGCTGCTGAGTCACTTAAGTCGTGTCCGACTCTGCAACCCCATAGATGGCAGCCCACTAGGATGCCCTGTCCCTGGGATTCTCCAGGCAAGAACACTGGAGTGGGTTGTCATTTCCTTCTCCAAGGCACGAAAGTGAAAAGTGAAAGTGAAGTCGCTCAGTCGTGTCCAACCCTCAGCGACCCCATGGACTGCAGCCTTCCAGGCTCCTCCATCCATGGGATTTTCCAGGCAACAGTTACTTGAGTGGGGTTCCATTGCCTTCTCCGCCAAGACCTTCCTACTTCTCTGTAAAACTCCGAACCGCAGCAGCTCCGCTGCCTTAGTCACAAGTTTCCATTAATCAGACATGGCTTGTGCCACACCTACAGCAGAGTAATTTCAGGTTATTCTCTTCCATTGTAGGCTTTCAATATGCATTCAGTCTATTCTCCCAAATCTAGCTGGGATCAATACCTTGTGATACAGAAGCATCCAGAAATTCTCTTCAACAATGTTGAGAGAAAAATATGAAACCCTGGCCCAGGTCTATTCCCAGAGCTGGGCTGGTAGGAATGCTGTCCTATTCACTAAGCCTCTAGATAAACATAGGGTTGGCTAAGTCCAGTATGCTTCATTTGAAGACAGAATTTAGGGGGACCTTTGGACTTGGTCAACACCGAAATCAGATTGATTATATTCTTTGCAGCCAAAGATGGAGAAGCTCTATACAGTCAGCAAAAACAAGACTGGGAGCTGACTGTGGCTCAGATCAGGAACTCCTTATTGCCAAATTCAGACTTAAATTGAAGAAAGTAAGGAAAACCACTAGACCATTCAGGTATGACCTAAACCAAATCCCTTATGATTATACAGTGGAAGTGAGAAGTAGATTTAAGGGCTTAGATCTGATAGATAGAGTGCCTGATGAACTATGGAATGAGGTTCGTGACATTGTACAGGAGACAGGGATCAAGACCATCCCCATGGAAAAGAAATGCAAAAAAGCAAAATGGCTGTCTGGGGAGGCCTTACAAATAGCTGTGAAAAGAAGAGAAGCGAAAAGCAAAGGAGAAAAGGAAAGATACAAGCATCTGAATGCAGAGTTCCAAAGAATAGCAAGGAGAGATAAGAAAGCCTCAGTGATCAATGCAAAGAAATAGAGGAAAACAACAGAATGGGAAAGACTAGAGATCTCTTCAAGAAAATTAGAGATACTTGGAATATTTCATGCAAAGATGGGCTCAATAAAGGACAGAAATGGTATGGACCTAACAGAAGGAGAAGATATTAAGAAAAGGTGGCAAGAAAACAGAAGAACTGTACAAAAAAGATAATCACGACCAAGATAATCATAATGGTGTGATCACTCACACTTACCTAGAGCCAGACATCCTGGAATGTGAAGTCAAGTGGGCCTTAAAAAGCATTACTACGAACAAAGCTAGTGGAGGTGATGGAATTCCAGTTGAGCTCTTTCAAATCCTCAAAGATGATGCTGTGAAAGTGTTGCACTCAATATGCCAGCAAATTGGAAAACTCAGCAGTGGCCACAGGACTGGAAAAGGTCAGTTTTCATTCCAATCCCAAAGAAAGGCAATGTCAAAGAATGCTCAAACTACCGTGCAATTGCACTCATCTCACACACTAGTAATGCTCAAAATTCTCCAAGCCAGGCTTCAGCAATATGTGAACTGTGAACTTCCTGATGTTCAAGCTGGTTTTAGAAAAGGCAGAGGAACCAGAGATCAAATCTGCTGGATCATGGAAAAAGCAAGAGAGTTCCAGAAAAAGATCTATTTCTGCTTTATTGACTATGCCAAAGCCTTTGACTGTGTGCATCACTATAAACTGTGGAAAATTCTTCAAGAGATGGGAATACCAGACCACCTGACCTGCCTCTTGAGAAACCTACATGAAGGTCAGGAAGCAACACTTAGAACTGGACATGGAACAATAGACAGGTTCCAAATAGGAAAAGGAATACGTCAAAACTGTATATTGTTACCCTGCTTATTTCACTTATATGCAGAGTACATCATGAGAAATGCTGGGCTGGAAGAAGCACAAGCTGGGATCAAGATTGCTGGGAGACATATCAATAACCTCAGATATGCAGATGACACCACCTTTATGGCAGAAAGTGAAGAGGAACTAAAAAGCCTCTTGATGAAAGTGAAAGTGGAGAGTGAAAAAGTTGGCTTAAGGCTCAACATTCAGAAAACTAACATCATGGCATCCGGTCCCATCACTTCATGGGAAATAGATGGGGAAACAGTGGATACAGTGGCAGACTATTTTTGGGGGCTCCAAAATCACTGCCGATGGTGACTGCAGCCATGAATTTAAAAGACGCTTACTCCTTGGAAGGAAAATCATGACCAACCTAGACAGCATATTAAAAAGCAGAGACCTTACTTTGCCAACAAAGGTCTGTCTAGTCAAGGCTATGTTTTTTCCGGTGGTCATGTATGGATGTGAGAGTTGGACTGTGAGGAAAGCTGAGCACCGAAGAATTGATGCTTTTGAACTGTGGTGTTGGAGAAGACTCTTGAGAGTCCCTTGGACTGCAAGGAGATCCAACCAGTCCATTCTGAAGGAGATCAGCCCTGGGATTTCTTTGGAAGGAATGATGCTAAAGCTGAAACTCCAGTACTTTGGCCACCTCATGCGAAGAGTTGACTCATTGGAAAAGACTCTGATGCTGGGAGGGATTGGGGGCAGGAGGAGAAGGGGACGACAGAGGATGAGATGGCTGGATGGCATCACTGACTCGATGGACATGAGTTTGAGTGAACTCCAGGAGTTGGCGTTGGACCAGCAGGCCTGACGTTCTATGATTCATGGGTTCGCAAAGAGTCGGACACAACTGAGTGACTGAACTTGGAGTTTATCAGCATAACTGCTTAAAGTAACAAATTATTACTTTACAATTATTTTATTATAATTTATTACAATTATTTACAATTATCTTAACTTTTATTCCTAAAACAGAAGAAAAAGATGTTACTTAATAAATATAATTTCTAACCATGTTGACAACCCAATTTCTTAAGTTAGTTTGTTCTGTGAATTAGTTTAAGCATATTTATAATTGATATTTAATCATGTTATTAGTTGCATTAATAAAGAGACAACTAACACCCAATCAAAGTTTATTCCTAAATATTATCTCTTTTAGAGAATAGACTGATTAAGAATATTGCAGAGAGAAATTTCTTATATAGGTGGAATCTTTGGGGGGAAGATGGGTAATACTGTATCTCTTGATCATGGTGGTAATTACACAATTATTCCTTTAAAGATGATTGTAAACAGATGCTAAGCAACTAAAAATTATATCTAAGCAAAGCACAATTTCACCATTCTTCTTAAAGGATGTTTTTTTTTGTTTTGTTTTTTGGGTTTTTTTTTTTTTTGGCCATGCTGCGTGATGTGGGATTTCAGTTTTGACCAGGGATTGAACCTGGGACTGTGGACATGAAAGTGCCAAATCCTAACCACTAGACCTCCAGGGAACTTCTAAGGGATACTTAAAAATAAATGACCTGACTCTTAATTTTGTATAGAAGAATAAAACATTATTTGACTATGTCTAGGTAGGATTTTTTTAATGCTTGCCAGTATTTGAAATACATACGTTCAGTGTGAACATGTTTACTGTGGAGTGAAAAGGTAAGAGAACTGTATTTTGATAATTCTCTGACAGTCATGATAATTAAATCCTAACACTACTTTCTTCCTTCTCTAGCCCTGGAATGAGACCAGACGTAAGTTCTCCTCCATCCAGTTCCTCAGCAGCTACGGGACCACCTCCCAAACTCTGCCTAGTCTGCTCTGATGAAGCTTCAGGATGTCATTATGGGGTCTTGACTTGTGGAAGCTGTAAAGTATTCTTCAAAAGAGCAGTGGAAGGTAGTGTGTGTTTTGAAGAGTTTTATTTTTCCTCTATTTGGTTCCTTTTTCTCAGACTGGATTCTGTATGCAAAGCCTGTTAACACTAGAAGTCATTAAAATCAGGGAGAGGAGGGTGGCTCCTAACTCTTCTGGTGGGAAAAAGATACTTTTAAAAGCAAACTAAGATAAAACAGACAAGTAAAAATTGAAGGGAGGGAGTATGGTCAGAGAATGGAAAATAACCATAAGAAAGTGCTATGCATGTGAAATGATGGTTTTAGGTTTCGGCAGTAACTAGTGCTCATTGTATTAGTATTACCGACTTTAATTCCCATCAGTTAGCTAGTTTTAGAGCCACCAACTATTGTAGTCTGGCAAAAATGAGTGATAATGAGGGGGAAAAGTGTTTTGTTTTCTAATAAGCCGGGGCTGTGCTATGTGATATAAATGTGATGTAAGGACCTCCCACTGTCCTCTGGGAGGTCACAGTCTACTTGGAAGTGAAAGATGAGTTCATAGTTACAAGGTACAGAGATTATAATACAGAGGATCAAGTGACAAACTGCCTGGGGAGGTCAGGAAAAGTGTTTAAAAGAAAGTGATTTCACTTGACAAATATTATATTCATATAATGTTTACCCTTGTTACAGACTCAGTCTGCCCGTCACCTCCTTAAATTCATTCCATAAGCAAATTACTGAAGTCACACTAAATATTACCAGTGAATCCTTTTGGGAAAAACTGTTGTGTAAAGTAGTTATTTGTAAAGCAGTTAGAAGGCAGTGTGGCCTGAACGGATTACCTAAAGCTCTGATTAGATAATTATATTTTTTAAAAATTAATATATTTATTCACAGTACATGAAGTACTATTATTTGCCTTCAGTTGTGTTTGCATATGCTTAAGGGTTAGATGAGTCATTTTCTTTTGTTTGGATTGCTTTTAATACATTAGCAAACTATAAAATTACTTACGTTATTCCATAGAGAGCACAGGAATTCAGGCTTTAACCAGCTTGGTTATCACCCAACAACTGAGTAGAGTCATTAAGTAAGCTCATCCCTAATTAATGCAGTGCTACTGACAAAGTAGATGTTACAGCGTCTTCTTGTCCTCACTTTACTTTATTCAGCACTTTCTTCACTGATTAGTTCTGTCCATTGTGTAAATGTGATAACAGTGTTACAGCATTCCTGTATATAATAAGTAATATTGACAGATTTAATTCTGAAAGTGAAATTCAGAATGAGACAATGGAGCCCTAAAAGAAATACAGGTATTAAAAAAAATTTTTTTTCACTCTCCCTCATTTTAACTAAAATTATTTCTTTAAAATGGGGCTACAAATTCCAGTTCCAGTGCCTACAGGGATTGACTATGTGTCATTCTGGCCAAATACAATACCAAATGAGTGAAGAAGGGCAGTCACTGATATTAGAGGGTGCAAGCATGCCTTACCTAAAAGCATCCAAATGCAATTTAAAAAGAAAAGAAAAGCTAAATATATTACAAGTATGAAAAGCTAAATATATTACAAATAAGACATCACTGCAGGCCATATGTCCCTTAGGCTTTAGGATTAAATTCTCTGCTTTAGAATTAAATTCCTACACGTGCTTTTAGCTATGAGTATGTGAATATTAGCTATGCTCTTGCAAAATATATATACGTATTTCAGTTAAATATGAGATAGCTAGATTACATGATAAACAAGAAAAGGTTAAAATGTAAACTGTGTTAAGTAAATCCTTTATTTGGATTTAAATTTTCTGCGTGGTCCCTTCCAGCTCTAAAATTCTGTAATCACTTGCTAACCTAATTTGTAGCAGATCTTCCCAACCCAGGGGTTGAACGTGGGTCTCCTGAATTGCAGGTAGATTTTTTCCCATCTGAGCCACCAGGGAAGCCCTAAGTAAATCCTTTATTTGGATTTAAATATTCTCCAGAGTCCCTTCCAGCTCTAAAATTCTGTAATCACTTGCTAACCTAACTCACAGCAGATCTACTTTTCCCTTTCTAGATATGATGGGAATCTGTTTTAAGCCCATATACAGATTTTAGAGCACTTTCTTGAACAGTTACAAAGATGAAGCTTGTGTGATTTTCATTACACTACATTCATTCCATTTTTAATACTTGCCAGAAATTATAGGTTATCCACCAGACATAGTATCATAAAGATCCAAAAGTTAAATATTTTTAGAAAATTTGTACAAGTTTTACTTATCCATACAAGCCAGATCAAGGATTGAGATTTTGAATTTTATTCATTATTCTGTAAGTTACTTTCTGTGTACAGAAAAGAATTTGGATAGCTTCTTTTCTTCAGATGTATATTAGTTCAGTGGTCTTTTTTCACTGAGTCCCTTCTTCTTATGCTCCCTTAGCACAAATTGCATATAATCTTTGTGGTGAGTCATAATGGAGACAGACACATGCTACTTTTATTAATAATTTACCAAGTACTATGTTTTACGTATGTCATACTTCCCTGGGTCAGGAAGATCCCCTGGAGAAGGGAATGGCAACCCACTCCAGTATTCTTGTCTGGGAAATCCCATAGACAGAGGAGCCTGGCGGGTGACAGTCCATGGGGTAGCAAAGAGACACAACTGAGTGACTAGCACACCCAAGTACTATGTTTTATATATGTCATACTACTAAATTAGCAGTTCTATGAGCTCTTAAATGCTCTTATGATCCATATTTGATACACTAGGGAACTGACACTCACAGCTTAAGCAACAGACTTAGGATTCAAGCATAGCTATCTGCAAACAGGCTCTTAACCTCAGTGCTACACTGACTTGAAAGGATAAAAATCTCAACTCCTGGCAGTTTATAATCTAGTTAGATACTGAGATGAAAGCAATAACAAAGGAATTATTTATAGTGTTTATTGAGTGCTTACAAGGTGTTCAGTTCAGTTCAGTCGCTCAGTTGTATCTGACTCTTTGTGACCCCATGAACCGCAGCACGCCAGGCATCCCTGTCCATCACCAACTCCCAGAGTTTACCCAAACCCATGTCCATCGAGTCAGTGATGCCATCCAACCATCTTATCCTGTGTCATCCCCTTCTCCTCCTGCCCTCAATCTTTCCCAGCATCAGGGTCTTTTCAGATGAGTCAGCTCTTCACATCAGGTGGCCAAAGTATTGGAGTTTCAGCTTCAACATCAGTCCTTCCAAAGACCACCCAGGACTGATCTCCTTTGGAATGGACTGGTTGGATCTCCTTGCAGTCCAAGGGACTCTCAAGAGTCTTCCCAACACCACAGTTCAAAAGCATCAATTCTTTGGCACAGCTTTCTTCACAGTCCAACTCTCACGTCCATTCATGACCACTGGGAAAACCATAGCCTTGACTAGATGGCAGTATTTTTAATATGCTGTCTAGGTTGGTCATAACTTTCCTTCTAAGGAGTAAGCGTCCTGTAATTTCATGGCTGCAATCACCATCTGCAGTAATTTTGGAGCCCAGAAAAAAAAAAAAAAAAGTCAGCCACTGTTTCCCCATCTATTTGCCATGAAATGATGGGACTGGATGCCATGATCTTAGTTTTCTGAATGTTGAGCTTTAAGCCAACTTTTTCACTCTCCTCTTTGACTTTCATCAAGAGGCTCTTTAGTTCTTTTTGACTTTCTGCCGTAAGGGTGGTGTCATCTGCATATCTGAGGTTATTGATATTTCTCCCGGCAATCTTGATTCCAGCTTTGCTTCCTCCAGCCCAGCGTTTCTCTTGATGTACTCTGCATATAAGTGTGTTACAATGTGTTAGGCACTATTTTAAGAATGTTCTTCACAACTGCCTTTAACCCTTGCAGAAGCACAGTGAGGTAGATGCTAATTTTCCAGCTTTACAGATGGAGAAACCGGGAGCTCAGAAAGGTTAATAAACATTACTGAGATCACACAGCTAGGCGGCAGAGCTGCAATTCAGACCAAGGGCTTCCTAGCAACCTTGCCAAGTGTACTTTGCACTATACTACACTGTTTTGAGAGCAGCAAAGAAGCTGAAGCTTTCAAGCTGTCTAACTCAAGCTGACAGCCACAGCTCACATTTGAAACTTGGGTACTTCCAGCAGAGTATGTACAAATAACAGAAAACCCTAGATGATACCGTTTGCTGTGTGGCTCGTTTCCTGTACTCTGTTAATTATCTTGATCATGTCCATGTATCATTCTTCTGTTTACTACCTAGTATTTTTCTTGGATCACTCTTTTTTATAACTTAATTTATTTAAAATAACTATTAGTTTTACTATCCCTACTGTGTTAGTTATCTGTTGATGTGTAACAAATGACCCCCCAAATTAGTGTCTAGAAACAACAGATGTTAATTATGTCACACAGTTTTCTTAAGAGTCAGGAATTTGGGAGCAGCTTATTAGCTGGGTAGTCCTAGGACTCTCATGAAGTTATATTCAGACTGTTGGTGGAAGCTGCAGTCATCTGAAGGTTTGACTGGGGCTACAAAATCTTCCAGCTCATCAGCACTGCTTTTGGCAGGAAGCTTCAGTTCCTCATTATGTGGGTCTCTTCTAATGCTGCTCTCAACATAGCAACTGGCATGCCCCAGAACAAATGATCCACAGGGAGAGACTGTGATGAATATGAGAATGTATTTTCTTTATTACTTAATCTCAGATGTGACATAATCACTTTGGCCCTATTTTGTTGGTCACACGCCAGTCCTGGTATAGTGTGGGAAGGGTAATCAGAGTGTGATTACCAAGAGACAGAGACCACTGAGGGTCAGCTTGGAGGCAGGCTACAACTTCTACCAGAAATAATCAGTTTTTGGCATTTGATTCTGGTTTTTTTTTTAATTTATTTATTTTAGTTGGAGGCTAATTGCTTTACAATATCGTGGTGGTTTTTGTCATACATTGACATGAATCAGCCACAGGTGTACATGTGTGCCCCATCCCATCCCTCTGGGTTGTCCCAGTGCACCAGCTTTGAGTGTCCAGTTTCGTGCATCAAACTTGGACTGGTCATCTATTTCACATATGGTAATTATACATGTTTCAATGCTGTTCTCTCAAATCATCCCACCCTAGCCTTCTCCCACAGAGTCCAGAAGTCTGTTCTTTACATCTGTGTCTCTTGCTGTCTTGCATATAGGGTCATCATTACCATCTTTCTAAATTCCATATGTATGCATTAATATACTGTATTGGTGTTTTTCTTTCTTGACTTACTTCACTCTGTGTAATAGGCTCCAGTTTCATCCACCTCATTAGAACTGATTCAAATGCATCTTTTTAATAGCTGAGTAATATTCCATTGTGTGTATGTACCAAAACTTTCCTATCCATTCGTCTGCTGATGGATATATAGGTTGCTTCCATGTCCTAGCTATAGTAAACAGTGCTGCAGTCAACAGTGGGGTACATGTGCCTCTTTCAGTTCTGGTTTCCTCAGTGTGTATGCCCAGCAGTGGGATTGCTGGGTCATATGGCAGTTCTAGTTCCAATTTTTTAAGGAATCTCCACACTGTTCTCCATTGTAGCTGTACCAGTTTGCATTCCCACTAACAGTGTAAGAGAGTTCCCTTTTCTTCACAACCTCTCCAGCATTTATTGTTTGTATACTTTTTGATAGCAGTCATTCTGACCAACGTGAGATGGTAAACCTCATTGTGGTTTTGATTTGCATTTCTCTGATAATGACTGATGTTGAGCATCTTTTCATGTGTTTGTTACAGCTGTATGTCTTCTTTGGAGAAATGTCTGTTTAGTTCTTTGGCCCATTTTTTGATTGGGTCATTTATTTTTCTGGTATTGAGCTGCATGAGCTGCTTGTATATTTTTGAGATTAATTCTTTGTCAGTTGCTTCGTTATGCCATTATTTTCTCCCATTCTGAAGGCTGTCTTTTCACCTTGCTTATAGCTTCTTTCATTGTACAAGAGCTTTTAGCTTAATTAGGTCCCATTTTTTAATTTGTACTCTGGGAGGTGGGTCATAGAGGATCTTGCTGTGATTTATGTCAAAGAGTGTTTTGCCTATGTTTTCCTTTAGGAGTTTTTATAGTTCCTGGTCTTATATTTAAATCTTTAATCCATTTTGAGTTTTTTTTTGTGTGTATGGTGTTAGAAAGTGTTCTAGTTTCATCCTGCTAGCAGTAGTTGACCAGCTTTCCCAGCACCAGTTGTTAAAAGACATTGTCTTTTCTCCATTGTATATTTTTGCCTCGTTTGTCAAGATGTCCATAGGTGTGTGGATTTATTTCTGGGCTTTCTATTTTGTTCTATTGATCTATATTTCTGTCTTTGTGCCAGTACCATACTGTCTTGATGCTGGTAACTTTGTAGTATAGTCTGAAGTCAGGCAGGTTGATTCCTCCAGTTCCATTCTTCTTTCTCAAGATTGCTTTGGCTATTTGAGGTTTTTTTATATTTCCATACAAATTGTGAAATTATTTGTTCTAGTTCTGTGAAAAATACCATTGGTAGTTTGGTAGGGATTGCATTCAATCTGTAGATTGCTTTGGGTAGTATATTCATTTTCACTATATTGATTCTTCTGATCCATGAACATGGTATATTTCTCCATCTATTTGTGTCATCTTTGATTTCTTTCATCAGTGTTTTATAGTTTTCTATACATAGGTCCTTTGTTTCTTTAGGTAGATTTATTCTTAATATTTTATTCTTGGTGAATGGGATTGTTTCCTTAATTTCTCATTCTGTTTTCTCATTGTTAGTGTATGGAATGCAAGGGAGTTCTGTGTAATAATTTTATATCCTTCAACTTTACTATATTTATTGATTAGCTCTAATAATTTTCTGGTGGTGCCTTGAGGGTTTTCTATGTGGAGGATCATGTCATCTGCAAACAGTGAGAGCTTTACTTCTTCTTTTCCAATCTGGATTCCTTTTCTTTCTTTTTCTGCTCTGACTGCTATGGCCAAAACTTCCAAAACTATGTTGAATAGCAGTGGTGAGAGAGGGAACCCTTGTCTTATTCCTGAATTGAGGGGAAATGCTTTCAATTTTTCACCATTGAGGATAATGTTTGCTGTGGGTTTATCATATATGGCTTTTATTATGTTGAGGTATATTCCTTCCATGCCTGCTTTCTGAAGAGTTTTTATCATAAATGGGTGCAAAAACTGATTTTTACTATAAAAATAAGGACAATACAAACAAAATGATACTGAGAAATCCCAGCTGGCCTGAAGGCTTTTCTCCTGACATCTGCCCTCTCTCTCGTTAGAAAACAAATTTACCAAGTGGTAGAAGACACAGAAACTCCAAACTGAAATGTCTTGTCTTATCATATGTATTGACAGGGAGTACGTATCCATGCCTTGTAAATAGTGACCACTAGTTGAAACTCTTTTTATAGATAAGATACCCACAGACTTGTCCAACTTCATACTAATAACCAGATAGAGCATTTGAACTTACGAAGGTACATTGCCCCCTGATTCTGTAGCTCAGATTCTTAATTGTGGTGAAGATATACCTGGGATAAAGAAAACATTATTAGGGCTTCCTTGGTGGGTCAGTGGTAAAGAATCCACCTGTTAATGCAGGAGACGCAGACTCAATCCCTGATCTGGGAAGATCCCATATGCTACAGAGCAACTTAGCCCATGCGCCACAACTGCTGAAGCCCAAGCACTGCAACTAGAGAGCAGCCCCTGCTTGCCACAACCAGAGAAAAGCCCACACAGCAAGGAAGACCCAGCACAGCCAAAAAAAATAAATATTAGCTTAACATGCACATTCTGAGCTTTTGGTTAGATATAAAGCACTGAAACTTTCTCTGTGTTTACCAATAATTTTTTTAATTGTCCCTTCTAGTTTACTGAAGAACAATAATTCAGGGATAGTCTTATGGGTTAAAACGTTTTCATTATTATAACTGCTTCAACTATGATTTTATCTGTTGTTCCTTATTTAATTCTGTATAATAGAATTATTGGGTTAGAGCTTCTATTTCATATCCAAGAAAAGAAGCTAGGAAACTTACACAATACAGAAAGGAATAGAAATGACTGGTACAGACACTTGGCACTGGAGAACAACTCTGGAACAAAGCTGAATTGTAGACCAGTAGTCAAATTCTGTGGCCTGTTCCTCACAAAGAACTGAAACTGATGTAGTTAACCATCTACCCCAAACTAATGCTTAACAAGCCCTGTGATTTAACATGTTAGGAAGAAGTGAATATAGTTTGTTTTATCCAAATCAAGTAGATTATTCTGTACATAAAGGATCTTTTCCTAATATCAGAACTAGGTATATTCAACCTTATGAATTGATTATTATGTTTCTCTTTTCTTTGAATATGATTTGTTTTTGAGAAGACAAATGTCCTGCACTCTTCTGAATACCACCCCCTCTAGTGTAAGGACATGGACTCTTAACTATCCAGTGTATCTATTTAGATATGCTGGTCTTGTGTAGAAGGATCCTTTCAGTTTTAATGCCAGGCTAGCAAATCCTCAGATAGCTTTCTTCAACAAAAGAGGGTACACTGAGGGTAGAGGGAAAGTAGGAAGACTTTTTGTCTTTCCCTTTTAAATTTCCCTTGAAATTTTTTGACAGGTAAAAACTGCATTTCTACCTCTTAACACATTTAATACTGGGTCCCAGAAGATTTTAGACAGTAACAATCATCAGTAGCTGGTGTCTAAAAACATGTGAAATCATTTAAAAATCTCCCTAAGTTACAGATAAAGTAGTTTAGTTTGCCAAGTCTGTGATTTACCTAATTGCTGGCCACCTTAACACAATTTAAGATTAAGCCTTTACTAATAACTTCATTTAAAATTTGGAAGGGAAGCATACTTTATTTGCATGTGGTGGTGCAATGATGAATTAAAGTAATTTTCCCTTTGGTACTCTCACCATATTTTTAAACCAGTTTCCTCTTTGTTTAATCCTGCTAAGCATTAGATTAGAAGTTATAATAAAACAGTGATTACAGAGGTCTTCTATAATGGTTAAGAAACTGTTTAAAGCACAATTTAAAGAACAGTTTATCAAGGAAGAGGTAGTGACTGGAAAGGAGCAAAAAGAGGGTTTGTGGGGTACTTTCTGCTTCTTAATAAGTTTATTAGGTGATAAATTTATGATTTGTGTACTTCTCTGTATGTATACTGCAGTAATTTTTTTTTTAATGAACTATGCTTGTTAAACAATATGAAAGACTTTACTTTTTAAATTGATCTCTCACTTTGTATTGGATGTACAGTATGCCTGCCTTCATCAGTGCCTTTGGTCCTTGGCTATGTTCCCCGAAAACAACAAAAAAGAGCCTCCCCATAAAAATATCCTTTAAGGCCTGGGAAATTTTAACAGTGCCTTTATTTTCCATGTAGGACAGCACAATTATCTTTGTGCTGGAAGAAATGATTGTATCATTGATAAAATTCGAAGAAAAAACTGCCCAGCATGCCGCTATAGAAAATGCCTTCAAGCTGGAATGAACCTGGAAGGTAATGTAAATATCGAAAATGAATGTCTTTGCACCATATAAAAATTTATCACTTTACTTTTGAAAAAAATCAGTAAGCAGATGCAATAATTAAAAGTAGGATTTTTAGAAAGTTGTACTTTTCTAAGAATTTGTCCATTTTATTGGCATATAATTACTGATGGTAGTCTCTTATGATCCTTTGTATTTCTGTGTTGTCTGTTGTGATCTCTCCATTTTCATTTCTAATTTTATTGATTTTTCTCCCTTTGTTTCTTGATGAGTCTGGCTAATGGTTTGTCAATTTTATTTATCCTTTCAAAGAACCAGCTTTTGGCTTTGTTGATTTTTGCTATGGTCTCTTGTTTCTTTTGCATTTATTTCTGCCCTAATTTTTTAAGATTTCTTTCCTTCTACTAACCCTGGGGTTCTTCATTTCTTCCTTTTCTAGTTGCTTTAGGTGTAGAGTTAAGTTATTTATTTGACTTTTTTCTTGTTTCTTGAGGTATGCCTGTATTGCTATGAACTTTCCCCTTAGGACTGCTTTTACAGTGTCCCACAGGTTTTGGGTTGTTGTGTTTTCATTTTCATTCGTTTCTATGCATTTTTTGATTTCTTCTGTGATTTGTTGGTTATTCAGCAGCGTGTTGTTCAGCCTCCATATGTTGGAATTTTTAATAGTTTTTCTCCTGTAATTGAGACCTAATCTTACTGCATTGTTGTCAGAAAAGATGCTTGGAATGATTTCAATTGTCTTTGAATTTACCAAGGCTAGATTTATGGCCCAGGATGTGATCTATCCTGGAGAAGTTTCCATGTGCGTTTGAGAAAAAGGTGAAATTCATTGTTTTGGGGTGAAATGTCCTATAGATATTAGGTCTAACTGGTCTATTAAATGAGTATTTCATATTCTGTTTAAGGTTATCAACTCTTATTACATAGACTGACTTCATTATAGCCAAACTATACATGAAGAAAGAAAATTATGTAATAATCAAACTTGTAATACTTGAAGAAACATTACTTTGGTCTTTATTTCTTTTTTCAAACACAACTATTTGCTAGGGTTAGTATAGAAACAAGTCAGAATTATTCTGTTATTTACCTTTTACTTTGCATATACATGTATATATCAATCTTTTATTTCGAACCTACAGTGGGGAAAAAGTGAAGAAAGCCTTCAATGGGTTTTTTCAAGCAAAGAAGAAATGTGAAACTAGTTATGAATGAGTTTCATATTCTTGCTTATATAACAAGTGTAATTAACATTGATATTATTTGAAATCTTTTCCCTGGGGTAGCAAGTTTGGAATTTTGCTTTAGTTGAAGGTGGTAGTGGTGCACTTCAATTCAGCAAGTTTTCACCAAAGCAGGCATTAGACATAAAATGAATAAAACAGTGTCTGTATTCAAAATCAGTAAAGTAGTGCCTGTACTCAAGCACTTTACTGTCTAGTTAGGTTGCAGAGTCAACACAAAATGGTACAACACACTATAAGATAAACAGGAGCAAGAGGTCGGTCACCTGATTCTGTCCTAAAAGGCAAAAAAAAAAAAGCAACACTGAATTTTAAATCTAGAGATGTTCAGTAGGAGTTAGATGGAAAATCGGGGCAGAGACAGGATCAGACTTGAATTTTGGAAAGACTAATCTACGAACAAAGCTAGTGGGTGGAGGTGATAGAATTCCAGCTGAGCTGTTTCAAATCCTAAAAGATGATGCTGTGAAAGTGTTGCACTCAGTATGCCAGCAAATTTGGAAAACACAGCAATGGCCACAGGACTGGAAAAGGTCAGTTTTCATTCCAATCCCAAAGAAAGGCAATGCCAAAGAATGCTCAAACTACCGCACAGTGGCACTCAACAACACACTAGTAAAGTAATGCTCAAAATCCTCCAAGCCAGGCTTCAGCAATACGTGAACCGTGAACTTCCAGATGTTCAAGCTGGTTTTAGAAAAGGCAGAGGAACCAGAGATCAAATTGCCAACATCCGCTGGATCATGGAAAAAACAAGAGAGTTCCAGAAAAACATCTACTTCTGCTTTATTGACTTACGCCTAAGCTTTTGTGTGGATCACAACAAACTGGAAAATTCTTAAAGAAGATGGGAATACCAGACCACCTGACCTGCCTCCTGAGAAATCAATATGTAGGTCAGGAAGCAACAGTTAGAACTGGACATGGACCAACAGACTGGTTCCAAATCGGGAAAGGAGTACGTCAAGGCTGTATATTGTCACCCTGCTTATTTAACTTATATGCAGAGTACATCATGGGAAATGCTGGCTGAATGAAGCACAGGCTAGAATCAAGATTGGCAGGAGAAATATCAATAACCTCAGATATGCAGATGACACCACTCTTATGGCAGAAAGCAAAGAAGAACTAAAGAGCCTCTTGATGAAACTGAAAGAGGAAAGTGAAAAAGTTGGCTTAAAGCTCAATATTCCATAAACTAAGATCATGGCATCCGGTCCCATCACTTCATGGGAAATAGATGTGGAAACAGTGAGAGGCTTTATTTTGGGGGGCTCCAAAATCACTGCAGATGGTGACTGCAGCCAGGAAATTAAAAGACGCTTGCTCCTTGGAAGCAAAGTTATGACCAACCTAGACAGCATATTCAAAAGCAGAGACATTACTTTACCAACAAAGGTCCATCTAGTCAAGACTATTGTGTTTCCAGTGGTCATGTATGGATGTGAGAGTTGGACCGTAAAGCTAGCTGAGCACTGAAGAATTGATGCTTTTGAACTGTGGTGTTGGAAAAGACTCTTGAAAGAGTCCCTTGGACTGTAAGGAGATCCAACCAGTCCATCCTAAAGGAGATCAGTCCTGAATATTCATTGCAAGGACTGATGCTGGGAAAGATTCAAGGCAGGAGCAGAAGAGGATGACAGAGGATGAGATGGTTGGATGGCATCACCAACTTGATGGACATGAGTTTGAGCAAGCTCCAGGAGTTGGTGATGGACAGGGAAGCCTGGCGTACTGCAGTCTGTGGGGTCGCCAAGAGTCGGACCTGACTGACTGAACTGAACTGAATCTTGTATATGGTGCTATTAGAGGAAGGATGAAATCCATGTGGTTCTTCTGACAGAAAAGAGACTAACTGTTGGGGCTATCCAGTACATACTGCGTACATGTTTTAAAACATAAAGTAGATTTATGGCTGTAACTGCAGTCTTAATTCCCCAATCCACACAAGAACATTCTCAGTTCTTCATATTACTTTGATAGCAAAAAAGATTAGTCTTTTCTTCACCATATTTAGAAACATTCATGACACATCAATCACTTAGCCCACTTTTTTCCCAGCATGCCTACGTTCTTAAACTTTACTACAGGGTGCCAATGTGTTAAACATTGATTTAAAGAAAATGATAAATGCCCATCTTCTTATAGGTGTTACCAAAGCTACAGAGATTGACTACAAATTCACGTAGACATTCAGTGCCACAAGGATAATTTATTACCAAAACCAGATAGTTATTCCTCATTTCTTACATCTCTGTGCATATTTTAGTTTCATCTTCCTTCTCTCTGACCATTTAAATGAATATGTATTAATGCATGCCAGCTTTTAGTGACTGGTTTATATGTTTTGCCCTCCAGCCCCAGTTTTACTGCTTTCCTTTAATTCCCCAAGTAGTTCATTCAAAGAACAAACTCAGCATTTGGTCCTATCACTAATACAGTGCGGCTGCTTTAACATCTTTAGATGCTTTCCCGAATACACACCAAGTTTAACTTTCATCTGGAGCTCTAAGCAGTGTTAATCATCTTTTCACATGCCTATAGGCCACCAAAAAAGGGGGGTTGTTTGATTTTTGTTGACAAGTTGTATGAGCTGTTTGTATATTTTGAAAATTAAGCTCTGTTGAATCATTTGCAAGTATTTTCTTCCTGTCTTTAGATTGTCTTTTTATTTCTATTGCCTTGTGAGACTTACCTAAGAAAACATGGGTATGATTGTCAGAAAATCTTTTGCCTGTGTTCTCTTATAGAAGTTTTATGATAAGGTGAGAATACTTTAAAGTCCTCCAGTTTGTCATTATTCTTTCTTCTGCTCTAATGTAGAGTGTAAGAACACATATTCTAGACAAATTTAAAGTTATGGTTAATAGTAGTTTTTAAAGTACTGTTTCAGTGTATTTATTTGGGACATGCATGTTCTCATTTGTCAACAAAATATATACTTCCTGATTTTGAGGCCTGGGTGTCAGTAAGATATGATAACTTTGGTTGTTTAAAGAGTTCCCTTAATGTCTAGGAGCTCTTCCATTTTTAACTTTGTCACTCCTCTTTAAACTTGGACTACGTGAATTCAGAATATTTTCCAACTGTATTTTACTACCAGTTGAGATGGTGATCGTGTGCCAAGAACTGTTTTATGCATTTTATATATTCTAACTGATTTAATTATCAACAGATCCTATGAGGTAGGTACTGACATTATCCTCATTTTATAGAAGAGGAAACAAGGCCCAGAGAATAGGGCACAGATACCCAGCTACTCAGTGGCAGAGCCAGGATTATATTCCAACATGTTGGTTTCATATTTATGCTCTCTACTGCACCATACTGTGTCTTCAATAGAGCATGGTAAAATAAATTAGAGCATGTCTGTCATGATTGTATTTCTCTGTTTTGAAACATTAACGGAAAATTCTTAAATGTTTGAGCACAGAGCACAGTAAGAAATGGGACCATTCTACCCAACCAAACGACAGGGTTTTTTTTTTTTTTTACCCCCAACACTGCACATGGATATACATAGTTCTTGCCCCTACATCTGTCCTCCACAAACTATGTACTTTGTCATTTTAGGGACAAAATATATAATAATTATTTTTAAATGTGACTATCATTTACTTTTCCTTAACACAATGGTCTGCATACCTGATAACTGAGACAGATACACTTCTGCTTTCATACAACTTGCATTCCTTGTCCTTCCTTGGAGTTCTGAGTAATTTCTCTTTAAGAATACCGTAATTTGCTTGCTTTGGCCCCACATATAACCAGAAAAGAATAATATTTTCATTTGTCACTGGAACAAGTAAATTCAAGAATATGAATATGTCTGCTAAAAAAATCTACGGAATCCATGTTTTAATTCAATTATACTTTTCCAAACTAAGTCAAAAATAAAAGTTACTTTATATATGATATGAAAATAGATACTTTAGGCTTATAGAGTTATCAGTTAAAATCTCTTATAAAAGAAATTATACCCAGTGGTAATTTATATATTTTCTCTGAATGGCCACAAAGATTTTAAATCCCATATAGTATAGTATACATAATATAAAGGTGAAATGGGGACCTTTCTGCATGCATGATCTCCTGTGCAAGATCTTCTTACTATCTTGATAAGAAGGGGACTTTGTGCAAGACGATAAACAGTATCACTCTCTTCATTACACCCACAATTTAGATTAACCCTAAGCCACCACAGTTACTGGTATTACAAACTTAAATTCTTTCAGTTGATAGTAATTTGCCTTGTATAACTAATGAAATTTTTACTTTGGAGTGAAATTGAGACAGAAATTACTTTAATGGAAGAATATGTAAGTGATATGTTTATATTGTTTTAACATAGTAAGACATTTAACTGTAATGAAGAAGTAACTGTCTTGTTTGTAGAGGAAATTAAATGAACGGGTTCCTCTTGATTCTTTGCTTTCAGGAAAAACTGTTTTTCTCTTCTTTCGTGTCACTTTATCATAACTGCTACATAAAAGATTTCTTTTTCAAATTAGTTTCAGCAACTGAAATACCTCTTGAATAAACCACGCTCTCCAAACTTTCCCATTACAGCTGATTTCTATGTATTTTTTTTAATATACCCACAGCTCGAAAAACAAAGAAAAAGATAAAAGGAATTCAGCAGGCCACTACAGGAGTCTCGCAAGAAACATCTGAAAATCCTGCTAACAAAACAATAGTTCCTGCAACATTACCACAACTCACACCTACGCTGGTGTCACTGCTGGAAGTCATTGAACCCGAGGTGTTATATGCAGGATATGACAGCTCTATTCCAGATTCAACTTGGCGGATCATGACCGCACTCAACATGTTAGGTGGGCGGCAGGTGATTGCAGCTGTGAAATGGGCAAAGGCAATACCAGGTAAGATGCAAAAGATAAGAGCACTAAGGTGTAAACCTTAGAATGTTTTACATAAAACACTCTGGCTCTGTATCACCTTGGTCCCATGGTTTCCTGTCATCCCTACTTAGTCAAGGGGTGAAGTGAAGTCACTCAGTCGTGTCCGACTCTTAGCTCCTCCGTCCGTGAGGTAGAGAGGTATACATATCAGGAGCATTTTTTTAACTTAAATCCACTGATTGAGTAATGTCTGCCAGGATTCTTGGCTTTCTGTTTTACTTTTTAATATAGCATTTTAGTCTTTAGTCCATATTTACTCAAATAAGCAAAAGGTGACAAAAACTGGCTACTCTTTTTTCTAACATTGAATACTATTAAAAAATTATTGAGAGCTTTGGTCTTACATGTCAAATGACAAAGGAGAACTGTGTCCACTTAACACTTCATTTCTTCTATTAGCATCTTCCAAAACTGGCAGTTCCCAGAGAGAGGATCTTCTCTTTGGCAACTAGAGTGCTTCCTCATACCTTTTATTCCTCTTAATTCAGGATTCAGGAACTTACATCTGGATGACCAAATGACTCTACTGCAATATTCATGGATGTTCCTCATGGCATTTGCCTTGGGGTGGAGATCATACAGACAATCATGTGCAAATATGCTGTGTTTTGCTCCTGATCTGATTATTAATGAGTAAGTTATTTGTTATTCATATTCCTTCAGGACTGAATCAGTCCTACCAGAGTATCTTGGAACTGGGCAACCTACCAAGTATCTTGATGCAGAATTTATCAATGCTTAAGGCAGGCCAGAATGTACTACAGAGCAAATTGCATGTGGCATTATTACGGACCAGGACCTACTGAAGGATATTTTTTAAATAGCATCTCTTGGGGTCAGTAAAGTCTATAGCAAGGGAAAAGGAATCTTACTGTGGCATTGTTTTATTTATGTAATCGTATTTCAGAAAGGAAACAGCGTAATACAATTCATGTTGATCTTACTTTCAGCAGGGACAATGAACAGATGAGGACAACTAGGATGAAGGGATGACAGATATGGACCCAAAGACAAGAAGCATCTCTTTGCATGGCAAGGCTCACTCAATGTGTATGAGTTGTAAAGAAAATGAGAGAGAACCAACCACACTAAGATTTGATAAATCAGCTTTCTCTAGTCCTCTAGGTCTATGCCTGTGAAATATTTCAGATACCCATTCCCCGTACCCATTGCACTTGTTTTCTAACCAGCTTTCTGCTGCCTGTGTATCCTCCATCATGCTAAATTTTTCTTCTTAACACACAGGTGTCTTCACTGAGCACTCAGTGTGTACTCAGCATGGTTTCTGGCTTTCCAGAATCTGGCCTCATTTTATCTCTTGTTATTCTCCTTCACATATTCTTTTTCCCCTCAGATGATCTGTTCTTCAAACATACCCCTAGCTCATGATGGTCATACCACCAGGTAAAAACCTCTCTCCTGTATATCCCTAGCATTTATCACGTTCTACCTTTTATTACTACTTTTGCACTCACAGCTTATCTCCTTTATTAGATAGCAAACAGGGAAGTCACACACACTCACATATGCATACCCACTGATCTGGGCAGAAGGAGATCTGTATTCATGTGAGAAAAAGATTTTAAAACTGTGAGCTCTGGGTGCTGTTGACTATCCTGCTCCTACTAAGTTGCTTCAGTCATGTCTGACTCTGTGCAACCCCATAGATGGCAGCCCACCAGGCTCCCCCGTCCCTGGGATTCTCCAGGCAAGAACACTGGAGTGGGTTGCCATTTCCTTCTCCAATGCATAAAAGAGAGAGTGAAGTCGCTCCAATGCATGAAAGTGAAGTTGCTCAGTCGTGTCCGACTCTTAGCGACCCCATGGACTGCAGCCCACCAGGCTCCTCCGTCCATGGGATTTTCCAGGCAAGAGTACTGGAGTGGGGTGCCACTGCCTTCTCCGGCTGTTGACTATGGGGGTCCAAAAAAAAAAATTAATGAAATCTTCAACCATGTTATAACAGTCTCACTATACTCCATGTGAGTTAATCCATCATTAGTAGTTTCTGTTCAGAACTGGACGCCATTGTAAAGTTTAAAAAAAATAAATATAGCCACTGATTGGCAAAAAAAACTATGTCCAGAGTGGCAAGAAGTTTAGAAATTAACATCAATGGATGAACAGAGGATGTGTAAAGAAGAAAATGAATGATGAGGATAGCCTAAAAAGATACCCTGTGAAGAGCAAGCAAACCTGCTGTTTCCACTGTTGGGTGTACCAAGCACAAAAATAACGGGTAGAAGATATAAAAAAGCATCTATTTGAGCCAGGTGTTAAACAGCAGGGCTTGCCTTATGACACAGTAAAGGTCAAGTCGTATCTGTTTTAGAGGAGACTGGATGATACTAGCTCTAGATATTTTAAAAGAGGCTTAACTGCTGAGTTAAACTTGCTGGCTAAGTTTCCCAGCACAGTGTTCATTTAATCATATTTGAGGATTTACCAAGTGTCACTGTTTTTAAGAGCTTGAGCTGTAATATGTAAGGCTCTGCTAACATGCAGATGAGGAAAACCAAACAAATGACCAAATTTATTTCGGAGAGCCATAACATTATAGTGTGGGGTACTATAGAAGACCTCTCTAAATATCTGAGCACTGAATAGTACAAAAGAACAAGCTTATAGGAGAGGTAGGGCATTTCAGGCAGAAGAGATGACTACAAAGGCTGACAAACAACCTTGGCATATGTGAGGAACTGAGAGAAAGCCAATAAGGACTTTCTCCGAGTTTAGAGAAGTGGACAGGGACCAAGTCAAGCAGCATCTTAAAAGCCATAAGATAGACTTTGTTTTAGGAGCATGAAGAAGCCAGCGCTGGGAGGAGAGAGGGGCGGTTTCAAACAGAGGAAAACGGATTACAGGGGAACATCAAGTACCGCACTCCTAGTATGTGCCTGCTACCGTACTAGCAGAGAACAAGACAAACAGGGTTCCCTAACTTTACTGTTTACACTCTAGTTGGGGAGACACAGATAACCATCAAAATAATTTTGAGTTTTTACTAGACAGAGGTCTTTTTCAGATGAGTCACTAGTGGCTTCTTGGAGGAGGTGTAACTGAGTGAGACGTGAAGGAGAAAAGACCAGGCTTCATGGTTAGAAGAAATATGACAAGAGGCATATGAAATATGTACTGCAATCAAACTCTTTGCATTCTATTAATTCTGTTAATTTTCAGTTAATAGGCACTGCATGTGCTTGACCAGGCCCGCTCTCCACACATACTTTCAGGTGTCCACTTCAAAGACAGATGGCACCTTGACCATCCATTGCCAAAAAAGGACTGCTCAATCTGCCGTGCCATGGCTTAAGAAGATTTAAGTTTTTTGATTAAATTTAATTAAAAATATGTAGGTTATATGTAAGCTTAAACACCTTTGAATCTCTTAAGTACTTGCTGCTCATTTCAGAATCTGACCATGTTTACTTTAGAAGTTAAAACCATGTTGACAATGTCTGTAGTCACTGTCTAAAAAGAAAGTTGAAGTCATTAATTGGAATAAAAGTGTGAATAGAGTTATGAAACACCAACATATCTTCTTTCATAAAATTAATCTGACTCAGTATTTATTTGGGAGGGTACTCAAATTTAGATTTAAACCATCATAGCATAACCTGGTATTTCTTACATAAAGTAGGAGTTACAGAAATTTTTTCTCAGTGTTCAACTTTATGGATGGCTTACAGAACAATAGTTTTTAAGTGGGCATTCTATTTCCCATTCTTGTCTCCTTATGCCATTGGGATAACCTTTTATTTTTTTCTTAAGTCCAAGGTCACTTTTTGTCAAAAAATTAAAAAACAGATCTTATTTTAAACCATGAAGAGACACAGTTTCAGGCTCTGTGTGTCATTTAAAAAGTTAGGAAACTTGAGAGATCTACTTGAAAATTGTAGTTGTGATCGTTAACTGTTGAGAACCCTAACTGAAAATTCATTTTGTAGTACCTTTAGTCGGAAGAATATTCAGTCACATAACATTGGTCAGAGGCAGATTTTTGGGTATCAGAAAGCCTAGAGTCAAGTTTTATTTCTGACCCTCTACCTAACTGTAAACATTATCACACACAGTTGTCTTTAGAATGCAGTGCTATGAAAAAAAATTCTTTGATTTTCAACTGGGTAAGATTTAAAACTGTGTTGTCTAACTGCTCATATTCAAATACTACCATAAAAGCTTGATTTAAATGAATGACTGATAATAGATTCTATAGGAATAAATTCTAAATACTTAAGGAAAGCTTTCCAAAATTCAGATCAGAGGGAATTCACGTTAATTGCAATAGGTAGATGAGTTAATAGAACGCTTTGCAAAATCAAACAGAAAAGTACTTTTTTGCAGAACAAGAATTACTTCTGTTTAACTCAAACACTTGATATTTGTCTTCCACAGGCAGAGAATGGCTTTACCCTGCATGTATGACCAATGTAAACATATGCTATATGTTTCCTCTGAGTTAAACAGGCTTCAGGTATCTTACGAAGAGTATCTCTGTATGAAAACCTTACTGCTCCTCTCTTCAGGTTGGTGGAACACCTATTCTCTTCTAAAATTGACTTCTGAAATATGTCAAAAACATAAAACATAGAAGTCTAGAAATAAAGGTTTGTTTGTATACAAAGCACTAAATAATTATACCTCTACTATTTCCTGGTACTTTAGATTTTCTTAAATGTAAAATTTTAGAAAGGTTAAGATTAATAAGATAGATAAGTATCATGGAGAAATGGAGAGGTATATGAACCACATGGCAGGAAGGAGGAAGTCACTGCTGATCTGGAATATCTATAGCCTTCTTCCTTCCTACAACTTTTTACACTTCCACTACAGAAGACACAGAGAAAGCATGCCAGCTTGAATGATTTTTCTATACAACACTGTTCAGTTCACTCACTCAGTCGTGTCTGACTCTTTGTGACCCCATGGACTGCAGCACACCAGGCTTCCCTGTCCATCACCAACTCCCGGAGCTTGCTCAAACTCAGTTACTTAGTCAAAAATTTTAGTTATACAATGACTAATAATACACTAAATCCAATGACATATTTCTTATACTATGTATAAGAAATTATGGATGGGACCTAAATTTAAAAGCTTTTGCACAGCAAAGAACCATAAACAAAACAAAAAGACAACCCACAGAATGAGAGAAAAAATTTGCAACCGAAGTGAACAAGGGATTAATCTCCAAAGTACACAAACAATTCATGCAACTCAGTATCAAAAACAAAACAACTAAATCAAAAGATAGGCAGCTCTAAACAGACATTTCTCCAAAGACGACATACAAATGGCTAAACAGCACATGAAAAGATGCTCAACATCACTGATTATTAAAGAAATGCAAATCAAAAGTACAATGAGGTATCACATCAGTCAGAATGGCCATCAAAATTTAGAAATAATAAATGCTGGAGAGGGTGTGGAGAAAAGGAAACCCTTTTACACTGTTGGTAGGAGTATCAATTGGTACAACCACTATGGAGAACAGCATGTGTTGTGCATGCTGAGTTGCTTCAGTCATGTCCAACTCTGCAACCCTGTAGACTGTAGCCCTCCAGACTCCTCTGTCCATGGGATTCTCCAGGCAAGAATACTGGAGTAGGTTGCCATGCCCTCTTCCAAGGGATCTTCCCAAGGCAGGGATTGAACCTGCATCTCTTATATTTCCTGCATTGACAAGCGGGTTCTTTACCACTAGCACCACCTGGGAAGCCCCAGTATACAGGTTCTTTCAAAACTAAAAAGAGAACTACCATATGATCTAGTAATTCCACTCCTGGGCACATAACCAAAGAAAACCACAATTCCAAAAGATACATGCAGCACTCCAGTGTCCACTGCAGCACTGTTTATAATAGCCAGCAACCTGGAAGCAACTTAAATGTCCATCCACAGAGAAATGGATAAATAAGATGTGGTACATATATACAATGAAATATTACTCAGTCATAAAAAAAGTAACAAACAAAATAATGCCATCTATAGCAACATGGATGGACCCAGAGTCTGTCATACACAGTAAGAGAAAGACAAATATCACGTGATACTGCTTCTATCACTGTGGATGGTGACTGCAGCCATGAAATCATAAGACAACTGCTTCTTGGCAGGAAAGCTAGACAAACCTAGACAGTGTTAAAAAGCAAAGACATTACTTTGCTGACAAAGGTCCATATAGTCAAGGCTATGGTCTGTCCAGTAGTCATGGTACGACTGTAAGAGTTGGACCTTAAAGAAGGCAGAGTGCCAGAGAATTGATGCTTTCACACTGTGGTGCTAGAGAACACTCGAGAGTCCCTTGAACAGCAAGGAAATCAAACCAGTCAATCTTAAAGGAATTCAACCCTAAATATGCATTGGAAGCACTGATGCTGAAGCACCAATACTTTGGCCACCTGATGTGAAGAGCCAGTTCATTGGAAAAGACTCTGATAGTGGGAAAGACTGAAGGCAAAAGGAGAAGGGGACAACAGAAGATGACATGGCAAAAGGAGAAGGCAACAGAAGATGAGATGGCTGGATGGTACATTACATGTACTGATGTAATGTACATGAACTTGGGCAAACTCCAGGAGATGATGAGGGACAGGGAGGCCTGGCATGCTGCAATCCATGGTGTCAAAAAGAGTGAGAAACAATTGGGCAACTGAACAACAACAACATTGCTTACACACAAATGAAGTTATTTACAAAACAGAAATAGTCATAGTTGTAGGGAAATAAACTAAGGTTACCAAGGGGGATGGGTGGGAGGGATAAATTGGGAAACATACACACTACTGTATATAAAATATAATAACATACTATACAGCACAGGGAACTCTACTCAATACTCTGTAATTACCTGTATGGGAAAAGAATCTAAAAAGAGTGGCTACATGTATAACTGGTTCACTCTGCTGTACAGCAGAAATTAAGAATATTGTGAGTCAACTATACTCCCAATAAAAATTACTTTACAAGAAAGAAATTATGAAAGAAAAGGATGACCTACAAAAAGTGAGCTTGAGTACTATTAAAGAAGGTTAATGCAGCACTGGAGCTGGACTGTGGACAGAGGTGTTTTATCTAGAAAGGAACAACACTATCTTGAAAGTTTACATAAATTGGTATATGAACTTCAGTGAGACTACTTTCAGCAAGCAAAGGCAAACTAGAAAACTTCTGGAAAATACCAAGTATCTTGTCTATATTAGTAAAAATGTGGCATTTTCAACAACTAATGAAAGAAGGTCTGTGAACCAGCAGGCATTATAAACTTTATAAGATGCGGAGTTGCTAGCTGAATACCTCTTTCATATAAATAGCGTTCCAATTTTTTAAAGCCTTCATTCCATTAGTAACTGTGGTTTCAAAGTGGCTAAATAATCTACAGATGGTGTACATGACTGCTTTATCACTCAGTTGTGTCCAACTCTTTACTGACCCCTTGGTCTGTAGCCCACCAGGCTCCTCTGTCCATGGGGATTCTCCAGGCAAGAATACTGGAGTGAGTTGCCATGCCCTCCTCCAGGGAATCTTTCCTACCCAGGGATCAAACCCGGGACTCCCACATTACAGGCAGATTCTTTGCTGTCTGAGCCACCAGGGAAGCCCCTTACATGACTACATGACTATATCTATTTAAGTGTTTCCAAACCACACATCAACCTTAATGCTTTCATACTATTTTTGCTGTTTAATGTCATGGGACTTAAGGAATATTAGTGATATTCCAAAGTAAGAAAATTTTCCACAACCCATTTTAAAAAAGCTAATTTTTTAAGGTTACCTGTAACAGTACTCTTGTTAAAGCAGTGAGCTTGATACTGTTGAAGTAAACAGGGAAAGTTCTGATAATCAATCATTAGGGTTGATAATATCCAGGTACAGGTCAATGCCAAGATACTAACCTTTTGGTTTAAAAAAAGGGGGGGGGGCGGTGCTTAGAAGGATGAAAATATGTATCTTAAGATATAATTAGACTGCTACCCTGACAGAACACTAGAAGTGTCCTAACCTTCCATTAAGATATGCTGAACTTAAAGAATTTAACACTACATGCAGGCAGGTACCTGAAGAGAAGAGCTGCACTTGAAGCTAGCTTTCTCTTAGAGGGTAGTTGCCAAGACTGGTAAATTAGTATATTCAGTAAATTTAAAGACAAGTGCAATTGGGGAGAAAAAAAAAAAAAAAAGATGGATCTAAAGGCAGATTAGACATATTTGTAGAGACATTTAAACTGAAATATACATCTAAAGACGTTAGCCAGAATACATTTTTAATGTGCATTTGTGTATATGTATGAACAAAGATAAGAGGCATGATTGAGAGAGAAAGTCTAAAACAGTACTTCACAACTCGTTTCACATCATAATAACATAAGAAACATAACATTCATTCATAGCACAATGATGTAAATGAATAAAGCTTCCTGCAACCAGTGGTGACCAGCTTAGCAGATCATTAACAACACATTAGTAACCCATTCATATGGTCGTCTTATAATCAAAGATCCAAGATGAAAGGTGAAAAGATACTATACAAAGAGATAATGGCTGGAAACTTTCCAGAACAGCAGCAACTGAAGAAAGTGAACTAATTTTTTTTAAAAAGCTAAGGGGGGAGAAAAACTGAAAAAAGAGAGTGGATTTCCAATTTAAACTCACAATTAAACAACTTGCAGTTATTGCTCCCATCCTCACAAATAAGAAAAAGCTAGGCAAACTGACAATAACTTTTTTAAAGATCCATCTGAGAAGTAAGGTCACAGGACAAACCACTAACATCAAAATCTGGAGAAACAGGCAAATACAGAGAACCACAGCCAAGATCAGTTTCCTGGAAACAGAAGCTACTGGACCCAGTAATGCAGAAACACTTATGGTATCTTTGATGTATTTCTGAAGACCCAGTAAGGAATAGCTGGAGTGTTAAGAACCCTGATATCAGGGCTTCTCTGATAGTTCAGTTGGTAAAGAATCCCCCTGCAATGCAGAAGACCCTGGTTTGATTCCTGGGTCACGAAGATCTGCTAGAGAAGGCATAGGCTACCCACTCCAGTTTTCTTAGGCTTCCTTTGTGGCTCAGCTGGTAAAAAATCCACCCACAATGCAGGAGGCCTGGATTCAGTCCCTCGGTTGGGAAGATCCCCTGGAAAAGGGAACAGCTACCCACTCCAGTATTCTGGCCTGGAGAATTTCATGGACTGTATAGCCCATGGGGTCACAAAGAGTCGGACATGACTGAGCGACTTTCACTTCACTATATAAGAACTCTGAAGACCCAGTCTTCAGGGGTTCCCCCCCCACAGTTCTCTGGGGTTTACCTTGAGAAACCCCATCAAATTCTAATGATGAAAATCAGAGAAGATCCCCTTTCTATCCTAGGGGAAAGGGCAAATAGGCAATTCCAGTCCCCTTTACCTTCCTATCTCAGTTAAGAGAGATAGGAAAAGGAAGAGAAGAAATATTTGAAGCAATAAATGCTGATAAATTTCCAAAATTAATGACAGACAGCAAAACACATCCAGGAAGCTCAGAAAATATCCAGAAAGATAGATAAATACCAAAAAAGCTGCACCTAGGCATATTGTACTCAAAACTACAGAAAACTAAAGACAATAAAGGAAAAGGCCAGAGGGGAAAACAGCTTACCATTCCTTATAAAGGAAGGATATAAATTACATTAGAATTCTCATTAGAAATCATGCAAGCAGGAAAGTAGTAGAGTGAACTATTTACCGTTAAAAGAAAAAGATCACCCATGATAGATTCAACATCCACTGATGAGGTTTTAAGGTACCTACAGTACCTATAAAAATACTGAAGTGTTATTTGAAAGAAGATGTAGATTAGTTATAAATGTATATTTCAAATTCTAGGGCAGCCACTAAAAACAACTTTTAAAGGAAGTCATAATTGATACACCAAGAGGAAACAGAATCACATGAATACTCAGACTAGAAAAGGCAGAAAAAGGAAATAAGAAAAATGAATAGATAAGTTACAAACATGGTAGAGATTAATGTAGATATCTCAAACAATCACTTTAAATTTGAAAGGCCTAATATAACACAGTCTTTTTTTTTTAATGAAGGTCAAAAGAGAATTTGCCACCACAGATCCTCAGTAAAGTAATATTAAGGGATATACCTAGGCTATGGGAAAGTAGTATCTTGATGGAAAACAGAATGAAGAAAGTGGCAAATATTTAGATACATTTAAACTAACTGTAAAATAACAGTAATAATGTCTTTGGGAAGTTATAAAATAGAACTACACAATAATTACATATAGGCAAAGAAGAAAAAAGGAGCCTTTGAAAAGTTAAAGATGAGTGTTTAAATTTCTTAAAGAGTATACAAAGTACATTATCAAACCATGAGGACTTTGGGGGAGAACATGGTAAGAAAAAAACAAAAGAATAAAAGAAATGAGAGAAAGTTGAGGGCGGAGGGGAAGCATAAACAAAGGCATGATAGGAGGAAGTAACAAATACACTGATTGTACAAATAAGTTCAAATATATCAGCAATTTCATTAAATGTAGATGGACTAAATGCTCCAAGATAAAAATATACAGAAAGTGCAAGACTAGTTTTAAGAAAACAATCCAACTCTGCTATTTATAGGATATATATATATATATGGATGTTGAGTAGCTGAGGTAAAAGGATATACTATGCATAGTGTAGTATATGGCCTTCGTGGCATACTTTCTGTAAAAGGCCAGATGGTAAATGATTTCAGCGTCGCATACAATCTCTGTCAGAGATACTCAGTTCTGCCCCTTGTGACATGAACATGGTCATGAATGATGCTTAAAGAGTACAGGTGTGGCTGTGTTCCAATGATATTTTATTTACAAAAACAGGCTACAGGTAGGAAGGGGCCATTGCTGACCACTGTTTTACCCAAAAGCAATCTGAAGCAGCTATATTACTATAAAAATAAACACTAAGCCCCCCCCCAAAACAGTTCTATATTTAGAGATTTCACTACATAAAGCATTCTACTCACCAGAAAAATAATTCTGAATATATGGCCCCAAACAACATAAAGCAAAAATCCCAAGGAATATTTGTGGTAACTTGGGATGGATGAAAGTCTTCTAAATATAAATACTGAATAGGTTTCTCACCTAATTTTTACAATGAGGAAAACCAGCATGGGAAAAAAGTTATTAATAAGAAATCATTACTTTAAAAATCAGCAATAACTAGATTACCTGTAATATAATAATGTGTAAAAATTAACCCACTCTGAACACAGGTCTAACACTCCTGAGTAAGTGGCCTTCATTTGCACTAACACTGATATCCTAAAGGTGTCAAGTTTGCTTTATGGAATCAAAATATTTTCATACGTTGTTTTTGGTCTAATCCTAATCAAAATCCAGTAAGAGTGATATACTACATTAACCAAATGAAGGATACAAATCTAAGTGCAGAAAACGCATTGACAAAATTCAACATCCATTTATGATAGAAAATATCAATAAACCAGGTATAGTACCTGACCATAATAAAGGCCATATATGACAAGCCCACAGCTAACATCATTACTCAATAGTGAAAAGCTGAAAGCTCTTCCTCTGAAATAAGGAATGAGGCAAAGATGCCCACTCTAGCCACTTCTAGTCAACCAAGTTCTAGCCAGACCAATTAAGTAAGAGAAAGAAAAGGCATCCAAATCAAAAAGGAAGAAGTAAAAATTCCAATTGGGGTCGGCACATCCTGAGTGTTCTAATTATTACTGCCTGTTTAACTGGAAGTAAAACCATTAGGAAAAAAACATTTTTAAGAAGTAAAACTCTGTTTGCAAATGATCTGATTTTATATAGAGAAACCCTAAAGATGACATCAAAAAATACTGTTCGAGCTAGTAAATTCAATAAAGTTTCAGGATACAAATTCAATTTACAAAAATCTGTTGCGTCTCAATGCATTCCAAACAAACTAGCAGTAAGGGAAATTAAGGAAACAATTCCATTTACAACTGCATCAAAAAGAATTTAAAAACCTAGGAATAAATTTAACCACAGAGGCAAAAGACTTGCACAATGAAAACTGTAAGACACTGATGAACAAAACTGAAGAAAACAAAAAATAAATGGACAGTCCATGCTTATGGATTAGAAGAATTAATAGTGTCAAAATGTCCTTACTATTCAAAGTAATCAACAGATAGAGTGCAATCTCTATAAAATTCCTATGGCATGTGTCACAGAAATAGAACAAATATTCCTAAAATTTGTATGGAAGCACAGAAAATCCAGAATAGCCAAAGCAAACTTGAGAAAGAACAAAGCTGAACTTACACCTTGGTTTCAAACTATATTACAAAGCTGTAGTCATCCAAACAGTACTGTACTGGCACAGGCCCATTCACATAGATTATTGGAACACAACTGAGAGCCAAGAAGTAAACCCACAATATATGTATTATCAATGAATTAATGACAAAGGAACTAACAATATACAATGGGAAAAGGGCCGTCTTTTCAATAAAGATGTTGGGAAAACTGGATCCAAGAGAATGAAACTGGATTACCATCTCACACCATACACAGAAGTTAACTCAAAATGGATCATATGGACTTGAATATATGTTCTGAAATCATAAAAGTCCCAGAAGAAAATATAGGCAGTAAGCTCCTTGATGTCAGTCTTGAGGTTGATTTTTTGGCTCAGACATCAAAAGCAAAGGCAACAAAAGTAAACAAATGAGACTATATCAAACTGGACAGCTACACAGCAAAGGGAACCATCAACAAAATGAAGGGGTAATCTGCCAAATGAGAGGAAGTATTTGCAAATCATGTATCTGATAAGAGGTTAATATCTACAAATAAAAGGATTCATACAACTCAACAGCAAAAGAACTAATATCCGGATTTTTTGAATGGGCTTAGAACCTGAACAGGTATCTCACAAAGACATACAAATAATCAATATGTATATAAGAAGGTGCTTTACATTATTAGTCATCTGGGAAATGCTTGCAAATCAACAGTACACTGAAATACCACCTTAACATCAATCAGGATGACTATTAATAAAAACATCCAAAGACAAAAAGTATTGGCAAAGGTGTGGAGAAAAAGAAGACCTCTGTGCACTCTTTAGGGGATTTAAATTGGTGCAGCCACTACAGAAAACAGTATGGAGGTTCTTTAGCAAATTAAAAATAGAATTACTATATGACCCAGCAATTTCACTTCGGGGTATTTAACCGTAGAATACAAAGAAATAAACTGGAAAAGATACGTGCACCCTCACGTTCACTGCAGAATAATTTATAATAGCCAAGATATGAAAACAACCTAAATGTCCACTGATGGATGATTCAATGAGATATTATTCAACCATAAGAAAAAAATGAAACTTCACCACTTGCAACAACATGGATGGACCTTGAGGGCATTGTGCTAAGTGAAATCAGTCAAAGAAGACAAATACCACATACATCTTACTTGTACATGTAATCTAAAAACAAAAGCCCATGGATACAGAGTACAAATTAACAAATACCAGAGGTCTGTGTGTTTGGGGGTGGGGGTGTTGGGAGATGAGAGAAATGAGTGAAGGGTTTAGAGAGTACAAACTTCCAGTCATGGAGATGTAATGGTGTCTATAGTTAATAATATGATATTGTATATCTGAAAACTGCTAACAGTAAATTTTAAAACTTTCATCACAAGAAATAAAGTTTTGAAACAATTTATAGTGATGGATGTTACCTAGACTTGCTGTGGTGATCATTCTGCAGTATATACAAATACTGAATCATCATGTGTACACTTGAAACTAATACAGTGTTACACACTAATTACATCTAAATTTAAAAAATAAATTTTTAAAAATATATTTAACTCACTGAGGAAGAAAGGAGTAGGAAACAAGGGCTCAGGGAGGTTATACTGAAGTCCACCTGGCAAGTAAGAATTAAAAAGACTTATTCTAAACACACTGCTTTTCCTCTGTTCCAGCATTTTCTAAGATGTCAGTAGAAATGAAGTTTACGTTTGGAAAAGGATTTGTTCCCCCTCCTTGGAGAGTGGGCTTCCCTGGTAGCTCACACAGTAAAGAATCTGCCTGCAATGTGGGAGACCCAGGTTCAATCCCTGGGTGGGGAAGATCCCCTGAAGAAGGGAATAGCAACCCACTCCAATACTCTTGCCTGGAGAATTCCATAGACAGGGGAACCTGACAGGCCCCAGTCCATGGGATCCCTGGAGAGTGCATAATTATAGCTCTAAGAAGTCCTGAAATCCAAAAATCTGCCTAACTTGGTATTGAAACATCTAGTTTTGCTAAATTCTGATCATCAACTCCTTTTCCCCCTAATCATTATTAACACAGAACCAGAGTTCCTTGGAGCACACTTTAAGAAATGTAGTATCCACAAGTCATAATCTCTGCAAGACCAAGTGAAACTATGATTAATCTTAATCCTCTGTTCACAGTCCTTCTTCCTAGTATTGTTTCCTGAAGAGTACTCTTATACTAATTTTATGATCCATGAGGTATTTTCTGTATTTCTATACATAAGGAAAGGCAGATATTTGCTCCCCAGTAAAGCATACATATAAACCACATAAAAAAATCAAGTTTGTTTTTAGATTAGAATCATATCAACTCAGTATGTTTACACATTAATAAAATGTACTGCATGCTGATTTTAAGGTCCTAATTGGTTATATCACAGATATTCCAAGATGTAATTGGTGGAATAAACACTACTGTTGAAGCCATCTATGTCTTTACTAGAATTAAACTCAAGGGCAGAATGACAATCAGTGTATTATTTGTTTGGTCTTCAAACTAGCTTTGTGAACTAAGGAGGAAGGTGTTTACTAGATCCATTTACAGATGAGAAACAACATGATAAACCCAAAGTTACATCCTCCAATTTTCTATTATCCCATATTCTCATGTGGCTATAGTTTCATAATCCTTCAAAATGCTTATATTTTAAGAGTGCATTAAACACAGTGTAAAACATGAAATGATCTATTACTGATAAATGTCCTATTTGTATGTATGAAAAGTTATCACAAGAAAATTCTTTATTACAATTAATCTTTTAGTTCCCAAGGAAGGCTTGAAGAGTCAAGAACTATTTGATGAAATTAGAATGACCTATATCAAAGAGCTAGGAAAAGCCATTGTCAAGAGGGAAGGAAACTCCAGTCAGAACTGGCAGCGGTTTTATCAACTGACAAAACTCTTGGACTCCATGCATGATGTAAGTGTCAAACAAAAAATCCAAGTATCAAAAGAATTCCCTGAGACATAAAGTATGTCCTGATTAGTGTATATAATTATATAGCAATAGTTTTGGGGTCCCCCCACTCATTGATTTTGGTCATGGTTTAATTTTAGACTGTGAAGTTCAGTTTGGCACACAGTTCTCCTAAAGTCATTTATGAAATACCATTTCATCTAGTTATATGCATCTAACATCAAAATACTAGTACATAATGTAATGGCACTTTTTTTTAAAAGGTATAATTCCCTGTTTCTGTATGAATTTATCCAGTAAGTTTGAATGTGTCCTTCATATACTGTGGTATCACAATTCATCATGAAACACTTAATTCCATGTAATTCTATATACAATTTAAGAAATTCAAAATGTCTTTGGTAACCAAGTGCTCATTTTATTTAAGTAAACTTCTTTCTTACCCAGGCAATTCCAGCAGATTGGTATATTCCAGGTCAGAAATTTTAAAAAAAGTGTGTGGGGGGGGAGGGGCAAAACAAGCATGAGATGTCTCTACTGCTAAGTTCTTAAGACTGATCATCACTGTATCTTCTCTTGCAGGTGGTTGAAAATCTTCTTAACTATTGCTTCCAAACATTTTTGGATAAGACTATGAGTATTGAATTCCCAGAGATGTTAGCTGAAATCATCACCAATCAGATACCAAAATATTCAAGTGGAAATATCAAAAAACTTCTGTTTCATCAAAAGTGACTGCCTTAATAAGAAAGGTTGCCTTAAAGAAGGTTGAATTTATAGCTTTTATTGTACAAACTATCAATCTGTCCTGTAGCAGTTTTACTTTTTTGTTTTTGTCTGGATTTTGTTTTTGTTTTGAATATGCACTACATGTGGTTTAAAGAGGGCCAAGACTTGGCAACAGAAGCAGTTGAGCTGTCACTTTTCAGTGATGGGCAACGTAGAAAGTGAGAGTTGGTGGATCCCCGAAATTAGAGCCAATAACGTGGGTGTATAAGCTCCACTTTCAGAGAAGGATGGCACCTAAACCACCAGTGCCCGAAGTCTGTGTGATAAACTTTCTGCTCATACTTTTCACAGTTGGCTGGACAAAATTTTTTAGACTTTTTGTTGGTATATTTCCCCTGTTTAGCTAGGATAGCATTTTTTTGATTTATGCATGGAAACCTGAAACAAAGTTTACAAGTGTATATCAGAAAAGGGAAGTTGTGCCTTTTATAGCTATTACTGTCTGGTTTTAACAATTTCCTTTATATTCAGTGAACTACGCTTGCTCATTTTTTCTTACATAATTTTTGTATTCAAGTTATTGTACAGCTGTTTAAGATGGGCAGCTAGTTCATAGCTTTCCTAATTGAACTCTAAACATTAATCTTCTGTGTGAAAATGGGTCGGTGCTTCTAACCTGATGGCAGTTAGCTATCAGAAGACCACAAAAATTGACTCAAATCTCCAGTTTTCTTGTCAAAAAAGCTCACATTTTGTATATATTTGCTTCAGTGGAGAATTATATAGATTGTGCAAATTAACCGTCCTAACTGGTGTAGAGCACCTAGTCCAGTAACCTGCTGGGTAAACCGTGGATTGCGAAAGACTAATTAAAAAAAAAAAAAAACTATCAAGAGGCCCTGTTTGTACCTAACGCCCTACCTATCTCTGCAATGGTTAGATGGGAAGAAAGGTGGTAAACTGTCTTTCAGGACCTTCTGCTGTAGTTTGAAAACTTCCTAAAAGTTATAATTCCAGATAACCAGCTGAAACACAATTGAGTGTTTTTAACCAGTCCAAGTAATTCCTCCCACTAAACTTTACCCCCTCCCAAAAATCTCTAATATGGCAAAAGTGGCTAGACACCCATTTTCACATTCCCATTTGTCACCAATTGGTCTTTCTTTCCTGGGGATACAGGAAAGCTCAGCTACTGATTTTTCTGATTTAGAACTGTATGTCAGACTTCCATGTTCATAAAACTATACATCCCTCACAGCCTTATGTGTGCCATAGAGTTTAATGAAAGTCATGTGAATTTCTCCTTCTCACTGTTGAGAATTATCATTTTAAACAAGATAGAAGCTGTAGTAGCCCTTTCTGTGTGCACCTTACCAACTTTCTATAAACTCAAAACTTACATTTACTAAGCCACAAGAAATCCGATTTCTATTCAAGGTGGCCAAATTATTTGTGTAATAGAAAATGGAAAATCTAATATTAAAAATATGAAACTTCTAATATATTTTTATATTTAGTTATAGTTTCAGATATATATCATATTGGTATTCACTAATCTGGGAAGGGAAGGGCTACTGCAGCTTTACATGCAATTTATTAAAATGATTGTAAAATAGCTTGTATAGTGTAAAATAAGAATGATTTTTAGATGAGATTGTTTTATCATGACATGTTATATATTTTTTGTAGGGGTCAAAGAAATGTTGATGGATAACCTATATGATTTATAACGTGTGCAAGCATTCATACAGGCAGCAATGGTCTCAGAAACCAAACAGGTTTGCTCTAGAGGAAGAGAGAATTGGAGACTGGCCCTGTGCACCATGAAGGTTACTGAGGCTCTCTCCCATTCAGATTGGAGAGGAAGTAATCCTCTGCCTCCCAGAATGACCACCCTCTTCATTCCAACAGTGCGTCTGTCTGCACAGGTTTAGTTTACTAAATCTCCCCTTGCGCTAAAGTGTGTTAACAGGACAGAAAGGTGGTGCTTACACACTTACAGGCACCATCACATTCAGCCTCCCCAACAGTTTAACAGTTTGGCAATAATATGCATAGAGGTACCAGCAATATGTAAATAGTGCAGAATCTCATAGGCTGCCAATAATACACTAATTCCTTTCTATACTATAAGAGTTCATTTCCTAATAAAATGAGGACATGTTTATGTTTTCTTTGAATGCTTTTTGAATGTTGTTATTTTTCAGTATTTGGAGGTTATTTAATAAAAATGTAATCATTTGCTTTTTGAATGCTCTCTAAAAAGGGAATACTCCTTTTGTAATTCTTTAAATTGATCTCAAAGTATTTTAAAATGATTTGTAACCCAGCTGGATGTGAAATTTTTGGTGCCTAAGAAATACTGCTTGAATATTATCAGTGATAGTGTTAAGTTTCAAAAAGAGCTTCTGAAAGATAAATTATTAATCATTTATAGAGTATTATCTGGTTAAAATCAGAAGGCGTACCACACATTAATCTTAATTTTTAGCCCCAACAACCTTGGCTCCCAAAAAATCGAGCTCAATGAATAAAGACAAGTGCACTTTGTTGTTAAAAGGAAATGGACTGACATTCATGAAACTATAGGAAGCTGTACATTAAATGGAAAAAGAAGCCGTGACCTTTTAGAAAATGTAGGAAAGAAGAAATTTACCTTAATTGTGTGTGAGTGTAATTATGGACTTAAGTGAAGAAAGCTATGGTGCTATCTGAAAGGAGCTTCATTTTCTATATATTTGGTATGTTGCCATCCCAAACTATAAGTGTATAGTAACTTTAGTGACAGGTGACATGCATAGATGAGTCACAACAAATCCTGAAAAGTATTTTTAATTACTGGTGGGAAAAGGGACCCTCTCTGTGTTTTTAGGTCTTGCTATAGGATACAAGACAAGTGTTTTGGGGATATATATTTATACCCAATTGTCTAAAACTATGTGAGGGGAACCTAAAAGTGCACCTGCCTTCTCCTGGGGGAAAAAAAAATAACACAGCAAAAGGAAAACATATGATTAGTGTCTATGAAGAACTTTGTATTTAGCATAGGATGAGCTCTGGATACATATATAAAGGAAAGCCAGGCTCACTTCAGAATTGAGGAATGGGAGAATGAGCAACTCCAATTTTACATATCCACCAATACAACCAGTTATCATTAAGTCTTATCGTTTTAGTTCTCTGTTAAATATCCTAAAACTACATCACCATGGAATGGACATCATTATTATACTTTGATCTGTCAAAAGTTAAGAACTGTGACAGACAGCCCTCAGTAAGATTTTGATCTTGCTAGATCACTGAAAGGACTGCAGCTGTATATGAATGTGTTTTTCTGTGCCTGGTTTGAGAATTAGAAGAGAAACTAAGAGTGGAAGGAGGACATGTTAACCACTTGGAATGGAAGTTTATCGTTTTCCAGACTATGGTCAGTCAGCCTGGTCCACCAAGGATTAGTGACCCGGTTTTTGGGAAAGGATTAGCTTCTCTCTAGCAAATGCCTGAAAGAAGGATTTTATTTTCTGACGAAAGGCTGTATGAAAATACCCTCCTCAAATAACTTGCTTAACTACATATAGATTCAAGTGTGTCAATATTCTATTTTGTATATTAAATGCTATATAATGGGGACAAATCTATATTATACTGTGTATGGCATTATTAAGAAGCTTTTTCATTATTTTTTATCACAGTAATTTTAAAATGTGTAAAAATTAAAACCAGTGACTCCTGTTTAAAAAATAAAAGTTGTAGTTTTTTATTCATGCTGAATAATAATATGTAGTTTAAAAAAAAGTGTCTTTTTACCTACGCAGTGAAATGTCAGACTGTAAAATCTTGTGTGGAAATGTTTAACTTTTATTTTTCATTTAAATTTGCTGTTCTGGTATTACCAAACCACACATTTGTACTGAATTGGCAGTAAATGTTAGTTAGCCATTTACAGCAATGCCAAATATGGAGAAACATCATAATAAAAAAAAAATCTGCTTTTTCATTATATGACTCCAACATGCTTTTGTAGAACTCATGCAGTTTCACTTTTCCTGCTGCTTTTCTTCCCTCTTCTATCGAAGTTAGAGTTATCACTTCAGGGAGCTTACACTGCTAAAGAGGACATTTAAATGTCAATGTGGCAGGTTTACATGCTAATACGGCATAAATTCAAAATGAGCTTAACCCTGGCACCAAAGACCCAAGAACTGTCCCATCTGTGCCTCAAACGGTCATGTGCCAACTACTGCAAAGGGTACTAAGGGAAGGAAAAACTCATTCAAGCCTTTTCCAAACCTAACAGTCTTTACCATGAAAATGCTATTTTATGTAAACAAACTGATTAGCTCATCAAGATTCTTACCTTACTTAAATTAACATCAATTCTTTCTCCAAAAAAGGACGTAAACATGCGGTGAACACAGCAATACTGCATATTATAGACAGTAAAGGCAAGAGGGGTCAAATGGTAAAGCAGTTATTCTGTACAACTTACGGTATTTCCAAAAGCATAATGTGTCCAATCATATCCGTAAACTGGATGAGCCGACAAACTTCCCTATAAATACTCTTCTCTCTACATGTGACCTCCACCCCTAAGGAAAAGGCATTACAATGTCAAAACCAAGTCTATCTTACCTGTCATATGTGTACCAAGTATTTGCTGTGTACCCACTCTATGATAAATATTGAAGTTCAAATATGAACAAGAAAATTACTATTCCTACCTTCAGTCATTTGCAAAAGTATGTAAGAAGCCTCCCTTCCCAGTGTCTTACTAGTACGTATACATATTATTGCTTTACTCTTCATTTCAAGTATTAGCCTTACATTTGTAGAATACTTTCACATATAGCAGTTAATCCTCACCTACCCAATAAACAAATGAAATAAAAACAAATGCTAAGGAACATAACTCCATTTCATAAAAAGGGAACAAGCTCAGAGTTTAAACACCTGATTCATAGCTGCTAACCCATTTTATTGAAATCTGAATGAAAAATCTTTGTAATGAGGCTGTTTACCACGTCAGAGAATATGGCTCTAGTCTACAAATTCCAAGGGAACTGGGGTTGCTTTTCTGTTTTTAAATTTGTGTTTTATATTAACTGAGCACTTACTTTACACCAGGGATCATGTTTCAATATATTACCTCATTTAAACTTAGAAACTCTATAAAGTGCTACTATAGACCTCTTATAAGCTCACTGTATTTATATGAGACAACTGTGGCTTAAACAACTTACCTAGGTTACAAAGCTTGCAAGTGGTTAAGCAGGATTTTTTAGGTCTGTCTTTTGTTTGTTTGTTTTTAAATACTGGACATCTGGCTCCAGAGTCCATGCTCTTAAACGTTACTGAGAAATTATTAATATGAAGCTCCTAACTAGATTAAATGAGCCAGTGTTGAGCATCCTATGTCAAGCCTTTGACCTAATCTCATTTAACCTAATCATTTTAATTTAACCATATCAATTTTGACTTACACATTTAACAATGATAATTCCTTCTCAAAAACATGTGTTCTACCATGTGTCCAATACCCTTTGTTTTGTCAAATATACTGTACAAGGAACCTGTCTCACTTAACACCCACAGGAAAATTAACACATTTCTTCAAGCTATGTAGAGAATATAGGCTACACTCAAACAGAGGAAGAGAGTAATTTATAAATGAAAACTGATGTAAGTCAAAATTTATGATTAGTTTGGCAAGTAAAATAAGAGCCTGAATTTTGAGTGTATTTTTTCTTAGAACTTCAGCTAATTTCTATTAACTGGCAGTACCTGGCTCTTAACAGCATTAGTAACTTTATAGCATTTGCTTTAGTGCAAAGAATCCAGTCTTCTTATGTCAGGCTTCCGTTGCCCAGTTAAAATGAAACCATACTTTGGTAGGGAAACATTTTTTACTTTATTTGGTCACGGACATACTAACTTTATTTGGTCACAGACAAGCTAACATCAGAACAAAACAGTTCATACAGAACACATCAGACACCCAAAAATCTTTCCTCACTCTATCCAACCTACTTGAATAAAAGACAGTTTATATTATTCATCTTTTATACCCTCTCCGTAAATCAACAGAATAATATGCATACACAGTGTAAATAAGCCATAGTTTTGTTACTATTAATGTGGCATTGTCTTAGAGTATGTCTTACCACATACTGTCTTTGAGTATACATGGAGTTATGCTGGAAATAAAAATCTAAATCATCCAAAACCATTAGGATTGTTTGCTAGCATTGCAAAGAATAGAGATAAAAATAATTCTTTCCAAGTGGGCGTAATAAGAGATATAGTGTGCATAAAAACCAAACAAGGGTTCACAGAACATCAAATTATGTCATAAATACCTGTTGATCAGTTGCCCGACCCACTGTGTGGCAGGCATGCTAGAGGAGCCAATTCAAAGACCAACCACTAAGCCAATACTAAAGACTTCAACGTAATGTTCCTGCCTTCAAGGAATCAAAGATTAGACATGTGGTCCAACAATTACACTGCTATGAATCTATTCAAAAGGAATAAAACCTGGGCATACAATGACTTGCATGCAGATACTCACAGCACCGTTTTTCATAATAGACAAAAAACAAAATGTCCAACAACATAAATACATAACAAATAAGACATTAACAAATGAATCAACACATAAAATGTGGCATAGCTATATTTCAGTTCTTATGTATAGCCATACAATAGAAAATAATTATAAGCAAAGCAGAGTAGAATACTACACAACAATAAAAGAGACAGCGGTGCATGCTATAATATGGATGAACCTCAAGCAAAAGAATTCACACAAAGAGACCACATCTTACTTGATTTCGTGTATATGAGATGTCCAGAAAAGGCAAAGCTATAGTCAAAAGGCAGGTCAATGGTTTCCTATGACTGGGGCGGCATCAGGGCTCAAGTGAAAATAGTATGAGGGAACTTTATGAGAAGATGGAAATGTTTTAAAATTGGATTATAATGATGGCTACACAACTCAGCAATTTTAATAAAAATCATTAACATTTACACTTAAAGTAAGTTTTATGGTATGTAGCATACACACACACACACACACACACACACACGATATCAAAGAGTGGTTGTAAGCAAATGTGTAACTTTCGTTCACTGTATCAGCACCTGGTACAAAGTACTTTGAATACAAAAGGCAGGTGCAGCTGATTTTCAGGAAAGCCTATAAGAAGGTGTCTTCCTTGTCATGATACTATACACAGACAACCCTAAAGATACTACTAGAAAATTACTAGAGCTAATCAGTGAAATTATTATAATTAGCAAAGTCACACAATACAAAATCAGTACACAGAAATCATCTGTATTCCTATAAACTAACAATGAAAAATCAAAAGGAATCAATCCCAGTCACCATTGCAACAAAAAATAATAAAATATCTAGGAGTAAATCTACCTAAGATGACAAAAGAGCTGTATACAGAAAACTAAGACACTGATGAAAGAATTCAAAGTTGACAAACAGATGGACAGATATTGCATGTTCTTGGTTGGAAGAATCAATATTATGAAAATAACTACATGACCAAATGCAATCTACAGATTCAGTGTGATCCCTATCAAATTACCAATGGCATTTTTCAACAAAACTAGAACAAAAAATTTCACAATTCACATGGAGTAACAAAAGACCCTGAATACTCAAAGCAATCTTGAGAAAGAAGAATGGAGCTGGAGGAATCAACTTTCCTGACTTCAGGCTATACTACAAAGCTACAGTCATCAAGACAGTATGGTACTAGCACAAAAACAAAAATATAGACCAATGGAACAAGATAGAAAGCCCAGAGATAAATCCACGTACCTATGGTACCTTATTTTTGACAAAGGAGGCAAGAATATGCAATGGGGCAAAGACAGCCTCTTCAATAAGTAGTACTGGGAAAACTGGACAGTCATCTGTAAAAGAATGGAATTAGAATACTTCCTAATAACCACACACAAAGAAAAACTCAAAATAGATTAAAAACCAAAATGTAAGACCAGAAGCTATAAAATTCTTAGAGGAAAACATAAGCAGAATACACTCTGACATAAATAACAGCAAGATCCTCTATGATCCACTTCCTAGAGTAATGGAAATAAAAATAAACAAGTGGGACTTAATTAAACTTAAAAGCTTTTGCACAGCAAAGGAAACTATAAACAAGGTGAAAAGATAACCCTCAGAATGGGAGAAAATTATAGCAAATGAAACAATGACAAAGGATTAATTTCCAAAATATTACCAGCAACTCATCCAAATCAATACCAGAAAAACAAGCCAATCAAAAAGTGGGAAAACCATCACAGCACTGTCTATAATAGCCAGGACATGGAAGCAACCTAGATGTCCATCAGCAGACAAATGGATAAGAAAGCTGTGGTACATATACACAATGGAGTATTACTCAGCCATTAAAAAGAATACATTTGAATCAGTTCTAATGAGGGGGATGAAACTGGAGCCTATTATACAGAGTGAAGTAAGCCAGAAAGAAAAACACCAATACACTATATTAACGTATATATATGGAATTTAGAAAGATGGTAACAATAACCCTGTATGTGAGACAGCAAAAGAGACACTGATGTATAGAACAGTCTTTTGGACTCTGTGGGAGTGGGAGAGGGAGAGGGTGGGATGATTTGGGAGAATGGCATTGAAACATGTATAATATCATATAAGAAATGAATCGCCAGTCCAGGTTCAATGCAAGATACAGGATGCTTGGGGCTGGTGCACTGGGATGACCCAGAGAGATGGTAGGGGGTTGGGAGAGGGGCTCAGGATGGGGAACACGTGTACACCCATGGCGGATTCATGTTGGTGTATGGCAAAACCAATACAATATTGTAATTAGCCTCCAATTAAATTTTAAGATTTTATATTAAAAAAAAAGTGGGAAAAAGACCTAAATGGACATTTTTCCAAAGAAGACATATGGATGGCTGATAAACACATGAAAAGATGCTCAACATCACTCATATTAGAGAAATGTAAATCAAAACTATGAGATATCACCTCATACAAACTGTTAGCCAGACTCATCAAGAAAAAAAGGGAGAAGACTCAAATCAATAAAATTAGAAGTGAAAATGCAGAAATTACAAAAGGCAACACAGAAATTCAAATGGTCATAATAGATTACTATGAACAACTATATGCCAATATAATGGAAAACTTGGAAGAAGTGGACAAATTCTTAGAAAACTGTAACTTTTCAAAACTGAACCAAGAAGAAAATTTGAACAGATCAATTGACAAGCATAGAAATAGAAACTATAATCAAAAATTTTACAATAAACAAAAGCCCAGGATCAGAATTCTACCAAATTGAATTCTACCAAAAATGTGAGAATAGCCAACACCTATCCTACTCAAACTCCTCCAGAAAATTGCAGAGGAACAAAAACTCCCAAACTCATTCTACAAAAGCCACTATCACCCTGATACCAAAACCAGACAAAGATATCACAAAAAAAGAAAATTACAGGCCAATATTACTGATCAACATAGATGCAAAAATCCTCAACAAAATTCAAGGAAACAGAATTCAACAACATATTAAAAAGATCATACATCATGATCAAGTGGGCTATATTCCAGCAATGAAAGGATTCTTCAATATTCATAAATCAATCAATGTGATACACCATATTAACAAAATGAAAGATAAAAACCATATGATTATTTCTAAAGATGCAGAGAAAGCCTTTACCAAAATTCACACCCATTTATGATAAAAACTCTCCAGAAAGTAGACACAGAAGGAACATACCTCAACATAATAAAAGCCATATACAACAAACCCACAGCAAACATTATTCTCAGTGGCAAAAAACTGAAAGCATTTCCTGTGAAACCAGGAATAAGACAAGGGTGCCCACTCTCACCACTACTATTCAAAAGTTTTGGAAGTTCTAGCCACAGCAACGGAGAGGGCAATGGCAACCCACTCCATTTTCTTGCCGGGAAAATCCCATGGATGGAGGAGCCTGGTAGGCTGCAGTCCATGGGGTCACTAACAGTCGGTCACGACTTAGCAACTTCACTTTCACTTTTCACTTTCATGCATTGGAGAAGGAAATGGCAACCCACTCCAGTGTTCTTGCCTGGAGAATCCCAGGGATGGGGGAGCCTGGTGAGCTACCGTCTATGGGGTCGCACAGAGTTGGACACAACTGAAGTGACTTAGCAGCTGCAGCAGCCACAGCAATCAGAGAAGAAAAAGAAATAAAAGGAATACAGATTGGAAAAGAAGTAGTAAAACTCTGTCTGCAGATGACATGATCCTCTCTATGTATAAAAAACCCTAAAGATGCCACCAGAAATTACTAGAGCTAATCAGTGAATACTGGAGCTAATCAGTAAAGTCACAGGATATAAAATTAATGCACATATGTACATGGCATTACTATACACTAACAATGAAAAATCAGAGAAATTAAGGAAACAATCCCATTCACCATTGCAATGAAAAAAAGAAAATACTTAGGAATAAATTTACCTAAAGAAACAAAAGATCTGTATACAGAAAACTATAAAACACTGATGAAAGAAATTAAAGGTGACACAAATAGATGGAGAAATATACTATGTTCTTGGATTGGAAGAATCAATAGAGTGAAAATGAGTATATCACCCAAAGCAATCTACAGATTCAATGGAATCCCTATCAAGCTACCAAAGGTATTTTTCATAGACCTTGAACTAATAATTTCACAATTTGTATGGAAACACAAAAGATCCTGAAAAGCCAAAGAAATCTTGAGAAAGAAGAATGGAATTGGAAGAATAAGCCTTATTCACTTCAGACTACACTACAAAGCCATAGTCATCAAGATAGTATGGTACTGGCACAAAGACAGAAATATAGATCAATGGAACAAAATAGAAAGTCCAGAGATAAATCCATGCACCTATGGACGCTTTACGTTTGACAAAGGAGGCAAAAATATATAATGGAGAAAAGACGGTCTTTTCAATAAGTGATGCTGGGAAAGCTTGTAAACCACGTGTAAAAGAATGAAAACTAGAACACTTTCTAACACCATAAACAAAAATAAACTCAAAATGGATTAAAGACCTAAATGTGAGGCCAGAAGCTATAAAACTCTTAGAGGAAAACATAGGCAGAACACTCTCTGACATAAATCACAGCAAGATCTTCTATGACCCACCTCCCAGAGTAAAGTAAATAAAAACAAAAATAAATGGGACCTAATTAAACATAAAGGCTTTTGAACAATGAAGGAAACTATAAACAAGGTGAAAAGACAGCCCTTGGAATGGGAAAAAATAGCAAATCAAACAACTAACAAAGAATTAATTTCCAAAATATACAAGCAGTTCATGCACCAGAAAAACAAACAATCCCAATCAAAAGATGGGAAAAAGATCTAAACAGATATTTCTCCAAAGAAGACATACAGATAGCTAATAAACACATAAAAAGATGCTCAATGTCACTCATTATTAGAGAAACGCAAATAAAAACCACAATGAGGTACCATCTCACACTGGTAAGAATAGCCATCATAAAAAAATCTAGAAACAATAAATTCTGGAGAGGATGTGGAGAAATAGGAATCCTTTTACACTGTTGGTGAAAATGCAAACTGGTACAGCTGCTATGGAGAACAGAGTGGAGATTCCTTAAAAAACTGGGAATAGAACTACAATATGAGCCAGCAATCTCACTCCTGGGTATATACCCTGAGGAAAACAAAACTGGAAGAGACACATGTACCACTATGTTCACTGTAGCACTATTTACAATAGCCAGGACATGGAAGCAACCTAGATGTCCATCAGCAGATGAATGGAAAAGGAAGGTGTGGTACATATACACAACGGAATATTACTCAGCTATAGAAAGGAACACATCTGAGTCAGTTCTAATGAGGTAGATAAAACTGGAGCCTAAAATACAGAGTGAAGTAAGTCAGAAAGAGACAAATATTGTATATTAATGCATATATATGGAATTTAGAAAGATGGTATTGATCCTACATGCAGGGCAGCAAAGGAAATACATATGTAAATAACAGACTTTTGGACTCTGTGGGAGAAGGTGAGGGATTTGAGGGAATAGCACTGAAACATGTACATTCAGTTCAGTTCAGTTCAGTCACTCAGTCGTGTCCGACTCTTTGCGACCCCATGAATCGCAGCACGCCAGGCCTCTCTATCCATCACCAACTCCTGGAGTTCACTCAGACTCATGTCCATCGAGTCAGGGATGCCATCCAGCCATCTCATCCTCTGTCGTCCCCTTCTCCTTCTGCCCCCAATCCCTCCCAGCATCAGAGTCTTTTCCAATGAGTCAACTCTTCGCATGAGGTGGCCAAAGTACTGGAGTTTCAGCTTTAGCATCATTCCTTCCAAAGAAATCCCAGGGCTGATCTTCTTCAGAATGGACTGGTTGGATCTCCTTGCAGTCCAAGGGACTCTCTAGAGTCTTCTCCAACACCACAGTTCAAAAGCATCAATCCTTCGGCACTCAGCCTTCTTCACAGTCCAACTCTCACATCCATACATGACCACAGGAAAAACCATAGCCTTGACTAGACGAACCTCTGTTGGCAAAGTAATGTCTCTGCTTTTGAATATGCTATCTAGGTTGGTCATAACTTTCCTTCCAAGGAGTAAGCGTCTTTTAATTTCATGGCTGCAGTCACCATCTGTAGTGATTTTGGAGCCCAGAAAAATAAAGGCTGACACTGTTTCCAATGTTTCCCCATCTATTTCCCATGAAGTGGTGGGACAGGACTAGAAGGAATCAATAGTGGAATAACTGAGGCAGAAGAACGGATAAATGACCTGGAGGACAGAATGATGGAAATCACTGCTGCAGAACAGAATATAGAAAAAAGAATGAAAAGAAATGAAAACAGCCTAAGAGGCCTCTGGGACAACATTAAATACACCAGCATTATAGGAGTCCAAGAAGAAGAGAGAAAGGACCTGAGAAAATATTTGAAGAGACAATAGCTATAACTTCCCTTACACAGGAAAGGAAATAGTCAACCACGTCCAGGAAGCACAGAGTCTCAGGCAGGATAGACCTAAGGAGGAACACACTGAGACACACAGCAATCCAACTGACAAAAATTAAATATAGAGATAAAATATTTAAAAAGAACAAGGGAAAAACAACAAATAACATACAAGGGAATTCCTATCAGGCTATCAGCTGATTTCTCAACAGAAACTCTCCAAGCCAGAAGGGAATGGCATGATGCATTTAGAATGATGAAAAGGAAGAACCTACAATCAACAATACTCTGCCCAGCCAGACTCTCCTTCAGATTTAATGGAGAAATCAAAAGCTTTCCAGACAAGCAAAAGTTAAGAGAATTCAGCACCACCAAACCAGCTTTACAACAAACGCTAAAGGAACTTCTCTAAGCAGGAAACAAAGAGAAGGAAAAGACCTACCTACAGAAAATGAACCCTAAACAATTAATAGAACAGTAATAGGATCATACATATCAATAATCATGTTAAATGTAACTGGATTAAATGCACCAACCAAAAGACATATACTACCTGAGCAGATGAAAACATGTGCATGCACACACTTCCACTTACCACACCACTCTGCTTGACCCCACAATTTGCATGTAATTATTTTATATTGTTAGGTTTACCTTGGTCCCATTACAACTTGCAACTGTAATTATCTTTTATTTTTTATCTGGCTATTGATTGTGAAAACTGACAAACATCTTTCACTATTGTGATTATGTAATTAGTACTCACTTAATACCAATATATGATGTTTGGTCAATAGAAAAATAATATAATTCTATTATCACCAAAACTACCATTTAATAGAAAAACTTGTAATCACTTTTTAAAATCCAGATACATATGAGAATTATCTTGTAATTTTTTGAAAAATACAAATGCCAACGTATTGCTTTTTCTTGTCAGAGCTCCAGATATGTTTCTAATGAATAGCCATGTTTAAAAGCATGGTTCAGTTTAAAGCCAACTGAACTATATGAGGATCTTTTATATTTTTCTACTTTGTTTCATTTTTTCTGTTTCATATTCAGTGCTCCCATTTCATGTAGTTTATGTTTTCCAATTTCTCCATCTTTTTTTTTCAATGTTCTTTCTCAAGCCTTTATCCAACATAATACAAAAGCTCTTGCATACTAATATACTCTGTATAATATATATATATATATTTTAGAAAAACTATGAATTTTTGCCTTAAAAATTTATGACACTTTGTTTCCACTTATTTGACTTAGTATGAACAGAATGCTAGATTTCTAATCTAAAAAAACACATATGATACAAGCAACAAAGGTTTACTGTATAGCACAGGGAACTATAGTCAATACCTTGTAATATATTATATAACATATAATGGAAAATAATTTCAAAAATAATATATGCAGAGTACATCATGAGAAACGCTGGACTGGAAGAAACACAAGCTGGAATCAAGATTGCCGGGAGAAATATCAATAACCTCAGATATGCAGATGACAGCACCCTTATGGCAGAAAGTGAAGAGGAACTCAAAAGCCTCTTGATGAAAGTGAAAGTGGAGAGTGAAAAAGTTGGCTTAAAGCTCAACATTCAGAAAATGAAGATCATGGCATCCGGTCCCATCACTTCATGGGAAATAGATGGGGAAACAGTGTCAGCCTTTATTTTTCTGGGCTCCAAAATCACTACAGATGGTGACTGCAGCCATGAAATTAAAAGACGCTTACTCCTTGGAAGGAAAGTTATGACCAACCTAGATAGCATATTCAAAAGCAGAGACATTACTTTGCCAACAGAGGTTCGTCTAGTCAAGGCTATGGTTTTTCCTGTGGTCATGTATGGATGTGAGAGTTGGACTGTGAAGAAGGCTGAGTGCCGAAGGATTGATGCTTTTGAACTGTGGTGTTGGAGAAGACTCTTGAGAGTCCCTTGGACTGCAAGGAGATCCAACCAGTCCATTCTGAAGAAGATCAGCCCTGGGATTTCTTTGGAAGGAATGATGCTAAAGCTGAAACTCCAGTACTTTGGCCACCTCATGCGAAGAGTTGACTCATTGGAAAAGACTCTGATGCTGGGAGGGATTGGGGGCAGAAGGAGAAGGGGACGACAGAGGATGAGATGGCTGGATGGCATCCCTGACTCGACGGACGTGAATCTGAGTGAACTCCGGGAGTTGGTGATGGACAGGGAGGCCTGGCGTGCTGCGATTCATGGGGTCGCAAAGAGTCGGACACGACTGAGCGACTGATCTGATCTGATCTGATCTGATAACAGAATCAGACTTCCCTGGTAGCTCAGCTGATAAAGAATCCATCTGTAATGCAAGAGACCCCGGTTCAATTCCTGGGTTGGGAAGATCTGCTGGAGGAGGGAAAGGCTACCTACTCCAGTATTCTTGGGCTTCCTGGTGGTTCAGATGGTAAAATCACACAAAAAAAGAATTCTAATTTTTGAAATTTAATAATGTTTATCTTTTTGCCAGTTTTTCTAAATGTCCTATGTATATCTAATAACAATGTATGAGATACAAAATTTGAAATATATTTACATAGAATATGAGATTAATATAAATTAATATAAAATAGAAATCTACTATAGTTAATTTACCAACATTACTCAAGAAGCTCCTATTCTTTTTTTTCTGCTCTTTATAAAATATTCTCAGAGAAATGCTAATCTGCCTCATTAGTATATATTTTTTCTTTTCCCTTGTATTTCTTTTGCTTTTTGCTTCATGTATCTTTGTTTCTTTGTTGTTGTCTAACCATTTATGATGTCTATCTTCTTTGTGAATTGTACCTTTTATCATTAGAAATATTCATCTTTGCTTCATTTAAATATAATAAGTAAAAAGAATACTGAAGCAGGTTGCCATTCCTTCTCCAGGGGATCGTCCCAATCCAAAGATTGAACCCGTATCTTTTATGTCTCCTGCATTGGCAGGTGGGTTCTTTTCCACTAGCACCATCTCAGAAACCCTTAGTGGGTCCCAAGATTCTTTTAAAGGTAACAAAAATGCTCTAAAATAAAACTATCTTCATGATTGTACAACTGTGAGTATACAAAAGGTGCCTGAATTGTATATTTTAAATGGGTACATTTTTTGCTATCCAAATTATAGCTCAAAAAAGGTGCTTTAAAAAACAGGAAAGAAACAAACAACCTTATTAGTCCTATTGTTGCTGTTGTTCAGTTGCTAAGTCATGTTCGACTCTTTTGCAACCTCATGGACAGTAGCCCGCCAGGCTCTTCTGTCAATGGGATTTCCAAGGCAAGAATACTGGAGTGTTGCCACTTCCTTCTCCAAGGGGTCTTCCTGACCCAGGGATCAAACCCATGTCTCCTGCATTGGCAGGTTGATTCTTACCACTGAGCCACCTGGGAAGCCCCAAATTAGCCCTCTATCTATTAGTTAAGTTGAATTTGTAGTTAAAAACCTTTCCATAAAGAAAACTTCAGGCCCCAGATGGTTTCACTGGTGATTTCACCCAAACACTTCAGAGAGAAATAATACCAATTCTACAGAAACTCTTCCAAACACAAAACTGCACCAGAGGGAATATTACTCAATCCATGCTAAGAGACCAGCATTATGCTGGTCTAGACACCAAAATTAAGACAAAAACTACAAGAAAAGAAAACTATAGACTAATATCCCTAATGAACATAATGGAAAAACTCTACACATAACTTTGGCAAACAGTATTTAACAATTTATACAAGGATGACACATGACCAAAGGGTTACCTCGAGAACAAGGGTTGAATCCACATTTCAAAAATCAATCAATGCAATTCACAACAGTGAAAAAATGAAAACTCCATGTGATTACCCAAACAGATACAAAGCATTTGACAAAATCCAACATACAGTTCTAATTTAAAATAAACAACCTCTTAGCAAACTAGGAATAGAAGGGAATTTCCTCAGCTTTATAAAAGGTATTTACAAAACATTACCTTCTTCTAGCATCATATTTAATGGGAAAACACTGAACACTTTCCTCCTAATTTTAGTAAAAAAACAAACCAAACAGGAATGTACCCTCTTACCACTTCCATTAATACTATACTGCAGGCCCTACCCAATGCAATCAGGCATGAAGGAAATAAAATGTAATTAGATTAGATGGAATGAGTAAAACTGTTTTAACTCATAGACAGTATCTATGCCAAAATTCCATGGAAGCTATAGAAAACCTACTAGACTTCAAAAAGTTAAACACAGAATTACCACATGATCTGCAATTCCACTTCTGAGTATAAAACCAAAGGAACTGAAAAGGGGTACTCAAGTAAATACAATTACACATGTTCATAATAGCACAATCCACCACAGCCAAAAACATGGAAATACTCCACGTGTTCATCAACGAGTGTGCAGATGAATCAATGGTAGAATATATAAACAACAAAATAGTATTTGGCCATAAAAAGAAATGAAGTATGAATTCATGCTACAATGTGGATGAACTTCCAAAACGTTAAGTGAAAAAAGCCAGGCACAAAATGTGATATTTTATGTAATTTCATTCACATGAAATATCTAGGACAGAAAAATCTACAGATACAGAAGGAAGATGGTTGGTTGAGAGGGTCTGGGGGAAGGGAATAATGGGGAGAAATCACTAATGAGTAAGGGTTTTACTGTGGGTTTACAGAAATATTTTTAAACTAGACATGGATGGTGGTTCCACAACACTGCTGCTAAGTCGCTTCAGTCGTGTCCGACTCTGTGTGATCCCATAGACGGCAGCCCACTAGGCTCCTCTGTCCCTGGGATTCTCCAGGCAAGAATACTGGAGTGGGCTGCTATTTCCTTCTCCAATTCCACAACACTGAGAATATACTAAATGCCACTGAATTATTTAAGTGGTAAACTTTATAACCTATTAATTTCATGTCAATAAATTACTGTTTTTGAAAAAGCTACTGGAAATAATACAGGTTAGCAAGGTTGCAGGATACAACAGGGGTCAGCAAAATATGATTTATAGCCAAACTCAGCCCATTTCCTATTTCTGTTAAAAAAAAAAGTTTCTAACACACAGACATGCATTTATGTCCTATCTATGCTGCTTTCGTACTGTAAAGGCAGAGCTGAGTAGTTGTAAAAGGAATATATGGCCTACAATGTGTACAATATTTACTATCTGTTGTTACTTAACAACAACAAAAACTTGCCGATGCCCAGGATACCAGATCAATATGCAACAACTAATTGTATTTCTATGCACCAGCAACAAACAATTAGAAGTTGAATTTTTAAAAATACCATTTGCAATACCTCCAAACAATATGAAATAGAAATAAACCTGACCAAAATATGTGACAAACCTGTAAACTGAAAGCTACAAAATGCAAGCTTGGCCTTGCAGTACAAAATGAAGCAGGGCAAAGGCTACACAGTTTTGCCAAGAGAATGCACTGGCCATAGCAAACACCCTCTTTCAACAACACAAGAGAAGACTCTACACATGGACATCACCAAAGGGTTAATACCGAAATCAGATTGATTATATTCTTATAAACGAAGATGGAGAAGGTTTATACAGTCAGCAAAAACAAGACTGGGAGCTGACTGTGGCCCAGATCATGAACTCCTTATTGCCAAATTCAGAATTAAATTGAAGAAACTGAAGAAAACCACTAGACGATTTAGGTACGACCTAAATCAAATCCCTTATGACTATACAGTGGAAGTGAGAAACAGATTTAAGAGACTAGATCAATAGACAGAGTGTCTGATGAAGTATGGATGGAGGTTCGTGACACTGTACAAGAGACAGGAATCAAAACCATCCCCAAGAAAAAGAAATGTAAAAAAGCAAAATGGCTGTCTGAGGAGGCCTTACAAATAGCTGTGAAAAGAAGAGAAGTGAAAAGCAAAGGAGAAAAGGAAAGATATACCCATTTGAATGCAGAGCTCCAAAGAATAGCAAGGAGAGATATGAAAGCCTTCCTCAGCGATCAATGCAAAGAAATAGAGGAAAACAATAGAATGGGAAAGATTAGAGGTATCTTCAAGAAAATTAGAGATCCAAGGGAACATTTCATGCAAAGATGGGCTCAATAAAGGACAGAAATGGTATGGACCTAACAGAAGCAGAAGATATTAAGAGGTGGCAAGAATACACAGAAGAACTGTACAAAAAAGATCTTCACAAACCAGATAATCACGATGGTGTGATCACTCACCTAGAGCCAGACATTCTGGAATGTGAAGTCAAGTGGGCCTTAGGAAGCATCACTATGAACAAAGCTAGTGAAGGTGATAGAATTCCAGTTGAGCTATTTCAAATCCTCAAAGATGATGCTGTGAAAGTGCTGCACTCAATATGCCAGCAAATTTGGAAAACTCAGCAGTGGCCACAGGACTGGAAAAGGTCAGTTTTCATTCCAATGCCAAAGAAAGGCAATGCCAAAGAATGCTCAAACTACCGCACAATTGCACTCATCTCACATGCTAGTAAAGTAATGCTCAAAATTCTCCAAGCCAGGCTTCAGCAATATGTGAACCATGAACTTCCAGATGTTCAAACTGGTTTTAGAAAAGGCAGAGGAGCCAGAGATCAAATTGCCAACATCTGCTGGATCATTGAAAAAGCAAGAGAGCTCCAGAAAAACATCTATTTCTGCTTTACTGACTATGCCAAAGCCTTTGACTGTGTGGATCACAATAAACTGTGGAAAATTCTTAAGATAGGAATACCACTCCACCTGACCTGCCTCTTGAGAAACCTGTATGCAGGTCAGGAAGCAACAGTTAGAAAAGGACATGGAACAACAGACTGGTTACAAATAGGAAAAGGAGTATATCAAGGCTGTATATTGTCACCCTGCTTATTTAACTTATATGCAGAATACATCATGAGAAACGCTGGGCTGGAGGAAGCACAAGCTGATATCAAGATTGCCAGGAAAAATATCAATAACCTCAGATATGCAGATGACACTACGCTTATAGCAGAAAGAGAAGAGAAACTAAAAAGCTTCTTGATGAAAATCAAAGAGTAGAGTGAAAAAGTTGGCTTAAAGCTCAACGTTCAGAAAATTAACATCATGGCATCTGGTCCCATCACTTCATGGCACATAGATGGAGAAACAGTGGAAACAGTGGCTGACTTTATTTTTCTTGGCTCCAGACGGTGACTGCAGCCAAGAAATTAAAAGACACTTACTCCTTGGAAGGAAAGTTATGACCAACCTAGCTGCTGCTGCTACTAAGTCGCTTCAGTTGTATCCGACTCTGTGCGACCCCATAGACGGCAGCCCACCAGGCTCCCCGTCCCTGGGATTCTCCAGGCAAGAACACTGGAGGGGGTTGCCATTTCCTTCTCCAATGCATGAAAGTGAAAAGTGAAAGTGAAGTCGCTCAGTCGTGTCGGACTCCTAGCGACCCCATGGACTGCAGCCTACCAGGCCCCTCCGTCCATGGGATTTTCCAGGCAAGAGTACTGGAGTGGGGTGCCACTGCCTTCCCCGGGCCAACATAGACAGCATATTAAAAAGCAGAGACTTTACCTTGCTAACAAAGTTCCATCTAGTCAAGGCTATGGTTTTTCCAGTGGTCATGTATGCATGTGAGAGTTGGACTATAAAGAAAGCTGAGTGCTGAAGAATTGATGCTTTTGAACTGTGGTGTTGGAGAAGACTTGAGAGTCCCTTGGACTGCAAGGAGATCCAACCAGTCCATCCTAAAGGAGATCAGTCCTGGTGTTCATTGGAAAGACTGATGTTGAAGCTGAAACTCCAATACTTTGGTCACCTGATGCGAAGAGCTGACTCATTTGAAAAGACCTTGATGCTGGGAAAGATTGAGGGCTGGAGGAGAAGGGGACAACAGAGGATAAGATGGTTGGATGGCATCACCGACTCAATGGACATGGGTTTGGGTAGACTCTGACAGTTGGTGTTGGACAGGGAGGCCTGCCATGCTGCGGTTCATGGGGTCGCAAACAGTTGGACATGACTGAATGACTGAACTGAACTGAACTAAAGGACATTCGAGCAACCTAACAGCAGAGGCATGGAAAAGGAACATGTGGTATATATATTTAATGGAATATTGATTAGTCATAAAAAGGAATGAAATAGCATCATTTGCAGAAACATGTCTCCAGTGTATGACAACCCAGAGACTGTCATACAGAGTGAAGTAAATTAGAAAATATCATGTAACGTTGCTTACATGTGGAATCTAGAAAATGGTACAGATTAACTTCCTGGCAAAGCAGAAATAGAGTCACAGATGTAGAGAACAAAATTACAGTTACCAGGGGAGAAGGGAATGGAGGGATGGGATGAATTGGGAGACTGCAATCAACATATATACACTACCATGTATAAAACAGATAACTAATGAGAAACCATTTCTCAGCACAGAGAACCCTACTCAATGATCTGTGGCGTCCTAATGGTAAGGAAATCTTAAAAGGAGTTATCTGTATGTGTGTAACTGATTCACTCTGTTGTACAGCAAAACCTAACACAACATCGTAAAGCAACTTTAGTTCAATAAAAATTAATTAAAAAATAAATAGCCTTTGCTATGTTGAGATATGTTTCCTCTATAGTCACTTTGCTGAGAGTTTTTATCATGAATGGATACAGAATTTTGTCAAGTGCTTTTTCTGCATCTACTGGGATAATTCTGTGATTTTTAGCTTTATTTTGTTAATGTGGTGTATCATGTTGACCGATTTGCAGATATTGAACTGTTTGTAATATTCTCTTATGATTGCTTATATTTCTGTGATAAGCAGCTATATTTTGGATTCCATAATAGGGACCCACAAGGGAGGCCTATAGATTAATAAACTTGTAAATCTAAGAAAACAGAAAACAAACAAAAATCATGGTATCGGCATATAAACAAACAGATCAATGGAACAGACTAGAGAATCCAGATATAAACCCATTTATATAGACACTGGTTTTGTTTTGTTTAACAAAGTTGTAAAGGCAACACAACAGAGAAGGAGCCTTCAACAAATGTACTACAATAATTGGCTATGCGTGTTTAAAAAACAACCTGGATTCATACCTTGAACCATACATAAAAACTAACTCAAAATGGACACAGACATATACGAATAATCTAAAACGCAAAATCTGCAGAATAAATGCAGGAGAAAATCTTTGTGCCCTTGGGTTAGTCAAAGATTTCTTAGATGTGCACCAGAAGCACTATCTATTAATTTAAAAATTGATAAGATGGATTTTATCAAAATTTAAAACATCTACTCTTCAAACATACTTTCAAGAAAATAAAAATACAAAGCACAAATTGAGAGAAAAATATTTGCAAACACAAAGATCGTAAAGAACTGGTGTCCAGAATTCGTACAGAACTCTCAACGCTCAACAGAAAAAAGAGGAGGGGAGGGCAGAGGTACATCATGAGTGTGCAGCTGGAGCAGTTCTTGCGACACACCTGATGGGCACTGATGGAGGGCTTCCCATGCCTAGAGGGATGGGAGGAGGCTCTGTGCAACCAAGTAGGGCATGAGAAGGAAAGAGGGGTAGATGAGGAGTGAAGACTGAAGACAGAAGGCAATCAGTGCTCATGGTAAGGAGCTGGGGAGAGGAGAGGCTCCCACACTCAAGGAACTCCGCTGACGGCTAGGGGAATCAGCAGGCACAGGAGGGACCTCTGGGGGATTGGGAAATTAGAGGGGAATGCAATGGCCAGTCTATGGAGGGCAGGATGGAGTGGAACCTGTGTGCATGGTACATGTCACAGCCCCGGGCACTTCAGCCTCAGTTGTGTGTCTCCTGGTGGGGAGAAGAGGGGTATGGGGAGTAGACCCAGAGAGAGGACAACCGTTGGTGGTAGGGGAGGGCCTTCACCCCCAGGGAGGTTGGCAGAGGAGTTCCAGGACACCAAGGAGGTGAGGCACCATTGTACAGTGGTATACAAAGCGTGGGGCCACCACTGTGGCACTCCTTCCTGCCTGCCACCCTGGCCTCCTTGTGCAGTGATAGGGGCACACACCCACACAGGCTCACATGCCCTTCAAGGTGGGGTCTCCCATCTGCTCAGGCCCTGGCAAGCCTGTTGGGATCCCAGGGCTTGAGACCCACTCCTGCCAGAGTCCCCTCTGGCTGTACAGGTCCCAGGCCTGAGCCCCATTCCCACAAAAAGCCTCCAAGGACCATGTAGGTCCTGGGCCTGAGCCCCACCCCACCGAGGCCACCTGTTCCAGACACAAGGGTCCCAGTGGTCCACCTGTCACTCCTGATTAAGCCTCCTTTAGCTGCATGGTCTCAAGGATATCCACTCTTGCCACTGTTATTCAACATAGTTTTGGAACTCCTAGACAGGGCAATAAGAGAAGAAAGAGAAATAAAAGGAATCCAAGTTGGGAAATAAGAAGTAAAACTGTCACTGTCTACAAATGACAGGATAATTTACATAAAAAATCCTAAAGAGGTCACCAGAAAATTACTGGTACTAAATCAATGAATTTGGTAAAGTTGCAGGATACAAAATTAATTAACAAAAATCTCTAGCATTCCTATAATCTAAAGATGAGAAAGAGAAATTACAGAAACAATCCCACTTACCATTGTAACACAAAGAATAACATACCTAGGAATACTCAGAAAACTACAAAATACTGATGAATGAAATCAAAGGTGACACAAACAGATGGAGAGATATACCATGTTCCTGGATTGGAAGAACAAATATTGGGGAAATGGTTATACTACTCAAAGCAATCTACAGATTTAATGCAATCCCTATCAAACTATCAATGGCATTTTTCGCAGGATTAGAACAAATAACTTTACAATTTATATAGAAACACAAAAGACCCTGAATAGCCAAAGCAATCTTGAGAAAAAATAATGGCACTGGAGGAATCAGGTTTCCTGATTTCAGACTATACTACAAAGTCACAGAAATCAAGACAGTACAGTACTGGCACAAAAGCAAAAATACATATCAATGGATCACGATAGAAAGCCCAGAGATAAACACATGCACCTATGGTCACCTAAACTGTAACAAAGGAGTCAAGAATATACAACAGAATAACGACAGTCTCTTCAGTAAGTGGTGCTGGGGATACTGAACAGCTACATGTAAAAGAATGAAATTAGATTGCTCTCTAACACCATACATAAAAATAAGCTCAAAATGGATTAAAGATCTAAATATAAGGCCAGACACTATAAAAATCTTAGAGGAAAACATAGGCAAAACACTCTTTGACATAAATTGCAGCACAATCTTTTTTGACCCACTCCTAGAGTAATGAAGACTCTTCCCTTGTGGCTCAGATGGTAAAGCGTCTGCCTGCATTGCGGGACACCGGGGTTCAATCCCTGGGTTGGGAAGATCTCCTGGAGAAGGAAACGGCAACCCACTCCAGAACTCTTGCCTGGAGAATCCCACAGATGGAGAAGCCTGGTAGGCTACAGTCCATGGGGTCACAGAGTCAGACACAACTGAGCAACTTCACTTTCACTTTCACTTTCTGATACTTTTCACTTTCAGTTCAGTTCAGTCGCTCAGTCGTGTCCAACTCTTTGCAACCCCATGAATCGCAGCACGCTAGGCCTCCCTGTCCATCACCAACTCCCGGAGTTCACTGAGACTCACGTCCATCGAGTCAGTGATGCCATCCAGCCATCTCATCCTCTGTCGTCCCCTTCTCCTCCTGCCCGCAATCCCTCCCAGCATCAGAGTCTTTTCCAATGAGTCAACTCTTCGCATGAGGTGGCCAAAGTACTGGAGTTTCAGCTTTAGCATCATTCCTTCCAAAGAAATCCCAGGGCTGATCTCCTTCAGAATGGACTGGTTGGATCTCCTTCCAGTCCAAGGGACTCTCAAGAGTCTTCTCCAACACCACAGTTCAAAAGCATCAATCCTTCGGCACTCAGCCTTCTTCACAGTCCAACTCTCACATCCATACATGACCACAGGAAAAACCATAGCCTTGACTAGACGAACCTTTGTTGGCAAAGTAATGTCTCTGCTTTTGAATATGCTATCTAAGTTGGTCATAACTTTCTTTCCAAGGAGTAAGCGTCTTTTAATTTCATGGCTGCAGTCACCATCTGCAGTGATTTTGGAGCCCAGAAAAATAAAGTCTGACACTGTTTCCACTGTTTCCCCATCTATTTCCCATGAAGTGGTGGGACCGGATGCCATGATCTTCATTTTCTGAATGTTGAGCTTTAAGCCAACTTTTTCACTCTTCACTTTCACTTTCATCAAGAGGGTTTTGAGTTCCTCTTCACTTTCTGCCATAAGGGTGGTGTCATCTGCATATCTGAGGTTACCGATATTTCTCCCGGCAATCTTGACTCCAGCTTGTGTTTCTTCCAGTCCAGCGTTTCTCATGATGTACTCTGCATATAAGTTAAATAAACAGGGTGACAATATACAGCCTTGACAAACTCCTTTTCCTATTTGGAACCAGTCTGTTGTTCCATGTCCAGTTCTAACTGTTGCTTCCTGACCTGCACACAAATTTCTCAAGAGGCAGATCAGGTGTTGTGGTATTCCCATCTCTTTCAGAATTTTCCACAGTTTATTGTGATCCACGCAGTCAAAGGCTTTGCCATAGTCAATAAAGCAGAAATAGATGTTTTTCTGGAACTCTCTTGCTGTTACAACTATATCCAATAAAATATTTTTAAAAAGAAAACAGAATATTCAAAACAAAAGAACTGCATAAACTGTAAATTTTAGGGGGGCGGAGTAGAAAATCAGTCATAATCTCTTCATTAATTATCACTATTTACCACCACTGTGATATATTTTTAATGTATTTTTACTGAGCATTTATGTTATATGTCTGTATATCTTTCAAATACATTTTTACAATGAGAAGAGGAAGCTTAGGGGAATAAAAACTGCAATATTAAAAAAAAAGGAAGGGCAAAATATCTGAACAGATGTGTCACCAAGGAATAAATACAGATGGAAAATAGATACATTAAAAAAATGACCATCATTAGTTATTAGGGAAATACAAAATAAAACCATAATAAGGTAACACTACACAGCTATGAGTACATTAAATAAAAATGAACAGATATGTGCATTAACATGGATGAATCTCAGAAGCACTGTGCTAAATGAAAGAAGACATACAAAAGGCTTCATTCTGTTTGGTTCTATTTAGTGCATAGAGCATTTTGTAAAGGCAAATCCATAGGAAAAAAGATCAATGGTTGCCAGGGGCTGGGGTGTGGAGGTGTGGAGGTGTGGAGGTGTGTGTGTGTGTGTGTGTGTGTGTGTGTGTGTGTGTGTGTGTGTGTGTGTGTGTGTGTAGTGTGTGTGTGTGTAGTGTGTGCATTAGTCACTCAGTAATGTCCAACTCTTTGTGACCCGAGGTGTGTGTGTGTGTGTAGTGTGTGTGTGTGTGTAGTGTGTGCATTAGTCACTCAGTCATGTCCAACTCTTTGTGACCCCATGGACTGTAGCCCAGCAGGTTCCTCTGTCCATGGAATTCTCCAGGCAAGAATTCTGGAGTGGGTTGCCATTTCCTTCTCCAGGGGATGTTCCCAACCCAGAGATCAAACCTGGCTATCTTACAATACAAGCAGATTCTTTACCATCTGAACTGGTAAAGAATCACAGGACTGGAAAAGGTCAGTTTTCATTCCATTCCCAAAGAAAGGCAATGCCAAAGAATGCTCAAACTACCGCACAATTGCACTCATCTCACACACTAGCAAAGTAATGCTCAAAATTCTCCAAGTGAGGCTTCAATACTACATGAACCGTGAACTTCCAGATTTTCAAGCTGGTTTTAGAAAAGGCAGAGGAACCAGAGATCAAATTGCCAACATCTGTTGGATCATCAAAGAAACAAGAGAGTTCCAGAAAAACATCTACTTCTGCTTTATTGACTATGCCAAAGACTGTGGCTGTGTGGATCACAACAAACTGTGGAAAATTCTGAAAGAGATGGGAATACCAGACCACCTGATCTGCCTCCTGAGAAATCTGTATGCAGGTCAAGAAGCAACAGTTAGAACTGGACATGGAACAACATACTGGTTCCAATAGGAAAAGGAATAGTCAAGGCTGTATGTTGTCCCCTGCTTATTTAACTTATATGCAGAGTACATCATGAGAAACATTGGGCTGGAGGAAGCACAGGCTGGAATCAAGATTGCTGGGAGAAATATCAATAACTTCAGATATGCAAATGACACTACGCTTACAGCAGAAAGAGAAGAGGAACTGAAGAGCCTCTTGATGAACGTGAAAGAAGAGAGTGAAAAAGTTGGCTTAAAACTCAATATTCAAAAAACTAAGATAATGGCATCTGGTCCCATCACTTCATGACAAATAAATGAGGAAACAATGGAAACAGTGACAGACTTTATTTTTTTGGGCTCCAAAATCATTGCAGATGGTGACTGCAGCCAAGAAATTAAAAGCTGCTTGCTCCTTGACAGAAAAGCTATGACCAATCTAGACAGCATATTAAAAAGCAGAAATTACTTTGCCAAAAAAGGCCTGTCCAGTCAAAGCTATGATTTTTCTTGCAGTCATGTATGGATGTAAGAGTTGGATTATAAAGAAAGCTGAGTGCCGAAGAATGGATGCTTTTGAATTGTGGTGTTGGAGAAGACTCCTGAGAGTCCCTTGGACTGCAAGGAGATCAATCCAGTCCATCCTAAAAGAAATCAGTCCTGAATATTCACTGGAAGGACTGATGTTGAAGCTGAAGCTCCAATATTTTGGCCACTTGATGGGAAAAGCTGAATCACTGGAAAAGATCCTGATGTTGGGAAAGAAAGAAAGCAGGGAGCAGAAGGGGATGACAGAGGATGAGATGGTTGGATGGCATCACCTACTCAATGGATGTGAGTTTGAGCAAGCTCTGGGAATGGGTGATGGACAGGGAAGCCTGGCATGCTGCAGTCCATGGGGTCGCAAAGAGTCAGACACGACTCAGCAACTGAACTGAACCCTGAAAGTGGTGATGGTTACATGTTTACATTACTGTATATTAGTCTGTCAAAACTCTGAACTGCACACTTAGTTTTACTGTATGTAAATTATACTTTAATAAACTTGAAGTTTAAAATGAAAAAAACTTCAACTTACAGAATCAAATATAATTGCTCTTAGAAAAATAAGACAGAGACTTGCTAAGTCACTTCAGTCATGTCTGACTCTGTGCGACCCCATAGACGGCAGCCCACCAGGCTCCCCCATCCCTGGGATTCTCCAGGCAAGAGTACTGGAGTGGGTTGCCATTTCCTTCTCCAGCGCATGAAAGTGAAAAGTGAAAGTGAAGTCGCTCAGTTGTGTCCAACCCTCAGCGACCCCATGGACTGCAGCCTACCAGGCTCCTCCATCCATGGGATTTTCCAGGCAAGAGTACTGGAGTGGGGTGCCACTGCCTTCTCCGAAGACAGAGACTTAAATGTCCTTATTTCTTAAAGAACATTAAGCACTTGAAAGGAGTTCAAATAAAGGCTCTCAGATTAGAAACTGTGATTATCACTAACATGAAAATTCAATTTTCCAACTAAAAAATCTGGTTTAAAGTCCTTTCTTAAAGTCCCACTGGCCCTGCTATGCAGGCCCTTATTATGGCCCACATGAATTGCAGCAAAAATTTTCTAACTGATCTCCCTGAACACATCCTCCATACTGTAACCAAATCTGACCACACAGGTCTCCCATTCAAAAGTCTCTGATGCTTTCCCATACAATAAATTTTAAAAACCCAAAGGTCAGAAGACCCTTCCCAACCTAGTCTTAACATAACCTCTTCAGGCTAACTTTCATTTCTGACTTCCTGAATACAAACTTTTAACTCAATATATCCCAGTACCTATTAAGATCACATTACGCAGTCTACCTGAAGTTTCCACTTGATACCCCTCTGGGCCTCTGTACCATCTAGCTTATAATACTCCCTCTACCTCAGCTGCCCTCCTCTTCAGGTTCTCCTACACAAATGTCATCTTGGAAGAGGCTTTTCCAGGTCTTCCCCCTCTCCTGTGTTCCACAGTATACACCTTTATAGTGTTCAGCACACAGTTACAATATGATTACTTGTTTGAACTCCCTAAAGTAAGATCTCCTCAAGGACAGGCACCATGTCTTAACTTAGCTCTGATTCTCCAGGGCCTAGCTATATTCTAACTGAATGGGTGCTTTGGTGGGCCAGATACTTGTAAAGGCAGATGTTAATGAGAATTTCTTATTCAAGAAAATCCTTTCAAGAAAAAGGATATATTTTTTTCATATTACTAAAGCAGTGTGGGAAAAGCAACCGCTGAGAACTTACAAATAACATTTTCTAGTTATTAAAACAGCATTCTAAGCTGATTCATGTTGAGGTTTGACAGAAAACAATAAAATTCTGTAAAGCAATTACCCTTCAATTAAAAAATAAATACTTTTTTTAAAAACATCATTCTACATATGGAATTTAGAAAGATGGTAACAATAACCCTGTATACGAGACAGCAAAAGAGACACTGATGTACAGAACAGTCTTATGGACTCTGTGGGAGAGGGAGAGGGTGGGAAGATTTGGGAGAATGGCATTGAAACATGTATACTATCATGTATGAAATGAGTCCCCAGTCCAGGTTTGATGCACGATACTGGATGCTTGGGGCTGGTGCACTGGGACAACCCAGAGGGATGGTATGGGGAGGGAGGAGGGAGGAGGCTTCAGGATGGGGAACACATGTATACCCGTGGCGGATTCATTTCGATATTTGGCAAAACCAATACAATATTGTAAAGTTTAAAAATAAAATAAAATTACAAAAAAAAAAACATCATTCTACATTTAGATGAGAATGCTGTAAGAGGAAAAAAAAAATGTGAAGAAATGAAATCAGAAAACTCACATGAGCTACTTACCAGCTGTGTGATTTGGGGAACTTGTTAATCTTTCTGTATACACTTTCTTGATACATAAAATGTGAATATTAACAATGGGGTAATGTAAACCACCACAATGAGATAATACATTGTGAAAGGGCTTTTGTGAATTTAGAACATAAACTGTAGCAATAATAAGGAGAAAAAAGAAATGTTATCTTCCGGAAGTCACCAAGACAGCTGAACAGAAAACCCTGTTCTCATCCCACAAACACACTAATTCAACAATTCACAAAATTGCTCATAAGAAATTTAGACACTAGCTTTTTTGAAAAGATAAACAAACTTGATAAACCTCTAGCTAGACTAAGAAAAAAAGAGAGAACACTCTAAGTAAAATCAAAAATAAAAGAGGAGTCATTACAGTTGATGCTACAGAAATTTAAAAGATCATGCTTTAAAAAAAATTTTTTTTTTTGGCCATGTTGCAAGACATGTGAGATCTCAGTTCCTTGACCAAGGATCAAACCCACATTTCCTGCACTGGAAGCACTGAACCATGGACTGCCAGGGAAGTCCCAAGACTATTTTTAATTTAAGGTAAAAATAATAGTCTACTATGAACAATCATACACCAACAAATTGGATAACTTAGGAGAAATGGATAAACTCCTAGAAACCCACAGTTTACCAAAACCAAAGCAGACAGAAAATTACCTCAACATAATAAAGGCCATAAATGTAAAGGGCACAGCTAACATCATACTCAATGATGAAAAGCTGAAAGCTTTTTCTCTAAGATCAGAAACAAAGCAAGGCTGCTCACTCCAGCAACTTCTAGTCAACCTGGTACAAGAAGCCCTAGCCAGAGTATTTAGGCAAGAAAAAGAAACAAAAGGCATCCAAATTAAAAAGGAAAAGTCTATTTGTAGATGACATGATCTTGTAGAAAACTCCACCAAAAAAAAAAATGTTGGGATAAACACTCTCATAAAATTGCTGTACACAAAATCAACATGCAAAAATCAGTTCTATTTCTACACACTAACAACAAACTATCTGAAAAGGAAATTAGACTAACAATCCCATTTACAATAGTGTCAAAAAGAATAAAATATTTAGGAATAAATTTAACTAAGAAAATGAAAGATCTGCACACTGAAAAGTATAATACATTGATGAAAAAAAATTAAATACATAAACAAATGGAAAGACAGCCCCTGTCCATGGATCAGAAAACTCAGTATTGTTTAAATGCCTATCCTACTCAAAGAGAGTTACAGATTCAATTCAATCTCTGCCAAAATTATAATGGGCTATATATATATATATTTTTTTTTTTACAGAAAAAAGAAAAAAACAATCCTAAAGCTCAGAGGGAACCATAAGAACCCTGAAGAGCCAAAATGATCTTAAGAAAGCACAAGATTTCAAAAGCACTTAATGATTTCAAAACTCTTACAGTGTTACAGTAATTAGAACAGTATAGCACAGCATATAGACCAATGGAACAGAACAGAGAGCCCAGAAATAAATCTCTGCATACAAGGTCAGATGATCTTCAACAAGAGTGCCAAGAAAACATACTGGGTAAAGGATAGTTTTTTTTTTGCCAAATGGTATTTAAAAAAATGGATATCCACGTGCAAAAGAATGAAAATGAACCCTTATTTCACACAATATACAAAAATCAAAGTGGATTAAAGATGTAAACATAGATCTGAAATTGTAAAACTCTTAGAAGAAAACACAGAGGGACATCGTCATGAAACTGGTCTTGGCAATGATTTCATGGATATGACAGCAGAAGCACAGGCAACAAAAAGGAAAAATAGGTAAGTGGGATTACATCAAACTAAAAAATTTCTGCATATTAAAGGAAATAATTAACAGAGTGAGAAGGTAACCTACAAAATGGGAGAAAATATTTGTAAACTATACACCCAATAAGAGGATAATTTCCATAACATATAAGTGGCTCCTATACTCAATAGCAAAAACACTAATAACCTGAATAAAAATGAGCTAAAGAGTTCAATAGGCACTTCTCCAAAGATACACAAATGGTTAACAAGAATATGAACAGATGGCTTAGCTTCACTAAGTATCAGGGAAAGACAAATTAAAACCACAAACCTTGTACATATTAGGATGGCTATTATCAAAAAGTCCAAAGACAACGTATTGGTGAGGATATGGGTAAACTGGAACACTTGTATAATGTAGACAGGAATGCAAAATTGTACTGTTGCTATGGAAAACAGCAGAGAGGTTCCTCAAAAGATTAGAAATTGCAGTACTATATGATCCAGCAATCTCACTTCTGGGTATATATCTGAAAGAATGGGAATTAGGATCTTGAAGAGATATCTGTTGTTATACCCCCAAGTTCACAGCAGTCACTATTCACAGCGGCTACTATGTGAAAACAACCTAAAAGTCCATCAGAGGCTGAGCAGATAAAGACAATCAGGTATACGCACACAATGAAATGTTATTTGGGCTTTAAAAAGAAGAGAATTCAGACATATGCAACAATATAGGTGAACCCAGAGGACATTATGCTGAGGGAATAAGCCAATCATAGAATGACAAATACTGCAAGATAGCACTTAAGTGAGGTATCTAAAATAAGCAAACTCATAGAATCACACAGGTGAATGGTGGCTGCCAGGGGCTGGTGGGGAGGGGGTTACGGATAGGAAGTTGTTAACCAACAGGCATAAAATTTCAGTTATGCAAGACTAATTAATCCTGACGATCTACTGAACAACACTGTGTATAGTTAATTATACTGTATCATACACTTAAAATTTTGTTAACGTGGAAAAAAATTACTATTTTTTTTTTTGGCTCACAGAACCCTTTCAGATAAGAGGTTATAATGTTAATAAATAGTTTGGAAATACCTTCAAAGTCAACAGCCAGGGTGATTGATAAAGCAAAGAAGTTTTGCCATTCAATGAATTTGGAGCATTGAAAACAGTCTGGGAGCATTTAAAAAAAAAAAAAAAAAGACTGGGGCATTAAAAACAGACTAGGGGAGGGGAATGTACTCAAAAGACTAAAAATAATTTTTAGTTTTTATCTAAATTATGGGCTTTTTCAATTATAGCTAGAACTTTCAAGAAAACCCAAATGAGAGCCAGGAAATCTCAAGCCATAATGAAGAATTTTCAAAGATTAACCTATACATGAAAGTAAATAACACAACAGTAGAATTATTTAAACTGCAGCATTGAGGAGGTCAAAAATAAAAGATTTAGATAAAAATTCTGATTTTGTAGTGAACAGACCTCTAATCCTAAAAATGTGAAAATATACTTTCTACCATCAACAAAAGTGTGTCAGCATTCTCTAGGATTATTATAATTAAAAAGACAGACAATAAAGAGTGTTGGCAAGAATGTGGAGAAACTGGTACTCCTATATATTGCTTTGAGAATGTATTAATAAAATGGTGCACCCACTGTGTAAAACAATTATCATATGTCCCAGATAGTCCACTCCTAGGCATATATTCAAGAGAACTGAAAAAAACATTCTTACACAAAAACTTGTACAGGAATGTTCAGAGCGGCATTATTCACAATAACCAAAAGATGTAAAAAACCCAACCCAAACGTCCATTAACTGCTGAAGGATAAATAAAATGCTATATATATATATATGCATATGTATATATATATATACACACACACACATCTATACACACACAATGTAGTATTATTCAGCCATAAAAAGGAATGAAGTACTGTTAAATACAACATGGACGAACCTTGAAAACATCTCAACTGAAAGAAACCAACTACATAAGAACATATCCTGTATGATTCCATTTATAAGAGATGTCCAGAGTAGGCAAATCCATACAGAAAGAAAGTAGATTAGTGGTTGTCAAGGGCAAAGGATGGAGGGAGAGAAGGAATAATTGCTAATGGGCAGAAAGTTTCTTTTTCAGCTGATGAAAATGTTCTGGAATTAAGACAGTTCTAATTAGATGCAGAACTTTGTGAATATACTAAAAATCACTGAATTGTACACTTTGAAAGAGCGAATCTATCTCAGTTTTTAAAAATATAGTGTATCACAGTAGGGTGATCCATCTGATTAAACAAGGCATAAACTTTGTGACCTGGGGACCATGAACAGTTAGCTGTTTCCTACTTAGATACATCACAAATTACACACCTTCTTGTAGCCAAGAATCAAAGACAGATGCTGTCAAATCACAAACAAGAATCAGAAAGCTGGTATGACACCACCTTTCGTATACAAAGCTGCCAGACAGTCAGCTGAAAGATTGATCTGCTGAAACTTCTTTTTTCGTTGTTGTGCCCCCAAGAATTCATCAAAAAATACAGTTAAGTACAGAGCTGAAAAAATGTTTTTCCCAAGTGCTCCTTGCTCTAGCCACATCCATTTTTGGTCTTTAGTACCACAGGAAGAACATCTCAGCATTAATTTTATCTTGAATACAATTGTTTCCAGAATATACTAAATTACTGAGTGAAGCATCTTGTAAGAAATGGTGTTCTCTGTGGCTATAATATGGGGATAAGGCACTGTAATAAATATCCTAAAAGGACTCACTTTCCCTACCAGTTATGGATATATGGGAAGAAATCTGTCCCAAGCATAATAATTAATATCACCAACGGTATTCAATAATCTAGAAAAGAGCTGTTGACTTTGGAGGGTCAACAAAGGGTCAATTAACCAGAATATTAAAATTCACTGACAAGAGCTTTTAACACTCCATTTTTAAAGAAAAAGTATTATGCCTTTAGTATTCACACTCAAAATCCAAAATTGTAAGAAGTCAGCAGGGCAATGGCACTCCACTCCAGTATCCTTGCCTGGAAAATCCCATGGACAGAGGAGCCTGGTAGGCTGCAGTCCATGGGGTCACTAAGAGTTGGACACAACTGGGTGACTTCACTTTCATTTTTCACTTTCATGCATTGGAGAAGGAAATGGCAACCCACTCCAGTGTTCTTGCCTGGAGAATCCCAGGGACGGGGGAGCCGTCTATGGGGTTGCACAGAGTTGGACACGACTGAAGTGACTTAGCAGCAGCAGCAGCAGCAGCAGGGGCTCCTACAGTCAACACAGACACTCAAATGAAGCTTGTAGTACCATATATTACATGTGCTTCAGAGCAGAGGTCTATGTTTGTGCTGATCACCTACCTCCAGGGCTTAGCACATGCAGCTGGGTCACTTCAGTCGTGTCAGACTCCTCAGTTAATGGGATTTTCCAGCCAAGAATATTGGAGTTGCTACGCCCTCCTCCAGGGGATCTTCCCGACTCAGGGATCAAACCTGCTTCTCTGGCACTGGAGGCAGATTCTTTACTGCTGAGCCACCAGGGAAGCCCCGGCTTAGCACAGTGATCAGCATTTTATTAGCAATATTTCTTAAACTAATGTTTGATGAAATCCAATCTAAAATAATGACTTTAAGCCTCTGTAAATCGGAAATTCAAAAAACATTACCTGTCCACCTTATATATCTACTTATAAACGCAGGAGAACTTTCAGAGTGGTTTTTCAAGCTCCCTTTTAAAGCATACACTGACTACACTCAGTCTTTCAAGAGCAAATTAAGAAAATACAAAGCAATACAAAACAAAAAATTGACTATCATTTTTGCATCTGCGGCAAAGGATGGGCTGGGATAAATTACACACTTTATTTGCCAGGCTACCCACAGGAAGAGACTGATTATTCTCCAATGATCCCATAAGGTTAAGATGAAGTCATTTTTTCTCAGGTTCTACTGACAAGCTGGTCATAGATGTTTACAATGGAACTCCCGTATAAACACCCAAAGGAAGAATCCTAATTGTTTCGTTAACAGATTACACCTGTGGTGAAAAGGGCTTCCTCTGGCTTGGGGCCAACCGCCCACTTTCCAATAATGAAGGCTCTATTAGTCAGCACTATAGTACCATATTCTAACCGTGCAGCGTCAACAAGCAATGGCTACAAGTTGTGTAAAAACTCCTCTAGGCTTTGGGCTCTTCTTAGGTAAAAGATGGAATCATCGTTGCGGTTGGCTTCTGGGATGAAGGAAGAAATTAACTTACATATATGTAAAACATCTGGCACAAGACGGCAGCTACTCAAAAACATAAATTGCCTCCCTGAAGTGGCCACTGCTCTCAGAGGCAAACACACAGATACTCCACAAAGGTTTTCCACAAAAGTTTATCAGCACATGCATTCAGGATGCCAAAAAAAAAAAAAAAAGGTGTCCCTGTCCTCAGGGAACCTACAGCCAAGATCAGGAGCTGGGCAGCCTGAGTGGCTGTACAGAGTTATAACTGGGCAGGCCCGGCCGCTCAATGCCTGCCTCACCTGTGCCAGGCACACACCACACACACCTAGGCAAGTGCGGTCAAAATCTCGACCGCAAGCGCCAGAAACGCGACTCAACCCAGCTTAAGCAATACTAAAAGAAAAACTGTACCTCACAGAGGAAGATGCTGAGGCTTGAAACCAGCTTCTTCCCTCACTCTCCTCTCCACACGGTATGCCTTCCGCCAAGATGGGTTCTGCCTCGGGCTGCAACATGGCGCTTATCAGTTCACCTGCGGTGGAGAGGTGGGGCTTCCTCCCGAAGACTTTATATTAGTACAAAGACTAACGTTTGTACTCACTTATCATTGGCCCAAACTGGCTTGGGCCTGCCCACCTGTCAACCAATCAGTAATAAGAGAGAGCCAACTAATCATGATTGACTGAAAGCCTACCAGTGGAAGAGACGCTTGAGAGTCAATTCCAAGTGTCCATTACAAGGCACTCAGTAAATGACTATTTGATGAAGAAATAAATGGAGTAATGAATGGCTGAATCTACAAATATAATGGAATTTGTGCTCCTTTTGAAGGATTTCCGCCCCTCTGGGGAAGGTTGTGGGGCTGCTGCTTTCAGTTTGAGTTCCACATAATTAGACTCATGTGAGTGTACCCAGAATTGATTTCATTGGAAAGCTATCAGCAATTAAGTGGAGACCACCATTAATATTACTAAGCAAGTAATACAAGTCAGGCATTACTTGGGTTTGAGAGCATAGGATTGGAGTGATAAAGGCCTGGGTTCAAATCCTTTCTCTACCATTTATTAGGTATGTAATCTTGGACAACTTGCTTAACCACTGGACCTCTGTTTCCTTATCTGCTGAACGGAGAAATCATATTTCCTACCTCACAATGTTTTTGTGAGAATTCAATAATAAAACATAGGTGAAATGGTCAGTATACTGAATATTTAATAGATGCTAGCCATAATTGCCATTCATAATAAATTCATCCCAAATCAGCTTTAATTTCAATGTAAACTACTCAGAACTAGGAGAGGAAAGGCACCTGTTTTCTGTCTCATAAAGCATTAAAATAGTCATCTTATTAACTGGAAGGACTCAGAGTAGGCAGGCTGCTCTCACGTAAGATATACCTGGTCCTGTTCTGTGATACTGCCATTCTGGACGCCCTGCCCTGAAGAAGGCATGTCACTACTATGTTTCTCTGTTTAAAACCTATATATTTAAGAATCTGCCTGCCAATGCAGGAGACATGGGTTTAATCCCTGGTCTGGGAAGATTCCATGTGCCATGGGGCAACTAAGCCCTTGGGCCACAACTACTTCATCCGCAGAACTCTAGAGCCAGCGTGCCACAACTAGTGACCCTGGTGTGCTGAAACTACTGAAACCCATATGCCTAGAGCCCATGTTCCTCAACAAGACAAGCCATGGCAATGAGAAGCCTGCACACCGAACAAAGAGTAAGTCCCTGCTCTCCAAAAGCCCCTGTGCAGCAACAAAGACCCAGCACAGCCAAATATGAATAAAAATTTGTTAAAAAATAAAGAATATATATGCCCTCACAAAGGCTTGTACATGAATGTTTATGGTAGTCAAAAATTGAAACCAAAAAAAAAAAAAAAAAAAAACCAGTAAAGAACAAGTACTCCTTAACAGTGAATGGATAAGCAAATTGATAAAATGAAATACTACAGGTAATAAAAAGGAATAAACACTGAAACATGCAACAACATGGACGAATCTCAAAACCATGTTGAGTGAAAGAAGCCAGACACAAAAGAGCACTTAGTGTATGATTTCATTTATTTAAAATTCTATAAAAGGCAAACTAATTTATACTAACAGAAAGCAGATCATTGGTTTCCTGGGGCCAGGTGTAAGGAACAGGTGGAGATAGAGATGAGGCAGAAGGGAATTTTGAGGGGGTGATGGAAATGGTCAGTATCTTGACTGGGTGCTGGTGGTAGTTAAAATAATGTACATATTTTTCAAAACTCAAACTGTTCACTTAAAATGGGTGCATTTTATCATATATAGATCAGCTCTCAGCTGACCATATTACTGTTTGAATTCTCTGTTGACAAGGCACCTCCGTATTGCTGGCCCCAGCACACGCTGCTACCACTGTCCCCTCCCACCCCATCCCCCATCCCCATCTCTGTCTTGGTCTGATACAGTCGATGAAGAGGAAGCATAGATTCTGAACTGCATATGACTGCAGAAAAACTAACATCAAAAAACTAAAATCATGGTATCCAGTCCCATCAATTCATGGCAAATAGATAGGGAAACAATAGAAACAGTGACTGACTTTTTTGGGGGCTCCAAAATCACTGTAGATAGTGACTGCAGCTGTGAAATTAAAAGACACTTACTCCTTGGAAGAAAAACAATGACAAACCTAGACAGCATATTAGAAAGCAGAGACATTACTTTGCCAACAAAGGTCCATCTAGTCAAAGCTATGGCTTTTCCAGTAGTCATGTATGGATGTGAGAGTTGGACCATAATGAAGGCTGAACACTGAAGAATTGATGCTTTTGAACTATGATGTTGGAGAAGACTCTTGAGAGTCCCTTGGACTGCAAGGAGATCCAACCAGTCCATCCTAAAGGAAATCAGTCCTGAATAATCATTGGAAGGACTGATGCTAAAGCTGAAGCTCCAATACTTTGGCCACCTGATAGGAAAAGCTGAATCATTGAAAAAGACCCTGATGCTGGGAAGAATGAAAGCAGGGAGGAGAAGGGGAAAACAGAGGATGAGATGGTTGGATGGTATCACTGACTCAATGGAGCAAGCTCCAGAAGATGGTGAAGGACAGAGAAGCCTGACGTGTTATGTGCTGTAGGGGTTACAAAGAGTCAGACACGACTGAGCAACTGAACAACAACAATGATTGCAGAGAGACTCTAATTCAGTCATTCCATTTATCAGTGAGGAACTAAAACTTGGAGAGCAAATAAAGTTGGACAAGGTCTGACTTACATTGGTTCAGAGAAACAAAAGGAGCAGCAGAGTGCCTGAGTAACCCTTAACAGATGACCTACAAGAAATAAAAATCCTTCATGGGCTGGGGCATTTCTGAGCCAGTGTTCTCTGCTATCCACTGGGTGTGGGTATGGGTGCGGGGATTTTTCTAGCTCACTGCTTTCATGCTCAATGATTCAGCCACATCCATCGGCTCAAAGGACTAGTCTATTTTTATCCAGGCAGAGATACTGGCACTTGGACCAGGTTCTTGTTTCAAACACAGTTGAATAGCTGGGTTGGAGAAGCAGAGACCTCACTAAATGCCTTGTACCTGCTCACACTGGCTTATGTCATCTTAAGATCAGGAGTTCTCAGAAGAGCTTCTGTGGTTGAAAAGCTAAGAAACTCCCTAAAATAGTTTACAGATACCTCTGGATTACGAGTCCACCAGCAGTTATAGTTTTGCATATGTTGACAAGGGACAAGGTTTAGATTCTAGACCTGACCCTCCCTGATCAAAGTTAGATGACTGTTTTGGAAACAATAAAATTCCCACTGCATTACCCATCCCTCTCTCCATCCCCTTAGTCACTCTTATCCTGGGTTAGTTACAAACAAACAGAAAAGCTGCTCTCTCCATCTCTGCACACACCCTTCATTTGATCTTGCTGGGGAGTGAACTGCTGAAACAAGAACCTTGGATGTGAAGGAAGGTGTAGAGAAGATCAAAATTACTGTGTTATTAGATTTACTTTCTGTTGGGGGGCATTTGTCCCTAGATGACTGTTTATAAGCAAGATCCGGTGTCTGAAGGTGTCTGGGTTCGAAAGCCAGCTCCATCAGTCCCAGGCTTTGTGAGCTTGGATGGATCATTCTGTGCCTCAATCTGCTCATCTGTAAAATGGAGCCCATCATAGCAGTTTCACAGGGTGCTAAAGTGAAAGGCAGACCAGTTCTCTCTTTAGTGTTCATGGAACGACAGTGATCAGGTCACATTACTGCCTGCCAAGTTCCTTTCCCACATCTCCACACTCACACAACCCAGCAGCACAGCCCAAGGGCACTCACTGGGCCACTGACTTGATCAGTGGTACCACTTGGGCTGAACTCCAGATATCCTGGGTCCCAGACCTGTACTAATGTCTTTAATGGCTCCGAGCTACACTCACATTTACCAGAAATACATAAATTAAATAATTATGGCTGGCACAAAACAGGGCCTGAGGAAGGTCAGGCTGAAGCACACAGAAAAACTCCTCTCCAGTGCCGCTCCTGCTCTGGCTGGGGCAGAGGCCAGCAGGCCCTCAGCAGCTGGGGGTTAAGCGGGGAGAAGCATAAGCTAGGCCTGCAGAGTTAGCAGCTGTTCTGCCTGGCTGTGGCCCCCCAGCTTCACGCAAACTTAATTGCCTTCTTTTCTAACAATGAAGTAGAGGCCAGGTTTTCTAAGTATTTTCCCACCTGGAAAAGCTCCATCCTGCAGTAAACAGTCCTTTATTCATCCTGGAAGAATCTTCCAAACTCTTCCTGGGCCAGTAAATTCCCTATAGAAGGCTTCTGCAGCCAGAGCAGTGAACTGTCTTCCAAGGGAATTTTTCTCATTTATGGCTGAAGTCTGGAGCGGCTGCGGAGGGAATGGTTTCTGTCTTATTTTGCTGGTCCCAACAGGACGACCGTGGGACGAGGCCCTTTCAGCCACTGTTCTTCACAGATGGAGCTTTCTTTGAGTCATAGCTTAAATGGTGACTCCTCCTTGGAGTCGTCCCTGACCCCACACACCCTTCCAGCACCATGAATGTCTTCTTCCTAACTCTCCCAGCTTTCATTTTTGTTCATTTCTTTATTGGTGCACATTTGTCTAATGTAATTCATTTGTTCACAGCTGTCTTCTCTACAGGACTGTGAGGAGAGCAGGGGCTGGATCTGTCTTAATTACAACTGGAATTCCAGGATTCAGCATCATGCTAAATCAACACCTGTAGGTGAGTGTTGAGTGAGTCTCACATACATCATTTCTTTGGGCTTCAGCAATTCTCTGGTAACAAAGGACAAGCTTCTGGATTTCCTTACAATACTAAACCCTGTGAGTCTGTGAGGAGAGGGCTACAAAGAGCCAGGCAAGTTCACCTCCATGAGTCAGGCTCCCACATATAAGCAAAAACCGAGGGAGGGCTTCCAAGTTTCCAGCTGGCAGTTATGTTCAAATGCTGTGCCATGCTGTTGTCGGATGACTGACTGCAGATGCCCTCACACCCTCAGCAAGGTTAGAGCCCTCCCAGGAATGGAAATTCCTGGCCAAAATGCAACTGGAGGTTTAGCATGCCACAGCAGTTGAACAGAAATGGTACCAGGGAGAAAGAACAATAGTGATTGGACACACTGAGCCTGCTCTTCAGCTGAAGGATCTTCTTTTGTGTTTGGGGCTCTACCCTCTGCTCTCCAGTCCCCCATGCCCCTTGCCCCTCCTCCCCCCAGAGTCCTGGACTGAAAGCTCAGGCAGGCAGGAGTCCCTGGACCCAGCCCCAGTCTCTGGGCTCAGAAGAAGGAGATAGTCTTACTGCAGACTCAGAGAAGTGTCTGTTCATGGCACAGACTAAGGATGTCATTTCCAACTGGTGGTTCACAAGTGCCAGTTTTAGAAAGGTCCTCCTCCCTCCTGTGGGCTCTTTCTAGTCCTGTATTTTAACCCAAAAGAGATCCACTGTGGCAATTAGCTAATTGAATAAAACCCACTCCTCTGCCCTTTGTCGTGTAATTCAGAGCAGTTTATACCCATACTGAAATCAAAATGCACTGACCCTTTGAATTGTGTAAGAATCTCTATTATAGCTACACTTGTGTTTAAAGTATGAAAGGACAACTTCAAGAACATTTAGTGAAAATTTGTTATAATAGCAAAAGATTGAAAGGAGCTTAATGTGCATCAACAAGAGATGTTAAATAAGTAAAAAACTACTTCCACATGTTGATGCAGCCCTATGTACCCATTAAAAAGAAAGATCTCTGGAGGAATCAACCATCCTGACTTCAGACTATACTACAAAGCTACAGTCATGAAGACAGTACAATACTGGCACAAGAACAAAAAGATAGATCAATGAAACAAGATATAAAGCCCAGAGATAAACCCAAGCACCTATAGGTACCTTATCTTTGACAAAGGAGGCAAGAGTATATAATGGAGAAAAGATAGCCGCTTCAATAAGTGGTACAGGGGAAACTGGACAACTACATGTAAAAGAATGAAATTAGAATACTCCCTAACACCATACACAAAAATAAACTCAAAATGGATTAAATATCTAAATGTAAGGCCAGAAACCATAAAACTCTTAGAGGAAAACATTGGCAAAACATTCTTTGGCATAAATTCCACTTTGACCCACCACCCACCTCCCAGAGTAATGGAAATAAAAACAAAAATAAATAGGACCTAAATAAGCTTAGAAGCTTTTGCACAGCAAAGGAAACTATAAACAAGATGAAAAGACAACCCTCAGAATGGGAGAAAATAATTATAAATGAAGTAACTGACAAAGGATTAATCCCCAAAATATACAAGCAGCTCATGAAGCTCAGTATCAGAAAAACAATCAATCCAATCAAAAAATGGGCAGGAGACCTAAACAGACATTTCTCCAAAGAAGACATACAGATGGCCAATAAACACATGAAAAGATATTCAACATCATTCATTATTAGAGAAATGCAAATTAAAACTACAATGAGGTATCACTACACGATGGTCAGAATGGCCGTCATCAAAAAATCTACAAACAATAAATGTTGGAGAGGATGTGGACAAAAGGGAACCCTCTTGCACTGTTGGTGGAAATGCAAATTGATACAGCTGCTATGGAGAACAGTATGGAGATTCCTTAAAAAAACGAGGAATGAAACTACCATATGACCCAGCAATCCCATGACTGGGCATATACCCTAAGAAAACCTAATTGAAAAAGATACATATACTTCAATGTTCATCACAGCACTATTTACAACAGGCAGGACATGGAAGCAACCTAGATGTCCATCAACAGATGAATACATAAAGAAGCTATGATACATGTATACAACAGAATATTACTCAGTCATAAAGGGATGAATGTGAGTCAGTTGAACTGAGGTGGATGAACCTAGAGCTTGTCCTACAGAGTGAAGTAAGTCAGAAAGAGAAAAACAAATATCAGATCACATCAGTCGCTCAGTCGTGTCCAACTCTTTGCGACCCCATGAATTGCAGCATGCCAGGCCTCCCTGTCCATCACCAACTCCCGGAGTTCACTCAGACTCACGTCCATCGAGTCAGTGATGCCATCCAGCCATCTCATCCTCTGTCGTCCCCTTCTCCTCTTGCCCCCAATCCCTCCCAGCATCAGAGTCTTCTCCAATGAGTCAACTCTTCACATGAGGTGGCCAACGTACTGGAGTTTCAGCTTTAGCATCATTCCTTCCAAAGAAATCCCAGGGCTGATCTCCTTCAGAATGGACTGCTTGGATCTCCTTCCAGTCCAAGGGACTCTCAAGAGTCTTCTCCAACACCACAGTTCAAAAGCATCAATTCTTTGGTGCTCAGCCTTCTTCACAGTCCAACTCTCACATCCATACATGACCACAGGAAAAACCATAGCCTTGACTAGACGGACCTTTGTTGGCAAAGTAATATCTCTGCTTTTGAATATGCTATCTAGGTTGGTCATAACTTTCCTTCCAAGGAGTAAGCGTCTTTTAATTTCATGGCTGCAGTCACCATCTGCAGTGATTTTGGAGCCCAGAAAAATAAAGTCTGACACTATTTCCACTGTTTCCCCATCTATTTCCCATGAAGTGATGACACCGGATGCCATGATCTTCATTTTCTGAATGTTGAGCTTTAAGCCAACTTTTTCACTCTCCACTTTCACTTTCATCAAGAGGCTTTTGAGTTCCTCTTCACTTTCTGCCATAAGGGTGGTGTCATCTGCATATCTGAGGTTATTGATATTTCTCCCGGCAATCTTCATTCCAGCTTGTGTTTCTTCCAGTCTAGCATTTCTCATGATGTACTCTGCATATAAGTTAAATAAACAGGGTGACAATATACAGCCTTGACGTACTCCTTTTCCTGTTTGGAACCAGTCTATTTTTCCATGTCCAGTTATAACTGTTGCTTCCTGACCTGTATACAGACTTCTCAAGAGGCAGATCAGGTGGTCTGGTATTCCCATCTCTTTCAGAATTTTTCACAGTTTATTGTGATCCACACAGTCAAAGGCTTTGGCATAGTCAATAAAGCAGAAATAGATGTTTTTCTAGAACTCTCTTGCTTTTTCCATGATCCAGCGGATGTTGGCAATTTGATCTCTGGTTCCTCTGTGTTTTCTAAAACCAGCTTGAACCTCAGGAAATTCACGGTTCACATATTGCTGAAGCCTGGCTTGGAGAATTTTGAGCATTACTTTACTAGTGTGTGAGATGAGTGCAATTGTGCGGTAGTTTGAGCATTCTTTGGCATTGCCTTTCTTTGGCATTGGAATGAAAACTGACCTTTTCCAGTCCTGTGGCCAGTGCTGAGTTTTCCAAATTTGCTGGCATATTGAGTGCAGCACTTTCACAGCATCCTCTTTCAAGATTTGGAATAGCTCAACTGGAATTCCATCACCTCCACTAGCTTTGTTCATAGTGATGCTTTCTAAGGCCCACTTGACTTCACATTCTAGGATGTCTGGCTCTAGGTCAGTGATCACACCATCGTGATTATCTGGGTCATGAAGATCTTTTTTGTACAGTTCTTCTGTGTATTCTTGCCATCTCTTCTTAATATCTTCTGCCTCTGTTAGGTCCATACCATTTCTGTCCCTTATCGAGCCCATCTTTGCATGAAATGTCCCTTTTGTATCTCTGATTTTCTTGAAGAGATCTCTAGTCTTTCCCATTCTGTTGTTTTCCTCTATTTCTTTGCATTGATCGCTGAAGAAGGCTTTCTTATCTCTTCTTGCTATTCTTTGGAACTCTGCATTCAGATGTTTATATCTTTCCTTTTCTCCTTTGCTTTTCACTTCTCTTCTTTTCACAGCTATCTAGAAAAATGATACTGATGAACATTTTGGGGCAGGAATAGAGGAAACAGTTCAAGGGAGAGACAGATCATAAATCCTGAATGCCAACATTGACATGAAGAAGGAGAATCCAGTCTGGAACAGACACACAGATGTAGAGAATGAACTTGTGGACACAACAGGGAAGGAGAAGGTAGGATGAATTGGGAGAGAGTGTTGAAACATATATACTACCACGTGTAAAACAGATGGAGCTTGGTCAGTGCTCTGTGATGAACTAGAGGGGTAGAATGGAGGTTCAAGAGGAAGAGGATATATGTATGCTTATGGCTGATTCGTGTTGTTGTATGGCAGAAATGAACAAAACATTGTAAAGCAATTATCCTCCAATTAAAAATAAATTTTAAAAAACCCATCTTGGTTACTTCCAATTTAGCCAAATAAGGTTAAAGCTGCTATATACATTTAAAGAAAAACAAAGGTTGCTGTATTGATATAAAAAAATTCCCAAGAATATTAAATAAAGCAGGATGCAAAAGAGTGTTTATAGCAAGGTTCCCTAGTAGTTCAGCGGTAAAGAATCCACCTGCAGGAGACATGGGTTCAGTCCCTGGGTCAGGAAGATCCCTTGGAGGAGGAAATGGCAACCCACTCCAGTCTTCATGCCTGGAGAATCCGATGGACAGAGGAGCCTTGTGGAGTACAGTTCATAGGGTTGCAAAGAGTCAGACACAACTTAGCAATTAAGCATGAGATCATTTACTTTAAAATTAGAATATGTTAAGTGCCTGCTACATGTGTTGAATTATGTCATCCCCAAATTCTTACATTGAAGTCCTAACCCCCAGTACCTCTAAATGTGACCTTACTGGGCAGACAAGGTAATGAATTAAAATAAGGTCATGAGATTGGACCCTAATTAAATATGGCTGGTATCCCTATAAAAGGGGGAAATGTAGACACAGACACGCACAGAATAAGAACACCATGTGAACACAAAGCAGAAATTAGGGTGTTACATCTATAAGCCAAGGAACGTCAAAGATTTCTAGCAAGACTTCAGAAGTTACGAACAAGGCATGGAACATACCCTCCCTTATAGCCTTCTGAAGAAATCTGCCCTTCTAACACCTGGATTTCAGACTTCTAACCTGCACCAACCTTGGTAAATTTATACAGTCTGTGTGTGTGTGTACAAATATACACACAAGAAGTCCAATGATATGGGTTGCCTCTAGGGAGGGAAACAGGTAGAACAGAAAATTTTCACCTTCCAATTTCCTCCAAACTCCTCCTGTCCACCAATAAAGTCATTATATATACAAGTGAATAAAAGTAGCCTTCAGGAGACTACATTCATCACCAAGAAAATCACCAAGTCTTGCCAATCAAACCTTCAGGTATCAATATGCTTTAACCTCTGGTGCCAAGTCTGACCTCCATGAGGGGTCGTTTCTAGGAGTGCTGTCTTGACAATGATGTCCAGGCCCCCACTGGGCTCAGAGGAGCGGGGTTCCACAGTACGTTAGCATTTCTGTGCAGCGGGGATTGCCAGCCTCGACCTGTCCCATTATTGGTCCAGGCTGGGACTTTTAGCTGGTTTGGGAGTGTAGCATGCAAGTCATATTCATCTTCATGTAATGGGAAGCCTTATTATTATGGAGATCTACTACAGTGTATGGGTCAGGACAGGTGGCTGTGGAACATGTGATAGGATGACTCAGCTCATGCCTGAATCTGGGCCAACTGTGTGTGAAGAAATCCTTCTTCCTTTTTGGAGTAAATGGGCAGATGGATAGTCACTGTGTGAGTCACGAAGCCCGAGGCCCCAAATGGTTGTGCAGATGGAGAAAAATGAGATCCCGTGCAGGAGGCGCCCCCCTCCTCAGACGGTGGGATCTGCCCCCTGCGTGTACTGCATCTGCCAGAATGCACACATTCCAAGAGGTAGACCAAGCTCAGGGAGGAGAGGGGCACAGAGACTTGGCATGGTCATAGGTACTCCCTGGACCTTGGCCACCGCCCAAGCAGAAATGCCCAGAAACTTGGAACAAAACTCAATGTGGAAGAAATTAGAAAGAAGGCTGTTAAGTGAATGTCAGGGTCAGTCTAACCCTGCTCTAAATATCACAGGAAAACATAACCATGTGTCCAAGTTGACACCTCAGGTGTCAGCATTTTGTACTGTTTACATATTATTCTATCTCTGAGGGATAATAGCTAAAGCCTTTCTAACAAGTTCAGCTCTTTGATCCCTCTGATCAAAGGGATCCTCTGATCCCATAGGAAGTAAATTTCCCCAGCCAGAAAATCCAGAATACATTTTTTTTTTAAGGCCAGAGACATGCCCTCAGAGATGTGCTGAGAAGGCAGGAGATCAGGAAGACAGGTACAAGTTCACTTGAAAGAAGGCTGAGATCCTTGAACTGCACCTTTCATAGACCCAACATTCTAGCACGTAGGCAACAGTATAAAGCTACACCAAAACGGTGACACAGTGGTGCTCTGACTATAGACGTGTTATACACATCCTTTCCCCAAGCCAGACAACTCCAGCTCTGAGAGTACGGAAGCCAATAATGCAGAACCCTTGATCATGAAGAACGTGCAGTGTAAATGCAGAAACCACCAACCACAAGTCAGACTTGAGGGTTAGACTAACAAAAGCATAGAAAACATGCTCTGGGAGCAGAGAAGAGTAAGACTTCCTTTCCAGAGAAGGTGACTTTTGGACTGAGTATGAAGGGTAAGTAAAGATTTTCTGGATTAAAAAAGGAGGAGAAAGGAGAGTCCAGACAGAAGGAAGACCTCAAAGGCTCATTCACTAGTGAATAAGGAGCAGTCTGGGAACCAGTATCCAGTCTGGTATGCCAGAGGGCGGGCTTCAGGGCAAGATGAAGCTGGCTAGATAGGCTGAGCTTTGCATGCCCACTCGAGAGTCAACACTTCCTCCTTGAGTTGCTGGGGGAGCTAGCACAGGCTTCACCACCGTGGGAGTTATCAGATTCCTGCTTTGGAAGGTAACTTTGCCCTTAATGTGAAGACTGGACCACACTGGGGTGAGCTTGTGGAAGGGAAGCTAGGTAGGAGGCTACTGACGTAGTCCAAGGGAGGGAGGGAGAGATCATAACGGCTGAATGTCAACCTGTGACGTGAAGATGGAGAATCAGGTCTGGGCCGTTTTAGGATTTGGGATAGACCAGATAGCTCAGTTGGTAAAGAATCTGCCTCCAATGCAGGAGACCTGGGTTCAATTCTGGGCCAGGAAGATCGCCTGGAGAAGGAAATGGCAATCCACTCCGGTATTCTTGCCTGGAAAAATCCCATGGACAGAGGAGCCTGGCGGGCTACAGTCCATGGGGTCGCAAGAGTTGGACATGACTTAGCAACTTAACCACCACCACCAGACCTCCTAAAGGAAGGGTTTCGGGGGAGGATGATTTTGAGATTTCTTATTTGTTTGTGACATCACCCAAAAGAGAGGGCATAGGAGGAAGTGGGGCGAGGTGTCACTTTGGATGTGCCAAGTCTGAGGTGCCTGTGGGTCATCTGGTGATGTCCAGCAAGCAGGCAGAAATATGGGTGTGGAGCTCTGGAGAGAGGACTCTGGTGGAATATCTTTGTTATGACACATTCCCATTAGGCTTCCATTCCTGGGGTTTGGCTAAGGCCACTGTGGACAGATTTGTAGGGGGAGTGCTGTTCTGTGATCCTGGGTGTAGTCTCCCAGCCCTAACAGTGACGCAGCTTTCTTCCTCTACCTCTGTGTGGGGACCAGAATTTTCAAAGGATCGTCATGCGCCTGGCAGAGAGTAGAAGGGAAAACATATTCCACCGTTCTGGGGGCCTAGCACTGAAGTTCCATTTTCGGTCACACGTTTTCTGGTTGAGCTTGTCATTCAGGATAAATTCCTGCAGAATCATAGAAGTCTCCAGAACTCCAGGGCTCAGTGAACAAATTGGAATCTTGAGAAGGGAGAAGCAGAGGGAGGAGGCATGTCCCATCCCTGGGTGCCCAGGAAGCGTCAGGAGAAAATCAACATGAAAAGCAGTCGGTGACTGCCATTATCAGAAGATGGGCTGGCCAGGGCAGGCAACAAAGAAGGAAAGAAGTCCCAGCATATTTTAATGGATTGGCTCTGATTCTAGATAATTTCAGGATAATACCATAATAACATTATTTTATACCTAAAGATGTGCTAGGATGTATGGGCATAAAATCTCTGTCATTTGCATTATCTCACTTACTAAAACTATTCCTATGAGTTGAGCCCTGTATTAAAGTTATTATCCCCATTTTGTGGATGAGGAAAATTGGGGGCATGGAGGTTTAATGACCTTTCCCAAATTGTCTGTCTGATAAGTGGTGCATCTGAGGTCTGGAAGCAGTCTGTCTGACTCCAGAGGCTGCCCTCTTAACCACAAAGCCACAGTCTCCCCAGCATGTGTGTGTGATTGATGTATTTTATGGCACTCTGTGCTGTTAAAAGCACTGCCACATATTTAAGCCTCCAAACTGACAGCAACAGGGCCAAGACTAAACCTTTAACCTGAAGTGGCTTTCTACAGAGTTCTCTGGGGGATGGAGGGTAGACCCAGGATCTAGTACACGGCCGTCCCTTCCATCCGTAAGAGCCTGAGTCACAGCACCAGTTGGCCCTACCGGCCTCTGCCTTAGGCAGGGTGCACTTCACAGAACCTGCATTTCCTGTAAGACCATGCGGGGGCCCCAATCCTTCGCCCAAGCTGCCAAGAGGAACTGAAACAACGGGAGTCACAGAAGGTGGATGGGAAGTCACGTTTGTACTGCCAATCCAAAAACCGACCTTCAGGAAATCCTCATGCTGGCTTAGTACTCATTCTCCTTCTGCCTTCTAAGCTCTTTAGACCACACTGAGAATCTCATTATTGTTGTTAATTGATTAAAAAGACAAACAGCTATCAGTTACTTCATATACATGGGATACTTAAAAAGAAAACCCGAAATTTCAGACTTACAAAATGTTGCTAAAATAGTGAAGAATTCCTGGACACCCTTTCCCTCATACCTCAGATGTTAGCATTTACTATATTTGCTTTATCTATCAATCATTTTTTTCTTTTATCATTTAAGATGCTATAGATCTGATGCCCTTTAACCCTTAAGACTTATCTCCTAAAAGTCCACCTACAAATCCTGCCTCTCAAAACCACAATGCAATTATCTACATTATATTAACATTAATGCACTACATTAGTTACCTAATCAATAAATCTTACTCAGATTTCACCAAATGTCCCTGTGATGTTCTTTTTAGCTCAACTCCCTGTTAGGCGTTGCATTCACTTGTCATGTGTCTTGATATCTGGAACAATTCCTGAGTCCTTCTATTTCATGACATTGACATTTTGAAACGTTTGTCTTTCTCATGATGAAACTCAGCTTATGCACTTATCTTTTAGGAATTCCACAAAAGATATGAGTTCCTGTCAGTGCCTCATAGAAAAGACGTGCTGTCAATTAGTCCCAGTAAAAGGCAGTGTCCACTGGTTTTCACTAATGTAAAGTCACTATTTTATCCTTTGTGATCACTGGGTCTCTTATGAGGAGATACTTGAGATTATGGAAATATCCTATGATGAGACATCCATAGGTGATTCTCAAGTGACTCAAATATTAGGGTTGCCAAATGGTGGCATTCTAAATCAATTCTCTCTTCCACCATTATGGGTTGGCTTTCAACTGTAAGCAGGAGTTTTTCTTACACACCATATTTATTTCTAATGGATGGGTTCATGAATTCTTATTCAGTTTGTTATAATCCTTTACTACCGTCTTTTGACACTCAAACTGTCCCAGATGTTTGCCAGGTACTTCATGTAAAATATTTCATATAATTCTCAAAACAACTTTATGTGGTGTGGATTATGATTATCCTTATTTTGCAGACAAAAGCTGAAACTCAGAGATCTCCGTTCATCATGTTTAACTGGTGGTTTCCAATCTTCTGATGCCAAATACTTGATATATATGTACATACACATGTCTGTAAATTTCCCTCCCAATTCTGCCTATGTGTCTACCATATAGGCATAATCCCCTTCCTCCCTTTTTAAGATGGGAAAATAGGCTCAGAGAGGTTAAGTGACCAGCCACAGAAGCTGTGATGAGAATTTGGAAGCCTATTTGAAATCCCACGTTCTTTTTCAGCAGACCACGTTGCTCCTTTAAGCTGTTTCCCTTTTATAGGTGAGATCCTTAAGCATCTAGTCTTATCTAATCCTATTCAGGACAGAGAAGTTGAAATTGTGGCTTTTTTTTCAAACTGATAGCCTGTTTTTGTAACTGTTTTTGCTTTGGTTAAAAGCTACCCCGATCTTAATCAGCACCAAAGTCAGGGGAAGTCGTGGTGATTTAGATCTTGCCGGAATCCTTGGTGTTCTTGGAAGATCATGGCAATTCAGTTACTAAAACATTTAATCTCTCAAGATGAATGGGTTCATTTGTTTTTCAGGAAGACTCTGGTGAGGTCTTTCACCACATAGTCACCCTCGAATTTACTGTCTATGGATTTTTCCATTACTGTGTTTGTGTAATCACAGCACAGTGAAGAAGCTTCTCAATCAGGAACCTGTGGCCCAACAAGAGTTGCTAATAGCTAAATAAAGAGAACCCAGACATTTCTGATATTTAATTGAAAAGGATATCTAGCTTGATCCCAAGTGACCTTAAAATGACGTTTGAGGACCATCAGACTTATAGTCACCCCAGATGCCCATTACAAACACAGAGGTCTGTGTCTCTAGGAGGTGGACTGAAAAAGATATTACTGTGAGTTATGTCAAAGAGTGTTCTATGTTCTTCTCTAAGAGTTTTATAGTGGTCAGCCTTACATTTAGGTCTTTGATCCTTTTGAGTTTATTTCTGTGTATGGTGTTAGACAATGCACTAATTCTTTTACACGTAGCTCTCTAGTTTTCCCAGCACCACTTATTGAAGAGACTGTCTTTTCTTCACTGTATATTCTTGCCTTCTTTGTCATAGATTAATTGACCATAGTCATGTGGTTTTACTTCTGGGCATTCTATCCTGTTCCATTGGTCTGTATTTCTATTTTTGTGCTAGTACCATATTATTTTGACTACTAGCTTTTTTAGTATAGTCTGAAATCAGGGAGTCTGATTCTTCTGCTCCATTTTCAAATGGGACTTAATTAAACTCAAAAGCTTTTGCATTGCAAAAGAAACCATAAACAAAATGAAAAGACAACTTACAGAATGAGAGGAAACATACAAAGCAAACAAAGCAACCAAAAGGGATTAATTTCCAAAATATATAAATAGCTCATGCAGCTCTATGTCAAAAAAAAACAACCCAATAAAAAAATGGACAGAAGATCTAAATAGACATTTCTCCAAAGAAGACATACAAATGGCCAAAAAGCACGTGAAACAATGTTCAACAGCACTATCAGAGAAATGCAAATCAAGGCTACATTGAAGCATCACCTCACAGACAGAATGGCCATTATCAAAAAGTCTACACATAATAAATGCTGGAGAGGGTGTGGAGAAAAGGGAACATTCCTACACTATTAATGGGAATGTAAATTTGTACAATCACTATGGAGAACACTATGGAAGTTCCTTAAAATACTAAAAATGGAACTACCATATGATCCAGCAATCTACTCCCAGGCATATATTTTGAGAAATGATAATTTGGGAAGATACATGCATCCTAGCCGTATTTACAACAGTCAAGACATGGAAGCAACCTAAATATCCATTGACAGAGGAATGGATAAAGAAGATGTGGTATTAGTACAAATATACAATGGAATATTACTTGGCCATAACAAAGAATTCAATAGTGCCATTTGCAACAACACGGATAGACCTATGGATTATCATACAAGGTGAAGAAAGTCAGACAGAGAAAGACAAATATTGTATGATATTACTCATATGTAGTACAGGGAACTATACCCAATATTCTGGAATAACCTATATGGGAAAAGAATCTGAAAAAGAATGAGTATATGTTCATGTATAACTGAATCACTTTGCCACACACCTGAAACTAACACAACATTGTAAACCATCTATATGCTAGTAAAATTAGAAAAGCAACAAAAGAAACAGAGTCTGGGGCTTTGTCCAGATCCCAGAGACCCCTCACTAAAGTGGAAATGGATGCTAAGGCCTCTGACCCAGCGTGATTCCTTTGGGCTCACAATGATGCTGGCTTTCTACCAGCAAAATCAGCCTTCGCTACTTGACCTCTTGCCCACAGCAGTCACCAAGGGAAAGGTAATTCATCAGTTTCACTGCCCTTGGAGAATGAGCCTAGGGTGGGCTCCCATCTCCTCCCTCCTGCAGGAAGTGGGCACCAAAAGGAATGCAGCATCCTCCAAGTATTCTGATATACAGAATCTGTACACTGTTCTTGGCAGCCCCAAGCAAAGTTCTGAAAAGCATTTTTGAATGTGGTGGGGAGCCAAACACCTTTTCTAGGCTCTGGTTAAAACCAGTGCAAATAAATAAAAACCAGTTGTTGATCCACAAAGCAGAGTCCTGCCTGCACTTAGGAAAGGTTACTTTATCCCCAAAACAAGATCACTGGAAAGTAACTGACAACTCCAAGTGGGGTACTTGTAGCTTCTCTCAGCTCTACCTAACCCCACCTCTACACCCGTCCCCCTTCTATCAGGCTGAAACCAGTCCAGGCCATAAATGGAGCCAAGTGCAGACGCCACCTGTCATGTCAAACACACAGTGCTGTGCCGGTCAAGGCTTAACAACCAGCTCTTTGTGGGAGGGGCTGGCTGGCAGCGTTTGGTTACTTCGTCGCTGTAAACACTCCCATCACAGCCAATTTTAAGCTATCAGCAATTTAACAACCAGCTCACAAGATTTCTGTATATTTAACAAATGGCTCTTGTGAGCTGGGTCCAGGACACAACAATCCTAAGACTAAGAGATTCATAGGCTTAAACTGGGGCTTGTGCAGGGAGGGGCGATGGAGGAGCACACTGTTCTTCGTAGTGAAGAGGATGAACTGGGCAGTAATGGATGGTCAGCAGTGGTCTCAGAGGAGAGGAAATCTGTCTGTCTGCTCTCAAGATTTCTACCTTTCTTCCTAGCATCTGAGAACAGCAATGTGGCAGAAGGCCTGGGATTTTTCAGACTTCAGGGCACTCAGTTTTGCCTTTAATGGAAAACCAACCTGGGTTGTACCAATGGAAAGAGGTAAGTAATACCAACACTTCTGCCTATCTCCAATGGCCGGAAGAAGTAGAAAGTAGCTGTTTCTGTTTGGATCTCCCTGCAACAATACCACTGAGTGTGTATGTTTTAAGACCAATGCGTAAAGTTAACAGTAAAAAGAGATCAAGTGGAAGGAATGAGCCCAACTCATGCCAGTTTCTAAACCCATCCTTCCTAACTGGCTGGAAAGGGAGGTGGGTACAAGATGCACACACCATCCTCTCTCCTGGTATGAAGAAACCACAGAATGAGTTCCCTAGTCCAAGAGTTCTAGACTCAGTAAAAAGCCCAGTGGCTGTTTACTCTGTATCTCTATAGGACCTGGGGCCACTCTTTCAGCTGCCAGAACCTCTGGTTTTCCCATTGCCAGCTGGGACCCATCATGGTTTTAAGGGGGGGCTCTTCTGGTTGCAAGGAACAGAAGCTACTCAAACTGGACCAAGCATAACAATGTGTTGTAAGAATGTAGGCTCATTTAGGATTTTAGAGCAAGGCATCAGGTACATGCAGGAGCTCAAGAAAAATACACTGCTGCCAGGATTGAGGTGGTTTTTCTTTCCTCTGCTTCCAAAGAGATTACTCTTTGCTCCATTCTCCTCCTCTGAAGACAGACTTCCTTTTGTCTTTAAACTTGTACCCAGCACATGGTCACCAGTCATAGCTCAACATCAGGAGTTCTCATCTAGTGTTCTCAACTCTAAGGGTGACTTCCTTTGGAAATCAAATTTATAGGACTGAAAAACTAATCTACATCATGTGTTTACGCCAAGGCATGTGTCACAGGACACTGCATTCTGACAGTCTTTAGCTTCGGTGTCTGCCCAGGTATGTTCCTTTTGGCTATGACTAGAGATGCAAGTGGGGAGAAACACATGATATGCAGGATTGTCCTTTACAGGGGCAATGGGCAGAGCCCACATAGCCCTAGGGCCTCCCAAGTCTGGTAGACTGGACATGCTAATGAATACGAAACAATGTGACAGACACCTAGAAACTGCCAGCTTTTCGCAAGGTGTTGAAGAAATCCATAGTGTAATACTATATTGTTGATTTCTGAGGATGGCAAATTTTATAAAGTACATGAATAAGTATCATGCAATTTCATTGAAACAGCATTAGAAGCATTCTTAGGTCCACTTTACAGATGAAAACATGGATATGAAGAAAAAATAAGTAGTTACCTCAAGTTCCAGCTGTTAGGCAATGGCAGAATCAGACTTCGTGTCAGATTTTCTGACTACAAATCCTGTGCTCTTTCCTTCTGGGAAAGGATCAGACAATAAAGTGGGGGAGAAAGGATAGAAACACTATGAAGGCTTATTTAGAGCTCAGGACTTAAGTTGTAAGTGAAAGAATTAAAAAAAAACACTGTTTGAAACAAAATGAGTTTATTGGCTTATGTAACAGATTTCAGGTGCATCTGGACTCTGACGTGGACCACTAGTATTCTTTTAAATTTTTATTTATTGAAGTAGAGTTGATTTACAATTTTTTGTGTTAATTTCTGCTATACAGCAAGGAGACCCAGTTATACATATATGCACATTCTTTCTTTTTTTAATATTCGCTCCCACTATGGTTTGTATTAATGGAACACGATGGAAAATAATATAATACCATAGGATATGGAATATACTTCCCTGTGCCTTACAGTAGGACCTTGTTGTCTGCCCATTCTGTACATAACAGCTTGCATCTGCTAATCCCAAACGCCCAATTCCTCCCCCCGTCCTCGTCCCCTTGGCAATCACAAGTCTGTTCTCTATGTTATGAGTCTGTTTCTGTTTCACAAGATAGGTCCGTTTGTGTCATATTTTAGATTCCACGTGTAAGTGATATCATATGGTATTTCCTTTCTGACTTCCTTACTTCGTATGATAATCTCCAGTTGAATCCATATTGCTACAGATCACATCATTTCATTCCTTTTTATGGGTGGGTAGTATTCCATTCTATACATCTGCCACATCTTCTTATCTGTTCTTCTGTCAATGGATATTTAGGTTGTTTCGATTTCTTTTGACTATTGTGAACAGGGAACATTGGTATCATCTGTCTTGGTATCACTTCGAGGCTTCCCATTTCTTTGGCAGATTTTCCCTGACAAAGAGACAAGAGGGCCACTAACAGTTCTCATGGTTTCAAATCCAGAAAGAAAAAAATCTCTCATCACAACAGTCCAATACAGAAATTGGTTCTCAGACTTCACTGAGTCCCGGGCCCATTCCTGGATCAACACATCACTTGGGCTTGGTGGCTTGGATGATCTCATAGGTCTGTCTAGGGTCACAGGTTCATCACTGGACGCAGGGTTGGTGTCTGTCTATCCCGAATCCTGGGACCTGAGATTAGGGGAGGGCTGGGTTCTAAAGAAAAAATGAGGTCCTGTTACCAGAATAAGGGGTAATGGCTGCCAAACAGCTATCTCCCTTGGGGTAGAAAAGACGAAGAGCATTTGAGCCTGAGTGAACCTGGCGGGGGGGGGGGGGGGGGCGGGGGCACAAATGGGAGTCTGCACCCCACACTTGAATGTGGACAGAGAAGGTGCCCAATAAATACTGACAAAGAAATGAATGAATGTTGGTTCAGACCGTCATAGAATGATGAAGACGGGGACCCTCTGGAGCACAGGATACATAAAGGAACATTGAAGAAAAGATGCTAGAGCCATAACTGGGAAGCACCCTTTGAAGTGCCATGCTGTTTTTTTCAGGCCATGAGTTTTTGAAGGTTTTTTGATCAGGGGTGTGCCATGGTCAAAATTTGAAAGAAAAAAACCTGGAAAATTTTAAAGTGCTATACTAAGTGAGAGCATTATTTTTTTGTGGACCTGGAGTGCTCTCCTTGCCTGTGAAGATTTTCGCTTGATCTGAAAGTCCTTGAGAAAAGAAAACCATGAACTTGTCACTGGGAAGAGTAGCAGCAGGCTATCCTATCAGAGCCTGATTAGATATACCCTCCCCCTTTCAGGGCCTCGAAGTATGTAGCCCCACCCATATGAAGGTGAAGGTCTGAACTCCAAGATACTGGAGTTTCTCAGACTCACATCTGTGGGATGGTTGAACAGGTCTGGGTGTGGCCTCTGGGGTGTGTGAACATCTTTCTTAACCAAGGAGCACTTGATGGAATGCAATTCTGTATCATGATTAGGCATGATTTATGGGCATTCCTTATTACATCTGACTGGGGGGTCCTCAATGAGAATTTCAGGGTGAAATATCTCAACACTGATGCATCCCCAGGATGAGTCAAATCATCAAGTGATGACTTGAATCAACTGGGGATGGAAGAGTATGGACAGAGGGCTCTGAATGACACAATTTCTTCCTATTCTTATGTGAAGCCATGGCTGCTTCCGGTCCAAAACGGAGAACAAATGTCAGAATTGAAAAAAACAACAAAAAAAGATATACTTGCTGAGCTCAGGCATCAAGTCTTCTCTTTTGGTGAACTTATTCCAGGAGTGATCACACTAGAGTAGTCTTGTTCATTTTATATTGCTATGAATATTTAAAATCTTCTGCTTGTCTTCTGAAGCAATTTTTCTAAGAGGTGCACTACTAAAATCTTTATAAATACTCAACAAAAGTATGAGGGCTTTCAAATAAAGAGAAGCGGCAGACAGAGCTCACAGGGAGTCATTTGAGGATGGGGCAGGGGAGGGGACGCTTACTGAGCTTCCCTGATACAATGAATTCCCCTGCTATGACCTGGAGGCCTTGTCCCAGGACAAAGTCCAGGGATTGTGGATCTCACTAGGTCCTGGACTTGTTCCTGAGCCAACCAGTCACCTGGCTGGGTGGATGTGATGATCTCACAGGCCCAATAAGGGCCACAGGTTCACCACTGGATCAAGGATGGATGCCAGCCCACCCAAACCCATGGAACCTGAGTGGGGGACTCCCCAAAGAAAAACTAAGCTGCTGGTAGCATTAGAAGGGGTACTGGCTGCCAAGGAGGCAAAAACAACAAGAAAGCCCCCAGGGTGAGAAGACTGAAGTACATTTGAGGGCTAAAGCTCCTGAAACCTTCCCCAGGGTTGGGGTAGTGTAGGTGTCTGCCTTTTGAGGTTGAATCTCTGCTCTGTTACTCATTAACTCAGTGACTTTGAACAGGTTACCCAATCTAATATTTGGCTGCCTCTCCTGCAAGAGAGGGTACCAACAGTACTTATTTGATAGGATTGATTTGAGGATTAAATGAGATGATGCATGTACAGCAATTAGTATAATGGAAGTGCTCCATAAATGAAACTGACTAGGTCACTGTCATCTTGACATGTAACAGGTCAGCCCCACTCCCTGGAGGAGACTTGGGTGAGAGTCTTACTCAATAAGCAGATTTAGTGGAACTCAGATATTTTCCATCTCCTAAAAGCACTCACCCATTGTCTGCTTTTAGTTCTCATGCTCTTTCCTCTCTCTGAATTTTTAAAATTCTGAAGCTTAAGAGGGGGTTAAAATGCCCCAAACTCTCTATTTTGGTGCATTAATAGAGCAGGCTAGAAACACTGGTTCTCCCACAAGAAGACACATGTTCCTGGGAGTTCCCTGGCAGTCTCAGAAGAGCCTGAAGGTCTGTAGTCAGCAGCTGGATCAGGGTGGGAAAAGGGGCTATTTTCAAATTGTTAATTTTTTTTTAATTTGCACATTATTTATTCTTAGCCAGAAAAATATGGCTGAACCCTCTGCAGGGACTGCTTCCTTGCTGTGTCCTCAAGGATGCCGGGACCAGCCAAAGACTGAAGCTGGAGTCCCCAGGGCTGCCCAGAGAACCAGTAGTGTCTGCACAGGGCTCCACAAATGGGGAGGGGAGCAGTTCACCCAAGATGAGTGAGCACAGAGCTCCTTGGAGGAAAGGTTTTAACACCAAAACATCCTGTTCTTACTCCAGCCATTGAAACACCAAGCTGTACTTTCTGAAGGGCTCCCTATTGCAAAGGGCATAAAGAGGTGGTTGACATAGTTATAAGGAGGGAGGGGGCTGATATGGAGAATTGAAGAACCAAGTCAAAAGTGGAAGGAAAATCATCCACCCCATTAAAAAAGTGTATGTATTTATGTAAAATCACATGTATCTATAAAGAAATTTTTAAAAATTAAGAGCATATGGGCTCTAAAAGCAGACCCATGTTGGATTTTCAGTTTCACCACTTCCTAGCCTGTGTGATCTCCCTGACGCTCAGTTTCCTCATCTATAAAATTATACTAGTTCAGTTCAGTTCAGTTGCTCAGTCGTGTCCGACTCTTTGCGACCCCATGGACTGCAGCATGCCAGGCCTCCCTATCACCAACTCCCGGAGTCCACTCAAACTCATGTCCATTGAGTTGGTGATGCCATCCAACCATCTCATCCTGTGTCGTCCCCTTCTCCTCCTGCCTTCACTCTTTCCTAGCATCAGAGTCTTTTCAAATGAATCAGTTCTTTGCATCAGGTGGCCAAAGTATTGGAGTTTCAGCTTCAATATCAGTCCTTCCAATGAATATTCAGGACTAATTTCCTTTAGGATGGACTGGTTGGATCTCCTTGCAGTCCAAGGGACTCTCAAGTCTTCTCCAACACCACAGTTCAAAAGCATCAATTCTTCAGCGCTCAGCTTTCTTTATAGTCCAACTCTCACATCCATACATGACCACTGGAAAAACCATAGCCTTGACTAGGCAGACCTTTGTTGGCAAAGTAATGTCTCTGCTTTTTAATATGCTATCTAGGTTGGTCATAACTTTCCTTCCAAGGAGTAAACGTCTCTTAATTTCATGGCTGTAGTCACCATCTGCAGTGATTTTGGAGCCCCTCAAAATAAAATCTCTCACTGTTTCCCCATCTACTTGCATGAAGTGATGAGACCAGATGCCATGATCTTCGTTTTCTGAATGTTGAGCTTTAAGTCAACTTTTTCACTCTCCTCTTTCACTTCAAGAGGCTCTTTAGTTCTTCTTTCTGCCCTAAGGGTGGTGTCATCTGCATATCTGAGGTTATTGATATTTCTCCCAGCAATCTTGATTCCAGCTTGTGCTTCATCTAGCCAAATGTTTCTCATGATGTACTCTGCATATAAGTTAAATAAGCAGGGTGACAATATACAGCCTTGATGTCTTCCTAGTACGTATAGTATTTCATTCACATATTTTGAGGATTCACTGAGTCAGTACATGTATAGTAGTGTCTGGTACCTAGTAAGACAGTGGTAAATGTCAGCCGATATTGTCACTTATTGAGAAGACAGAAGCCTAAAGGTTAAGGGAGTAGGAGTACCATTCTCAGAACGCCCTTATCTCCTCATGTTACAATCATAGTGATCTCACCCCTCTGTTGCTTTGTCGTTCTTTCTCTCCCTTTCATGCCTTAGTCCTTGCTGTCCTTATGCTTGGGACACTTTTCCATTTGCCTAAATAGCAAACTTCTATCCATCTTTCAAGATCACCTCCAGTGTCACTTCTTTGTGAAGATTTCTCTGGTATCTGTTTCTCAAAGAGAAAGAATCAATCTTCCCTGGGGCCCAAGACTACCTGCCACACACAGCAAGTGTAGCAACAGCACATGGTAAACTCTGTTTCTTGTACACTAGTCATCAGCAAGGCCAACTGTTGAGTTCCCTGGGGACAGAGATCATGATTAATACTTCCTGGCCTAAATAGCTCCTGGCACATAAGAGGTCATTGTCAAGTGTTTGTTGAATGGGAGCATGAAAATGGAGGGTGACTGCTCTAAAAAGATGATGGCTCCTCTCTAAGGAAATACAGAAAGGAAATGGACTGAAGCTGCATCCTGGGAAACTTCAGTTGGACATAGAATTCCCTTGGTGAGAGTGTTAGATACCAGGCCACGTTCCCATGGGACTGTGTGGAATTTCCTCTAACGGTCTTGAAAAAGGAAGACTTCTTATTTTAGGGGTGATTCTGATGTGGGTTTGCTTGAAGACAGGTCTCCAGTCTGATCTGAAGTTCATAATACCACCCATAAGTAGTTCAGAAGACTGAGAAGGGTCTTGGCTCTTGGTCAGCTGGTCATCCAGATGGTTTCCTGTGTTAAGCACTAGCAAGGAGGCTGGGAGAGAATGTGGCTGCGTGTGTCTGAAAGGAGACTGAGAAGTCTCTCCCACAAGCCTGAATGCTGGAACACTAGTGAGTGGAGTAGCGTGCCAAGGACCACAACCCTACTGTGAGTTCAAACACCCATGTCTAATGATCCAACTACTTTCTTTCAACCAGAAGTGTAGAGAAGACATGAAGGAGGGATCAGAGTCCACAGCCGTGCTCTCCTGCCTCCTGCTACTAGGTCAGCACCCCCAAGGGCCATCCAGCATCTGCCACATGCCAGGTGCCAGGTCCTGTCCTGGTGGGGGTATTAAGAGGGTGACATACAATGCCAAACATCTGATGACAAATAATGAGTTAACTAGGTAAAAAGTACTTTGAAAGGGCAAAATGGTGTGATTAGGAGGAAAAGTAGAAAAGAAGGCTGGTTCCCATTCACTGTCATCCCTTCATCTAACACTGGCAAGGCAGGCATTACTTTCCCACATTTTTTAACAGATAAAGGTTCAGAAAACCCACAATAAAGCTAATAATAAAGTATTTTCCATAATCTACTACCCCAAATGCAAAAGAACATTCAGCTATAGTGTTAAAAAAAAAAACAAAAAAAAACTTTTAGTTTTAGGATGCATAGAAGAACAAGAAGTCATCAAATGTGATTTCGTGCTTAGAGAAAGGCCCTATGAATTCAAGTCTTGACTGATTTGCTGGTTGGCCTCAGGAAGGCCTATTGGCTATCTGGGTTTTAGAGAACAGAGGCTGGGGAAGGCCTCCTGGAGTCAATGACACAAGACACTTTACAATACCCAGTGTGACAGGAGTTGCCAAGTGCTGTGGGATACAGTGAGTTGAGTCTGATCCTTTCAACCAAAAACCATCCTGCTTTGGTCCCCACTGGCTGACAATGGCCAGGTAACACAGGGTGACTTTCTGAAAGATGCAGCCTGGCTGGGCATGGCTGCTCACTCTCCCAGGCGATGCGCCTGACCCGCCCTGAGCAGGAGCTGTGTTTGTTAGAGGCTCCCTTGGCTGCTGTGCAGGCTGAACTCAGGCAATCCTGACTTGCCCGGCACAGTTAATGAGTTGTAGCTTAGCATAGTGCTATTAAAAGCAGGGCGAGCCAAAGACACTGACACATTTGGGTAAGAGAGACACACGGTATGAGTGGAGGTTGAGACAGAATCGAGAAAAGAAGGAATGGAAACCCTGATTTAATTCCCCAAAGTGCAAATGTGTTTGAGATCTAAGAAAATCTTTCATTTACATGATTTCAAGTGTCAAGTCAAGTCCATGTCTAATCAAGGCACTCTTAGGATCAACCATATGGCTGGAAATAATAAGTGAAAACACCAAACCAACCCCAAGACATGACACAATTTGAGCTCTGATCTGAGTGGGCAGTTAAAAGCAACAAGAAAACGAAAAAAATCTTTCCCATTAAAGAGATGTGAAAGTGGAAGTGAAGAGAGTCTGGTGGGAAAACCAAGGACATAGATATGATACAAATCCGTACATTCATTTCATTCTCCATATGTTGGCAACAGTTGTCTACATGTGCCGCTCAGAAGGTCTCACCCCGGTACCCTGTGACCCCACCCATGTATGATGCTTCAGATGCTGGGCCAGTTTTCCAGGGCAGGGTATGAGCTCAGTGAAGGAAGAAGGTGCAGCGGATCTGTGTTGTTCCTGTGGCAAACCAGCCCTTACTAAGGGGCAAACAAGGACAGGATAAACAGTTCACACGTGACCCACATATTTAAATAGGCATCCCTCAGAACCCAGCACCTACTCACTCACCTTCTGCTTTCCCAGGGCAAGCTTCCGGAATCAGAAGCCTTGCCCTCCATCCCCAAAGTCCTGGCTCCCTTGCCCTCTCCTTCTGGCTCCTCTGCTCTCATAGCAGAAGCTGGGAGTGCACTGTGAACCTGGCTCCCAGGCTGCAACTCAGGATGTACCTGGAGGGGATGTGATGAATGAGACAACTCAATAACATGAGCTGGCCTGGGACAACATGTCACAAGTAACTGATTTATTAATACAACCCTGGGAGACACACCCAGCTTTGGGACAGGACTGTCTGCATTCTGGCTCTTTGGTTATTCCAGACTGTTAATGGAAGTTCCAGAAAATGGTTGATTTGACAATTGAATTTAGGAAGAATAAAATATGTTTCCCAGGAGATAAATTCAGAAACAGTCATTGGAATGTGACTCTTTGCAGCTTAATTGTAGTTCACGAGCAGTGGACCTCTCCCTAAAGGAAACCAGAGCTACCCAGAGCACATCAGAAATCAGCACAGCAGTTGTTGCCAGGGACCACAGGAGACCACACTTGTAACTTCTGATCATGGTCTTTGCTTATTTGAAACAAATATAAAAATATGCATCACGTCAAAACAAAACTTTGTCAGAAATTCAAGAGACAAACATACCACCAAATGGAAAAGTCATTTAATTCAAAAATCATACTTCCACTCATTTCACAAAGATTGTCACATAAACCAACCAAATGTAAGAAAGCCAAGTTTCAGAGGCCACTCAACAGAAACTATATTTTCTTTATAGATATGCTTAGTGACACGAAAGCACAGGGTTTTTTTGTTGTTGTTGTTCTAAAGCCCAAACATGGCAAAATTGTTTTATGAATAACAGGGGAAAAGTTCTATTCTAGTCACAAGTTACTTTTTAATTAAGAAATAGGATTCTACACACCAGTCAATATTCAATACTGAATTGAAGTTTAAAACAGTGCATTTATGGTTTTTAAAAAAAACATTAAAGTGCCATTTTTAAGTACTTTATTGATATTATATCACACAGCACTTTATAATATACCCAAAGGTAGCCTAAATTATGAACTAAACATGCAAATATTTTCTTCAAAGTGATGGACAAAATGTCTTTTAGAGTGCTTGTGAACACTATCCTAGTATGAATGACTTACTGTTTATGAGTTTGATCTTTTTTTTCCAACATGACTCTTAATAAGTTAATAAGGAATATAGCTGTAGATAGTAACCATCTGATAAATATGAACAAAATTTCAAAATGGCACTTAATTTACATCTTTGATCATTCTGATCGTCTATCAACAGCCTCTCGTTTCTGTAATTCTCAACCTTTAAATCTTAAAGGCTGTCAAGGCTCAGCAACTGCCAGCTTATGTGGGTTTCTAGAAGAGAGTCTGTTTCGTTATATACGTAAATGTGAGCTGTACATACACACACACACACACACACACACACACACACACAAACACATACTAATACATATACACTTAAGAATCACTAGATGAACCTCTTTTCACAGGTACAAGGTTGACCCTGGCATCTGGATACCCAAAGAAGCTGCATGCAGGGTCTGTTTGGACAATTCTATAGAAATGGTTGATGTGGAAAGGTGCTGAATGTCTTGGCCCCTCCAGGACTGCCCAGGTACTTCTGACACTTTATCACTACTCCTGGTTCTCACTGACTACACTCAGCAGAACTCTGATTTAATAGTAATTGCTATACTTACATGGGTCCAGGACTGTGCTAAGGTCCTTAGCCTTGCTTGCTAAGGCATTCTGCCTTGAAAGATGTTTTCATCTTGTAGTGTCCTGTAAAACTTTTGTAAAATATTAGTTGTGACCTTTTCATGTGATACATCCCCCCCCTATTAAGAACTATATTTATCTTTCTTTAAAAAAATCCACAGTTCTTCAGCATGGTTTATCCCTTTCTGCTACTAGCACTGCTTTACACCCAATCCTTTTTCTTCTACGAATACAAGTCCTTCCATCAGGAGGCCACATTTTAGCCAGGGCTGGCTCTAGACGATGTGTGGATTCTCTACGCAGCCTCTCCCTCTGCTCGAGGAAGTTCCTTAGTTAGATAGGTACTATAGGCAGTAGAAGGAAAAAACTAATTATGACTTGGTGGAGTCTGGTCTCAGGTATGCTCAGGTTTGTGCAAGGTCCATTATTCCATGGCTGTTGTCATTGGGAGGCTACACTTACAGAAAAGTGATTCTGCACCCAGCACACCAGCCTGACTCAAACACATCTGAAGCACGACAAGATACATTTTTTAAGTGCTGACACAGGGTGTGTGAGAGGACACCCAGCTGACTTAAAAGAGTGGGGCAGGGTTGTCTAGGTAAATAATCACTGTCAAGTTTGCCAGATATGACAGGTAACTCCCTAGAAGAACACCCAGGCCATTCCTTTCAAAGTCAGGCAGTCAAGAGGCTGCTGAGTTTCCTCAACGCTGGCTACCTACTTGGGTAACATGACTGCTCATCAAACAGTCAATGCTAGCGGGGAACTGTGAGTGCCGTAACAGCCACTGTTGTACCCAGGAGTTCTGTGTCTATAAAGCTGAGTGGTCCAGATTTGCTTCGTTTGGAAACAGGAGCCAGAAGATGAAATGTGCCAATAGACAGTCATGAGTAGTTGATCATGTTACTTCAGTTGATTATTTCAGTCTCACTACTCCTCAATCATGGATGTTTTTAGAATCTATACAGTCAAAATAGTTTTTGGTGTCACTGGGGTTGCTACTTTCAAGAGACACAAACTCTCACGGCAGAAGGACCTCCATCTGAGCTACAGGCATGGCATTCGTAACTGCAGAGTCCCGGCAAACCGGAAATGACACCGTCACTAGCATGACTTTGTGTTGCTAATACCAGGTGGCCAGTACCTGATTGTTCCATTTCCTCTCTTTCTCTCTGCCTCTCTATCCAAAAAGGACTCAGCAAGAGGACATGAACTAGAATTATGCTGGAAAAAACAACAAAACCCAGTTTGGTCTGGCATAAGGAAATACATATCGTCCGTAGAAATACTAAAAAACCAAGCTAAAAACTGGCTCCAATCCTGGGACACCACGGCTGGCAGTGCTATACAGGATCCGTGCCTCTATGTTCAGATTTGAAAAGAGAAGAGAATATCACCAGTCTTGAGCAAGTCAGGACTTTACTTGCCTGGGGAGTTGGGGGAAGAATGTGAAACTAATTGTCTTCTCAAGACATGGTATTCTGTAGCCATGGAATTCTGGGAGTACCTGGAGAAGGAGCGAGAGACTGATCTTGATGCCCGCAGAAGACTCAGGCTATGTCTGCCGACCTGATCCCAGGGCCTTCCAAAAGCAACATGAGACTCCTGGGAAAGCTCAGAGATTTTGCTCCATAGTAGTCCACTCTGATACCTAGTTCACTCCCCTAATCTGCCCTAACATTCCTTTTTCCAAAAGACAAGAGTCAGAAGTGGGGAGCAAAGGTAGTGGAGGGCAAAACCCATTTTCAGTCTGTAAGTTCCTTCTTTTTCGTTGGCTCATATTCTGAACAGTGTCTCCAGTTCTGTAGCTGATGGGGAGGAGGGGAGCCTGGCCAGGGAAAGGGAAGCAGAGCAGCCATCTGTCAGGGCCCAGCATTGCCCAGAGAAACTAGGAAGGGCTCTACCTAAAATTCCCATTGGCGCCAGTCCAATTTCCCTCAGCTTCAAATCAGGGCCAACTGAGGAGGGAGGGACATGCTTCCAAAGTGGTCAGGGTGGGGCCAAATGTTTACAGGTACGCTTCAGTAAGGAGCTCTGAAAGCCAGTGTCTGGACCTTCTGGCCGCCCCCACAGTAGCTCCAGTTAAGGTTCCGATGGGGCAGGTGATCTAAAATGCCAAATGTATTAAAAGCATTATGTTGCACTCTAGTTAGAAAGCACAGTGGTACAGTGTGCTGGTCCCCTCTGGCCCCTGTGAACAGGTCCCCAAGCTGTTCAAAGTCTGCAAGGAGTACATGTATGCTGCCCCTATGTGCCTTTTTTCTTGGGTTTTCAATAATAGCTTCCCTGAGTCCTATCTCAGTCTTTGCCAATCTTAATTCTTATTCCCTCATCCATTGGTAGTGTCTCGCTTGCTCTGGGTTGGGTAATAGCTGTGTCATCCCTGAGCTGATGGAATGAATCACAACAAACTCCTATTATCTTTAAAGTCATCTAGAAAGCTATAATAGCACAATCTCCATCCCTCTTTGGAGTTTTTTCCTTATTTTGGAGCCAGAGGAAATCTGAGATGAATAAACATGTTTAGGGAAAAAGGAAGCAGCAGCATATCAAGAACTAAATATCCTAAGCCAGTTTTTCTTAGAACCTAGACACACAAAACATTTGCAAATTTTAGCTTGGACTTGGTTATAAAGCCTTATAAGATGTGCCAGAAGAATAAGATATCAGGAGCACACAATAATCCCAATCTTCTGTCCTGGTACTTTGGGGTACCAAGAAATACACCTGAGAAGAAAAATGAAAAAAAAAAAAAAAATCTAACCCTTGGCCTCACCTGTTTAAATCCTGAGCTTCATCTTACTACTGGGTAGGAGTTCTTGGAAAAGTTAATTGCCTGAAGATGCTCTTTCCATCTCCAAATCCAAAGCCCAAGAAATGCCTAAAAAACCACATCTGGATAAAGAAGACTGAACACCATTAATGTGCCACGTCCACCACCAAAACCAGCAAGAATATGTGGAAATATCTTCTTCCTCAAGGCAAGAGAGGGGCTGACCTTGGCTCTCTCTGACCATGTGTCCCCCTCTCTGCCTCATATACACACTTGTTCAGCAATCAAAGCTTAAATGTGCGAAGCAACTAGCTTAAAGAATATCAAATATAAAACTTTGCCATATAGTATTTCAAATCACTCTATTTACAAATTTATCTTCTCAAAAAAATGTAAAAGATACAGTAATTCAACACAATTCAAGTTTTTCTTTTCTTCTTTAAAGTTCCCTCAAGAGGAATTCCAGAAGCAGGACACACTCTGGAACAAGGCTGCCATTCCTGAAGGGCTCTCAGGGAGCTTGACAGTCCCTCACTTTGGAGTTGGTCTGCCCAGAATCACTCTTGCAGGGACATTCAAGTGTGGAAAATACTGGGACTCTCTTCTTTGGAAGCCAAGTGGAGTTGAAATGTCCAGGCCAAACTTCCCCATCCAAGGTGGTCTTCCACAAGACCCAGCCCCTTCTGGTCCAGGAAATCCTCTTTCTCAGAAGATACCCATCCCACCTTCCATGCCCCAACCTTGTGGCATCCTCCTAAATCACAATGGCTTATGATATTAGTCTCATGCCCCAAAAGCCTGAGAAACAATTCCCTTTTTCTGAGTGGCAGTGAACATGTATGTCCTTTTAAACTGGAGGCCATGGGTTATTAGCTCAGGAGTCATGCCTGAAAACTTCCAGGGCACCAGTGCTGAGCAACCCAGGGCACGGCCAGGGGAGCTGGTCAGTGGCAGGCTAGAGGCAGGCAAGGGCAGGGGGAGGGACAGGTGAAGGGGAGGGAACGAGAAAGATAGAGGGTGTCCCTCTTTAGGAGGCAGCATGTGGCCCTCTAGAAAACAGACACGAGTTGCATGCAAGAACAGAAATATTAAGCCTGTATGTAATTTAATCTCAAGAGGTTACTAGAGTTTGCTCCAAATATATCCTGGTGCTGCTGAAATTCATCAGAAAGGGAACAGTTCTCAGCTGCTATTCCATCTGCCCCCAAGTAGACCTTGTTAATTAAAAGTCAGTCAGTCATGTCTGACTCTTTGCAACCCCATGGAATTCTCCAGGCCAGAATACTGGAGTGGGTAGCCTTCCCCTTCTCCAGGGGATCTTCTCAACCCAGGGATCAAACCCAGGTCTCCTGCATTGCAGGCAGATTCTTTACCAGCTGAGCCATCAGGGAAGCACAGAACTTGACCAGGTTGTTGGAAAACCATTCAAAAAATGACTGAAGTGGGGAGGAGGCAAAAAAATATGTCATGCAAAGATTTTGTGTTACTTTTTGGTTTGGTTTAGAGTAGGCTGGGTCGCCATGGTTATGAGGTGATGGCAGCCCTCGGTGGCAGAGAAGTTCCCAGCTTGGGAGGGGGGCCCTGGAGTGTGTGTTCTCTTGCATGAGAGGACTGGACAGAATTCTGCTGATGCTGGGCCAATGGCTGCTTGAGAGATGGTGAGATTGGATCTTGTGTAACCAGTGCCATGACCCCTCTCCATCCTTCATGCAAACAAACAGACCCAGCAGCCTGGAGCACTGCGGGGCTCAAGTATTCAGAGATGGGGTAGAGTGAGTGTCTACTGTAAACAAAAGCAGTGGACCCAGCCTGGATCTCAGGCCACTGCCCAGCCCTGTCAGAGCTGGCTACACTGCACGCTCTTGGGGACTACTTGTATCTCACTTCCTTTTTCAGAAGGTTGGCTTTTGGATGACTGTGAAAACAAAATGAGCACACCCCATGTAGGGTGCTAAATAAGAGACATGGCTCTGTAAGCCTTTCTCGTGGTAATCAAAACCAAATGGCCTCCTCTGCCGATTTCCTTCTGTTTCTTGCACTATGACCGCATTTCAGCTGAGATGATCACGGGGACGTGTGACACCAGAGTTTAGGAAAACGTTCGTGCTGACAGGTAGCAGCAGAGTCAGTCACCCTGTATTTCTCAGCGGCAAAGAGCAATGGTCCACAACACTGGAATCAGCAGTTGTCATGGATACAGTGGAACGCTCAGCAGTTCTTCCAGGGCTCCTGGTTAGAGGAACTCCACGTAGTTCTCGGGTATGAGGCCCGTCTTTCCATTCAGAGTCCCCTCCAACCAGCCAGGCTCCTGGGACGGATGCACTGTAAAGAAAGAAAGGAGAAAGAGAAGATGACGTTACACACAGGGCAAAGGAGAGGGGGATATGGACTGCGCTGGTGTGCAGGAAGCTTACAGCTGAGTGCCGTTGCTTGTTAAGGAACATAATTCTTGGACTTGTTTAAACCAGAGGTTTTTCACCCACTGGGGGGACCTGGTGAAGGTCATTCTGAACTTTCTCCATAATTCAAAGGAGAAAAGACACAGACACTTAAATTCTACTTACAATTTTAGGAGTTTCATGGACTTTGCGAAGTTCCTGATTTTAACTTTAAAAAAGTAACATTTCAATTTTTTAGGCTAGAGGTCACAGTCATGATATTCCCTCTCTATTTTTACCTAGGTATCCATCCATCTATGTGCTCATCTACCCACCCAGTGCTGACTATGTACCAAAGTACCCAGGGAGGACTGCTGAGAACTAGTCCTTAAAGATATCTAGCTCCTAATCATTTTACCTCCCTTCAAATCCTGACCCTCTGCTTCCAATTTCCTTGCAAATTCCCTCTGCATTTTTAAAAAGTATCTTATAGTCTTTGAATGGCCCTCTCTCATTTCCAACCATACCCTCTCCTTATTTTTCTCTCCTGTTTCCTCTTTCCTATATACAAGTCTGAGAGCTGTCCTCTCCCTCTCTATTGCAATTTAGAAAATTTTTACCTCTTTGATTTTTCCATATCCAAAGACTACATACCTAATGTTCTGTAATATGACAATCCATCTCCATGGAAACCACTGTGACACTATAAAAATTACACACACAATCCAGCTGAGTCTGCAAAGCAGTCAACAGCAGGAAAGGAGAAAGAAGGGATCATGGACTTGGGAGAGGGGGCTGTTCATGTTTGTGAACTGGGAATATACAAACCACTCTTGGGTGAGGCAGGACATTTGCTCCTAACATTTTAGGAAAAGACCAATCTTTCCAAGATTGTTTGGAGAGAATGAATTCCCCCCATTCCCTTCCTAGGCTAATTAAATGACTTCCTGAGTTCATTTTAGAAAAGCATTTCCACCCTCAACACTACAATACAACTCTAGTTTTGGTCTGTAGGGAAAGAAGGAAGAACAGAGACCAAAGAGACTAAATGGAGAAGCAGCAGCAGGATCGCCACTGAGGCTTACCGAAGATTAGTGTCAACCTTGGCTAGATTTTGAAGGCTTCTGTAGGAAAAGACAAGGTCAAACACCTATGAGCTGGCCTCCAACATGTTTGCATGCTTTTGTTTCTCTAGGAATAGATCCAAGTAGCAAGGGTACTTTGGATTCATGATACCACACAAGGAGGAGTCTGGGAGAGAAGTTCATGGAAGAATACAACATAGCTTAAATGCAATGCAGTCTCTCCAATGACCAAGCTCTCTCAGCCCACCACTGAAAGGCTAGCACCCAAACACCCCAGCCTCCTGCCCATCTATCCAGCTGACATTGTCAAGATTACTTCAGTTTCTTCAACCTATCAAGTGGTGATTAAAAAAACAAAACAAAACAAAACAAAACTCTCTTCCCCTCAGTGGACTCTCTTGGAGGTTCAGGAGCCAACATGGAGAAAGCACAGTAAATGCTCAGCATAGGTGAGTCAGTAGGGGAGCCTGCATCATTTGACCAGTAATTTGGACTGGTCAGCAGGACTTTCCTGGTCAAACTTGAGTCTCAACAACCTGGTCTCAACAATGACCTAAGCTGGGGGAAATTTCAAATGTTCAGAACCCAAACCAAACACATCAAACTCACTCCCATAAACTAAAGACCTAGAAAGAATAAATCAACACACAAATTAAAAACCCGAAAAAGACGCCTCCTATTTAATAGCAAAGCTCCTCGCTGAGTTGCTGTTCTACTGGAGGCACTGAGTCCATCTCTTTCAGACTTTCTCCGTTCCTGTGTTCAAACACAGCTCAGAGATGGTAATGTGTGCAAACATTAGAAATGGAATTTGCAGAATAAGGGAAGAATCAGAGGGGACAAAGGAGGCACTCCAAACTAAAGAATGAGAGAAATGCCATGGGGGGTGGCAGAGGATGACGCAGCCTTTGGGTCAGACTGCTGACACAGTGGAGTCAGCAAGTTAGGCTTCACTAAGGCATGGCACCAGACCAGGTGCAACAGAACCACTTGCACAGTTATTAAAGCTGCAGATTCCTAGGCCTTGTGGCACATGGGTTATAGCAGAATCTCGAGGAGGGAGCCCAGGGATCTGCATTTTAACTCATTCACAGAAAGTTATGATTTCTCTGTGCCAAAATGCCCCTGCAACGAAGTGGTAGAACTGACGAAGAAAAGAGGCAGCCCCAGAACCCCCAGCTTTCTGTCATCTTTTGTTTCCCTTCCTCGCACTTCAAGGCTCAGCTGAAGCCCCACCTCCTCCATAAATATCCTCATGGAATGCCATCTACCTGCTCCCTCCCTCCCCCAGGCTCCTGGAATGCTCATCATACATACCGCATATTATTCGTAGGCCTTATTAATGCTGTTCAAATGTGTTAAGCTTGTTTTCCCTAACTAGTTTTTCAGTGCATTTTAGTTTGTATTCTATCACTCGACATACTTCACTCTCCTCCGGGGAACTACAATGAAAGAAGCTAACACCTACTAATGGTGACTGGGAAATAGCCATGGACTCAGAGACGGACTCATTTAATCTTAAGGATCCTACCTTGTACTACTATTACCCCTACTTTATAGCTGAGAAAAAATTAAGGCTCAGAGAGGTAAACTGATTCATGCAGGGGCACCTCGTTAGAATCAGGATTTGAACCCAATTTGTTTGATCCCAGAAACCGAGCCCTTTACCACTATATCACATCCCTATCCAACCAGAGATGATCCTTGAGAATAAGAATGATGGAGAATAAGAATAAGACTAACTGGTGGGCCTTTATTAAGTGCTTCCCCTGCAGGACCTCTTTTCATCTTCACTATGACTATAGAGTTGCTCCTGCTGTTATCCTCATGTTACTAATGAGAAACAAAGACTCAGAGAAGTTAAACTTCTAGTCCCAGTTACAAAGCTGGCAGATGATGGAGATGGATCTGAACTCAGGACATCTGACCCCAGGCTCTGAGGCCTGAAGTACTACCACTTTGGCCTAGCCTCATGCTCCCCGGACACTGAAGATGCTTGTAAGTACTTGTTGAGTTCGATCACACCAACATCCAACCTTCTGAACTGTAACAGTGTCCCCCATGCTATGTAAACACACAAGGTGTTGCAGTGAGCTGCCTGGGCAGCTCTCCAGCCCAGCAGGCATCATAACAAATAAAAGCTGCTGCTGACATGGATGTGCTTACTGCCAACTACTCTCTCTCAGCTCAGTCCACATTCATATCATACACCCCTGCTCCGGCAACTCACGCTCTCTTGGCTCCTTCACTCGCGATGGACAAGGAGCAACTGTGTGCCTGAGATCCTGAGAGCAGGTTGCCCCAAGGGGAAGCAGCACTGGCTGGAGGAGTGCAGACCCCCGTGTGGTTGAATGAGTGGACTCGTTTAACAAATGTTATTTTAGCACCTACTACGTGCCACATTCTGCACACAGTACAGAAGAAGAAGAGAGACTGCTCTACAGGAGGGGCCATCTACAGTAAGCAAGCATGTAATTTTAGGTAAACTGATGAGGGGAGAACGAGACTAAGATCGGGATATGGGTGGGTGGCCAAGAGTTTGAAGAGTTAAAACCTAAATAATCCAAAGTGGATGGCCACGCAGTGGGTAATGCCAAGTGAGAGGGCCCAAGACGGGGAGAAGCTTGTGATTTCAGAACAGTGCTGTGTAAGTTTTCCTTAAAAGCCAGATCATCAGTGTGTAACTACTCAAATCTGTCACTGTTGTGCCATAGATAATATATAAACACAAGGCGTGGGTGGCTGTGTTCCAGGGAAGACTTGTTTACAAAAACAGTCGGTGGGCTGGATTTCACTGGCAGGTCATAGTTTGCCGACCCTATTTAAGAACATAAAGGACTCAGAGGCTGCTATGTATCAACGGAGGGGAAGAGGGGGCCAGAGGGCAGGGGCGGGACCTGAAGGACCTCATCGATAATTCTAAGAAGAACACGAGGCTACCAGAAGCAGGAGAACAACATGATGTGACTTCCAATTTTAAACGATCATCTGGCTGCTCTGTAGCGCCTGGGTTGTGGGGCAGGAGTAGATGCAGTAAGACCAGTTAGGCAGCTGGTAGAAATGCCCGAGGGAGACATGGAGAGGCTGCGGAGGCTAAGACTCCACTGAGAAATTCGCTGGGAACCCCGCTGCCTGAGATGCCCTTTATCAGCAGAGGAAATCTGGGGCGGCCCTGCCTGCACTCAACACTGCACCCTGTACCCCAGGAAGGAAGGATCCGGCCCATCTCACATTTGGATAAAGAGCTTCCCAAGAACCCAATTTTAGTGAATGCCATACGAATTTTCCAGGTATCAGTAATCGCACTGCTTCTAGATGACTAATGTTCCTGGGAACATCAGTTATTTCTCTTTCCAGTTACTGTCTGAGGTGCTCTTGGTGAAAGCACAGTTTACTAGTAAGATTGGCCAGCGCTGACACTGGAGTTATTTCCGAGTATTGAGCAGCCATTACCCACTGCACAAAGTCCAAGAGCTGACTGAGCATCCTCGCCAGATTCACAGGGGGCCCCTGGAATCCAGAAGCTTGGAGATTAATCATTAGGAACAACCGACTTTCCCCTCAAGGAGCCCCTCCCTCTTCCTCCTCTTTTCTTCTTCTTGATTCTGAGAAAGACAAGACACACACACACACGCACACACTCACTCACTCACTAACTCTGTCATTAGAAAAGTTCCTTCTGATTGATCTGATGATTTAACCTGACAGCTACAGAGCATACAACTCACGCTGCTAAGGCCTTACCTAGGATCTTCAGCAACAAATTGCTGAGCGAGAGAACAAGGAAAAAAATCTCTCTGAATAGTTCTTTTCTTTAATGTCCACTTTTTTCCTAAAGAGCCAAAGGGATGGAGCAAGTAGGGTCTAAATAGCATTTTTTAAAAATTTAAAGTCAGAAAACATTACCAACCAACTAGATTAAAAACTAGATCGACATTTTGTCAGATCCTTCTTTGACTGCAGCTCAGTAAACACTGAGAGGTGTTGTCTTTAAGGCTTAATGTGGTCTTCTGCCTTTCAGGGAACTGGAAAGGTCACTGGCATTGCTGGTTAAAAAGAAACTAGTGTCAGTAATGCTGTTGTGATCCCCAGAGACCCCAGGAAGGCCCAGTAAGTACTCTGCCTCTCTCTTGCTATCATTGGCCCTTGTGGGGTCAAGACGATTACGAAGTTGAGGGGCAAAAGCAGTCACAGAATCTGCTGGGAAGGGAAGGACTTGGCAGTTAAAAATCAAGTATCATTTCTTTTTTCAGTTGGCTAGTTAAACTACTTCAAAAAGGAGACTTAAAAACTAAAGAAGGGGGGAATGCCAAATTGTATAACCCTGCTGGAAATCAGTTGGGCAGCTCCTTCAACAGTTAAACGTAGAGTTACCGTGTGACCCAGCAGGCCCATGCTGTGGTATAGCAGCATACTCATAAAAAGAGCCAAAAAGTAGAAATAATCAAAATTTCAATCAATGGATAAATGGATAAACAAAATGTAGTATATCCATAAAAAGGAATGGAGTTCTGAGGCATACTACAACATGGATGATGTTGAAACTATAATGCAAAGTGAAAGAAGTCAGTTACAAAGACCCTGTATTGTATAATTCCATTTACATGAAACATCCAGAGCAGGCAAATTTATAGTGCCAGAAAGCAGATGAGCAGATATCTAGGTGGGATGGAGCAGGCTTGGGATAAATGGGGCATGACTGCTAAAGGGAGCAGGGTTTCTTTGGGGGTGATGAAGATATTGTGGAATGAGATAATGGTGATGGTTGCACAACTCTAAATATACTAAAACCCACTGAAATGTACATTTTAAATGGGTAAATTACACGGTATATGGCTACCTCAGTCAGTTCAGTTCAGTCGCTCAGTCGTGTCCGACTCTTTGTGACCCCATGAATTGCAGCACACCAGGCCTCCCTGTCCATCACCAACTCCCAGAGTTCACTCAAAACTCATATCCATCGAGTCAGTGATGCCATCCAGCCATCTCATCCTCTGTCGTCCCCTTCTCCTCCTGCCCCCAATCCCTCCCAGCATCAGGGTCTTTTCCAATGAGTCAACTCTTCGCATGAGGTGGCCAAAGTATTGGAGTTTCAGCTTTAGCATCATTCCTTCCAAAGAACACCCAGGACTGATCTCCTTTAGAATGGACTGGTTGGATCTCCTTGCAGTCCAAGGAACTCTCAAGAGCCTTCTGCAACACCATAGTTCAAAAGCATCAATTCTTCAGCGCTCAGCTTTCTTCACAGTCCAACTCTCACGTCTATACATGACCAGTGGAAAAACCATAGCCTTGACTAGACTACCTCAATAAAGTTGTCTAAAAAAAATGGAAGAAGGCTGAACTCAGGAAGAGGCATCCCAAACAAGACACACACTTACATAGACCTTTTGTGAGCTTAAACCCACTTTGCCCTGGGATCAGGGGTCCTCTGTGTTGTCAGAGTGAATAGCTGATAGGAACACAGCAGCCCCTTGTCCATCGTGATGCTGTAGTGAACTGTGGTTTAGAAGACAGACCTTTAAGCTCTGGATTTACTGCCAGATGGGGGGACCTCTCAAAGCTTGCTCATGTATGTACAGAAGCCCCTTCCCTGCAGACAGCATAGCACCAGAGCTCGTGCATGCAGCCCACTGATTTGTCTGCCATGAAAACCGTGTCATGTCCTGGCTGGGCTGTGATGCCCCTGCACATGGGCCTATTCACAAGGGATACTCGCCAAGGACATGGTGTTAGACAACCTTCAGTGGACTCACTTCATCTTCAGGTGTGCCAGGATCTAAAAGCTCCAGCTGCTGACAGGAGAGGTGGCTTGGCTTGCTGTACATACACCTTGATTTTTAAAGAACCCAAATGAAAGTTAATAGAGCAAAGGTTTAAGGACAGTGCCCTGAAGACTTTGAGAACCATACATGAGGTGCTGTGGGCTCACCCACCGCCCTGCAGGCTCAGATCAAGGGCCACCAAGTGTGACCTGGGAATTCCCCAGGTGCTCTGTGATCTGTTTCCCATTTTATCTACACAAGCCTGATTATTATCTCTGCCGTGCTGAAGGCAGGGGCTGGCCACACAGTGGCGAAGCCCCCTTGCATATGGATGCACTCAAGGCTGGTCCCCAGGAGCCCATCTCTGCTCTGGCTGGGACCTCAAGGCCCTTACAGAGAGCCAGGATCCGGGGTGTTGAGGTGCAATGCCTACTGCCCAGCTGAGCAAGCCAGAGCTGGGTTGTATTAGCAGCTAAGAAGGAAAACTGTCATTGTGAATGATAAGAGCATCAGGGTCTTTTTCTAAAACAGACGTAGTGAAATGATGATGATCATAACAACAGCAAGACGCTGAGAGCTTAGTGTGTGTTGAGTACTACTTTAAACATGTCATGCACACTATCTCAATCTTCTCTCACGTCCATCTGTTCTCTTTCTATGACAGAGAGGACTGAGGCACAGAGAGGTTAAGTCACTGCTTGAGGCCACACAGAATCAAGTGGTCAAGCCAGGGATTGTGCTACAGTGGTTCAGGCTGTCCAGTGCTGCACAGGAGCCCTGGCAGTCCCACGTTTCCAGGACTCTGGCAGGTGGTAGGAGGTGTGGTCCAGCTCTAGGCAGGACTGTGCGGCCAGGATGGGGAAGGACCACGGGGCAGTGTTCACTCACCCCTGTCAGGGAACTCTGCCCCTGCCCCACCTGAGGTCAAGGAGGGAGGCCCAGAGCATGTCCAGGTCCTGAAACCAGGCAGCTGGTTTTTGCTTCCTCCTTTGAGCAAAACAAACAGACCCTTTCACCCAGGCATCTAGAGGGATTAACCCCCAAGGAGAACTACATCTGGGGACACCTCATCCACAACAGAAACTTGGGCCTTTCCCCAGAATCCTGATTTTTCTCTCAAGGCCAATAATAAGTTATGACACATTGGGACATCAACTCCATCAATTTTCATTTTTAAAAATATTCCCTTTTTTTTTTTGAGGGAGGAATACAAACAAATGGAACCAGGAAATGTTGCATCAAGTAAGCCGGAGGCCCTTGGGGCAGGGGCCTGAATCCATTTTCCTGCAGGAATGCCCGTGCAGGACAGCTGGGGCTTGGCAGGGTGGTTTGACTCTGGGGTCAACTTCCTGCTCCTGGCAACAGGGGAAGGACGAGAAGGGATGCAGCACAGCTTTTTTGCCCTGAGCTCACCCAACGCCCCAAGCCTACCAGACCATCTCAGAAACCGGCCTCACCTGCCATGGACAGTGAATCCCCTGGAACCCCAGAAGACAGGCATAGACCCTGCGGCCGTAGCCCCCCACCCAGAGCTTCTGCCCCCTTGCAGGATTCCTGTTCTCCACTGCTTTGTCTCCCTGCTCTGTCAAGCCCCCTGATGCTCAAAGCCTGTGCATGGACCATCGCATTCAATGCCCATGACATCTCCATGACACTGCCCTGTCACCGTGAGGTGACTCCACTCATCCTCTCTTGACAGTGACTCCTTGAGTTCTGCCACTGCTCTCCCACTGTGGGAAAAGACACCCCCCCACCCCCTCCCACCACAGTCCTTTTCAGTCTTACCTGTTCTATGGAAATTTTCCTTAGGTAGAAAGCAACTTTGACAACTCCAGTTATTTATTTGAAAAACTCACCATTATCGAAGACCGTCCCTGCTGTGAATGAGAGCTCGGAGTCATGTTCTGCTTTGCAGGCATACAAGGCTTTTGCCTTCCGGAATGGTGTGCTGGGGGAAAACAGTTTAATGAGCATTTTTAAAAAACCTTCTGCAAGATATTTCATCTCTCTTTCTCCCCTTCCCTGCAAGCGGCCTAGCCCTCTCTTGTGGGAAGAGCCTGACAAGGCAGCCAGATGGCAAAACAGGAGGTAGGAAAGTCACAAAGGTCACCAGAGTAAAAACGAGAAATAGGCAGAGAATAGCCGTGACCCAGGAAAACCACTCTTCTTGTCGGGTCATCTTGTGCCAAGTCAAAACTTGACCCAGGAGTCACAAGAGCTGAACAGTTGGGAGGGCAGGCTGGGCCCCGTATGGGGAGCAGGACTAGCTGGGGAGTAGGGAAGTGAAGGCAGGAAAGAGCTTCCAAGTTGCTCTTGAGGACACTCCCAGCAGACCCTGCTAAAAGCCGCAATGCTCAAGGAGTTGAAAAGGAGAAATTCAAGCAAAGATGGGTCTGGGCTCCAGGCCCAGGGCTGACGTTAGCTCTTGCAGATGTTACTTCTTTCTCATGGGGCTGGTGGAGCAGGATTCCAGAGTTGGAACTCCCGGACCCCCAGGGCAGGGCAGGGCGGGGAGCAGACAAGGTGTGGGCATAAGTATGAGTGTGTGTGTATGTGTGTGTACCAGCATACGTGTGTACACGTGTGTGGGGATGAAGAAGAGAGAAGGGACACTGTGGCAGTTTTTTGTGCCTTTCTTATTCAAGGAGTGCCGACACTCGTGAATCAGAATCAGTTCAAAAAATGCAGATGTCTGGGTTCCACCCTGACGTGCAGATATCAGCATCAGTATTTTTATAAAGCTCACCAAGTGACTCTCATGAGCAACGAGGGCTAAGAACCATTCTTCCAGAGCAGGGGTTGGCAAACTCCTTCTGTAAATGGCTAGACAGTAAACATTTTAGGCTTCATGGGCCATATGGTCTCTGCTGCTTTTACTCAGCTCTGCATTGTAGCATGAAAGCAGCCACAGACAAGATGTACATGGAAGAGTGTGGCTATGCTCCAGCAAGACTTTATATTTATCAGACATGGGAGGCAGGCTGGATCTGACCCAGTGGCTACAGACTGTGAGCCCATGTTCTAGAGTACAAGTTGCGAGCACTGCTAAATCAATTTTTGTTTTGATATCCAACCAGTTCCAATGGATCTATGACTTCTCAAAGGTCATAAGAAAATGGATGTTTAGCAGTCAAAGGCTGGCTCTTCATTTGCTGAAAGCAACCTCTCTCTTCTTCTAAGCTATCTGAGGAAGCATATTTAGGGGCTCCAGGGTAGAGTAGTCAAAGAGCAAGTAGTCCTCTGGGTTAAACGATTATTCAAGAGATATACATTATTTGCTTTACCTTTATTTGGCTAATGGAGGACCTCAAGGACCCATGGAGGCTAAACCTCCATTTCAAGTGGCCTCAAGGACCCACGGAAGCTAAACCTCCATTTCAAGGACCCATGGAGGCTAAACCTCCATTCCTTAACAGAGGAATGGTCTCAGGTAAATTGGACATGATCGGAAGGAGCAGGGCGCTTTCAATCACTACAGAACTGTTACTCTTGGGTCACCAAGTCCAACTTCCCTCTGGGAAAGAGGCATCATGGATGTTTGGAAACCTATACCATGGACAGGCATTTAAAACTTTTAGTCTTGGTTCCATGAAAATTGAAGGAAAGGTGATGTAATGGGTCTGTTGTGCGGATAAATGGCTATTCAGAATTTGTTGCTGAGGTGCAGTTTACTGGTGTTTTCTCTGGTCTTCTAGTAACCAGGAAATAATAACTGGGTGGGAGAAAACTGGGCAAGTGGGAGAACATGAAGTGGGTTTGCTGGGAGTGAAAGGAGGAAGAGCCTTTAGAATGTATCAGCTCCAGCTGGAAACCAGCTCCTCCTACATAATTATCATTAGTGTTAGGATTAAGTTCAGGACAAGGTGCAGAGTCTGTGAATCTAACGAAACCAAGTCTACGTGTTGACCACCAAGGGCCAAACAGCCAATGTGGGATTGAAGTTTTATTGTTTTATTTTGTTGTTGTTTGCTTTTGATGGAATGGGGAACAGAGAGCATCTGCTTGTGAAAAGTGTTAACCAAAATTCTGTATGGACAGGCAAGTGAAGCCTGCAATGACATGAACGTGGAAGGAGAATGCAGTGGCCACGAACCAGGTTCGTTGTCCCTGGAGGACGGGGCAGAGCAGGTGGGGGGAGAAGATGGGGACCAGGGACGGGGAGATAAAAGGTGAGGCACAAATCATCTGAGGCAAGGCTTCTCTGGCTGGGTTTTCATAGAGGTTACTCATTAACCTCCTCAAATACAAGGAATGGGACAAAACAGGGACAAGCCAGGGCAATCAACTAGGGTGTCTGGCAGGAAGGAAACAGGGGGAACACCTCAGATGCCCAAGACTGTCTTTCAAGAGGAGTAAATTTTCCACTAATATCTGGTTTGGGGGATTTAATAACGATAACATTCAATAAAGCAGCATATTAAATATAAGAACAAAGGTCAGGAGAGAATCTTGCTTTTGTTTGAAATTAAGAGGTGACTGACAGTCTACAAGAGGGCTTCCTCCTACCTCCACGGCACATGCGCCAAGAATGGGAGAAATGATACAAGGGCTGCTTCTAAAAGGAACTACTCCTGCCCCCCAGGACGAGGGCTGGCAAATAAGTCACAAGGCAGATAGTTAAATCTGAAGTTCAGATCAATGAGGAATACTATTTTAGTGTATGTCCCAAATATTGCACAGGATATACTTAAAAAAAACTTGTGGTTTACAATTCAAATATAACTGGATATTCGGAATCTTCATTTTATTTGCTAAATCTGGCAGCCCTACGCAGGGGAAAGTTTTCTCTTTGTAAGAATTTGCTAGCCTGGGTCCCAAAGAGTCCCATGTCACACTCTCTCCTTATCAAAAGCCCTGAGCGGTTTGCATTAGGTAGGGTTTCTACCAAAACAGATCCTGTTGGCACACAGGTTTTATTTGTAGGCTTTGGCTCTGATTAAAGAAATAAAAGATCTCCACTTTGGTTCTTCTGCTCCCTGTTCTCCGCAGAGCACCTCTACCGTGGACACAGAGAGCCTGGGGAGCCTGTGACTCTTCTGTGATGGTGCCCTTCAGACCTCAGTGGGGCCTTCAAGGGCACAAACAAGCTTGGAACCTTCTGCTAGTTCATTTTTAATTTTCGCCTCTGAGCATGGCACAGGGCCAGGAAAGCACTCAGAGGAGTTTCCCTCAACTGCCCTTGCAAGCTCTGCAAAATGACAACCCACTATCTGCACTGTCCAGGGAGGCGGGCTCAGCTAGACTGGCGAGATGCAACAGTCTGATCATTTTGGCCTAAATTCCAGGAGCCCTTGTGTGATTCCAAGTTAGGAATTTGGGGTGGGGAGCTTTTCTAGGGGTACAAGTGAAAGAAAAGGGAACACTCCTCCAGTCCCCTTTCTCTGCTGTGCTGTGAAAGGCATCTCCATTCCTGAGCTTGAACTAACAAGCAAAGCAATGCTTTGAAGAGCGGGGACCAAACCTCTTCCAGAGAAGATGTTTATATAGAAGTTCATGGGCCCATTAATTAGGTCTAATTAAGTTTTTATTTTTAAAAGCTCTGTCTAGGGAAGGAAATCTGAAACTTCATGTTCTGGAAGTGGATTTGGGGGAATGGTTCATTGGACCTGAATAATGGGTATATGCCCCCACCTCTTGGCTGCATATTGCAACAGCAATTACGGGATTTTTGCCCTCTGTTCGCTGGCTCCCCAGCTATCCCCATCCATGCTCACTTTGGCACACATGGTCAGCTCAGTGATAGCCAATTGTAAGTCCTACTCTGTCTCGCCTATTTCAAAACGGCAGCGTCCTGCAGGGTTGTGCAACAGCATCATCCAAATGGCGCCATTACAACAATGGCCACAGTGAACGGTCCTGAGTAACCATGAACCCAGACATGTGGGATGTGCAGATTCTGCCGCCACTGTCCTCTGCCAATCTGGAAGTATTTGGAAAAGGAATAGCTAAAAGAGTAAAACCTGGAAATTTCTGGGTGACAGGAGTGGAGAGGTGGAGATACTGGACAGGCAGTAGGGCCCCAAAGCTTAGAGATATAGAAAAATGAAAACCGTCAAAGCAGAGCACATTTCGTTTTTTTTAGCTGAATGATTCTACTGTCCTGAGGCCACCGAACCCATTCTATTCAAGGGCCAGTGTTCTGAAGATTTTACTTCCTTTTGATCAAAATGAAGGAGCCACATTTTGGCTCTGGTTCAGGTCTTCATGGGGCAATCAATGATCTAACCAGAACAATTCAAGCCATATATCTGGTGTCCTAGACAGTTAACATCTCCCAGAATGTACCTAAGAAATAATTAGGAGATAATCTGAGTGTCAAGAAAAGTATAATCTGAATTTTTACCTTATTCCCAGGGTGAGGATAAAAGGATATAGGGAAAAGCTCTCTTTTTCCCATTTTCAAGGAAAAAGCTAGACATAAAACCTAGAAAAGCAGTCCAGGCTATCGGGCTGGGAAGCATGAAAACTCAAGTTTGGGGCTACCCATGTATTTGGAAGAAAGAGTGCTGGTTGAGGGCAAGAAGCCCTGAGCTCTGGATAGGACCTCAGGAGTCATGTGACTATGTATAAGCCACTTCTCTGTGCCTTAGTTTTCTTTCTCTGTAATAGGGTTCAGGCCATTTCTTCTCTCAGTCTCACATGAAGATACAATGAAATGATAGGTATGGAAGTGCCTGGAGGAGAATAAAGTAATATGTGTGGGTGTGTGGGTGTATGCGTGCATGCACTCAGTTGTGGCCAACTCTTTGCCACCCCATGGACTGTAGACCGCCAGACTCCTCTGTCCATGGAATTTTCCAGGCAAGAATGCTGGAGTGGGTTGCCATTTCCTTCTGCAGGGGATCTTCCTGACCCAGGGATTGAACCCGCATCTCTCACACTGGCAGGCAGACTTTTACCACTGTTCCAGCTGGGGAGCACCCATGTATGTATGTACACATGTATAAATAGCATGGTGTTTCTTTTTTTTTTTTTTTAAATGAGACACAGCTTTATTGATTATTTAAGCCTGTCTGCTGGGCCTACCCCTTGGAGAAAACCAGCTATGAGTAAAAGATGGATGAGAAAACACTGCCATGGGCTGAGGTACTGATGAAGCTTGTAACTGGGCTCTGTGTTTTGCCTGTTTGAAAGCAGAGACTATCAGTGCAGGACACACACATGCTGGGGCTGCAGCATCCTCATGAATTGTTTTGTAGCATTTAAACAGCTTCTTTTTTCCAAAGAACTCAAATGCAAATAATTAAGTCTGTGTGTCATCAAAGCAGGGAAAAACTACAGCCTGGGCCTTGGAGGGAGCAATTAGGTCAACCCTCAGAAAGAGGTGTTACCTGTTCCCATAAGAGCTAAGGGTTCATGACACCTGGAGACAGACACAGGCTGGGAGCATAAGGGTTCCTGGGACTGCATGGAAGGTAAGGAACAATTTATTCTGTATTATATTTGTCTCTCTCCTAACTGGTCTGGGTCTCATCATCTAGGTATCAATATTCATGGCCAAAAACCCAACTCCACAAATAAATGTTGCTTGATGCTACCTGATAAAAATGAGGGAAGAAAAGGCCGGCACGTGTCTCAGCACTGTTCCCCTTGAAATTATGATATGCTAAAGCACAGAGAGCCTCCTGATTCAGAGAGCAATGTAAACAGGAGCCCTTTCAAGAAGCACTCTCTCCTCAAACTCTAGGCACCACAGATAAATTCAGGAACTGGAGGAAGGGTTCAGAGGGGCATGAAAAATTCCATGCTGGTTCATGCAAATGGTCCCTCCCGGCTTTGGTCTCTGAGGCTGGAACCCCTGACCAGCTTTGGATAAGCAGGAGCAGAGTGATTTTACCTGGAGTCTTCACGAACTGCTTCTTCTGGCCTGTCAAAAAGCAAGTGCAGGTTTGGATGGCAGGGAACAAAGTTGACGAGGAGGCTGAACACTGCATGAAGAGAGGACCAAGCCGATGAGAGAACAACGGCAGCAACAAAAAAGCAAACAAACCCTGCAACAGACCTGATGGGGGATGAGTCGCTGGACGTGGATGAAGTGGGCATAGGGCTGGATGGCGCCGAGAACATGGGCCAAGATGGCGAGAGGGGTGAAGTTGGGCTTGGATTCGGGGGGCTGCAAGACATAACCACCAAAAAACTCGTCAGCACACAGGGAAACCACAGCGGGAGCACAGGAGGGTCAGGGGAGGCCGAGCGACAGGGAGCTGGAGAGACTGGAGGGGCACTGAACCCAGACCGCGTCTTCAGCGCCAAGGCACATTTCTCCAGACCAGACCCCCGTGTCTTCCAAGTAATGCCCGCTCTGGAATTCCTCGGAGTATCAACATGTCTCTTTGCATGCAGAACAACTGCTTTCTAGGTGACAGGAGCTTCCGCAGTCGTGTCCGTTGTGCCTCTGGCCATCAGTGAAAAATGCCCTGAACCCACATCCATGGGTTCCCACACCCACATCCTATCACTGACCTCCATCTGGGGCAGGGCTAGCTTATAACCAGCCTCCAGCTTCTACCACTGTGTGTTTCGAAAGTTGTGTCTCAGCAAAAATGACCTTTTTTTTTTTTGGGCCACACAGTCCAGTCCACCAGAAAATGATTTCCTGTTTACATTTTTAACTAAACGGGCTGTGTGCCATTGGAGACCCAGAGAAGGACTGTGTAAAGTGATGGCGGGTGGAGGATGGGTCTGCACACACACCTCCCAGGGGAGGGCACACAACTGCGTGCAGCACCCAGCTGTCCCTCGGAGGTTTGCTTTCCAGGCTTATTCTTTCTCTTTTCAAGGATTTTGGGCATTTTGATGCTCAAAGCAAAAGTCCCAGATGGAAGGCAATGTAAAAATGAACTGAAAGCTTAAATCTGTCAATCTGTTCTTTGATGGGTGGCTGATCAAAAAACTGGACAGAAAAGGTTGAAATCACTCACTAAAACATGATTGGTGGCTTTTAAGTAGTCATGCTAGCCTTTTGACTTATTTCACAAATTATACAAACAAACATCTAGCAACTCTGTAAAACTGCATTAAGTCACAGATAGCACAAACACCAAAACAACGCAGAAATCACCAGCCACGCCACCTGCAGCCCTGGACGGCAGCTGGCCTTTCTGACCCAAGCACTGCACGAATCCAATTCCAGGGAACACACTGTCTAAACATTCCAGAATTTAGCAAGAACACATAAACGTCCTACTTAATGAGATATCTTCAACTCAGATAAGAGACTCAATAATGGCCTTAATTATCTACAGTTGTAACATAAATTCCTACAGAAGTGTACAGTAAAATCCCATTGCGTGAGTTCGTTGAATATCCTCAGACTAACTGAATGAAACATTTAGTAAATGCCATTATGGGTACTGTATTTCTAGAATATAAATTCTATGAGCAGGGATTTTTGTTTGTTTTGTTTACTGTTCTACCTCTAACTTCTAAAATAGTGCCTAAGAGGTTTTCAATACATAATTATTCACTAAATTAATGAATCTCCTTTAACCCAACTATCTAGCCACGAGGCGTTATTATAATTCCCATTTCACAGATGTGGGAACTTGGGCCAATTTGAGGCTTCCCTGAAGATACTCAGGCTCTAAGTGTCAGGGCCGAGGTTCCGACCCCAATCTGCTGGCTCCGAGCACAGGGCTCTTGCTGCCACAGTGTGTTGCTTCTGGGTGGCAGGACTTGCTTTGGTCCTCTAGGCTATGCCAAGCTTCTTTACAGATCCACTAGAAACCTTCTGAACCACTGATTTATGAGTTTCCCTCAGATGCCTACCACATTTGCAAGGGAAAATGCGAATGCAGCAACAGACAGACCCAAAGAGACACAACACATTGTAAATCCCAACAAAATACTCAATCCTGCCTCCAGTCTTCCATCTGGTAGATTCATACAGCAGATGGAATTCATATAGTAGAAGAGATTACATTTGAAGAGTATGGCTCTTCTCTTCTCAATTATTCCAGCAATGACTAACTTATTGGACACGCAGCGTGATCAAGACAATAAATGGAATACAATTTAGCATTTACCAAGGTCTCTAACTTGCAAAGCATACAGTGTATTTCACGAGATGAGACAAATTTAAAAACAACTATAATATAAGATAGTAAGTAACTTCATTAGTTAAGGGATCAGTTACTCTATGAATAGTTTAATACCTGTTCCCACACTTGATTCTGTCTTGGGTCCTGGGAGGAAGTGCTGCCTTATTTCCACTGGGTAGTCAGTCCTTAGTTAATCCACAGAGCAGCTGCTAAGAGAGGCCCTGCATTCCCTCGTCCTCCTCCCACAACCACCCACCCCTCCACAAGGTAATGACCCAGTGAGCAAGGCCTGGCTATTCCAACTGCAGCCTAGCCTGGGAATCAGGTTCCAACCAGGGACAGTCTGGAGGTTTATGAGAGCAACCCAGGCCCAGAAGCTTGAACTAATCTGTTCCTTTGGTTAGTAGGCAGCAGAGGATAATTTAAAAGTTCTTAAGACTTTATTTATTTATTTATTTCAGTGGCTTCTATAAATAGGAAGGGCTTCCCTGGTGGCTCAGTGGTAAAGAATCCACTTGCCAATGCAGGAGATGCAGGTTCAATCCTTGAGTCAGGAAGATCCCCTGGAGAAGGAAATGGCAACACACTCCTGTATGCTTGCCTGGGAAATCCCATGGATAGAGGAGCCTGGCAGGCTACAGTCCATGGGGTCACAAAAGAGCCGGACATGATTCGGCAACTAAACAACAATAAGCAGGAAATCCCTCCAGCTTCCTACCTCAACTGTACCAAGAATCACTCCTTTGGCTAAAGGCATAGCTGGGAACATAGTCTATGAACACAACCCTGGATATCTAAGTGGTGCTTGGTGACCTAGTACATGGCTGAAATTATCTGGGGTTATGGTTGATCTTAAGCAAGATCAACCTTGAATATTCACTGGAAGGACTGATGGTGAAGCTCTAGTATTTTGGTCATCTGATGCGAACAGATGACTCACTGGAAAAGTCCCTGAAACTGGGAAAGATTGAGGGCAGAAGGAGAAGATGGCATCAGAGAATGAGACTGCTGGATGGCATCACCGATGCAACGGACATGAACTTGGGCAAACTCTAGGACATGGTGACGGACAGGGAGGCTTGGAGTGAGTCGGACATGACTGGGTGACTGAACAACAACAATGGTTGCGATGCAGGACATTCACAATGATCCTAAGAAGTTACTCTTCAGTCTCCATGTCTACTGCTGTAGTATTATTAACTGTGCTTTTTAACAACTAGCAGATTTTCATTTGTCGGCTTGCATTTTAGTTATAGCAATAACATTTATTTGCTATAAAATAACTCCAATTTAGAACTTATTACCACTACATTTTAGCACAACAATAAAATGTACATTCCACAGTACTTCTGTGATTTCTAAACTGATTGAAATTATACTTTGCTTGTGCTCCAGAGTCACATTAACAAAACCAAATGTCAACAATACTACTGAACACTCTTAAATACCACAATGGTTGATGCTTGTAGCAACAGAATGACGTAAACATATGAACGTTCCTCCAAGAAATATAGAGCATATTATATATCAGTTTTGATGCAACCCAGAGAACATATAGGTGGAAAATAAGATGCACAGGGATGACGATAATGGCCAAAGACTATTTGTATAATCTTAACCTCTGACCACAGAAGTGTCTGGCTATAGGTTACTTAAAGTGACAACAGCAATGGTAAAAAACCTAAGACAAAACAAACTAAAACTGGCCAGCTTTGGTATTACTGGCTCTGAAATCGCCAATATTGACTTCTCAAACTCTATTCCCATTAATGAGGCCAAAGATAACAAATAATTGATGTTAGGTTAGAAGAAAATAATTTTATAACTACACTCTTAGCACTTGATCCATGAAGGCCTCTTCACAACCTCAGAGTCCAGCTGAATGCCCTAGCACATTTTTCACCCTAAATATTCTTGGGGTCCTGCCAGGCCCCCACATCAAGGCCCAAGTACAGCCAACAACAGCTTAAACTTTAAGGAACATTTGCTGGTCTGGTTTTGATTCAACTGGAGACTTGCATCAGCTTTAGTTTGCTGATCCATGGTGTCCTCAAAAGGAGTCACACAGCCCAGCCAGTCCCTGTGACATTCACTGGACAGGGAAGAAATAATGGTTTAGGAAGATAAGGCTCAAAGGCCTGGCATCATGCTGGGATGTGGCTGAGAGTTCAAGTACAGTTGTGTGGCAATATCATCAGCTTGACACCCTTCTGTGGTGACTCACTTGACTGATGGGGCATCTGATGCACCAGCCAGGGCATGCCTACTGGGCTGTGGACAGGGCTGCCCCAGCAGGCTCCCAGTTTGATCACAGATGTGGCAGACCCTCTCGTGGCTCCAAAGCACAGGAGTGGAAAATCCTGAGCTGGTACAAGATAAGCAGCTAGCTGACCATTAATAAGAAAGCTGATCTTCTTTAACTCTGATATGCAAAATTATAGATGATGAAGAAATGAAAAAATATCAAAAGAAAAGCAGTAAAATCATTCATAATTTATTCCACTGATAATCACTTGGCAAATTTCTTCACTTTTCTTGGGGCGGGGGAGGGTTGTGGATAATAATACATATATAGCAGCATGCTTTTTTTCATGTAAGCATTTTCTGTTGTCATTAAGTAACCTTTGATATATTCCCCAAATCATAAAACTCTTTCCTCATTAATGAGGCTAAAAAGCAACTGATGTTAGGATAGAAAAACAATTTCAAAACCACAATCTTAGCAGACGACCCCCTGAAGGCCTTTCTGCAACCCCCCAGAGTATTCTCAGACCTACAGGGGAGTCTACTGTATGGTATGGCCTGATTTATGTAACTCTTTTCTTATTGTGTACATTCGAACTATTATCCCCCCTCAGCCATAAGAAATAGTGCTGCAATTCACATTCTTGTAGCAGACCACTGCTTGTCTCCAGTTGTTTCTTTAGTATAAATTCCTGGAAGTTAAATTAATGGGTCAAAGGCTAGGAGCCTTTTCTAAGGGTCCTGATACATCCTAGGAAACAACTTTGCAGAAAGTTTACACTGAATTGCATTCCCCCAAATAGTGTATGGGGGTTGCCCCTTCCCTCTCACCATGGCCCCACCAGCACGGAGAATTACCAATCTGAAGAATCAGGTGGATTTCCCCACCACCCCCACCCAGTCCACAAAGTTACCTTGGCCTCTTCTCTTTCCTAGCATTTCCAGAAAAATGAATATAATTCCTCTCCTGTGTTGTTTCTATCTGGAAGCAACGTTTACTTTTCTAAAGGGCATTCTGCCAAGAAGGACAAGTGGGAAAGGAGACAGGCAGATGGACAGAGCCAGACTACTGCAGCCTGGGGGGTGCTGGACCCCTGGCCATGTGGTGTGGCTCACCCAAGAGAGATGGGGAGTGGGGGGTGGTTGGTTTAGTGTAGGATCCTCAAAGACAAGACTGACTTGGAGGGATGAGGTACACAGGGGAGCCAAAGAGTGTCTTATTGGCAGCGTACTGGGGAGAGGTCACAAAACCGACACTGACATCTCTCTGCCAGGCAGTGGTTTGTGACCTACAGGCCAAGCTCTGGGTCATGGGTCTCAGGCCTGGACTGACTGCTCCCGCAGTCCCCCTTCCCCGTTAGGCTTGGAGCAGAATGGATCTCAGGCCTGGACTGCTACTCCCGCAGTCCGCCTTCCCCGTTAGGCTTGGAGCAGATGGTGCTATTAGACTCAAGGCAGGAGGCCTACATTTCTTTCTCTTTCCTCCTATAATGAGAAACAAGGGAAAATCCCATGAAAACTTGTAAAGTCCCATCTAATCTAATCCCAAATTAGGGAATATTTCTTCCTTGGGAAATCTCTCTTTATGTCCTCAGTTAAAGTGCCATAAAAACAGAAGGAAAGTCAAACTTCAGTTGGAAAACAAGGTCAAAAGCAATACCAGCAAACTGGATAGTGGTGAATCAGAGTAAATGATACAAAGTGCTCAGATGCTCAGTCGGGCCCGACTCTTTGCAACCCCATGGACTGTAGACAGCCAGGCTCCCATGTCCATGGGATTCTCCAGGCAAGAATACTGGAGTGGGTTGCCATTTCTCCTCCAGAGGGTGTTTCCACCCCAGAGATCAGACCCATGTTTCCTGTGTCTCCTGCACTGCATCACCTCCTCCTGTAGGTGGATTCTCTACCACTGAGCCACCACCTGGGAAGCCCCAGAAGACACAAAAACCAATTTCTATTTGCTGGAAATTTGAACATATTCTTTACATGTATCTTGTCTATGTCCTGAATGTTCAGTATCTGTTAAATGACTTTACAAGAGGAAAACCACAAGCCCCCAAGATGCATTGTTCTGTATTCTTTTCTGACTCTTACAAGTATGCACAGTATTTACAGATTTTTTTCCCTTCATCTAATATAATTTAATACATATTTTTATTCAGACAATAACAGAGTCCTGATTCTTATTTTAATGAGACTGGCTGGTGAAATCCCCTTACGGCCTTAGCAATTATATGCAATTGCTTTTAAAATGGTTTTTAAATAATTTGCTTTTAAGATAGCTTGACTAGTCTACAGGGCAGCAGCTCTGTTTTCTAGCTTAAAAAATTATTTTTCTAAAGTTCCAAACAAGTGTCAAATTCAGAAGGAGTATTTTGGGAAAGACATACAATTCTGCGATTAAATAAAATCCAAAATCTTAGAATAGGGAATCTGTTATCTTTAAGGCTCTCTGAAACCAATCATTTGAACCTTCTCACATAGAATAATAAAGAAATACAAGGTAGACGGCAAAACTCTGGATTGTAAGTAAAGATGCAATGGTAAAATATAAGTAAAAAGACAATGATCTCAGTTCAATTACTCCATGCTGGGGAAAACCCTCAAGAGAAAAAGGACCAGCAGGGGAAACGGAACAGTGTGCTCTACGCTGCACAGTACTTACCAAGGGGGGTATTCTTTCCTGTTAAAGCCCCTCAGTCTTTTTCAAAATCACATTTTAGCTACATCAGAACTGGTTCTTAAAATGTATTTACTTCCTTTCAACTAAATAACCTCACAATTTATGAAACTATTTTTAAGGAAAGTCGGAAACATTTTGGGAGCACTTCAAAGGATCTATAAGGTAACATTTGCTATTTCATAAGACTGAAGTGGTTGCAGAGAAATCCAAGTATCTCCTTACTGTCTTAAACTGAGTGCAATACAACCGTCATTCTCTATATAATGAAGATACTGCAAAGACAAACGCATTCACTGTAACAGAAAAGTGACAGTGACACTAGATTCAATCTTCTCCTGTCCTGAGGCACAACTTAAGTTTGCTTTAAAGCCACCATTCTAATGCTAGGGTTCTTTAAACTAGTCTTAAAGTTTACAGGCAAGAAACTGTAACTGCCTCAGGGGATTAAGAATGGGGACTGAGTCCACAGGCATGGACTGGACATTCACTTTTTAAAATTTTACATTTGTTTATACTGTTTTGAGCTTTTAAATCATGAGCCTATATTACTTTATAATACTAATGGAAAGCACTCTTTCACTAGGCGCTAGGATAATCAAATATCTATACGGAAAAAAATGACATGACCAATTCCACCTATCATTCCTAACAGATGGTTTCCTAGTGGATTATAGGTCTAAATGCCAAAGGCAAACAATAAAACAGGGAATAATTCTGGGAACTTGGGATTGAAACTTATCTAATAGGGAATAAAAGGCACTAACCATAAAGCAAAGTATCGATATATGTGACTATATTAAAATAAGAACTTTTATGTATCAAAAGACAAAGTTAAAAGACAGCAAAAGATGGTCTACAACATATAAATACATTAAAAAAGAGCACATACCAGACTATACAGAGAACTCCTACTGATCATGATCAGTAAGAAAAAGCAGACAACCAAGTCAAAAATGGGCAAGACCTCTGGGCAGGGATTTCAGAAGAGAAATTGCAAAAGAAAGGTGCTCACACTTTCCGTAATGCAGGAAGCATAGATTAAAACCACAGGAGATGATCCTGCTCACCTACCAGAACAACTAAAACAGCTAACATCAAAATGCTGAAAATACCAAGTGTTTATAAGAAGTGGAATAACTGGAAATCTTATACGTTGTTGGAGGATGGCTGTAAACTGCTCTACTCACTTTAGACAACAGGTTGGTATTACTTAGCAAAAATGAATAATTTATCACGCTCTGTGACTCAGCAATCCATTCCCAGATGTGTACCCTAGAGCACAGTGCGTATGTGTATACCAAAAGACATGTATGAGAATGTGTTGAGCAGTTTATCTGTAAAAGACAAAAGCTGGAAACAAGCAAACATGCTCAGCTGCTTCAGTCATGTCCAACTCTGTAACCCCATGGACTGTGGTCCCTGCTCCCTACCCCCCACCCCCGAGGCTCCTCTGTTCATGAGATATTCCCAGCAAGAATACTGGAGTGGGTTGCTATGCCCTCCTCCAGGGGATCTTCCCAACCCAGGGATCAAACTCACATCTCTGGCATTGCAGGCAGATACTTTACTGCTGAGCCACTCACTGGGGAAGTCCCAAAACAAACTAAAAGTTGAGCAAAAGTAGAATGCAGAAATAGTTTTAGTATATTAATACAATTGTTCATTCTACTATAGTGAAAATAAACGAATAAACTACAGCTATTACACAGGAATGACTTTTAAAACTATTGAGCAAAAGAAGCCAGACTCAAAATAATAAAACAAAATGTTGCATTTGGGGGATGTGCTAAATAAGTCAGTCATTTGTGGATCTGCAGTTGCGAATTCGCCTATTTGCTAAAATTTATTTGTAAGTCCAGAATCAATACTCAAGGTGCTTTCATAGTCATTTGTGGATACATATGGAGTGATGAAAAACTTTAGTCACCCAAGATGCACATTCCCAGCTGAGGTTGAATAAAGGGATGCTCTGCCTTCTGTTCCAGCTCTTCAATGTCTCTATGTGCAAGAAGGCTGGGATATGCCTCACAAAGAAAACATGTGCTTAATAAGCTTTATTCAGGCATAACTTATAGCCCTGCTGGTCCTGAGCTGAAGGTTAATGAATCAATAGTAATATTAAACAAAGTGTCTTTAAATAGAAATCCATGTAAAACAAGGTTATGGATTAATAAGTTGACAAAAACATTGTAAACAGAGGCTGTAGGAACCTAATCCTGTATTTCCTATAGGAGCAATACTTAGATATTTGCTAATCCAGTGTTTGCAGTAACTTCATGGGACCTTACTGTTGCAAATAACAATTGCCATTCCCTTTCCCAGGGGATCTTCCTGAACCAGGGATCAAACCTGGGTCTCCTGCATTATAAGTGGATTCTTTACTGTCCGAGCCAACAGGGAAGCCCCCTAGAATTTGTATTGAAGAGCTAAAATACAAATAAAAACAAGGAATTGATTACAACAAACATCAGACTAGTAGTTATCCACAGAGAGGGAAAGGATTGTTAGAGGGAAGGAGAAAGTGAGTTGTGGGTTCCTCTGGGGTCCCAGCAACATTGTACTTCTTACCTGGGGGGCAGCTGCTGAAGATAAATTTGTGAAGCTGTATATGTCTCATGCACTCTTCTATATAATAAAAAATATGTATACATCTATCTTAAGACATACCTAAGGACAGTAAGCATATTAATAGCATTCTCTGGGTACTTTTTATTCTTTGTGCTTTTAAAATGTTTTCCATATTTTCTACAATTAATATGTTACATTTAAAACCAAAAAGTTAATACATTTTAATAGAAGAAATGCTCTCCCTAATCATACAAATGGCTACTTTTATTCTCTAGAGAAGGGATGCTTAAAAGGAGCAAAATGACAATTTTGTCTTTGTTACATCAATTCGTGGTTTAGGTTGCATAATACAGTTGGCAGTTCCCAACTGTTTTTACTGTTTCTTTTCTTTTTCAGTCAAATACAAGCAACAAATATTTACTGAGTGCCCCTCCATATGCAAGGACTAAATTTTCCATCCTCTGTCCTCACTGAGAAATTGTGTTGACTGCTCTAGAGACCTTTTTTTTAGGTAAAGTTATTACAGTAAATCAACGGTGTCTTCCTTTCCCCCAGGAGGGGGACATCTCCAATGTTGCATTCTGAGTTGGCTGGACAACAAGTTAACAACACTGCCTCAAGTCATTGGCCATCTGGTATCCCTTTCTATACAGTCTGCTTTCAGGGAATATTTCCTGTTTGGACTAGGGAGAGGAAAAGGAGGTAAAAGGACTTAATAAGAATCTAAATGCCCACTGATGAAAACAAAGGAATATCTAAAATTAGCAGAGGTGGCCCAAGATACTTCAGCTTAACAGTAACCCTGGGGAAAGAGGATTCCTTGAAAAAGGAGTCTAAAATATTTTGCTATGTTCACAATTCTCAGCAACAGAAAAAGCACTTCTGTTGAACATAATATCCAGGACAATTAAATTAAACTACACGGTACAAAGCTTGGTCCGGATACCATGAAAGGCGCATGAAACAGAGAGATAAGGAGACATGGACTTTAACGTGAAGGCCACTGGACATTGCTTGTGCCCCCTAAGCTAATAGCTGACTTCCCTAAAATTCTAGTGTTTATTCTTTAGTCTAAACCTGTGGAAAATTGTCTCTGATCTGATTTTAACCTCCTCAAATGTCTTCCTACTCCATTTATATTTTCCACTCCTGGCCCCGCTTCACAGATGCGACCATGCACAAAACCCACTTTCTCCCTTCGACCACGCTCACTTTCCACAATGGCTGGCTCGGGCTGCAATGAAGAAATGCAATCTCACCGGGCTTCATGGTGATTTTCACCCCTTGTTCATTTGCTTCTGGGGAGCTTATTGACTTGACTGGAAAAAACTTTAAATGATTTTCCAGCAAAGTCACCCTTTCCAGTGGTAAAAAAGAGGTTTAACATCTGTGAACAAAAACAAACTGAAGGAAAATGATTTTTATATTCTCTAGTTCTTATACTCCAAAACCAAACACCCACTGAGAAGTCAATGAAAACAGACACAGAAAAATACCATTAATCTAATCTCACAAAATTGAAATTTCTATTTTTTCAGATCTGAGGTAGATCCAAATTTACCCTGAACAGTTTACGAGTGACTAAGCCAACAGGAAAAGGGGACAACAGAGGATGAGATGGCTGGATGGCATCACCGACTCGATGGACGTGAATCTGAGTGAACTCCGGGAGATGGTGATGGACAGGGAGGCCTGGCATGCTACGATTCATGGGGTCGCAAAGAGTCGGACACGACTGAGCAACTGAACTGAACTGAACTGAAGCCAACTAACAATGTCAACAAGATTTTCAATTAAAAAAAAAAAAAAAGATTTTCAATATAGATGTTTAACCCAAAAGAACCATTTCTAGTGATCATTTCAAAATGCAAGTCTGATCATATCATTTCTTTACATAAAACACTCAATGATTCCCCACTGCTTCTAGGGTGAAGACCAAAGCCTTCCCACCTTGACTATTATAAAATCCCTAGCCTGGTTTCTTTATCTTTTACCATTTCAATCCACTCTATCTAATCTATCCTAACCAAACAAACCTCCTAAACACATAGCTTAATAACAACTTGTTGAATGTTGTTCAATGAACACTGTTTCCCACTCATTAACTCTCCAATACCTACTGCATGTAGAATACATTGCTTGCCCTACTAGAGTAGAATGTGTAACTACAACTCACTTGAGTCCACCAGTTTTCCATCTCCTTTTCTTCTGGTTCATTTGGAGAAGTTCTTCTAGACCTCAAGCGATACAGGAGGGTCCAGGGTCCTACCGATACTACTGCAGGGGCAGGCATGTGATCCAGGCTAGTCAATCAGAGGACCCCCTTCCTTCTGGCTACAGTGAGTGAAGAATGGACAGGTAACTGACTACAGCTCATTCATGGGGTCTAATATATGAATGCTCTTCTTCATGAATGCAAAACCTAAATGTATTGGCTAAGGATGACCAGAGAGCCCTTTTTTCTATTACATGGCAAACATCTTTCTGAAAATGAAGTTTTTTGTTTTGTTTTTTACAAGAGGGAAAAGGAGCCAACTAAAATAATAATTTAGGCTCCTGGATCCAATTGTGCTCAAAGTTAGATTCACTCTGAGATTTTCCAAAATTGTAAGCTTATGATTTCCACTTTTTCCCTAAGCTACTTGGGTTCCTGTCATTTGAATGTCTTTCAAAAGACATCCTCAGTGCTCTTCTTTGGAGTCATTACTTGCTCCAAGTCAGCAAACTTTCTTAAGGGTCATATAGTAAATATTTTTTAGACTTTGTGGAACAAGAGGCAAAATTACGGGTATTACATAGTTACATAAATGTTCTAAATGTAGCAGTTTGACAATGTAAAAACCATTCTTACTTCATGAGCCATAAAGTAAAAATAAGAACAAACAAAGAAAAACAAGGTAACTGGTTGGATTTGGACCATTTGGACCATGGGTTCTCCAACCCCTGTTCCAGTCAAACTGGTTTACTTGTGCCATGGGCATGCTCTAAGCTTTCTATTGCCATATTCTTGCTGATGATTTTTCTCCCCTGGAAGGTCTCTCCCCTTGCCACTAACTACCACCCATCTACCATTCAAAGCTCATATAAATCTGAACTCCCACCTGAGGCTTCTCTGTTATCTGAGCAAAGGGAGGTCTTTCTCTTTTGAATCCTTAAGGGCTATTTCTTTGGTCTTGACCCCACTTTGCACTGCAGTTATGCTACTCTTCTGGTAGCTCTTGTACTGTGAGTGCTTAGTCAGTTTCTTTGGAACTGATAATATCTAAAGGCTGAAAACAGCAACAAAAAAAACCCAAAAAACTCCACAGGATCAAAGCAACTAGTAAAGGTTTGTGGATCCATCAGAAGTGCAGGGTAAGACTTTTGGTAGCCAAGGAAGCCAGACATCAGAATATCACAAAAAAGAACAGTTCTCACTTCAGTGTTGTCATGACAGCTCTATGTACAGCTGCTTGTTTGCTTGTCTAGGGTGGTTATGCCCAACAAGTACCACATAGTGGGTATTTCGGACATTTTGTTCCTGGAGGGGAGGAAACAGGCATGTTGGTCTAGACTTGAAGGATTCCTGTGTCTCTGTAATTCTGGTTGCTCACTTGTGGTGTTTTTCCTTCTGACGACTGTGTAGTGCTGCCTAAACTCAGTCATCTGTCACCCAACCTCCTATCTTTTCACCATAGTATATGTTCTAATATATAATGTAGCATACATAATATTATATATTATATATGGGAAAGATTGAGGGCATGAGGAGAAGGGGATGACAGAGGATGAGACGACTGGATGGCATTGTCGATTCAATGGACATGAATTTGAGCAAACTCCAGGAGATAGTTTTCCAGGACATAGACTTCCCTGGCATGCTGCAGTCCATGGGGTTGCAAAGAGTCAGATACAACTTAGTGACTGAACAAAATATAATATAAATATAAATATTTTAACATTTTCTCTACACTGTTCTTTTTAGTAAACCATGAACAACTATGTTAATCCACTCTAAATGATAAACCTAAAGAGTCGGACATGACTGAGCGACTGATCTGATCTGATCTGATGGTTAAAACGAAGAAGAAAAAGTTGTCCAGGCACCATTTAAAACCTTCACGTACCTCAGTGCCACAAGGCTCATATTTTGAATATTTCTGTTCTCAGTCACCAATCTTTTCATTTGCTTTTGCAGAAATGCAGCATATATTTTCCCAAGACCTACTTAATAACCCCAAACAGCAAAATCAGCTAATACAAAATGTGTACATCTATTTCAGGCAAGGTGGTGATGGTCATTTAATATTTTTCTTCTCTTAATTTTGATTATTACTTGTCTATACTATCGTCATCATCAAGTCAACATTTACTTACTGTGTTTTGCATTCCTGGGAGAGCAGGATTTTTAAAGGTAGTTTTATTGAGGGATTATTCACATACTATGAAATTTATCTATTATAAATGTACAACATGGAGAGAGTTGTGTAATAATCACCCATAATTCAGTTTTATAATGTTTCTATCAGTCCCCAATGGTCCCTCCTGCCATTTGCAGCCAAGCCCTGCTCCTGTAACCAGCTATAGGCCACCTGATCTACTTTCGATCTCTAGACATTTGCCTTTTCCAACATTATATAAAAAACTGAGTCCCACAAAGTATGATCTTTTGTGTCTGGATTATTTCACCTGCAGATGTTTATAGTGAGCCAAAAGGAAGGTGAAAGAATATGGTAACAAATACTAACTTTAATTGAATACGTAGTATATACCAGTAATTCTGCCAAGCTTTGGGAGGCATGACCTTATTTGATTTTTCCAAACAACCACAGGGACAGGTACTATTATTCTCATTTTTCAGATGATGAAACAGAAGTTCATAAAACTGAAGGATCTTTGCCTAAAGTCAATTAGCTAATGAATGGATGAGTTGGGATTTGAAACTAGCCCTAAATCTTGGCCACTATGCCATCTGCCTGGTGTTTAAAAAAAAAAAAAAAAAAATCTTGAGATGAACCAACAGAGATTTTCCTTAAAAAGAAAAAAAAAAAGACATTTCAACTTACAGGAGAAAGTAATAATATAGTTCACGGTGCTAGAGGAAAAGAACAAACAAACATTTAAAGGTGCCTGGATGGGGAGGCTCACCACAGTGGGCACTCTGGCACCTTCTCAGCACAGTGAGCCTCCATGGGGCACAGAATCCCTGTCTTGCATCCCAGGCTCGCTGCCCCTGCCACTCAGGCAAACCAAAAGAGGCCTGTTCCTCACAGCATCCTTTATAATATGTGCTCTTGTCCTCAGTCCTCTGCAGCCTTTCACTTTATTTAGAAAGCATGTGTTGGAAAACATAAAAATATATCTATATATTTAAGGCTGTTTATGAGCAAATCTCCTCAAAAAGCCTCAAGCTGGTCCATTTGTGCCATCTGTTAAAGGGAAACTCAAAACCACCTGTCTGCCTGCCTGAGCTCTGCTCTTACCAAGGAAGTTGTAATTACCTCTTTGGTGAAGGATTTGAATCATTACAGTAAATCCCTTATTCAGCACATGTTGTATCAGGAGGGCATTCTGACTCTAAAACCCAGGTTTTTTACCACCTTGCCCTGCACAGATGCAGTAAAACCACAGCTATTCAAAGCCTGGCAGAGTAAATTGTGACTTAATCTTGTTTGTTATCCAATGATAAATATTTACTAAACAAATACTTCCTCCACACTTACTACATGGCAGGTACTTTTGCAGGCACTGGGAACACAGCAGAAAACAGGGGAGAAAGGTTTCTGCTCTCAGGCACCTTATGTTCACTCACAGAGAAGGTCAAGGCAGGGTATGAGAGCACAGGCTGGGTGGAGGAAAATATCAAAATTTCCACTTGCATTCTTCATCTGATCCTTATAAGATTTTTATTTTATATATGCTTTCTGATGTGTGTAAAACAATTAGTAAGATAGGTAAATACTTTATAAATAAATAAATAAAACCAACAAACACATATTGGAGGTACTTACCCCAAATATTTTTTTAATGACAATATTTTGATCAATTAAGTGATTAAAATTGTTTAGGAACACTATTCTCGTGTGTGTGTGTGTTAACAGACAAACAAGTAAACAGCACATCATTTCTTCAAGAGCTATGAAGAAAATAACACAGAGTGTGAAGACAAGTGCCGATTGGGAAAGAGTGGGTGGGGTGATTCGGATTCCAAGGATGGGGCTGCTTCTTTCAGGAGTAACATCTCAGCTGAGACATCCACCCAGGAGAATGTTCAAGGCTCCTTTTCTTAAAGATCAGGGCATCATTTTATTTTAAACATGTGGGATTAAAAAAAAAACAAATTCCAATTCCTCTTAAGCACCCTCACAGTCTCTTTGCTTAATCAGAGAGCCTTTCACTGGAACGCCGTGTGAACTTAATGGAAAGGGAAGAACTGCAGGGAAGTTCTGCAGGGAACTTTCTGCAGGGAACATTCTGCAGGGAAGAACTACTGAAAGAAGATTAGTAGTAAATCTAATGGCCTGGCTGTAGCAGAAATCCCAGTGAAAGTGAAAAAGTCGCTCAGTCGTGTCCGACTCTTTCCATGGACTACACAGTCCATGGAATTCTCCAGGCCAGAATACTGGAGTGGGTAGCCTTTCCCTTCTCCAGGGGATCTTCCCAACCCAGGGATCGAACCCAGGTCGCCCACATTGCAGGTGGATTCTTTACCAGCCGAACCAGAAGGGAAGCCCAGTAGTGGCTAGTAACAGAATTCCCTAGTTAACAGCAAGACATAATTTTTCTGCAAGAAATAGTTTCCTGATAAAGCTGAAAAGTCATTCTGTTGGGGGAAATAAATGTGTGCCTTTTCAATGAAGTCTCTATGTACCCTAAAGAAAGTATGTTGCTTGTTCCTTTTCAGAAGACATAAATCCCAAACCAACCAACAATCAGTCTGAAGATGTGTCTTCCCTGGTGGGAACTGCCATATATCCCAGGTCTCTACAGGACCAAGCACAAAGTTAGACACCCTAGTTATTATACCTCCATTTTTTGGATCTCTCTCTCACTACCTGAAGTATAACACCTCTGAAGTTCTACTCACTTTTTGTCACTATATTCAAGTTAATTCACCTACAAAGGTATTCGTGGTAAGCTCTCCGTAACATCATCCCCCGAGGTCCACACTATACCTCTGCCAGCTCCCCTCCTTATTGTTACCGAGGTTTATAGGGACAAAATGGTATTCTGCATAGACTTATCCTTCTTCTCATCCTCCCAGGAATTATTTTGTTCCTATAAAATTTTTGATTTATTCTCATGTAATTTATTATTATTTTTGACATGGCAAATATGTCATGTATTCAGTTCAGTTCAGTTCAGTCGCTCAGTCGTGTCCAACTCTTTGTGACCCCATGAATCGCAGCACACCAGGCCTCCCTGTCCATCACCAACTCCCGGAGTTCACTCAAACTCATGTGCATCGAGGCAGTGATGCCATCCAGCCATCTCATCCTCTGTCGTCCCTTTCTCCTCCTGCACCCAATCCCTCCCAGCATCAGGGTCTTTTCCAATGAGTCAACTCTTTGCATGAGGTGGCCAAAGTACTGGAGTTTTAGCCTCAGCATCAGACCATCCAATGAACACCCAGGACTGGTCTCCTTTAGGATGGACTGGTTGGATCTCCTTGCAGTCCAAGGGACTCTCAAGAATCTTCTCCAACACCATAGTTCAAAAGCATCAATTCTTTGGTGCTCAGCCTTCTTCACAGTCCAACTCTCACATCCATACATGACCACTGGAAACACCACAGCCTTGACTAGATGGACCTTTGTTGGCAAAGTAATGTCTCTGCTTTTGAATATGCTGTCTAGGTTGGTCAAAACTTTCCTTCCAAGGAGTAAGTGTCTTTTAATTTCATGGCTGAAACCACCATCTACAGTGATTTTGGAGCCCCCCAAAAATAAAGTCTGACACTGTTTCCACTGTTTCCCCATCTATTTCCCATGAAGTGATGAGACCAGATGCCATGATCTTCGTTTTCTAAATGTTGAGCTTTAAGTCAACTTTTTCACTCTCCTCTTTCACTTTCATCAAGAGGCTTTTTAGTTCCTCTTCATTTTCTGCCATAAGGGTGGTGTCATCTGCATATCTGAGGTTACTGATATTTCTCCCAGCAATCCTGATTCCAGCTTCTGCTTCTTCCAGCCCAGCATTTCTCATGATGTACTCTGCATATAAGTTAAATAAGCAGGGTGACAATACACAGCCTTGATGTACTCCTTTTCCTATTTGGAACCAGTCTGTTGTTGCATGTCCAGTTCTAACTGTTGCTTCCTGACGTGTCATGTATAGTTAAATATAAACTTCTTAAACAGGGTATTAATAAAATGTCAGTGCTAATCTGTGATTTGGTCAAAAGAACTGAAAGGGTTCTGGAAAGAGAGGGATAAGTTTAAGCTGGACGAGTTTGGGTAAGTTTCTCTTGAGTTGGAGTGTTTCTATTTTTCATTTTGGGGTTTCAAATTAGGGGGGCTATGTGGTCAGCCTTGCAGCTGGAAAAGGAGAATCACCGGCAAGGGCAAAAAAAGCCCCTTTGTCGCTCTCTGCTGAAACAAGATGCAGCAACAGCATACATAGCCTTGCTTCGAAAGTAACAACTCCCACTGGTGTAGGCTGCTTACAACCCGCCAGACTCCAGGCTGAACACTTTTGGTCCCTGACTGTCACAATAATCCAAGATACTGGGTTGCTGCCCTGACTTTGCAGAGAGGTACAGGGAAGGCTGGAGAGGTTGAGTTATTTTCTAAGAGCCAGAGAACGGTGGTGCTGGGACTGAAGTGAGACAGCCCGGCTCTAGAACAGCCTCTTCTGAATGCCTGTACCTACTGCTCCCCCTGCCTACTGCTCCCCTCCAACCTCCCCCAGCTCCTCACAAAGCCCCCAGCACACTTCCTACATGGACCTGGTGCACAGAAGGGCTAGGAGATGGCTGATGCAAACACAGCAAGCTGAATTACAGGGAATTTGCCTGGAGCGCCCTAGAACCTGTTGAAGCAGGTAAATCCCAGTTCCAAGATCTTACAAATAACATTACACAGAAAATGAAAGAAAAACGGCTTGGAAGCTTCTCAATATTTCCATAGGTTATCTGTTTGATAAACGGACTTCTAAATAAAAACACTATTAAGGATGGTGAATTAACCATTAAGTGCAAGAGTCTGGAGTCAGAGCTCCAATAAGCTTTGAATCCTGGTTCTGCCACTTAATTCACAGTGTGACCATGGGCAATTGAACCTCTGTGCTCCTCATTTTCCTCTCCTGCTTAAAATGTGGATAATTAATAACTCTATCTGAGAGGACTGGTGAGAATTAAAGGGGATCATATATATAACACACTTAGCATACTGAAGCTTGGTACGCAGTAAACATACACTAAATGGTAGCTATGACCAGACCAGTCAATCCTAAAGGAAATCAACTCTGAATATTCATTGGAAGGACTGATGCCGCAGTTCCAATACTTTGGCCACCTGATGCGAAGAGCCGACTCATTGGAAAAGACCCTGGTGCTGGGAAATACTGAGGACCGGAAAGAAGGGGGAGACAGAGGATGAGATGGTTGGATGGCATCACCAACTCAATGGACATGAGTTTGAGTAAACTCCGGGAGAGATAGTGAAGTACAGGGAAGCCTGGTGGGTTACAGTTCATGGGGTTGCAAAGAGTCGAACATGATTTAGTGACTGAGCAACAACAATATGATGATTAGGATATGCTTGACTTCTCCTGAAAAAGTGGTTCCTCTATTTCAAAGTAAAAAGTAGACTTAAGGACTCAGCACTGTACCATCGATAAATCTGAAGGCATTGATCCAAACAGAAGGGAAAATGAAGAGCAAACTGCACCAGTTCCTAACCAAAAGGCGAGAAGAAGTAATCTGCCTCCAGTTCCAGGGCTTTCATCCCAGGATCGTTTGTCCTCTTAGCATAGCCCCATCACGTGTGCCTGCACAGCAAAGCCCCTGGTGGAAAACACACAGAGACAAGTTCACAGGCACTCGGGTTGTGTTACCAGGGACACAGGGATCAAATAACCAACGCTTAAAGCCCAGAAGTTCATGTTCAAGAAGAGGTGTCAATGCCGAACTCTGGCACATCCATGGACCTTAATTAAGCCCCAGACTCTTCCTCAGGGCAGGGTGGCAGGAGGTGTCTATTTTTCCATTGATTCTCAAAGAAGAGCTGGTGGTGCTGAGGAGAGTGGGTCTGGGGAAGAGAGGAGGACAAGCACTGTCCACCTATCTATACTCATTCTCGGGGTATCCAGGGAGAGAATCTGAATTCCTGGGTGAACAGCTGACAGCTTCCTGAGAAGCCCACACAGAGAGGGCAGGTGGAGGGACAGAGTCATGGGCAGTACTTCTTTCTTGGGGTAGGCCTTCCCCCAAGGATGACTACAAGCTTTAAAGAGCAGCACCACACAAAAGCTCCCGGAGATGGTGCTGCTCATTCTTATAATCTTTCTGCAAGTTGGGCAGCCAGGGTCACCATCATCAAGTGGCCAAGGTAGGCTGAGCCAGACCCTCGGACGTTAGGACTCAATGAAAGGCTTAGTTTCTTGGGGGTGGCACGGGGGGCACCGCAGCAGCTTCCTTTTCATCTTTTCCTTCTAAACCGTGGGCTTCTCAACATCTAACTTCCCCTCTCCCTGTCCTTATCTCTGCCAACAGACTAAATGCTGGGCCTTTAAATAGGGAAGGTCTTTCAAGAATGGTCTAGGGGAAGAATCATTGAGAAACTTCCCACAGGAAATGCAAGGCTGAGAGGGAAGAGTAAGGGCTGTGGGGGCAGGTGGTGTGAGGGTGGGAATCCCTACCACTCCACCTCACTTCCATTTGAAAATCATTTGAAAATCACTCTCATTTGAATATCAGACCCTTTTGTTATCCTAAAGGGTCTCGGTAAGGACTGTATGACTCTATGTCTATAAAGGGCCAGGCGCCATCTCAGGCACCTGGAAAGTGCCCTTGACACAACAGCAAGTATTAATACTTTCTGAGTTTGACAAAACAGCAGAATTAAGGAAAGGAGTAGATGACCTAAGGTTCTGGGCAGTTATATCTGCCTTTTCCAAACTAAAACTAACCAGGACCAGGAAGAAGGATGCCAGGGCTTTGCTTAATTCAAATACCCAAAGCCAGCTCACTTTCTCTCCTTCTCCCCACCCTCTTGTTTTGGTTTTAAAAAAAGAGGGGAGCATGTCCCCTAAATATATATTTTTAACACATAAATATTTATTTTTTAAATACAAAATGAAAACCATCATTTCTGTTTCTAGCTATAAAAGCAATTTGTACTCAATGTAGAAATGAAAGAAACAATAAATAGGCAAAACTTCAAACTAAATAAAACCTCCCCAAATTAAAAATAAAACTACCAAATGATCTAGGAATTCCACTTTGAAGAAAATGAAAACACTAACTTGAAAAGATAGCTGGACCCACGTGTCTGTTGCACCATTATTTATAACAGCCAAGATATGGAAACAACTTTCCATTAACAAATGAACAAATAAAGAAGTTGTGTACATAAACACACACACACACACAAACATTACTTGTCCACGAAAAAGAAAGAAATGGTGCCATTTGTGACAACATGGATGGATCTTGAGGGCATTATCTTAAGTAAAGTAAGTCAGAGAAAGACAAATACCATATCATCTTATTTATATGTAAGAATCTAAACTGAAAACAACAACAAACCCACTGAGCTCAGAGACCAAGAGAACAGACTGGCGGTTGTCAGAGGCAAAGCAGGGAGGGAAATGGCCGTGAGAGCAGCCAAACACACAGACTTCCAGCTATAAAATAAAAAAATAAGTCACGGGGCACAATATACAGTATGGCAACTATAGTTAAGAATAATTTATTGCATATTTGAAAATTACCAAGAGAATAGAGTCTAAAAGTTCTCATCACAAGAATAAAATTTGTAACTATATATGTTAACTAGACTTATTATGGTGGTTATTTTGCAATCGATATTAATATAAAATCATTATGTTTTACACTTGAAATCAATACAATGTTATAAGTCAATTATACTTCAATAAAACAAAAAACTTAGCAAATGAAACAACTGACAAAGGATTAATTTCCAAAATATACAAGCAGCTCATACAAGTCAATACCAGAAAAACAAACAACCCAATCAAAATGAGGGGAAAAACCTAAAAAGACATTTCTCCAGAGAAGACATACAGATGACTAATAAACACAAGCAAGTATGCTCAACAATTTTTGCTCATTATTAGAGAAATGCAAATCAAAACTACAATGAAGTATCACCCCACATCAGTCAGAATGGCCATCATCAAAAAGTCTATAAACAATAAATGTTGGAGAGGGTGTGGAGAAAAAGGAACCCTCTTGCACTGTTGGTGGAAATGTAAATTGATACAGCCACTATGGAAGACAGTATGGAGATTCCTTTAAAAAATTAGGAATAAAACCACCATATGACCCAGCAATCCCACCACTAGGCATATACCCTGAGGAAACCAAAATTGAAAAAGGCACATGTACCCCAATGTTCATTGCAGCACTGTTTACTATAGCTAGGATATGGAAGCAACCTAGATGTCTATTTACAGATGAATGTATAAAGAAGCTGTGGTGCATATATACAATAGAATACTACTCAGCCTAAAAAGGAACACATCTGAGTCAGTTATAATGAGGTGGATGAACCTAGAGCCTATTATACAAAGTGAAGTAAGTCAGAAAGAGAAAAACAAATACTGCATAATAACATATATATATAGAATCTAGAAAGATGGCACTGATGAAATTATTTGCAGGACAGCAATGGACAAAGACATAAAGAAGAGACTTATGGGCACAGAGGGAGAGGAGGGAGGAGAGGCTGGGATGTATGGAGAGAGTAATATGGAAACTCACATTACCATTGTAAAACAGATAGCCAAGGGGAATTTGCTGTTTGACTTAGGTAACTCAAACCGAGGCTCTGTAACAGCCTAGAGGGGAGGGGTGTGGAGGGAGGTAGGAAGGAGGCTCAAGAGGAGGGCACATATGTATATCTATGGCTGATTCATGTCGATGTTTGGCAGAAACCAACACAATACTCTAAGGCAATTATCCTTCAATTAAAAAACAACTAAGAACAATGAAACAAAACCAATCTGACGAAAGGTACCACATATCGTTGACTGGTTCAGAACCTGTGCAGGTACATATACGCATTCATATGTATTTATTTTGCCCATTAAAATGGCACTATAACCTACGTACTTTTTTATTCTGCTTTTTTTTTTTTAACAAAGTGGTTTATTATAAAAATATTCTCATGCCAGTAAAGTTTATCAGCAGCAAGATTTTAATAGCTGCACTGCAGGCCGTGGCTGTGCAACAGTTACCAAATCGTCACCACTGTTGGGCATTTAAATTATTTGTTATGATAAGTAATATTGCGATGAAAGTTCTTCCATCTTTGCAAATACCTGCGATTATTTCCTTATGATAAATAGTAGGAGTGCAATGACTGAGTCAAAGCACTAGTCCATCTGGAGGCTTCTGACACCTATTTCCATACTATTCCCAGCAAAGGTCATGCTGCTTCAGAATCCCACCCACAGAGGGCCATTCTGACCTCACACACAGACCTCCCCTTCTTCCTCTCTTGGGTATATGAATTTTGTTGCTTCTGTCAAACAAGTCCATCAAACCACTGAGACAAAAACGGGGTAGATCGCATCTAGGTTCAAATCGTTGTTCCACAGTAAATGAGAGCTCTAAGAGGAGCTGGCCCTGAACCACTGCACTGTTTCAGAATAAGGGGGTGGTGAGAGAAGGGAGGGGAGGTTTGTTCTGCCTTAGCCTCTTCTCCTGAATTGAGAATCACTGGCTTCCTCCAGTCCATCAGTCAGCAAGCTGAGTCTGAACACTGAATTACAGCAAGGGAATGAATGAGCTTATACACAGTAGGGACACATGCTGAGAGCAAACAAGCCCAGTCACCCCCATCACACCTCGGCTGCGCCTGACACAGGAGATGCTCCGGCAGGTACGATCTCCTTAAGAGGGAATGTTCCTCATGTCCTTTTTTTAAAGGGGAGATAAAAGGATATATGATAAAAAAAAATAATAATCTGGGTTGGAGGCTCAAATATTCATCATGAGGATTTCAGCTAGTGAAAAAGAAGCATTCTCCTACTCCCAACGGGCAAGAAGGGACAGCTGGCGTTTTGGAGCTGGCAAATTGTCCTGAAAGATCAATGTTGTCTCTGTATTTGATAGACTGATCTGGTCTAACGTTTATTTGTTGGAACAGATAATGTAATATTCAGGCCATCAGTGTGTGCACACATATGCTGTTTTCCCTTAACCCCTTTCCCTCCGTGAAGCTTTCAGAATCTGAATGCCTTACCCGCTAACTGGACCAGGGGCAAAGGTAACGTCAAATGATGTGGCTTCCTCGGGGAAAAGAGACAGGACAAACAGTCTTCAGGAACTACGAGTTACCCAAAATTCTCTTGAAACTAAGAAAATGGAGTCCTTCCCCAATTGCCTTCTACCATCTCCCCAGTCAGAATCTCTGCCTGCTTATAGAGACCACAAAGAAAGGCTTGTTTTGATGTCTGCAAGGGGCAGGGTTACTGCTGTGGAGCCTCAGGGCTTCCACTGGTATCTGGGTTCCTGTGCTGGACACTGGGAGCGGGAGAGGGAAGCTCAGAGCACTGGTGTGCTCTGCCCATTAGCAGAGGCAGTGAGCGCCCTGGGGGAATTTCCACTGGGGTACAGCTGTTGCTTTCTGGGTAAAATGTGGTACGTGTGGGCAGAGACGAGCTCAAGAAATGAGTTGCCTAGAGCCAACTCATTCTGCAAGCTGCTCCTCAGAAGATGACAGACTGTCGGTGTGTTTTGCAATTGCTCAGGGTAGGGGGCAAACTCCTGGTGGTTTCGCCCCAAAGCCTAGGGTCATATGTCCTTCCAGAATAGCAGCGAGATGAGTGAAAAGTAGAAATAGTTAATATTTACTTAGGGCTCATTACAAGGCAGGTCACAGAGAGCTCTGCACTCATTAGCTCAATTCCCCACCAGAAACCACCGGCAGATAAGGAGCACAGATACGTGAATTTGGTGTTCTGGAAAATCACAGAAAATCTTCCAGGACGTTTTTCACTCTGGGCCTACCCCCAACTCACCTCCTGCCCTCATCTCCAGAAGTACAGGGCCAAGTGCTGTGTTTACTTGAGAGGTTATGTTGCCACAAGGAATAGCCCAAATTCCCTGATAGGCCATATCCAGGAAAAGAAACAGGCTCATGCGCCACTTTGAAACTGCACGGGGCGTAAGGAGAATAACTTTAAACTAGCCTTCCTGTTGCCGATATGTTGTGTTCAGATGGACTCAAAACTAGAGGAACATGCTTTCAGCAAGTGGTAGCATCAACTTTCCAAAGGACCTGTGTTCTAAAGGATCGGGTGCACTATGATTAACTGAGGGCCATACCTTGCAAAAATAGTTTCTTTGACATGATTTATGGAAACAACTACTTACAAAGGATCTGAATTTGAGAATGGAGTGGCTAAAGATAGAGTGACTATTTACTTAAGAACTGGCATGGCTAGGTCACCATCCAGAGAGCAAAGAATTTGTCTCTATTTCTAGGAAACTTCAGGACATTCTGGCCTGATACAACTGGTGATGAGTCTACAAAAATTCAGTTGCTATGTGGATAATTTGGTCAAGTATTTCAGGCAGGTGAGAAATTATCTTGTACATCTTCTGTGTTAATGACTACCTCTGGATAAAGGAATTCTTAACTCATGAACAAACAAGTTTTGGGGTTTTTTTTTCCCCAAAACCAAAATGGTTTCATTCAACAAATACTTATGAAGCATGTATGGTGAGCCAGGACTGCTAGGGATACTATGTGATATATAATATAGTATGATGCTTACTCTCATGGGATTTAGAGTGTCTTGAGGAGAGATGGACAACAAGTGAGTCAGTTAGGAGGCAACATAAGATTTCAGAGGAAAAGTGTTATAAAGAAAATAAAACAAGGAGACAGTGATGGTAGACAGTGATAGGTGGGGTTTGGAAGGGTCAGGGCAGGCCACCGTGTGTGAGGATCAGGGAAGATCCTTCTAAGGCAGCAGGAACAGGTGTTGCTAAGGTTCTGAGGCAAGAATGAAGTGTGTTTTGTATGAGAAACAGAGTAAGCATAGGAGCATGGCAAGCAAGGGAGATGGTCACATGACGTGAGGCAGGAGAGGTCAGGTAAGGGTCACACAGGCCAGGATAGACAGTTGAGATTTTATTCTGTGTTCAACTAGAAGGCACTGGAGAGTTCTAAACAATTTCCTGAATCTGAAGCATTGCTAAACATTTGATGTACTTATAGAATTAAAAAAAAAATAACCCCCACTGAAAAATCTCAAAGGTGAGTGCCATTTCCCAAGTAGGGGGAAGGAGGGGTGGGGCACAAGTTCTACTTTCTGCAAAACTGATTGCTCAGAAATCTTTTTCAATGTATTTTATGTGCTTACTCATTCCTATAAAAAACAAATCTGTATTACTAAGTTCTAGGCACCGTGCTGGGTGCTGAGGAAATATGATGGAGAAGACATCATTGGCCCACAGAGTATGAGACAAATAACCAGGCAATGACAACACACTGTGATTACACCCTATGCGGGGGTGGGTACGTGCTTCCCTAATACACAGGGATTCTCTACACAGTCTAGGAGAGAGAATAGGGGCGAGCAGGGAGAATCATGGAAGGTTTTCCGAAGGAAATGACCTCTGAAAGAGAATAACACAACCTTCTCCAGAGGTAAAAAGGCACAGGGCAAGGTTGAGGAAGTGAAACAAGTTCAGTTGGCCCAAGTGCAGGGTTTAAACAGGGTCAAGCAGGGGTGTATCACCCAGGGCCTCTCAGTTAATAAGGATTCTGGAGTTTATGGTATCAATGGTGCGGGAGGGGTATCAAGACTGTAAAGAAGCAGGGGAGTTCAGGTTTGCACATCCCAAGGGTTGTAGTATAGAGCATGAGCTGGAGGGACCAGTCAAGGGTAAAGAACACCAGAAGGTCTAGGGCTAGGGTGGAGGCAGGAGGGACAGACACAAATGCGCTGGTATGAGAGAGCCAGAAATGACAGCCTAGATAACTGATGCCTCGCTGATGGCTCAGTCAGTAAAGAATCTGCCTGCAACGCGAGGCCTGGGTTTGATCCCTGGGTTGGGAAGAACCCCTGGAGGAGGGCATGGCAGCCCACTCCAGTATTCTCGCCTAGAGAATCCCCATGGATAGAAGAGCCTGGTGGGCTACAGTCCATGGGGGTCGCAAAAAGTCAGACGCAACTGAGCAACTAAGCACAGCACACATGATTGATGAGAAGTCAGTAAAAGAAGTAAAGGAAGCTGGCCAGGTTTCCAGGCACCCGACCGAGAGTGGTAAAATACACGGAAACAGGAAACGCAGGATGAGAGGAAGCATTTGAGCATGAAGTCGGCTGGTGCTGGGGCTTGGCAGACAATTGGACACATGGGTCTAAGGCAGACACATGGGAACAGGCAGAAGATCAGGATATAGAGAGTCTTCAGCATGCTGGTGGCAACTGGAACCACAGAAAACGATGTGCTCCACTGAAGAGTTAAGAAGATATCATTTTTAAGAGAAAAGAAACCCTCAGAAGAGACAGGCAGAGAGCGAGCAAGCAAATCAAGAGAGTGTGGTGCCACCCAAGACAAGCCAAGAGAGGACTTTAAACAGAGGGGTCCATTGACCATGTCCCATACTGCCAGCAATGAAGCAAGGCGGGGGCTGAGAAGGATCCTCGAGGTTTGACAGGGCAGACGCTGGTGACCTGGTAAGAAGCAGTGTCAGCAGGGTAGCTGGGGACAAAGCCCAGGCTGAGAGGGGAGGGTGGAGTCGGGGGAGGAAGTGGAAACAGGAGAGATGCCTATATTTAGTCTCAAGAATAGGGATGAAAAAAATTCAGCACAGAACTTTCCCCACATTAACAAATCAAATGTGAAATTTCCAAACACTGGAAGTAACTCCAGATTTTAAAAAATGGGAAATAAAAGGGCTATTTGGGGGCAAATTGCCTGAGGCAAGAAAAGCTGAAGAAACCTCAAGATGTCTCCTTCTGAATCCTTTTGGAGTGGCCACCTTACAGCCTGGAGGTAAGGACCCTGCCTCCCTCCTTGTGAACTTTGCCCCAGGTAGAGGGGAGGTGATGCCAGGAAACCTGACTCCAATCACAGCTCACTGTCTGTTCTGAGTCGCAAGGGCAGTGTGCAGGGGAGGGATCATCACCAGAAGATGAGAAAGCATCACACATGGTCATGGTCTGGTCTGAGAAGCTGACACGACTACTGCTTACACTTGGGGTCACACAGCTCTCTCCTTGCTGCCTCACCTGCTTATCTACCCAACAACTATTTACTAAACACCTCCATGATGCTGGGAAAGATTGGATGCTGAAAAGCAGTAAGGTCCAGCCCAGTGAGGAAACTTAGTATCTAAACAGATTATTCTGCAGTTAGTTAAGGGGGGTGTGGTGGGCTCAGCATCCGGGAGTCATAGGATGCATTTCTTGGTCTGCCCTATGCACACTGCGTGACCTATCACAGGGGAGATAATCTTTCTGAGCCTCAGTTCCCCCATATGAAAAATGAGGTCATAGCAGGCTGCCTCCTGGCTTGTTGTTTAGTCATTGGGTCCAACTCTTTTGCGACCCCATGGACTGTAGCCTGCCAGGCTCCTCTGTCCATGGGACTTCCCAGGCAAGAATACTGGAGTGGGCTGCCATTTCCTTCGCCAGGGGATCTTCCCAACCCAAAGATCAAATCCATGTCTCCTGCACTGCAGGCAGATTCTCTACTGCTGAGCCACTACGGACACAAAGGGGGCTGATAGTGAGAAAATGTGAACATCTCACTCAGCTCACTGGCACCACTGGAGCCCTGGAAGGATGGTGGCAGCTGTACTTGTGTTAATGACAGAAATCTAATGACAGAAATTGGCCCTGGCTACTTTGACAGCTTGGGAAATCTGTGTAGTCAAGGGCAAAGGGTCAGGGAAGGCTCTCCAGGGAGCTCGCAGTGGATCCTGTGAGGGCCAGCAGATGTCAGCAAGTGCAGGTGGGGTGGGGGACGCCAGACAGGGGGAACTGCAATCTCCTGCCTTTCTACATTACTCAGAAAGTTGTTAACCCCACACAATAAGCATGATGCTGTTTTTTTTCTGGTTGCTGATTCCACAGGAAAGGCACAAAACTTGGACTCAGAAGGTCCAGGCTTGGAGGGCAGACTTCCAGCTGAAGACTGCCACACCCATGTGAACAGGCCACCCAGCCCTCTCAGCCTCAGCTACTCTCATTCACAAAATGTAGGCGCTAGCTGCCCTCATTCCTCAGCGGGTCAGTCCTTATTTATCAAATACCTACTAACAGCACTGCCAAGTGTCAGGGACACAGCCACGAACCAGAAACGGGCATGGGTGTGAGGTATGGTACAGTTTAGTGCAAGAGTCAGAGGAGTAAATGGGCAACTAGAATACAGTGTGCGGAGTGCTGTGATTGGAGTCAATGCAAACATCAAAGGAAACAGGCTCGGAAAAGCGGGAAGCCCTATCAGTGTATTTTTTAGTACTACTCTAACAGCGCCAGCCAGATTCTAAACCTCCTGGGAAGTCTTCTGAACTTGTAGTCTGCTGATGGCACCTTGTTTTCAAGATAGCTATGAGTCCATGTGCACATAAAATGCATGTATATGTCGACTCTCTACACGCTGTCATGGGCAGGCTCTCAGCCTGGTCATCAACTGTGACAGAGCATCTTGGCATTTGATAAGGCTTGCCCACATTGGGTAACATTATGGTTGGTGATTTCACATACATTTCATGGACCCAAACCCTACAGGCTTGTGATGCCGTCTGATATGCCGATTCTTTCATTCAACACCCACTTCGTGGCAAAATGTCAGCCAAGCAGTGCTCTGATAGGCTCAAGGTACAAAGACAAGTAAGAGGGTTCCTGGTCCAAAGGCAATCAGTTTAGTGAGAAAGACACTGGGTGATAATGTGAAGAGGTGTTATGATTAATGCTATGCTGTATCCAACTAGAGTGATAGTATCATCTGTCACTTAAACCAGGACTGTGAAAGAGGGGTGAAACTACTCAATTTATACCTGGACTATGAACATGAATTGACTATACAGTCCTTAGACAGAATACAGAGGTCCAATTTTTGCTCAAAGTAATGGCAGATAAATGTCGGAACCAAAGCAAATTGATACTGTAGCCTGATTCAACGTAACTAATATTTTTGCTCTCCAGGAAACTAGTTACCCCCTGTCAAGCTTCCTCGCAATGTACTATATCTTTTGCTTATTGGACCCTAAAGGCATTTGTGGATTTCAGGATTATGAGCTGAAAATTGCATAAGGATGATAAAGCACTTAGATGCTTTTTTTTTTTTTAACGGCAGAAATCTACATTATGGTATTTTAAGTTCCCATGCCATTTCTATGCTTCTGCCTAATGACCTGCCATTTAGGTTTATGTTAAACGCTCATCTAAAGGATTTCCCTCCTCAGGCTCCAAAATGAACAGTCTTTCTAAACGCTTTTTAATATTAGCATTTAAAATCATGCTCCAAGTTACCCTAGGGCTAATTCAATTTAATTTCTCAGTTTTAGACTCACTCTCTATATATCCAACTGCAAAAGGGCTTCTAGTTTAATGTATGTAAGCATGGAGGTGACATTCCCAGAAAGACGAACTGGGGGAAGGACTAAACGTGTGTTGGAGACATCCACAGGTTACAGAGTTTGGAAGTCACTCCCTTGCCAGCAGAAGTAATTTCCCAGGTGAAATTCACTTTAAAGGAAAAGTCCCATAGGATGAAAGCCCACCATTTAAGAAGTAAGCTTATGTTTATAAATATACAAGTAGACTTGATGGCCTGATAGGTTGATAATCAGATTATCTGTAATTGACTAAGCAGCAGACATCTCACTACACAGATGCCATGACTTTTCATTTTTCTTAAGGGACAAATGGATAGCCAATCTTTGGCTTAGAGATGACACATATCTCATAAAGATGATTCTGTTTTCTTTTACAGGTCATATTTCAGATGAGAAATTTAAAAAGAGAGGGGGAAAAAAAGTCAAAGTTGGTTAAAAAAAAAATTCCTTATGCCAGTTCTCTCCCAAACCTAAGAATCAGAAAAAAAACCTAAGCCTGTTTTTGCAAAAAACAAAGTACATCAAGTATACTAGAAAGTATACAGAATTGCAGGACCAGGTATGTACTAGGAATCCTCTACCTTTTGGTGTCCATAATCCTTCATAAGAGGAAGTGTATAATTTTTTCAGCCTCTTCTAATAAACACTAAAAAATTGGTAAAAGGAAAAAAAAAAAAAAAGCTGTTCTCCTAAAACATTTCTGAAAACACATATTTTCAAAAGAAACCTATCATGCAAAGCTGCAGTATGGCAGACACCCTTTCTTCATGACAAGATGACAGCAAACAGGTTTTCCCTTAGTGTCACCAGAGCACCACAGTCCCTAAGCATCTTGCTTAATGCATCCTATGGGTTACTTCTCATGGTGTTTATCAATCCCTCTATTTATAAATTCTGCCAGCTGTAAGCGCGACCCTATAGGCCTGAACTTTTCCTGGTTAAAATAATACAACCACTGAGGTCACTTGTGAAGCACTAGAAAGTAAGAGCTAGCTCTTATGTCACCTAAATAGCCATAAACAGGAGAGAGACTCTGGGGCTCCTTTTACATAGGAAAGGAAAATCTTTTTAAAGAGTTGGAGGAACAGATGTATTCTGAGCACATGGGTTCTCTGGCATTCTTCCTGTAGCTCTGTATCAAATTTGAAATGTAGTTAAATCACAGGTTTACACTTAAGCTTGCTTATCTCTGATAATGGACTTGGACACATATCAAAGAACCTGCCCAGGGGCACTTATCAGTCCCTGACAGGTATGAGGCTTAAGAGTTCAATATAGTACTTCATTGCTCACTTGTGTAGAAACTCAGATGTAGTGTATCAGCCAGTATTTAGATAAGGGCTCCAATTACCTGTGATCCTAGGTAATCCTATATTGCTCCAAGGTTGCCTGTTTATAAACTATAGATTTAAAATACTCTTATGATGGATAATTCATAGCCAGGGGCTAGAGGTCTACCTCTGTATCTATAAATAAAACACGAATATCCTAAAACTTGTTTGGAGAATGGGGAGGTTTCTCCCTTTGATTTTTATATTAATTTATTGCTCTGAACGGATATTACCTCAGTTGATAAGATTTCTGAACATTATAAAAGGGTATCAATATTAATGCACAAATAGGGAATAGTAAGTCTGTCTTCCCACGGACCCCCTCTTCAGAAGTAACCATCGTTATGAGTTGCTTGTATTTCCTTCTGGAGATATGAACGTGAACATACAAGCTTATGTGTGCGGATGTGCCTGCATGGGCACATGTGTATGACTCCCCCTTCTTTAAAAAAACGAATAGTAGCAAGTTTTTACATTGTTCTGAACACTGCTTGTTTTCTTTAATATATCCTGCAGACTGCTAGCTCCAACAGTCCCTAAAGCCTTGCCCCTTTCTTCTTTTCAGTGGCTCTATAATATTTCACTGCAGATGTGGATCTTACCCAGCTACACCTTTACCAAAGAACATCCAGGTTGTTTCCCATCTTTTGCCTTCTAATGGAACAGAATCTCAGAGCTGGAATAGGACAGGAAAGGCACTGTTTAAATACTGACGTTTTGTCCTACTTACTGCCATTTTTTCTTTTAAAACACAATGCTGCCTAAACAACATGGAGAGAATGTTTAGAAGAGATGGATGACAGCCTCCCTGGTGCTACACACAGGAAGATGAACCCTCTCCTCTCTTCTAGAGCTAACGGCTAGTTTCCAAAGCTGAGGAAGTTTTGGTGTTGCCCTTGAGCAGAAGCTGAATCCTGGAAGGAGAAGGTATTTAGCTTTGCCAGAACCCAATTCATCCTGTCAGGCAGAACAGACTCAGCATCCAAGCCGCCTCCACCAAACAAAAATTCTCTGTAAGGTAAAACCTCTTAGTTTAGGGAGCCTAGTGCAGAATCTAGGTCAAGGTCTTCCCTCCCTTCCACACAGTGTCTTGCAGGAATCTCATCCTATGGGGGCTCTAATTTTGGACTTATACAAGCCTTAGGAAAAAAAAAAAATCCCAAACTCCCAAACAACAAGTTGGGGAGAAGTTTCTGGAGCTGAAATGCCTGGACTCTGAGCAAGTTATTTAACTTTTCCACAGCTCAGTTTCCTCTCTATAAAATGGGAAAACAATACCTACCTCAGAGGTTGATTGTGAGGATTAAGTAAAACAACACATAGGTAAATTGCTAAGCAAAGTGCCTGAAGTTAATAAAAAATCAAGAAAATGGTAATTACTATTAACAAAACAATCCAAAGGCACTTCCTTTTTTTGGAAAAACATCTTAGCCCCATCTTAAAAATACATCTGTTGTGAGTTTTGGCCCTGGGGTGATGCTGCAGTCTTCTGACTCCTCTTTCTCCCAGGCCTCATGTTTCTTGCACAAACTGCAGAATGGCTTGCCATTTCTTGAACATTCAGTATCTTTGCCTCCTTTTATGTGTCGGAGCATTTTCGATGGCCTACAAGGTCTCCTGTCTTCACATGGGTAACTTCACTTCCCAAGATGCAGCCCACAGGAATCCAGGATTCCTCTGGACCCCACGGTGTCCTGAGCCTACCTCCCTCACAGCACTGCCAGGCCACCTGGAAGGGACCTGGGAGCAAGTCTTCTCAGGAACGGAATCCTAAATTCCAGGCACCCAGCACAGTATTAGCACACCATAGCTACTTGGCTTGCTGAATTCAAACGAACCCCATGGTGACAAGGATTTCTATCAGCCTGCTTCATTTCCTCAATAAAACATAATCTGTGCCTCTGGTATGTTCTTTTAATCAACACAGGTATCTGCACTACTCTTATACTTTTATACTCTTAAAACTTTAATTTAGAGTCACTTGTCAAAGCAGGGCTGAGGCGACACAGGACAGCCTTCTTCTAAAAGAGCTCCTGCCTTCCCATCATCTCTGCAACCAAAAAACCACATGCTTTGTCAAGGTTGATCTCCTCTCGACACCAAAATACAAAGGGCCTTTCAGTACTTTAGCTTAGCTTTTACTCTACAGTCAGTCAGAACCAGTGAGAGAAACAGCTGCATGACTTATACGCTGGATAAAACTGCTAGCCAAGATGTAGTCTACTGTCCTATTCAAAATCATTAATGCAGAGATTCATACGCCAAATTAATATCAAAACTTGCAACTCAATGAACACGTATGCTTTCTTTGAAGAGAAAGCTGAATTATACATTCTGTCATATTTTTCCCTTCTTCATCATGGCTGCTAGATACCTGAGGGTACTCGGAGGGTGAATAACCCCCTTCTTCATTCAGCCTTGGTTACGCCGCCATTCTTCAGTCTAAGTTTACTCTACTGTGTATGTATTTTGGGAAGGAGTAACGAGCCTCCTGTTTTGTTTCTCACCAATGCTTGGAGGATACGTGTCAGCAAACACCTGACACATGGAACACACCTGCCTGCACTGTCACCCAACTGTGCTCTAAATGCACAAACATCATACGAACTTGTTGGCACACAAGGACCTGAAATAAAAAACAAATGCCTGCACTCAGTGAAGGCTTACGAGTCGTGAAAAGCTGGTTTTAGCTGGCAATAGGAGCCAACTTATGTAACGGCTGCTACAAAGATTTCTGAAATGGATATGATGCCCAAGTCGTAAAGCTCTCCTTTGATAAGTATACCGAAATCTCTCCATTCTTTAGGGGCATCGTTATACCTTCCAAGCAAGAAATGGGAGGGAAGGGGAAAAACTGGAGAGGAAGTTCAATCCCTGAATCACAAACTTAACAGCATACCAGAACTGCGATCAGTAGGTTCTGGGATGGTGTCGACACCAGAGATGGACTGAACTGCAAACACCCTGCTGCCTCCTCTTCAATTGGAGGAAAGTGTAAGTGACAACAGATGGTCAGCTTCTGAAGAAGAGCTTTTATTGTTGTCTTTAAAGGGCAGAAACGAGCAAATGTAAGGAAATCTCACGACTATGAAAAATCACTGCTTACCTGAGATTGGAGGTTTATGGAATGCTTAAGGAGAGACGAGCACTTCTGCCAGCATACTTGCAGTCTAACGAGTTCGCCCTAGAAAGTTAGAAACTTTGGAAGAAAGGAGGCATGCTCTGAAACTGCATTCCCTTCCTCTCCCTTCCTTGCAAATGGGAGAAAACAGCCAGTGTCTTCCAGCCAAGGATGGGCTGTATCAGCCTTATCTCCCAGTATCTGTCAGAGCTCCAGATCCGAACTGTGGCTCACATCCAGGCTACAAACCACCGCCAGAAATGATTAGTCTCTCTCCTGTGCCCATGACTGATCCTCAAGACGACGGGAGACCTGCGGGCCTGAGGCTCACACAGGTCTCTTTTTAACATCCTGGCTCTGCTTCCTGCCAGCTCTGTGACCTTGTGGATGTCACTTCATCCACCTGAAACTCAGTTTCCTCATCTGTAAAAAGTGGTTGTTTACTTTGCTAGGTTGTAAGGAAGGTTAGATCATGTAAAATCTCAAGACTAGTGCCTGGCAGTAGCAGATGGCCACTAAACATCTACCCCATTCTCCGAACTCCCTGGAATCCCCCATTTTCGTCTTTTATATTCTCTGTCCTTTGTTACAGTTTATCCCATCTCCTTCCTGTTCTCCTCTCTCTCCCTCCTTCTCTTAAACTTTGGCCTGAGCTCTTTTTTCAGGCATTCATTCACTGCTTCTTATTCTTTTACATCCCTCTTAACTTCGCAAACTTGCCCAGCCCTTGAACTTCAATCATACAGGGAATGGAGGCAAGAGAGGGAGAGCGTGGTGGGGCTGCTTTGTGTGCCCAATCTTGGAAGCCAGTCACCCAATCACCTCCGGAAGAGCTTTTTAAGCATAGAGATTGAGGGTGGGGGGATACTAGAATCTGACTGCCCAGGTTCAAATTCCACCTCTACCCTCAGGTAAGTTAGGCAATCTCTCTGTGCTCTTTCCTCACATGTAAAATTGGGGTGATAACAATCCCTCACGTATTATGTTATAATATAAGTAAATACATGTCAAGAACCTGGTACAGCCATGTTTACTGAGCGTTAGCTACCATCACCACCACCACCATCATCCTAAATTTTATGGAGACTTCACTTCGCATCATTATATTTTCAATCTTTGAGAGCAAAATTTGTTCTCAGGAATATGAATCAGGCCCTGGACGATCAAACTAAGGTGGAATTTTCCAGCACCTCAATGTGATCCTGGCAGAAGATTCAGTTCTTATCCACACTCGTAGGCTTTGGACAACGTCACCACAAGCTGGAGACTGGTGCATAGCTCAGTGAGTTGGCTGCTGGCTGCCCGGCCATTTCTGGCAAGCCACCAGAAGATGCCACCACCCAGGGGCCTGGCCTGAGGAGCTCCCAGAGGCACTGAGCCAGAGGATACACTGTCCCCATGTGTTCAAGGCTCTCACAGAAGAGAAGGGGCCAGCGCTTTAAGGTGCCTTTCCCTCCAATTACTCACATGCTTAGATGCACTCCTCCCAACACTGTCATTAAAACTAATGGATACCGGGCCCAGGCACACCGGTGTTTGCCTCGTGTCCTCTAATGATCTGTAATGGGCTCTGATAATGAAACCTTTTCCCAGAAATTTGTTTTTTAAGTGAATCAATTTTGTCCAGAGCTAAGCAAGAAGATGTTATTTTCTTCATTTTTTAAAACTGTAAACTATGTTCTTCTGGAAGGAGCCAGTCAGTTAACTAGGACTAAAATAAGACATTCTACAACAACCATTTGGACTCAAAAAGCGACATTTTCAGAGGACATGTGAGGAACTATTGGGGACAACAACAAAAAGCAGTATAGATTTGCCTCCTGGCATCTAAGACACCAAATCCTTCACCAAATCCATGTCAGAAAGGCCTGCAGAGTAGACACTTGTGGTCTGGGTCACCTCTCCTCTGGGGACAGTACCCCACCCCACCCCCAGTACTCACAGTCCTTTGCTTGGAGTGTCGACCCTCCTCCTTCCAGCCAGGCAAGGAGGAGCAGGAGACACAGGCCCAGCCCAGCAGAGCATCCCACACTCAGGTCACAGATACTGGATAAGGGACTGGACTGGCGATGCAGTGTGGACCACGAGAAATCAGGCACCATTCAATGCCTGGTTCAAATGCCTCATTCAAACTTTTAAGGAAGGGAGGTTCTCTCTTTTTTCCTGAAGTTGGGCTTTTAAGGAAGTCAGCCCAGCTGGTGGCAACCATCTTACAATCAAAAGGAAAGTGCTTATCTATGAGAAGAGTCAACACAGAGGGAAACTGAGCTGAGGGATGGCAGGAGCTGGGTCCCAATAGCCACATCTGAGTGCCTGGATCCACGCATGTGTGAAGCAGAGGTTCCTTGCTTATCAAATATGTAGGTGAACCAGTAGGTTCCATGTCAGCCTATGAGAGGTGGGCTGAGTTTTCTTTACTTGAATCAAGAATTCTGATTGGTGGATTTGCCTAAGTTGACACATAGGGTCTTCAGTATAATGAATGCCTGTTCACTGAAAAGATGTCAAATTAGGGAAGTTTATCTTAATGCTCAAGTACCAGAAAACATGTGAGGACAGGAATAGTCACCTCTTAAGGAGAACTCAGAAAGACCCTGGATTGATAGAAAAGTAAAGACTCCAAAAGCAAAGGCTGCACAGTAACTTCTACAGTGCATGGTGCCTTGTTACAATGTGTCAGCTAGAGGTAAACAGCTGGGATGCAGTTTCCATCATTCACTTAGGATTTGAGAAAGAGAATGGATGTTACTGATCAGAATGAAAATAAATACCAGGCTTACTTTAGTGAGTTTAGCACAGTAACTGAAGGCTAAACATAGCATCTCTGCCTAAGGAGTAAAAAAATAAGCAGGAATTTTCTGTAAGGCTATGTGATCCCTATTTATACTCTCTCCTTATTAAGCCCACTAAGAGTTTAGCCTGTCCCGATTGTCTCCAGGCTGCTTTCCCCATTCTGAGCTCAGAACTCATCTCTTTCAACAAGGTAAACAGCCCCTGCTGAAAGCTAAAGGTGTCAGAATTTGTCTGATGTGTTTGGTGCTGGATTGTAGCACAGACAAGAAGAATATAACTTATTTTCAGACTGTTTTGCTTACTTTTTACAACAGAAAACTCAAAGCAAGGAAGGAGCAGCAGAACGTTGTAGGGCTTTATGTGACACTTAGAAATGGAAATGGGCCCTTTGTGAAAGAGAATTTGGCCTAAAAAAAAAAAAAAAAAGACTTCCAGATGGTGAGGTCTATTTGACTGTGAAGCAAAACTGTGATGAAAGTAGGGAACGTCTCAGGCAAGTCAATTACACAAGATTAATCAGTAGATGATGCTCCACTGGGATCCAGCTAGCATAGAATTCTGGAATGGGAAGACAACATTTACTAGGCTTTCCCAGCTTTAGCGCCTAAAGAAGTAAAAAATCATATTGACATAAGAAGCAAAACAACTATAATACTGTAGATGAAAAGCATATGTTCAGACAGAGTCAATTATGAGCTGCTCCCCACATGTGCTTGGATTACATTTCTGCCTCTGAGCCTTTCCCTACTGTTCCTCTTGCCCAGAACATCCCAGTCCTTTCTGCCTAAACCTGACAGATCTCGCAAGACCCAGGTTCAAGTGTCAATTTGATCACAAACCCTTCCTTGATCATCCTCTTGGGGAATTCAGCAGCACTTTATCCTGTAGCATCCAGACTTTTTGGTCTTGGTTTACAGTTACGGCATATTTTATATATTAATATGTATGATTATATAGAAGGACTATATTTTCTTATTTTTTCTTTTAACTTCTTTTAAGTCACCATACTGTACTTTATATCCCTGGGACTTAACAAGTTTGTACCTGTTGACCACCTTCACCCATTTTTAAACATGTATGTATATATATATTTATATATACTACTGTATTTTATATTTCTGCAGACTCTTGTTTTAAGGGCACTATCTCCAACTAACTCATCTTTAATGTAATGTGCTTACATATTGAGGACATTCAGTAAACACTGCTGAATGACTAAGGAATATTTTGGCTGCAGAAGACTGAAACACCTCGAACTAGAGGAATGAAAAGGGCACAAGAAGCCACCTCTATAGTGCTGTTCCCACTATCTTCTGTTTCTCTCTGCACACTGGAATGACAGCAACTGGACTTTCTCCTTGTGCAGGAAACATGGCTTCTCACCATTCTGGGGCGGGGATGGGAAAATCAGACTCTAACTGAAAATTTTTTAAGTTTTAAGTGACAGTTCAAAAAAAAAAAAACATGAAAATATTAGGGTGGGTCTGGTTTGGTCATGTGTCAAGATTTCCCACCAAGTAACTCTATAAAAATATCAAATTTAATTATTCAAGCACCCATGTTTTTATTATAACCTGTGGACACCTTTCTAAGATGCAGCACATGTATTTTTCTGCTTTCAAAATCAGAATATCTCAAGCAGAGTTTACTTTATTAAGAAATCAGGATCATAAACGTCAACTAGTGTCTTGGCTGCCACATAGTTGCGGCCCAAGGGCCCGCTGGGGACGAGGGCTGTCTCGCTCCATATGCAGACCTCTGTACTATTACCATCTTCGTGTATTTTTTTCTCCTAAGTGCTCTGTGCCTGGCCTTACCAGTAATTATTAATTTCTGTTCTGTGAATGAACAGAGTGGACCATTACATTCCAAAATGCTAGATGATGAGAAATCTTCAAGCCCAGTTTGTTAGAATTGTGTGCAAAATAAGGTATAAATGTTGGACAGGGCAACTTTAGAAACTGTTCTCCCCTCTGTTTCTGCTGAGAAGTTTCATAGCCCAGTTCCTCTGGCCTTAGATGACTAAGTGGTAGAGGCACCTGCCTCAGGGTCTCCACTCCATAGTGATCACCAGCCAAGGACAGGGTCTAGCAGAAAGCTGGACTTACTCAGTTTTACTCTCAGGAAGTCAGGATGGGAAGCAGAGAATTAGATAGAAGCAGAAGATGAAATTCTGTAAAGAGAGAAGCTATGAGGTAGCACTGAAGTCATGGAAATCCAAAGCTATGAGTGCAGAAGCCATAAAGGGGAAAAAGATGCACACACAAAATGACAGGAAGAGTAAGCCAGGTGTGAGCATCAAGCAGAAACAGTTGGACACAATGAGGGCCAACACATCTGGCAGCTGCAGGTGGTAACGTGGAGTAAAAGCCCCTATTCAGCTTCCTTTTGGTCCTGACCACCCTCTGGGTGGCTTCACCTCTCTGTAGTCCCAGCTCTTTCCAACCTTGCCTTGGTTCCTGGCTTCTGTTTCTCCCTATCATATTCCTCACTCCCCTCAATGACCTGAGGGTGTCCAACCAGGTTAGAAACCAGGTGAAGGTATGGGCTCTCCCGATTACTCAGAGCGCTCTGGGGCTCACTACTACATGCGCCCTGCAACTGGTCTGGGGGAGGGGCTGTGCTGCTCTCTAACTCAGACATGCGGGATCCCTCTTCACCCCATGCCTACCAAGAAGCAGGGCTCAGGACCTCAGTACAACCAACTGAGACATTTTGTGTCCTCAGTTATTTTTAAAGTAACAACTATGCCACTCAGCAGGGCAGGTAACTTCTGCTGAGCACTTATTACATGATAAGAGCCATACTAAGTGCTTTACACGAACTAATTCATTTAATCCTCACAACCTTAGGAGGTAGAGAGTATTATTATTTCTATTAAACAGACAAATTTTGCAGATGTCTAGTAACTTCATGGCAACACAGCTGATAAGCAGTAAAGTTGGGACATGAACTCAAATCTATTTGAGAGCCTACACTCTTAACACTGTGACAGCCTGAATAATGAAAACCTGACTTGTACTGTGGACTTCGTGAAGCGACATGAAGAGGATTCATATCACACACCACTTATGAGAGACTCCTAACATTTCCCTTGAGATAGTTCTGCTCCCCCAAAGCGCCCCACCCAACTGACAACACCCGCATCTATCCTCTCTTGTCTCTCCCCCAGCCTCTAAAACTCTGCATCCAGATGCCCCATTCAACAAAATCAAAGCCTGGCCCTCGGGAGTCCGGACTCCACCTCCAGCTGTGCACAAACACGCACTCTAGTCTCGCAGCTTCCATGTGGAGCACAGGCAGGCCCACAGTGATGCATGGGAAAGAGTTCTGAAAGAATCACATGATCTCCATAGAAAAGGGAACATCTTGAGAGGTGGTGAAATACAGGTCAGCTCACCTGAGTAAAGATAACATGTTCTTTCTCTTCTTTACCACAGATTCTTGTATTTCTCAATGAACCTGGAGTAAAGCTAAGCATGAGGCTGTAGCAACACACATCTAAGGTTCTGCTGGACATCACACCACTCTTCTATTTTGGGGGGCCCCACATACTGATTTCTTGGGCTCAAAAATCACTGTAGATAATGACTTTAGCCATGAAATTAAAAGATGCTTGCTCCTTGAAAGAAGAGCTATGACCAACCTAGACAGCATATTAAAAAGCAGAGACATTACTTTGCCAACAAGGTTCATCTAGTCAAAGCTATGGTTTTTCCAGTGGTCATGTATGGATGTAAGAGTTGGACCATAAAGAAAACAGAGTGCTGAAGAATTGATGCTTTTGAACTGTGGTGTTGGAGAAGACTCTTGAGAGTCCCTTGGACTGCAAGGAGATCCAACCCGTCCATCCTAAAGGAGATCAGTCCTGAATATTCATTGGGAGGACTGATGCTAAAGCTGAAACTCCAATACTTTGGCTACCTGATGTGAAGAACTGACTCATTTGAAAAGACCCTGATGCTGGGAAAGATTGAAGGTGGGGGGAGAAGGGGATGACAGAATGAGATGGTTGGATGGCATCACCAACTCAATGGACATGAGTTTGAGTAGGTTCCAGGAGTTGGTGACGGACAGGAAAGCCTGGTGTGACGGACAGGAAAGTCCATGCGGTTACCAAGAGTCGGATACAACTGAGTGACTGAACTGAACTGAACATACTGATTACATATTCATATTCTAGAGGAGTGTCTTAGGTTTCCGCTGAATATTTTTAATACAGAAGTCCAATGCTTCCTGAGCTATGCCAAGTTCAGTGGGTTACTTGGTGAACTGCTTGTACGAGGCACACCAAGAGTGAAGTGTAAGGCAGAAAACTGGCTTGGACTGTGTTTTGGCCAGGAACATTCAGATCATGGTTAACAGAGCTCTCTATGGCCTGATTCTGAGCAAGCCCTATTCAAAATATCAACTCGGCTCAAGTTCTATTAAGCCTCCCTTTGTATTGCCACTGGAATTGGTTATTAAACTGTACCTTGAAAAGGATAACTCCAGGACCTGACATTTCTTGAAGCAGAAGAAGAGCCTGGAAAAATCATCTGAGTTTGCAAAGAAAAATACTCTAAGAAGAGTTTCTTTCTTTGCAATGATGAAGCTGGGTATTTACTTATGGTCATATTACCTAATTGACTCATACTGAAATTAAAGGCATAATTAATAATTGGCTTGTGAAGCAGAGGAAATTTAACTTAGAATTTCCTAATAGACAAAGACAGAAAAAATAGCCCTCACCCCTACACAGAGATTTGGATGCTGCATGAAATTTTACTAGCAAAACTTCTCTTGACTCACAGCAAGGTCTTCTTACTTATTTTTCCTGGCTACTCTAATTCAGAGATGAAAGTACTACTAATTCTCAAGAACTTTCCTTTTCCATGTAAGGTCACAAAATAAACCTTCAAAATATGAATTAATTTTCAATTTAATAGGACATTTGGTGTAGGACTTTACACAAGAAATTGTTACTGATTTTTGCAACAAGTATGACTGAACTCCTAGCTTTTTGGCAAGAAAAAAAGTACAACTATACTAATAAGAACGTCTGTAAAAGCATCTGCCTACAATGCAGGAGACACGGGTTCGATCCCTGGGTTGGGAAGATCCCCTGGAGAAGGAAATGGCAACCCACTCCAGTATTCTTGCCTGGAAAATCCCATGGACAGAGGAGCCTGGCAGGCTAAGTCCATGGGGTCACAAAGAGTCAGATACAACTGAGTGACTTCACTTCACTTCACTTCAATGAGAAAGTCAGTTAGGGATGGGGAAAAACAATTTAACCACAACATATTCAAATGGTCAAATTCCAATTTTGCATTTCTTTCAATATTTTTTCTCTATATATCATTCTTATGGTGCAAATTTTAAATTTTAGGTCATCTAAGATGTTAGATCTATAGACCTTTGTAAAAAAAAAAAGAATTGGGAACTGTACCATCTTCTCTTTTATAAACCCAAAGCTTGAAAATCGGCAGAGTCTGAGAGGCAGAAAGTCTCCTGGCTAACAGCATAAAAACGCTGGATCATTAAACCAGAACTCCTCCCTACTCCACTCTCAGTAAACTGGACCAAGGCAGACAAGGAAATTACAAATCTAAAGCAGATCTAGAAGATGCAGGAGGGAGATTATTGGAAACCCTGTCTGTACAACATAAACTGCAAAGGCACTTCATTCAACCACAAATATTTCTGAATGAATGACCAGATCACTCACTTATTTACTGCTTAGAATCTGTCTCATTGGCAGTAATGTTCCCCTTATGTCCAAAGCTCTGGTTTTCCCTCATGTGGACTCTGAGAGATTTGAGCAGAGAGTATTGATAAGTCTCTTTACTATTGACTGAACAGAAGGTGTTTATTATGTGTCTGTGGGCTGATGGGGAAGAGACTGTCCCTCAGATCTGGTGGTTCTGGCGGCTCACACTGTGCAGGTAGGCTTCACCAGCAAACACTCAACTGGTGGTACCATATAACCATACGGACACATAAGCTGGAGCAAAGTCTCTGTTACACTGAGATTTAAGAAAGGGTAGAAGCTCAAATAAGAGCAGTCAGTGATATTCCTCTGCTAATAATTATTTAAATTGCAGTCTTCACTTGGGATAGTGCTGGGTCTAACAGCTGTCTGAAATGATCACCTTGTCCGTGTCGGTCACTAACATGTGGACCTTGTCTCTACTGGTTCACTGTGTTTGGAATACCTATGACTCTACTTCTTGATCTTCTGCCAGTTTATTTTTCTGTGACAACCACACATCACAAGTACAGCCATGGATGGCTCAGGGAATAAGTCCCCTAATTCCACTTTCACACAAAGGGTCAAGAGAAGAATGGTAAAGAGGAGGGGTGTGTGTGTGAGAGGCAGGGGCTGCTTCTCCCCCAGAGGGGGCGGAGAGCTGCGTGTCACTCCCATCATGAGGTCTATGCTATAAGGCACAGTGTGTGGAAGGGAGGGGAGGGGAGGGTATAGATTTCCTCCAAGACAGGGTTGAAGCCAACACACTTGAAGATCAGAAATCACTCTCATGCTTCAGCTTTGGATTTCCCAACCTTCAAGCAGTACTCTTCAAGTCTAAATGCTGAAGTTCATGGGCTATAATCATTTCTGTCAGTGATGTCTGATGTGACATGACAACAGCCTTGCCAACCTCCTTCTCCCATTCTATCTTTTGGGTGCCGCTGTCCTCAAATTCTATCCTGCATGTTTCACCTGCTTAAATCGTCAAAGGTTTTGAGTATGGTGGTAAGCAAAATAAACTGAACAGGGCTTTCCAATTTTCTCAAAACCCAAGATGATTTCTCTCTATGTCACTGCTCTAGTCACCAGAAACTACATAAAACACTTATTTTCAGTGTGTCTAATCACAAACGGTGTCACTTCTACCTTTTACAAGAGAAGCTGAAAAGAAGGATAAAAGTACCAAATTATTCCTTTTCATTACAGGAAGCATGTGATCTTACTATCCAGAAGGCAGGGATGGGTAGTGAGGAACACAGGTGCCTTATGCTGTAAGTCTGAGTTTCCAGAGCAACCGCTGATTACGATGGAGTAACTCTAATGTATGTCCATAAAGGTCAGAAGTTAAAGTTTTTCCATTATATATTCTGTTTTAAAAGGGGTCGCAGAGTCAGACACAACTGAGCAACTGTCACCTTCACTATTACTACTTACCATTTCAAGGAAGAGGTCTAACTCAGAGAGGGCAAGTAACTTGCCCAAGTTTACCCAGCTAGGATATAGCAGAGCTAAGGTTTCACTGCCCAGGCCACACTGGCTTTCCCTTAACACCGGATCCCAAGGCTCACTGATGCTTTGTGCGTGACAGAGCCGCTTATGTTATGACAGAGCCCATTTCAGTCTTCAGGTACCTATGTGCAGCCACACATCTCTATATAAATGAAATCACTATTCGTTTGCAGGATCTCTGCCATAATGATAACCATCCACTATGAGAAACATATTTCCCCCCTCAAAAATAGTGTTTCAAAATAGCATTTCCTCAAACTATGGAATCCTGTTTTAAGAGGCTGAAGAGAAGCACTGTAAAACCATCTTCTATGGTCACACACATTTAGGAAATGCAGCCTAAGACATGCCCCTCGGGAGATTCACAATGGACATATTAAAGGCACAGAAGTCCTCTTGTTAAGAATCTGTTGAACTTCGCCCCACTCCACTCTTTGCACTTGTTTCCCATTCCTGCATCAGTCTGGTGAATGGTTATCTACAAGTCTCACATCTTTCCTACATGCTGATGCTGACCCAACACTTTCAGTATCACATACCCTGAGATCTCTTTTTCTGTCAAGACCCAGTGCAAGGGTCTTGATTTTCTTGGGTTACATACACAGTAGACGCACAGTAAGAATATCTATTGGCTTGATTAATTGATGAACCCATCCTGTCACGATTTATGACCAAAAGGCAAGCATTTGCAAAGTAGCTGGCTGGCTTCCTTGAGGAACTTTAAAGGAAAGCACTGGTGAGCTAATTGGATTCCCCTGAGGGCCAAGGGCAGGGCACTCTTAAGCTCCACTACTGTCATCACTGCAGGGACAATCAAAGTGCCAGTGATGACACAGGCTTGGCCCTGAGAGCTTTACATTGATGTATATCCAGATTTTATTCTTGTGGAAGTCCATCAGCCTAAGGCACTGTGACTATGGTTCTCAGACTTGAGGACCACGTGTCAAAACGACCTGCCGGGCTTGTTAAACCACGATTGCTGGGCCCCTCCTCCAGAGTTGTCTATCCTGTAAGTCTGGGTGGGGCCTGAGAACATGTATTTCTAACCAGCTCCCAGGTGGTACCAATGATGGTGGTCGCAGGACCACATTCTGGGAACCGCCGTACTGAGCTAAGACTCTGCCCAGAAAGAGCAGCATGCAGAGACCAAAGCAGCCTACAGTACAAGGTTTTCTAGATTCTTAACTCAGAGACATTAAAAATAAGACCTCAAGGCTGTTTCCAACTAGGAATATGTTCCTAGCTAAGTAAGCATCTGCTTTCCAGACTGACTGAAAAGATTTAAAAGTAGTTCCTGAACTCCAATATGCTTTTAATTTACTTAATTTAGGATCTGGATCTCCCAGTAAGATTCCTCCAAATTATATACATAGGGAGGAGAGAGACAATTCCAGTTCTTAATCCAAATCGAGAAAAACAGCCACTTAGTGTTCCTTCCAAGTCCACTTACAGGCATAATAGTGCTGAAAGCCATGCAAAATCTTAAGCTTACTTCCTTCCCTAAAGGCACTACCAAAAAGTGGAGATTTAAAATGCTTAACACCTACTTACATAGACAAAATACAGCTAACTCCAGAATAAAACTTGTTCATTCATATATTTAATTAAACTCCAAGGTTTCAGCATCTACCACATCATGGCAAATGGGGGGAATTATTTAAGACTATTTAGTAAGATTAATTAGTTTATAGAAGAAAATGCAGGCCCTTTCCATGATTTTAGCTTGTAAAGGGGGGAAGAAAACAATCCATGTGAAGGAAAACACTGTTCCTTTTTTGATTTCCACTCTGTCAGGGACGCCGGCTGAGCACTAAACGGTGTTTGGTCCCCGTCTCCTCCCATACCCCCTCTGCCGACCGGCTGGAGATATCCAAGCTCACAGACAGCCCTGGTGCTTGGGAAAGAAATCCTGTGGGTCATGAAGAGTGAGGCCTGCCTTGAGCAATTTTTTCTGTGGGAAAAACAAACAAACAAACAAACAAAACCGCTAATAACGAAACGCATTTATCCAATAAAAATCGGATGGATCACCAGGCAGGATCGCCACCCTCAACCAAGTGAGATCTTGGCTGGGCAATGGGAAAAGCTGACAGGAAGCCTCTCAGAAAACAAGAATGTGGGTGACATCGGTGACAATCTCTGAAAATGCCAAGGGAACCTAGTCTGGTACCAAACCGAACCTGGCTAGGTATCCAACCTAGCCTTGGAAAAGCTGTGGCCATGGTGGCCGCAGGAGCCTGAGATGTAAGAGGGATGGTTCGGGGCTTGTCCAAGAGATGGCCACTATTGAGCAGGCGGGAACTACCGTGGAGGTGGTGAGGAGTAATAAAAGGAAAAGGATTCCTTGTGAAAATCATTTTGCTTTCAAGCTATTTTGCAAGGTGGGGAATACCGCCAAATTTTCAGGCAAAACTGTCTGAAGAGAGATTTTATGCTTGGAGGCAGGTAAGAAAAAATATCCTCAATCTAACAGGAAAGATCCTCTTCCCACAGAAAGCTGATTTAACCACAGAGGAAAACTTCCTCTTTCAAATCCCTGCATTCCAAAGAATGACAAATAAAGATCACTGGAGCAAACTCATAGCTGCCTGTTTGGGTGTAACTCTTTTGGCATAAAATAGCATTTAGATGGTAAAATTACTTTAAAAAATATGCCATTAGTTATCACTTGTCTAATGCCTCTTATTCATTTAGTGATTTATCTGGACCCAATAAATAACAGTGAGGCATGCAGCTTATCACGTACCCAGTGGGGTGTGGAGGTTTCCTATGTTTTAGGAACAGGCCTGTCTACCCCGGTGGGTCTAGGTTTAAGGTGGGGCAGTATCTGCCTCTACAGTAGAAGTTCCTTCTTTCACTAGTAACTCAAAGACTGACCTGACAGCTCCAGGCCTTCGAGACAGGAGGCCAGTGTGGAGAATGGTCAGAACAGCCTGGGACATCTCTCTGCACCTGAATAACACAGGCCAGAGATGAGGGAATAAAGGGACAGGAAGGACAGAGCAGAAGAGGACCCCTGATGAGTTACTGATAATTGCCATTCATAGTGCTGAACACGTAAACGGCACAACAAAAGATGATCTCGCTTAAACATCACAAAACCTTTTCATGGAGGGTATGAATAGGGTATTTTACAGATGAAGAAACTGAGGCAGAAAGTACTAAAGTAACTTGCCTCCTTCCCCTCCAAATCCATACCTGCTTTTCTCTATGTTAATTTTCTCCACAGAACTTTTCAACATTTGCTATCTCAGATTCTGATATTACCTTTCTAGAATATAAACTCCATGACAGCAGAAACAATGCAATTTCTTATCACCCTATCTTTAGGATTCAGAACAACACCTGGCCCACAGTCAGTGTTCAAACAGTATTTGTTGAGTGAATGTTGACTGAATAAGCAAAACAGAAGTAAACTTTTAGAGGTATCTCTCTTGGTGAGCTTTTCCCAGGTTTCATGTGAGAGCAGCTGAAGCAAATTCAGTAGGAGCCAATAGTGCCTCAGAGAAACAACTCGGCCTGGAAGCAGGCCGTGTTTATCCTCTGAATTCCAGGCACTGTTCTCTTGCCTCTCACTGGCCACTAAAACTGGAGAGGTTGACTCTGGCAGAAATTGAAGGCATTTGGCATGCACACATCTTTTAGGTCACCAGAAATAACTTGGACATGCATGTGTGTGTGTGTGTTAAGAGGAAAGGACAAGAAAAATCAGTTTTATTTATGGGGCTACTGGGCAGTGAGTTAGTTTTTATGGGTGGGGACCACTTAGGCAGGGAGAACTCTCAGGTTAGGTTGTCCCATTACTGGAATCATCCCCTGTCCTTCTTTCTATCCCTACCCCAGTGGTCTGAAAAAAAGCATTTCCTTGGTCAGTTTTAATTTGGGGGAATTACTGCAGTATCTTCAGTCCCTAGTGGGACGTCCCCTGACTTCTTTCTCAGCATTTGTTTACTTCCTCTTTAAAAAACTATCGTCCAAAAGCGGAGGCATGAGGCCAGTTCTCTTGGTCACTAGGAAGGAAAGAGATGAATTTCTGCTGTCCTTTGTAAGCACCCAGCAAATGACCTCTGTTCTTAGGACAGTTCACCCAACTCTGTCCACCACTGGGAGTAGGGGGATGGGTGCGTTTAGGGACACATTCGGGGCCAAGGACAGGCATTGGCCAGTTGATGTTGGTGCCAGGATTAAAGCCTAGGTCTCCCTGCTTTCCATATCAGTGATGGAACTATCTTTCTTTTTGCCTCTGCCATCAGCTATGGGTTTGGTTTTGTTTCTTAACTTCTTAGAATCTCATTTATGAGTTATTTTCTTTCAAATAAGTTCTGTAAATGGGAAGCTCATCTTCATATGCCACTGTGGCAGGGTGAGAACCTTCCATCCCCTCCTACTGACCTAGGCAGCCCAGCTCCATCCCAAGGCCGTTGCTCATGACTCTGACTTCTGTCAGTTAACCTTTGCTGAAAAAACTGGCCTAAATTCAGTAGCTTAAAACAACTACAATGCATTACTCCTCATGAATCTGTGAGTTAATTGGGCGGCATTTCTGTTGCTCTTTCCTGGACTCACTCTTGTGGCTGCATTGGCTGACTGGTGGCCCGGGTTCTGGGCTTAGCTGGGAGAGTAGGCCTTCTCTCTCCAATAGTCCTTCATCCTCAAGGAGGCTGGACTGGGTTTTTTTACATGGTGACTGGGTTCCAAGAGGATGAGACAGGAAGCTGCTGGGCCTTGTGGCCTGGCGTGGAAGTCATATGATGGTCAAATCAAGTCAGAGGGTAAAGGCCAGCCTAAGTTCAAGAGCTCCACCTCTTAAGGGGAGGAGCTGCAAAGACTCTGGGGCCATATTTATCATAGGCCTCTGAGATAGAAAGGACTGGGACCATAAGAAGCTAGGGACTAAAGAGTTTCACCTGTTACCAGAAAACATATGGATTTAAAGTGGCCAAATCTTTTAACTTTTCAGAAGAAGCTGGAAATCTAGATTTTTAAAAATCTATTAATAGCCTATTTTTAGAGCAGTTTTAAGCTTATAAAAAATTGCTCAAAATAACTTAGAATTTTCATATAACTCTCCCCTTTCCCTAAGTTTCCTCTATTATTAACACCTTTCATTACTGTGGTATATTTATAGCTACTGATGAACCAGTTTTGATACATTATTATTACCACTGTTATTAACTATCCACAGTTTACATTAAGATACACTCTTTCTGTTCTCTGAGTTTTATGAGTTCTGAAAAGGCATAATGTCTTATGTCTACTTTTGGAGTATCATATAGTCAAGTATCACTGTCCTAAAAAACCCCTGTGTCCTTCCTGCCCTCTGATCTTTTTACTGATTTTGTAGTTTTCTGTTTTCCAAAATGTCATGTAGTTGGTATCATACCATACTATAGTCTTTTCAGAGTGGCTTTAGATGTGTATGGTTCATCCATGTCTTTTCATGACTTGATAGCTTATTTCCTCTCAACATCAAATAATATTCCATTGTTTGGATGTATCATAGTTTGGTTATCCATTCACCTGCTGAAAATGACTTGGTTGCTTCCAACTTGGCAATTATGAATAAAGCTGCTATTTATATTTGTGGGCAGGATTTTGTTGTGAATGTAAGTTTTCAACTTATTTGAGTAAACAACGAGGAGTGTGGTCACTTGATCGTGTTGTGTGATAAATCTACGTTTAGTTTTATAAGAAGCTATCAGCTTGCCTTTTAAAGTGGCTTTCTCAGTTTGCATTCCCACCAGCAATGCATGAGACTTCTGTTGCTCCTTATCCTCATCAGCATTTGATGTCAGTGATTTGGAAGCTAGCCGTTCTAACAGGTGTGGAATGATATATCCTTGCTTTAATATTGAGCATACTGGTCCTTTATCAGATATGCATTTTGCAAATGTTTTCTCCTAGTCTGTGGCTTGGCTTTTCATTTTCTTAATAATGTCTTTTGCAGAGCAGAAGCTTTTAGCCTAAATGAAGTCCAACTTACCAATTTTTTCTTTCATGGATTATGCTTTTGGTGCAATATTTATACAGTCACTGCCAACCCCAAAGACACCTAGTTTTTCTCCTATGTTGTGTTCTAGAATTTTATAGTTTTGCATTTTACACTTAGGTCTATGATCCATTGTAGTTAATTTTTGTGAAAGTTGTAAGGTCTATGGCTAAATTCATTTGTGTGTGTGTATATGTCTAGTGGTTCCAGCCAGCATGAAATCTGGATTTTGTTGTGAAGTGACCTGATCTTAAAAGGTTGGTTCAATTTTTTTTTTGGTGGTCATGCTGAGTGACAACTAAGTTCCCCTTCCTCCAATACACATTTCCGTAGAACGTTTTCCTCCATCCTGGATCACTTCTGCCTCCCTCATCCCCTTATCTGAAATGCTCTTCCATCCATTAGTATCATCTTTCCTAGTGCCCACCTCGCATTTCATCTACTCCACCTTTCCCAACTCTAGACTGGCTTGTGTACCTAAATACCCAGTTAAGAGTTGCTGAACTCTCTATATACTTCTGAGTTCTAAGTCCAATTTAGCACTGTTGTTTACCACTGTCTTTCCTCCTCAACCAGAGTATAAACTTCTGGGGAGGCCCAGGAATTCTCTCCTTCTCCTTTACCACAGGAAGCTCAGCAGAGGTCTAAGCACAAATTTGCTCAGTGATCTCCACTGACCATTTTAGACAAGCTAAAGTGCTCTTTGACCTTTAGGAGAGATGGCTGAGGACCTCCCAAAGACAGGATCCCTGAAGTCTTGCCCTAGCAAGGCTGAAATGGTAGCATCTCTGATTCTGATGCCAGCTTTAGCATTATGTCCACACAAACAAGAGGGCACTCATCCCCTAGGAGAATTAGGAAAGATTTACCAATGAGACAGCAAAATATGGCCTCTGAAGCACCAAAGATGCCGAGTCACAAATGTGTTTCTTTCATTATGATTGTTATGTGGTCAGAAGGATCATCCCAGTCATTATGAAAACAGTGAAAAACAAATGAATGAAATAAAAAAAGACAGTTTTCTGGTGACTGGTTCCCGAGATTATGCCTAATTTATACTCAATGTAGTGGTAATCCCCCACCCCTTGACTTGGCCTTGTGTCCTCATCTGTATCATTGTTTCCCATTCAAGGAGTTTGGTGCATCTCAAAGTGAGCAAGGATGGAAAGAATGAAAGGGTCCAGGGCTGAGACCCAAGTGGTCTGGACTGGTTGGGACAGAGCCCAAGCACCACAGCAGAAGGTGCTTCAGACCTCTCAGAATTCACAGCCTCAGGGAAATGCTGCGGCTTGCATTTGCCAGGGTGACCTCGAGTCTGTCCATGTGCAGTCCATCCAGGCCAATCCCAGGCAGAAAAAACCAGGCAGGCCCAAACTGGGTGACAAGCTCTCCCGGCCCTGGGTTTCAGAAATGGGTGGTGGACCAGTTGCAGTGTTGAGGCACTGACATGGCCCTCATCAGGGCTGAGGCAAACTCCATGTCAGCCCTGCTTCTACCTTAAGAGCAGTCTTCCCGGAGCTCAGGATTCCCAGGCATCATTTAGCTATGCCCTCAAATGGAAGACAATAGCCCAGCAAGAAACATACACACATTCCAGCCTCCCATCCTCCACTGAACAAGGAGACCGTTCCTGGCCTCATACTCCCTTCCCTGGGAAAGCCCCCAGACCTATAGCAGGTAGGCATGTGTCCCGTGGATGGCATGAAGCAGGTAAAGTGACAGCCAGTGTTTTACATAAAACAAATCTAGCTTACTTAAAGTATGACTTTTGTACATTTCATAGCATATGACAAATAATTGGGTTCTCAAAAAAAAAATCACATCTAGACATCAAAAAGTAAAAAATCATAAGCCTCCTCATCCATGACCTGTTTAAAAGACATAACCCCTCATTTCCACGTAACTCTCTGGACACACTATACTCAACAAAGCCTTAGGGGCTCCCAGACACCAGCTGCTGAAAACAGAGCTTAAAGACCACTAGTTGGTGCTGCTGGTGAAAATCAGGGAGTGTTGAGCAACCATGCTCATGCTGAGCAACAAATAACCTCAGCAACTGCAGGGTACAGAGGCTTAAACAAAATGGAAGAAAAGGAACCAGAATCTCCTTAAAGTCTAGGAAAGCAGCCGTGGGAGTCCCTGAGGGAGCCATCCAACAAGGGAGGGAGGCTCCATTGGCCGTGGAGAACCAGAAGGGACTCACTGCCCACAAGCTGAACAAGTTACATTATTTTGAACATTTGAGGATACTTCCTGGTATACAAACACATCATCTACCTCATAATAGGTAAGTAATTCACTTCTTGAATATCAAGGTAGGATTTAAAGCTGTCAACAATTAAAAAGAGACCTGATTTTCTCAATGTACAGTTTCATCTTACACTGTGGCTGCATTTTCTAAACACCTCTTAACCATTTTAGAGTCATTTTTCATTCCAACCCTTAGTACCCCTTAGTCTCTTCTAAGGAAAAAAAATGTTAGACCCATTTTTGGGGGCTGTAAATATGTTAGCGAGATAGAATGGCAGGGTGCAATCATGCAACCACAGCGAGGAGAAGGGTAGGAAAAGGTTCTGACATGCTGGTGTCTCACCAAGAGAAACGACTGCCCTGAAGGCAATTTGTGGCTAAACCTCAAACTATTTTCACCAGAGAAAGGCAAAGTCAACCCTGCTCTTCCTGAGTTTCACACAACTGTGGCCAGAGGGTCCAGTTTTTCTGGTTATGGCCTCACATTTTTTCTGCAAAGGCTCTAGTGCACAAGATTTATGGGGTGGTCTGAAGAAGCAAGCTAAGTAATGTGGGATGCAACCACAAAAGAGAACTTTCTGGCCCAAGCAGAATAGGTCTAGTTTCCGTGGAGGATTGGACAACCAGTCTCAAAACAGTCTCAGCTGTGGGTGCTCAACACCAAAGAATGAAGCAACAGAGCATCTGCTCTGTGATCATGGTCATGCTAAGGTTTGAGGAGCTAATGACTCAAAGGGCTCCTGGAGCTATTCTCTCTGGCAGTGGAGACAGATAGCACTGAACATACTCAACAAAGCTGGGGAGAAGGGAAACTGTGACAACACAAATGAGTGAGACAAATGTAGCTACTGATCTACTGAGCTATTACAGTGCCCGGATGTTTGTAAAACCAAAAGAAAGTTTTTCATGCCCCAGCAGCCAGCACAGGCAAGGAGCCATCACCAAAGCCATCTCAGCAGGATGGTAGATCAAACATCACCAAGGCCAAGAAGCAGTATGTTAAGAATCGTGATTCCCCTTTGAGATGATGATGCTTAAAACATGTGAAATAAACTTAGCCAAGCTTCCAAGTTGAGGGAGAAGGTTTACATTAGGTTCATGGGACAATACTCAAAGTCAGACGGGGCCAGAGAGCACATTCTGGGTAGAATGGCTGACAAGGGCCCCCTGTGGCCGGCAGCCGGACGTCATACTTACAGTGAGTTGGGCCGGGTGGGTTTGAGCACATCCAGGTCTGGGTCACTGGAGTTCATGTTGGGCTGTAAGCTGCTGCTGGAATTGAGGATGCTGTTCGCATTTGAAGAGACGACAGATTCCAAACTGGAGTTGATGAGGCTGTTTCTTTGTTCCTCTGGGGGAACAAAAACCCACAAACCCCATATTAATATTATTCCATTCGATTCTATTGGGATAGTCTGTTCCTACCTATCCAAAAGTTTATAAATAATGAGATTACATGCAGCTCCCTGGTGCTGATGAAACTAGGAAAAGGACATAGGGAAGAATTACAGGACAAATAAGAATCACAAGTGGGAGGACTTCCCCATGAATTCTGTGGTTGGGAAACTGCCTGCCAATGTAGGGGACATGGGTTTGATCCCTAGTCTAGGACAATTCTACATGCCAGGGGGCAGCTGGGCCTGTGTGCCACAACTACTGAGCCTGTGCTCTAAAGCCTGAGAGCTGCAACTACTGAGCCCACACGCCGCGACCACTGAAGCCAGTGTGCCTAGAGCTCGTGTTTTGCAACAAGAGAAGCCACCACAATGAGAAGCCTGCCCACCACAGCTAGAGAGCAGCCCTGGATCGCTGCAGCGAGAGAAAGCCCACGAACAGCAACGAAGACCTAGACAAAGCCCCAGCACAGCCAAAAATAAATAAATGAATTTTTTTTAATATGAATTACAAGTGGGAAAGGAAGCACCTGAGAGTAACAGTTGATGTGAAACTTTACAGCAAAACTCATTCCTCTGCTTGACAGGACATATCTTCTCTTTCACATGACAAACCTTTTCCTGAGAGTGGCTCAACCACCACACCATAAGTTGTGTCTTCTTTGGACTGGCAGATGGTCAGAACAGAGAGAACCTTCAAAGCCCCTTTGCAGTGAATCATATCCTTTTGGCTTCCATAACATTCACCCTTTATTCTAAAACTCCTGCCCCTAACACTGCCTTACTTGCCTAAGCCATGTCCTACCTCTGACCCTACGGTACCACACTATAAAATATTTACTCTTTAGCCATCCACTTCCTTATGGCTCTGCAGTCTAACCCCCTGATCACTCCCCAGCCAGACCCTTCTGGGTTGCCTCTAGCTCCAAGTATTTGATGCTGAGCTTCCAGTTAGTTTTTTGACTAATAGATCTATAAGGACTACAGAGTAGTCTACATATACAAATCGGAGTCGATGTTCCAAGCAGTCATATTAGTGCTTGGAGAATATTACCAAGTCAGAGGGGAGAAACCCTGAGTTCCCTTCAAGACCATACTCCTGATTGGGTATGTAGAGTCAGGCAATATTCCTTGGCTCTCTCTCTCTCTTGGTTAATGCAGCTATACCATGGGGAGCACGGAAAATGCCTTGCACAGCTTGGGGAGCTGTCATGAGTATCAGGTGGGATCATATGCAAGAATGTGTTTTGTAAACTTCAGAACATTGCTCAAAGAAAAGAACTTTCTGTTTCTTCCCATCTTTAAAAACTTGGAATTATGTGCTGAAGAAAACTTTTTGGATGATTTAGACAAATGCCATGGGCACTCCTGTAGGAGCAAAACATCAGAGACATGGAATGTCTTTCTTGTTCCACATTCCTTACAGATACACCATATTGGAATGAACTGATATTTTGGGCAATCAGTTCATGTATCAAGAAATATCATATCTGGGTTAATCCTCACTGGATCTTTCTGAAATGAGCCAGAAGTATTCCATATCCCTAAGAAGAAAGACTAGGCTCACTTACATGGTAGTTTAGAGGTTAACATTTGAACTTAGGTCTCTTTAGGCAAAATAGAGTGTGGGGGGTGTTATGATAAAAAATGCTCTTCCTTTGCACTACTCATGTATATAAAAATAAGCGTATGAAATGATGTTAGAGTAATAGTCTCATTAGTTACACCAATAATAAGGATACAAACACACATACACATCAATAATACCTAGCATCTTAGCAAATTCTCAAGGCCATGTTGAAGCCTTTCAGAATTCTGAGTCCAAAAAACCCATGAAGCTTATGGGATATCCTTGAACTCTAACTAGATTTTGAAAAAAATAGATTATTAAGTTGATTCCTGAGGTTTAGAACAATTCATATTTCAAAAGCTTGAGTTCCAAAGAGAAACAACAAAGAAAGAGAAATCAAGAGTTACATCAAGCCAAGATGTGGGAGGACTAATAGGGCCTGCAAATGGGAGCTTGCCACCAGGAAGAAAAACAACCCCAAAATTACATAATTAGGGGATCATTGAGAGAATGGATATGCCATTTATCAGTATGAATCAGTTCATAAGTAAGTAAAATTTTCCTTTGCACAAAATCCTCACATCAAGACTCCTGAAACAGTATGAGGAGCCCAAGACTACCTCCACTCCACAGGGAGTAAGGATGACACTTCTTTGGGGCTCAAAGGCTGTGTGTTCTGCTTCATGAGAGGAGAGATGAAGAGTTTTATTAACTCCGGTTTGAGGCTAAGTATGTAGGACACAATTATCTGAATTCATAGGAAATAGAAGAGAATAACTATAGATCATATTTCTCTGTGATTATATTTACCTGTCCATGCTGCTACTGCTGCTGCTAAGTCGCTTCAGTCGTGTCCAACTCTGTGCGACCCCATAGATGGCAGCCCACCAGGCTCCCCTGTCCCTGGGATTCTCCAGGCAAGAACACTGGAGTGGGTTGCCATTTCCTTCTCCAATGCATAAAAGTGAAAAGTGAAAGTGAAGTCGCTCAGTCATGTCTGACTCTGTGCGACCCCATGGACTACAGCCTACCAGGCTCCCCCATCCCTGGGATTCTCCAGGCAAGAACACTGGAGTGGGTTGTCATTTCCTTCTCCAATGCATGAAAATGAAAAGTGAAAGTGAAGTTGCTACACTGGAACACTGGAGTGGGTTGTCATTTCCTTCTCCAATGCATGAAAATGAAAAGTGAAAGTGAAGTTGCTACTGCTGCTGCTAAGTCGCTTCAGTTGTGTCCAACTCTGTGCGACCCCATAGATGGCAGCCCACCAGGCTCCCCTGTCCCTGGGATTCTCCAGGCAAGAACACTGGAGTGGGTTGCCATTTCCTTCTCCAATGCATAAAAGTGAAAAGTGAAAGTGAAGTTGCTCAGTCATGTCTGACTCTTTGCGACCCCATGGACTACAGCCTACCAGGCTCCCCCATCCCTGGGATTCTCCAGGCAAGAACACTGGAGTGGGTTGCCATTTCCTTCTCCAATGCATGAAAGTGAAAAGTGAAAGTGAAGTCGCTCAGTCGTGTCTGACTCTTTGCGACCCCATGGACTACAGCCTACCAGGCTCCTCTGCCCATGGGATTTTCCAGGCAAGAGTACTGGAGTGGGGTGCCATTGCCTTCTCCAACTTGTCCATGAGAGGGGTATAATTCTATGAATTAAAATAATGCCTTGCTAAAAGAATATTAGCTTTTCTAAAATATTATCAGGACATTTTTTCCTGTCTTACTATTCATCAGAAAACAGAGTATTTGAAATGAAACATTTTTTAATTTTCACTTATTCAATAAATATTATTGAGCTCCTCCTGAGCACCGAACCCAGCTCCCAGACAGCAGACACTGACACTAATTCACTGGTAGTTTAAGCAGATGAACATTAGAGTACTGACTGGTTCGTATGTCTACCTTTCTCAGTAGACTACAAGCAACCTAAGATTGGGCACGGGACAGACAACATTTTAAAATTACAACAGAAAAAAGTCACAGAAAGATGCTTTGCTTTATAAAATATTTTATCAGAATCCTAATGCTCATAAAAAAGATTTGTTTCTAAAAAATGGATTTAGGTAAAAGTTTTAAGAACCTAGCTCCCACTACAGTATTATAGACAGGGTCTCTCCCATGGGCTAATAAGGAAGGCTACAGCATGTGGAACAATGATAATTTTGGTTTTTGAAAATTTTTTTATTTTTTAAAAATTTTATTTTGGGGTATAGCTTTTATAGATTCACAACATTGTTAGTTTCAGGTGTATGACAAAGTGATTCAGTTATACATATATCTATTCTTTTTTTCAGATTCTTTTCCCATATAGGTTATTACAGAGTACTGAGTAGAGTTCCCTGTACTATACAGTAAGTCTTTGTTGATCTATTTTACGTATAGTACTGTGTGTTAATCCCAAACTCCCACAAACCCATAAGAGAACGAGGGTATGGATGGATAACGAAGACTCAACCTTCCTCGGACTAGCAGTTAATAGAATAAAATAGGTGGCTCTACCCTAACTGAGCTTGAGGAGGGATTCATTTACTGGAGAACATAAATTCTTTCTTAAAACAACAAATTATTTTTGAGATTATATTTTGACTTATATTTAGGTATCTAGGACCTGTCACATGTGGTGGACCTACAATAAAACAACAAAAGCAAAAAATCAGGGAAAGGGATTCTTTTTCCAAGAAGAAAATACCAAAAACTTAATCATAATATTTCACAGTTTTGCAGCCAAGATAGACAAATATGCATCCCAAGAGGCAGACTCTTTACTGACATCGCCCATGGGTCACATGATATGGAGACCTGAAAAACCTGGCACTCTCTGACTACAGGAACACTACAATTTTCTTTGACAGGAGACCTCACATAATAAGACTGAGAGCTTCTAAGAGGACAGACGCCTAAGCTGAAATGCTGACAATCCTTTCTGAGGATGAGCAGGAAGGTGATTATTGCAGAGACTGAGTGGGGAGTAAAATCAACAGCAAATCAAATGTTTAGCGGTTAAGGAAAAGTGTACCACAACAAATTCTAATTTGCAGCTTCAATGAATTAAGAAGAAAAAGAGCAAATGATTCAGTAATGTCCCTCAAAACAGGAGGACTTCTGTCAAGTAGGCAAATGGACACTTGCTTCTGACAGAAAAACATGAGAACAAGCAGCCTAAAATATTAAAAAAAAAAAAGTAACCAAATCATTCAAATACCAAAGCTGGACTTTTTGGACTTTTTTGAGTCACTGATGAGTCAAATGAGCTCTGGCATCTACATCAGAAGGTATAAGAAGGACTGATGGCAATTATATTGCTGGAAAAAAAAAATTACAGGCTAGTGGGCTGAAAAAAGGAAAACAGCAACCAGTTATGAGTCAAATCAACAAGATCAAATGACCAAAACAGAAAGAATCCCCACAACGCAGGAATTTTCCTGACCTGGTTGAAGGCAGGGAGAACGCTTGCTTATTTGTCAACAAGAATCTCTTCTCTTATTACTCACAGGCAAGAAGAGCCCAGAGACAAAGAAATGGTAAAATAAAAGCTCAAACAACTGCAAATGTGCGCAGGTAATGTGTTGGATGCTTTCACTTACGCGTGCTCCCTGAGGAGTGACAAACTAGATGTGGATCTGTGCCTTAAAAATGCACGCTACTCAAGGGCAGGCCACGGCTGTCCACACAGACTACATCAAGCAGCCATGACAGTGGCCAGCGAGGTCAAGGTTCGTTCACACACTCCTGGTGCCCAGGCCATGCACAGTAGAGATAAAGGCTCTACAACGGTCATGACATAAATAATAAACATAAATAAGGCAACCCTAACTACCAGGATGTGTTCTGGTAGCACACAAGCAGGCAGTTTTGTGTGACTTAATTTTTCAGGTGCTTCAGGCAGGGACCACTGATGTCCTTGAAACCAAAGTACTGGTTACAGTGGGCAGAGTCTCTGTTTTCTGTACAAATCAGGAGCGGAAAAACATGAGTATGCAACCAAATCACTGCAACTAAAAAAAGCAACCCACAGAATAATTTTGGTGATATTGTACTTCTTTTGGGGGTTGCCATGGAAATTTGGGAGCTAAGCTCCTTCACTTTCCATATTTATCAAGTGACTCCTGCTCTCTCTGATGACAAGCGCACCACATACAAGAGGCAGGGTCTCTGCTGATCCCAGAACCCAGAGGCGAGACAAGGAACGCACATGCAGAACCCAGCCAAATTCGCCTGGCTTGGCAGGCCTGAACACGTCTGGCCCACTGAATACTCTGAGCTGAAGGATAAACAGGAAACACAGACCTCCAATAACACTTTAAGGGAGCTTTCCCACCATGCACAACAGTATGTCACCATACAGGCTGGTATTTTAGCTTTCCATGAGGTCTTGGACTAGCTGTCAAAAAGAAGAGGGAAGACAACTGATCTGTAACAGCAGCTCACAATGCCTCACAGAGCCCAAAGGAGGGAACTTCTCTGCACATGATCAAACAGGGAGAAAAGGGAGTCACCAGATGGAGGTTTTGCAAAGACCCAGGGTGTTACACCAAAAATACTAAGGCAGAAGCAAACGCCCAGAGGCTTTCCTGGGCTGTGTTAGAGCAAGAGGTGTACTTTCTCCCACTTGTTAAAGTTTTGCAATGAAGCCTGTAATGTATCATCTTGACAAGATAGGATGATAATAGCAAGGCAGCTTAATGAATTTTGCAATAAAAAATGATGAGTGCACAGCAATTTTGGAGTTTGCCATCTCTGGGAAACACCCAAGTACACAGAAAGCTTGGAATCAAGACTTTCCGAAGCAATTTTTCTCCCCTGTAGCTTTTGCTCCTGATAAGGGTGGCATGCCAAGCCCCACTAAAATCTGAGCTGGTTTGATTACAAGCTTGCTGACCCAGTCTCAGTCCCTATGATAAAAATAATCTTAGGAAACAGTTTGGGCACCATGTTTGAGCACATGAAAACAATTTGGACAATGTTTGAAAAAATAATCTTAAAATATAGTTGGGGCAATGTTGTATTAAACAGGGAGGTGACAAGTGAAAAATGTCAATGTTGCTTGGACCACAGACACAGGACATGCGATCACAACTTCTGGCAAGTTGTCTTCAGCAAAACCACCACCGATCCCGGTCCCCTATAGACTGGCTGACATACTCTCCCCATGGTGCCATAATAACCCTCTGCTTTGCAAAGGGAAGGAATGCCAGTGAAAATGGGTTTCATGAGAGAATGGGGAAGTCATTGTGGCTGGTCCCAGATCGAAGAGATTCACAGGAATGAGATGCCGTGGTACAACAGGGAAGCCTGCTCCTGAAACAACATTTCAAAAACCACATTTTAGGAATGCGCTTCTAATTAACAGCTGAACAGGGACTTGAATGTTCAGAGTTAAAGAGACACTTTGCTACTCACAACATAGCCTTCTTTCCTCCCTGATAACTTACTTTTGAGGAGGGACACTCCCTCCAACCTATGGTTCCCCGATAACTGAGAAAGCCCACACACAGACTTGCTGATGTATTGCTGACAATACAGTTTCTTCTTTCCCACTACTTATGGGAAAAGAAGAAACTGATACAGTTACTTATTTTTATACCACAACTCATTGCAAAATGGGCTGAGAGAGTAAAATGAAATGTATGATTAGAGTGTTTTTAATAACTTAAAAATTAGTTAATACATAATTAATATGTATTTCTCTCTAGTTTAAAAGCACAGAACGGCATACAAATACTCCAGATATATTCTGGTGCATAAAAGTCCAGTTGTTTTTCTATACACAGAAATAGGTACTTATATAAATTTTTTTTTTCTTTTAACAAAGTAGGATAACATAATGCTTAATGCTGTGATACCTTTTTTGCTCATATAGTGATAATGCCAGAGATAGCAGCCTGGAATATGTTCTTTTTAATTTTTAATTTTTTCCTGCTTTCCACAGCATCACTTTCTAAGGGCCACATCATCTATGCAGGTCTCAGTCACACATGGTAACCACACACAATTAAGACAAGAGCCACATTACACCTTACACTCTGTGTGACAATAGGAATTCCTGTGGATAAACATACTGTCTGCCAAAACAAACAGGTGTGTCTAGCGCGCCCAGGATCTGCAGAGGCTACCTGAGAAAAGACACATGCCACAGGTTCGACAGCTCTGAGAGACGCATTACATAAACCTCTGAATGGTACAGAGTCCCAGTTATTTTTCAGCAAGGGAGACACATGTGTGAAGTACATGAGCTGAATTCTCAACCTCTCCCTGGCCTGTCTTGGAAAGGGTCCAGGATGAATTAACTGAACTAAGAGAATTAATCAAAGCTATAATCTCAGCAGCTATTTAATAAGATCGGTGTAAAACAAAGACCAAGAATCCATTCCCAGACCCACCAAGGCTGCACAACCTTGGCTGCTGATGCACTGGCACTCTAGCATTGAACGGGCTCTCTCTGGGTCAGGGCGACCCTGCATTACTCTCACGTATGGGCCTCTCCTTCGGAATCTGCAGGCTCCAGAGAGGGGATATTTTCTTAGTCAAACATAAAGTAGGACGCCTGACGGTAATCATCATAATCGGAGCTAACATTTATTAGGTGCTTACTATGTACGAGGCTTGCTGTCAAGTATGTTACATGCACTGGCTCACTTAATCATGGCAATTACCCTCCAAGGAAGTTATTATTAGTGATCGATTTTACCGATGAGCAAATGGAGGTTCATAAATGAAAAGTAATGAGCTCCAGGTTGCAGAGCTGGTAGCAGGTAGAGATGGCATTGAAGAAAAGTGTGGCAACTGCAGAACCCCAGCTTTCAACCACCACCAGGCCGCCCCAAACCCTGAAAGAAAATCTAGAGATACTCTGCTAATGACAGAAGACAGGCAATCTGGACCATCCCTCCCCTCCTCAAGCCAGTGCTTCTCTAATCCTTGCTGGCATTAGCATCACCAGGGCACTTTTGAAATGACAGAGGCCTGAGCTCCAGCCATTACCTGATTCAAAATGTACTGGGGAGGAGACCAGGCGTCTGTATTTTCAACAAGCTCCTCACATGACCTTAATGTATACCCAAGTTGAAGAACCACACTTCCAAGAAACGTATTTGAGGACCTGAGACACTGTGGCTGTGGTTCCAGACCACTGCAACAAAGCCAATATTGCAACAAAGCAAGTCACATGAATATTTTGGTTTCCCAGTGCATATAAAAGTTATGTTCATACTACATTGTTGTCTATTAAGTATATAATAACACTATGTCTTAAACAACAATGTACATACCTTAATTAAAAAAAAAACTTTATTGCTAAAAAATGCTAATCATTATCTGACACCACGGGGTTGCTATAAACCTTTAATCTGTGGAAACGCAGTATCTTTGAAGCACAATAAAGTGAAGTGCAATAAAAAGAGGCATGTCTTTGTAGGTACTAAAAAGCTGGGACAAAATAATAAATGTTACCTTGCAACCTCTTGGAAGAAATCTTAAAAAGTATAAGACCTGTGTGCTTGGTTCCCTCTAATCCTCTGGCTCTGCCTTCTACAGTTGTGAAAAAAGTACAGCTTGTGTGTCAGTACCTTTCACCTAGACACACCAGTCTAGCCTCTGCTGTATGATGTATCTGCATGGAAACTTGGAGATTAAACAGTAATCTCCTTTGCTACCATTCATCTGGCAGCACAGATGAAAAACCTCCTTTCATCTCCTCTGAGGTGATCACAAACAAGAGTGATTGCCTCAGCCCAGCATATTAAGCGACTGCTGAATGCACACAGCTCACTGCAGAGTTGCCTTGAGATGGGGGTGAGGGAGGGGAGTGGCCGTGGTGTGGCTGCTGCTTGCCACCGCGCGTAGTGAGGAACCCATTCCAAATGGTCCAGCTGCCTCTGTGGCAACGCTGGGCACTGGACAGATAGTTTTTCTTGCTTCTTTAACTCAGTTTAGAAAGGTTTTCACTTTTGTGGCTCGAGAAGTGACAGAGGCACCCTTCTGGAGACAACATGGTAGGGGGAAGGGACGTGGCCTGGGTCCAGATTCCTCCTCTGCCAATGCCCTAGAGCCCCAGTTTACTTGTTTGTAAAATGTGGATGATGAGAACCTACCTCACGGGGTGATGAGCAATTATAAGGATGAGATGAAGTAACACTGGGAAAAGGAAAAAGCCACCTGGAGAAGACTCCAGTAACTACTCTCAGATTAAAGCAGAGGAGTCTTAACAGAGGTGCCCAGACACACAACTGGTCTACCCTCATGGAAGGAAACACTCCTTTTGGAAAATAAGACACGTATCTGTGAACATCAACAGGTCAGATACTTTCATGACAATCTGAGACCAGAGTGTTGGCACAGATTCACATCTAAGAGGAAAAAAACGGGCTCCAACTTCTGCACAGGCTGGGGACACTGCAGTGAGGTGAGGGGAAAACATGTGCCAATGGAAAGCACCTACTCTGTGAATTTTGGGCTCACCAAGCTTGTCAACTGGGGGCTGAAGAGAAGGCTGACCCACAACCATAGGAAATATTAAACTGCAAGTGTGCCAATGAGATTGAGAAAAAAACATAAACAAGAGCAGGCGCACAGACATAGAGAAATGAAGCTCTGGCAATAACTTACGACGTCTGAAGGCACAAGGGAGGCACATGGAGGTACCGTGGCGGGGGTGTGTGTGTCCCCACAGACGTCATCCCTGTAACAAGAATCTGAAGAAAGGTAAGGTCACGTCAAACCTGGAGAGGTGTCACAATGCACCCAAGGTTTTCAACATGAAACTGACAGATGATTGGTGAGTGTCCACAATGATATAAAAACCAACAGGCAACATCTGAACCTGATTCCAGTCGACTGGACAGAAGAATCTTGAGTCTGTGTATGTTAAGAGGAAGGATCTCAATCAAAAATTTAGAGCAAGATCTATGGACTCCAAACTGTGGTACATGTTCCAAAGTTGGGACATATGACAATTCTAAGGTTTGATGTGGATGAACATTCTTTAGCTTAACAGTTACTTATGTTTCAATATTTAAAAATCCATGTATTTAACAGACTGGTTCCAAATAGGGAAAGGAGTATGCCAAGGTTGTATATTGTCAACCTGCTTATTTAACTTATATGCAGAATACATCATGAGAAATTCTGGGCTAGATGAAGCACAAGCTGGAATCAAGATTGTGGGGAGAATTATCAATAACCTCAGATATGCCGATGACACCACCTTTATGGCAGAAAGCGAAGAAGAACTAAAGAGCCTCTTGATGAAAGTGAAAGAGGAAAGTGAAAAAGGTGCCTTAAAACTCAACATTCAGAAAACTAAGATCATGACATCCAGTCCCATCATTTCATGGCAAATAGATGGGCAAACAATGGAAACTGTGAGACAGTTGATGCTTGCTCCTTGGAAGAAAAGTTATGACCAACCTAGACAGCATATTAAAAAGCAGAGACATTACTTTGCCAACAAAGGTCCATCTATGCTATGGTTTTTCCAGTAGTCATGTTTGGATGTGAGAGCTAGACCATAAAGAAAGCTGAGCACTGAAGAATGGATGCTTTTGAATTGTGGTGTTGGAGAAGACTCTTGAGAGTCCCTGGGACAGCAAGGAGATCCAACCAGTCCATTCTAAAGGAAATCAGTCCTGAGTAGTCATTGGAAGGACTAATGTTGAAGCTGAAAACTCCAATACTTTGGCCACCTGATGTAAAGAACTGACTCATAGGAAAAGACCCTGATGCTGGGAAAGATTGAAGGTGGGAGGAGAAGGGAACAACAGAGGATGAGATGGTTGGATGGCATCAATGACTCAATGGACATGAGTTTTGAGTAAACTCCAGGAGTTGGTGATGGACAGGGAGGCCTGGCGTGCTGCAGTCCACGGGGTCGCAAAGAGTCGGACACGACTGAGCAACAGAACTGAATGTTTTCATGTATATTAAAGAGTAATTCGGTAAGATAACAAAACTGATATTTTAGAAATTTTACTGAATAGGATGAGTCAATGTAAAGAAATGAGGTTCTTTTTTTTTTTTAGAAGTGAGGTTCTTAAAAACTGATTTAAAGAAATGTATCAAACAAACAACTGTGGAAAAGTTATATGGTTGTGGCCCAAAGAGTAGATGAAGGCTTATGTAAATGATGCAAGTTTGGGAAGTACTGAGCTAGGCATGGATAGAGGCCTTAAACTGAAAAACATCACTGTATGGAAATATAAGATTTTTTTTTCACAGATTACCTGCAGAGTCTTCACCTGTACTTTGATCCCAAAAAGTAAACAGCGATGTGCTTTGATAAAGTCTTCCATCTTTGTCCATAGATCAGACAAAGGGGAGGGTTTGGTGTGTGGCAATAGTGCCCTGCCACCTGCTCATGTGACAGTGGTGAGCGGCTGCACTGCAACCTAGGAAGAGTGAGTGCTGGCAGAACCTTCAGCTCCTGGCCAGGCTTCCTCACCCACTTCTCCTACGGTGCTTTCCAGGCCAGCCTGAGTACTGTTCTAATTTCCTGGGGAGCTGGGGGTTCCAAAACAAACTCTAAAAAGTATATTATACATACACCCTTATATACTTTTCAACAACAATGTTTCTCCCAAGGAAAGGAGGAAAGCTGAGCATCCCGCAAGTATCCTCACACACGAGCATTCAGCCTGTTTCCAGGGAGGGTTTCCTCCTGCTCTCAGGTTAGATCTGCTGCTTCACTGTCTTCCCATCTCACAGCCTCCTGTCCACTGTGTTCAGACAAGGACAGCTTGATCTGCAGCTTAGGCACGTCTGCCTTCACACATCCTTAACTTTCACTCGCCGCCTCGTGTGACAGAATTAATCTTGAGAAGAGATCTAATTGATTTTCTCCTAATCGCCACCTTCTTTCTTACATGCTCTAGAATATGCTTTAATCCATAGCTGCCTCTGTTTCCATCTAAGCATCAACCTGGCACTTTTTCAAGCTTAGAGGAATTTACTAATATCATCTGATCTGTCCTGAGCCGCAAACGTACACTGCTTAGCACAAAACCTTAGGTGACCGTGGCTGTCCTGGAAACATGAGAAGCTTCTCACCCCACAGCCAGATGCTGTGTTCGTGGCAGATGAGGGTGAGGCCAGGCCTGTTGCAAGTATTCTCTGGGACAGACCACAGTGAGAACGACCCTAGCCAGATACTTAAGGGGAACACAGGCTACTGTCTGAAGGGAAGCCAATTGCAGTACGGGGTCAAAGCCCTGAAACTGTACCTATCTGCTGACCCAGGGATTCTTCTAGGAATTTATCTTAAGGAAATAATCATAAATATGAACAGATTCAGCTACAAGGACGATATAGTGGCTTTATTCATAAAAACAAGGTATCTGAAACAACCCAAGTGGATGCACCAAGGTGTGGCCACATTATGGGATACAGCAATCTCTTTAAAAGTAGTGATCCTCCAAGGTGGGGAAGATTTGTTCTCAGGAATAATGATAGGAAGGCAAAGGGATAGAAAACATTTTAGGTAACAAACAGAAAGATGCCAATCCAGATATGGAATGCCTTCCCTCCTCAAAGCCAAGAGGATCAATTTTTTCTGATTTGTGATTTTATTGTAACTCATAGAGAATATTGTTATTATCACATAATACATAACAGACATATCATATTTGTATAAATATATAAAAAACATACAGACTACATATTAATATATTAAATAAAAATATATAATAATTATATAATAATCATAGCACTTTCACACCCCCAGCATTTACGGAGCACCATCTGAAGTGCTTTAATCCTCACAACAAACCTGTGAGGTAGAAAACCATTATCCCTGTCTTGCAGAAGAGGAGTCTGAGGCCCTGCAGTAGCAGAGAGCGGGCCCACGTGGCACAGCCAGGGAGCATCGAGCAGGCTCTCACCCAGGCCACTGTGCCCACAGGCACTGTCAACCATCACGTTCTCCTGCCTCCCCAAAGACACATGTCTCTGTGAGAGCAGCCATCTGCCGACTTACTGTCAGCTATTCACCTGTCTACTTCTGTTACTCAGTCTTGAGCTCCTTACAGACAAGGTCACGGTTTTATCCTCCTTGGTTCCTGCATGTGATTAAACAGGAACTAATGATGATGGCAGCAGCTTTCAGCCGGTCATCCTTGCCACGTCCTGTGGTAGCTGTTTAACGGCATAAGTTTGCTGAATCCCCATCACTTTACTCTGAGTTAGGTCCTATTAACCCTACTGTACACACAAGTAAACTGAAGCTGAGAGAAAGTAGGAGGCTTGCCCAAACACTGTCACTGGTACAGGAGCCCAGGTCTGCCTGCCTGTGGGCAGTGCTGGGGCCTTCAACCCCCCTCGTCCACCACTGAACTCCCTCATTACAGGAACTGAAGAGAAGCCACACTGGAGATCTGAGAGCCCAGTAACCCGATTGCTACAAAGTACACAGAAATCCATAAGTGGAAACAAGATTTGATACAGTCATGGTGAGAACCCTCTGCTATTTGGAGAAAGGAGGGTAGTGCTCTCTTATTAATCTATTAATTAATTCCACATGCTTAGTAAGTATCTACTGTGTGCCAGGCCTGGGAGAAGTGGAGGGGAAGTAAAAGCAAGCCAAACAAGGTCCCCCAACAGAGAAAGCCCCATTCCAGTAGTACGCGTGACTCGTGCTAATAAGCATAGAATTACAACCTGAGAAAAGGAAGGAAAACTGGTTCTAGCGGAGCCAATAACAAAAGAGGGGCTGAAGAAGCAGCGCCTGAGCTAAGTTTTGACTGTGTGACTGGAGGAAAAGAGGCTCAGCTATCTGCCCACAGGAGATCTGGAAAGTGGATCCTGGACAGTGCGGCTCCTTGCCTTTCATCCTCAGCACCCCTGCTTCCTGTCCTGTCGAGGTTACTCAGCCACAGAACCTGGGAGGGCATGATGGTCAATACACTGTCCTCAAGGACACAAAAGGCAGCAGCTCACACACAAAGGCAGAGGTGAGTTCTCTGGGCAGCAGGGATGAGGCCAAGGTGTCCCCAGGGCACCCTATGCAGTGACTCACGTTTCTCTGTCGACTGCACGGTGTGGAAGAGCGTCAAGGGCCTCTCGCTGCAGGATGGGGGTTTGGAGTCGCTGCTCTTCTTCCGAGACAGGTGCAGTTGGGCATTGGTGAGGGGCGCGTCTGGCACGGTGTTAAATATCTGCAAAATAGTTTCATAAAAAAGTTACACACTAATGTGAACCCAGAAGAAAGCACAAGTCTGGACCTGTATGATTAAAAAGTCTAGTGGGGTCTAAGAATCAGCAAGAAAAAGAAAAAGACCATCAGCATCTGTTCAGGACTCTGTTGTAAGCATCTCTAGGAGCTGGCAGGGAACAGTCTCCTTTGGAAGTACACCCCAAGGGTCAGGAACCATCCACTTCCACTTCCCACCCCCTCTGTTATCATTTGCATGGATCTTCTTTCTGTTGTTCTCTCCAAAAACAACAAAAGTAGCCACTGTCTGTGAAAAGGACTTAAAATTTTTTTGATCACCTTTATCTAGAACTGATTAATCAAAATCACTTTCCTGTTCTTCACTGTCCATGGGTCTATTTCCCAGTTCTTAACAACTGCTTCACAATTTTCTGAAGATGTGAAACATGCATTTAAATGACACCAAAGAAGCCCAGAACAGGGCATCATTTTCTCATCCTCAATCATCTCTAGCTGGACCATCTTTTATACTTCAGCAGCTTTGTGTTATCTTTGAGCTGAAAAAAAAAAGGCTGTTTTCCCCAACTCTTGATGACAGAAGTAACATACATACTACAAACTGTTTGGAAAATGTAGAAAAGCTTCAAGAAGAAAACAGAAAAACTCTCCCAATTCCACTATCTAGAGATAACCACTGTTAGCATTTGAATTTTATTTTCACATGAGCTTTTTTGTTTTAAGCTTTCGTTGCAAAACAAAACAAAACAGGTCCACGGTTTAAAAAAAAAAAAAAAAAAGGTGAGAAGAAAATGACAGATAAAATTCATGACAATGCTTGTCTTTTTTCCTACAGATCCAAGTATGACAGAATTATTATAACAGCTACCACTTACATGGTGCTCACCATGATTACAGTCACCACCCTGCAACGTTGGCTCCCTAAGGACCAGTCGCTGCATGTGTTTTCCACGTAGCTCACTCAGTTCTGAGTGACCCTGAGCGTCAGGTACTGTTCTCATCATTTATAATGAAGGACTGAGGCAGAGAGGTTAAACTGCCACAATTACAAATATAATTACAGATGATAACATAGAAAACCTGTGTCCCTAGATTTTCTAGGTTTCTTTTTAAGTGCATATAATAACAACAACACTAATTCATTCAGCCTGGAAAGATCTTTTGAGCATCTCCTTTCTACCAGCACTCTGGGTACAGCAGTGCTTGAGGCCAACATGCTTCCTGTGGTTTAGACAGTCTGCATCTAGTAGCTGTGATTAACTGAGGATCGACCACGTCAGGTACCACCTCAAGCGCTTTGTATGTGTTATCTCACTTAATGTTAAAATACACTTCTCCACAATTGGAATCCTATTCTTTTTACAGTTTGTATCCTATATGTTTCTTCTAACATTGTATTATAACATTTCCCCCTTCATTAAAAAAATCTTCAAACCTTATTCTTCTTGGCTGCATAATATACCCACTGTATTAAGATATCAACATTTATTGACCCATTCATTATCATCTCATACTCTGGAGTCTTCTGGATCTTCTGTTTCCCAATAATCACAAGTGATGAGAGGAAAGTGGTGGCACCCCCATGCCCCTCGCCTATGGGTGGCTCTAGACACATGAGAATCTTTCCCATGGTTTTCTTTCTTTTGTGCATGCATTAAAAAGCAGAAGTCAGAAGCTGAGATATAGGAAGCTAAGTCATAAGAATGATAAGAATTTCAGCCAAAACAGCTGCTCTCCATGAGTTGGCAGGTCTTTGGGTTCCAATGATGCCAGCCAGCTGGTTCAGTCAGTCTCCCTTCCAAACACAGCTGTCTGAAAACAGTATTACCATATTTTCCCCCAAGGGACTGAATTTTCCACAAAATAAAATGAATCACTACATAGCTGAGTTCATCTGGGGTAAGGATGTAAGGAAAGAAGGAAACTTAAAGCAAAAACAACAAAAACCCCCTAGCTTCCAGGGGAGCTTGAACCCCCAAAATAAGTACCCATGCTACCCATGTCACCAGGCTCCTTCTGAGGATCTTCGAGGAAAGAAAAGAGAAACTATGGTTGTTGCTGAGCTCAAGGACCACAGTGCTAAGACCTAAGCACAGACCTAAGAAGCTCTCTCCCACTTCGTTCTGCGCCCCACCAATCCAGCCAGGGCTGCTTCTAGGTGATACCCTGTGCACCAATAACACTGGCACTTGCTCTTATATATCAGTGTTTGCATCTGCCAGTCACTGTGCTAGGTCAACTCGGTGTAGCCAAGCAGGATGACCATTCCACAAGGAGAGATTTCCTGAACCACATGGCCCAGCAGGAGAGGGGCTTGGATGGAACCCTAGACCTGCAGTTTCCAACAACTCCCCTCCCCATCTCCACAGCAGTTCTCAGCATTCAGCTCATCTTCTCCAGCCAACCTACACTACCAGAGCTGGTGCCCAAACCCACAATACAGATTTCAACAAATGATGATGTCTCTTAACACCCTTCTGCCTCTGGCCTTAAGTACAGCATGTTCCGCAATTCCAAGCAAAAAATATCTGAAAGTGAATTCAAACTAAGTGATAGGCCCCCACCTCCTATGTCTGGCTTCCAAATTTTGTCTTTCTTTTCCGAGTGAGCTACTGAGAATGGGATCCTCGCACAACCACAATAAGAAAAACGATAATGCATATGCAGCATTTCCATTTCAACTGTCACCAGAAAAGTGAGCATTTCCTCTTTCCTAAAAACTACTAGATGCTAGAGAAACAAAGAAGAGTGAGTCATAAGGAAGAACTACGGATTTAAAGAGAGGAGTGGAAAACTGCCTCCAAAACCGTGTTTATACACTGATAAATAGGAGACATGGGAATTACATTCTGCTTATTGGCTATTCTCTCTAAAAGGAAAGCTATTGGAGCGTACTAGAATCAGTTCTAGAAGACGGAGATTTTCTCCATGGGCCAGAGCTATAGTCCTGAAGTCTAGCTCTCTGGGCCTCAGTGCAAGCCAGGCCCAGGCTTTTGAAGAACTTAGACAGGGCTATTTTCAGGATCTAATGGACACATGTGCAAGTGAGCCTGCTATGAAATGTGGAGCGCCAGACACAGGACTATCATCATTATTATTACACATGTATTTTTCCAAGGCACGAGGGCACTTCTGCAAATCTGACCAATTCAGAACAGAAGATACAAACTTTCACTATGGAGTCTGGGCAATCATTCCCCAAACTACTGTTGTTCCTTTAACTCTGAAACTCAAATACATACAAGTTGTTTAAAGGCTGCTCACTGTTGAGCCAACTTCTCAGCCAGGCCAAGAGATGCCTGTGTGCTACGAGACAGCAAAAGAGACACTGATGTATAGAACAGTCTTATGGACTCTGTGGGAGAGGGAGAGGGTGGGAAGATTTGGGAGAATGACATTGAAACATGTAAAATATCATGTAAGAAACGAGTTGCCAGTCCAGGTTCGATGCACGATACTGGATGCTTGGGGCTAGTGCACTGGGACGACCCAGAGGGATGGTATGGGGAGGGAGGTGGGAGGAGGGTTCAGGATGGGGAACACATGTATACCTGTGGCGGATTCATTTTGATATTTGGCAAAACTAATACAATTATGTAAAGTTTAAAAATAAAATAAAATTAGGAAAAAAAAAAATAAAAGTGAGCTGGAATTCTAAAGAGAATTCGAATGATTCACAATTTTGCTGTTATTCCAATCCTAATCTGTTTGGAAGGGATGACTTCAAAAGAACCCTGTGCAGTTTCCTTCATTCTGATGAGTAGAATCAACATCTCTGCCGAACAATGGAAGTATGAGCTCACGTAATCTCTGAGCAATGGATTTATGGGGCTCTACCAGGTAGCTGAACAATCTACTCATCTCACAGAGACTTTCCAAATTAACACAAAAGCGGGGAGGGGGGGCAAGGTTTATTCCATACCCCAAGTGTCCCATTAATTCTGTTCAAATTTACAAAAGAATTCTGGCTTAGGAATGCCTTAGAAATAAAAGTTATTAGGAAGGCTCTAAGCCTTCTGGAAGCTAACAGGGAGAAGACCATAAAATAAAAATATGATTCTAAATAACTCTCCCAAGTATCCCTAATTTCAAGATTCCTATAAGAGGAATGAGCAGACCTGTAAATACCAGGCTACTGTTTCCCCTTCAGCTGTGTGGCAGAATGGTCAGGGATGGCTTGGCCTCTGCACTCACACAGAGCTGGGCTAAGTCCTGGTCTGGCTGCTCAGCGGGCAGGACTAACATCACCAACACAGACAGTGGCATCATTGCCATGTCACAGATGCAACTTATATGTGGAATCTAAAGAAGTGGTATTATACAAATGAACTTATCTACAAAACAGAAACAGAGTCACAGATACATAATATAAACTATGGTTACCAATGGGAATGTGGGGTAGGGATGAATGGAGAGACTGAGACTGACATATGCATATGCATATTACTATACAGAAATTAGATAACTAATAAGAACCTACTGTATTGCACAGGGAATGTTACTCAATACTCTATAATGAGCTATAAGGGAAAAGAATCTAAAAAAGGGTGGATATACGCATAACTGAGAAGAAACAACAATGTAAATCAACTAGACTCCAATAAAAATTAATTTAAAAAATAACCTAAACATCATCCAAAAAAATAAATATATAGGAAAGGAATTTACCATCATTTTATGGGGAGAATGCAAATAGGCATTGGAGCCATACAGACTTGGGTTCAACTTGGGCAAAAGCCTTAACCCCTCTGAGCTGTTTCCCTTCCGTAAATGGGAATCTAACACCTATCCTGCAGAGATACTGAAAAGTTAATGTATATTAAATGCTGAGCACAGAACCTGATAAAGAGTGGGCAGGAGGTAGAGTTAGTGTAAAGGACAATAAAAATATTCAAAGTTTGTTGAGTGTTTATCATGCTGTTATTCACATGGATTATCTCAGGACTTGGGCTTCCCTGGTGGCTCAGACAGTAAAAAATCTGCCTGCAATGCAGGAGACCAGGGTTCAATCCCTGGGTAGGAAAGACACCCTGTAGAAGGGAATGGCTACCCACTTCAGTATTCTTGCCTGGAGAATCTCATGGATGGAGGAGCCTGGTGGGCTATAGTCTGTGGGGTGGCAGAGAGTTGGACACAACTGAGCAACTAGCATTTTCAATTTCTCTCAGGATTTACCATTATCCTTGGGGCTTCCCAGGTGGCGCTACTGGTAAAGAACCCAGCTGCCAATGCAGGAGACACAGGAGACGTGGGTTCAGTCCCTGGGTCGGGAAGATCCCCTGAAGGAGGGGATGGCAAACTACTCCAGTATTCTTGTCTGGAAAATCCCATGGACAGAGGAGCCTGGCAGGCTACAGTCCATGGGGTCGCAAAGAGTTGGACACAACAGAAGCAGATGTCAAGTTAAGCACTGTCATCTTATAGGTGAGACTCATTGAGACGAACTGATTTGTTCAAGGTCATATGGATGAGTACAGTTGGACTAGGACTTAAGACAGCTTAGCTGGACTGTCTGGGTCTTAATAACCTGTGGCCTTTATATCTGTTATTAATTTGAGAGACAAAAGACAAAATGCAAAGATTATAGTTCTGGAGTCTGATGGATCTGATTTTAGTCACTCACTAGCTCTGTGACTTTGGACAAGTTATACAACTCTGACCTTCAGATGCTGCATCTATAAAAACTCCTGGGACTGAGGTGAGGACAGAAGCACCTAACACAGTTTGACACTCAGTGCCCAAAAGACATGATTGCATCCAATAAAAAAATATAAAAAGGAAAATAACTGGAGACTCAACAATGAATTATCTGCAGAGGATTTAATTTTTAAGTGCAAATTTAATTACTGTTCTTTGCAAAACATCAATCTCAAATGCTTACAGCAATGTTAGAATGTGCTGTTCTTTCCCCCTTGTCTACAAAATTCAAATTTCACTGTCCACCCCCCGACCCTCCCTTGGGCCCATCTCAACACTGGAGACCGTTGATACTTGTGGGATTTATTCTTAGCCACGTCACATATACATTTTTGTACCTTTTCTGATTCCACCTGTTACATGCTTCTGCAATTTACAAGGATTAGAAGCCTCCCCATAATGTGTGTGGTCTACTCTTTATTATGTGCTGTGATTTTTATGAGAGGAAAATTAGGTAATGATGAAGAGTTCCTGGTCTGTAACTGAAAAGTAGTTGAGACAATAAATCAACGACCGAGGCCTGGGATTACAAGGCAGAAGAGAAAGGCTTCTAGAGAGAGGAGACTAAGCACTTTTCTGAGACACGGTGCATCAGGGTTTCAAGCAATAAAAAATAACAAGTTATGGGCTTATTAATCTGAAGAGTGTCTGCTTTGGAGGTGGAGGACTAGGCCTACACATACCAGCTTACACACTGCCCACTCTTTTAACAACAGGCTGTAGAGCAGGATTGCTCCGGGCACGGCAAGCCATAAATCCAGTGCCTTTCTTCTGGAAAGCCAGGCAAGTCTTAGCAGGGCTCATTTAATATAACAGTTAAGAAGCCAAATTCAGAGGCTACAGGCACAGAGAGGTTTTTTAAGGACAGTTGGAAGTCCAATGTCCTGTTGATATCAGCATTTTGGCCCAGAGAACAACAATTTGGAAAGTAGTTTGTGGAGTTTTATTAAAAGTCCCTCAAAAGGAACCAATTTCATTTAGTAACTGGCCATTTATATAGCTGGCCTGGGTAACCCATGGGAGGCTCTGATTTTCCTTATCTCCAAAATGATTCTATTTCCTATTATCTTTGCTGACAGAGAGGAATAGAGTGTAACATAACAAAGCTCCATCATTACTTGAGAACCATTAAAGAAGCTTCACAGCTCAAATATGCTTGGTTTTTCTGGGGCTTTACTGGTAGGGTGGTGGGGGGAATACACATGTTCAGATCCACAACCTATGAAACTAAGGAAGAACAGTTTACATGGCATTAGACACAACAAATAGAAAAAAGGTCTGTGACAGAACCATTCTGGCCCAGCATAGAAGTAATTCCAGCTTATTTCTAGACCTAACTTGATAGAACCAAAAAGAAGGTGGCACAGTGGTAAAGAATCCACCTGCCAATGCAGAAGACACAGGAGATGCAGGTTTGATCCCTGGGTCAGGAAGGTCCCCTAGAGTAAGAAATGGCACCCACTTTAGTATTCTTGCTTGGGAAATCCCATGGACAGAGGAACCTGGCAGGTGACAGACCATTGGGTCGCTGGGTCACAAAGAATCGGACATGACTAAGCATGCATGCAAAAAGAATGTCCTCGGGGACCAATGTAAGGAAAGGTAACAACAACAACAATAACAAAAAATCAATGAGCAAATGAAAAAAGCCATGGCCATGAGACATAAGATTAGCTTCCCAAGCAGGCCATAGTGACAGGGGTTATCTCCATGGAATAAAGTGTCCAGACATTCTTCTTCATCATCATCATCATCCATTCTGCATATCAACAGCTGCTTGAAATACCAAGAAAATGAAATACAATTGCCCAACACTGGTGAGTTGACAGAAACTATTCAAATCAATTGTATTCTATTAATTGATCTACATTTTGTGTACAAACCCCAACAATGAACGCAATAGATTTCAATGCCACCAATATTTTGTTAAAAGCAGATCAAGGCAATTTGGTGGCCCAAATCAACTCAAATCAAGACAATCTTGAAAGAAACACTATCATTTTAATGGAAATGCAAGGTGGTTTAGGACCTGCTGCTTTTACAAAGGTGTTAAGTGAGGCCATCCATATTTGCTTACTCTTTCTCTTGACCATAAGATTAAAAGTTAACAGGTATGAAAAAGGGGCACTGATCTTTGGGCACTTCTGGGAATGAACAACTCAAAGCTCAACTCTCCTACCTCTTCCAAAGCCAATTGATGGACTGGAAAAAGAACCACGGTAACTGACTTTGTAAAACATCAATAGGCATTAAAAGGGGCAGTACTGATAAAAGCACAAGGTGCCTGGGCACCTGTGCACACCCACGTCCAGCTTCATGTGCAGGAACCTTTTTGAGTGTATGGCCAAAAGAAACACCATGGACTGCCCAAGAACAAGCCAGTCCCATCCCACTAAATATGTGTCAGAAAGTAACAGGAAGATGAAGACATACACATAACCTGAGATTTCACGTCTAACCAAAGCTCTGAAAAGGTGGCAGTTTGTTTCTTGACAGGGTTGTTCTTTCTAGACATTTAAATTTTTCAAAGTCACTGGCAAGGTAACCTTTAAAAAGAGAAATGGAAAAAACTTTGTAAGAAATTGCGGAATTTCTGGGCTTTCAGGTATCTTGGACAATGACAGCATTCAGTATTTTGAAATCTTAACTAGATGCATATAAATACTGGTAACTTCCACTATAACCCCAAGTATGGGCCTGATCGATGTCTTAAGGTGACAAGGTATGAGCTGTTCAACTTAAAATAATTATTACCTCAAATAAGCATGGAAACAGCCAAAGTCTTTGCCCTCTGAACTTTCAACTCTGAAATCTGACCACAAAAAGAGCCAGACTCTCAAGTCTGTTCTTTCGCTTTCATATAAACCATGCTGAGTACAGGGTATGGAGTTGTTGATGGGAAATGATGCCATGAGCTAGTACTTGGGAAGTCTGGCAAGACAACTCAAATAAAAGCCATTAGGATCCTACCCTAGCCTATAATAAAGTAAAGGCTATAGGTTAAAGGTTACAGTCTCTGAGTAAGACTTTAAAAATATATAGCCCCAAGTTTACAATAGTATGATCAACTCTATGGTTTTGTTATTTATCTAATGAGTGATTTTGATATCAGCAACCAAAGTACAATCTGGTTCTGCTTCAGGGATGTTTTTCTCAAGTGCTGATACAATCATTTTACCCCTCTACTTGGAATCCCTGAGAGGTCCCATTTTTCTGGAGCAAACGTCAACCTTTCTCCCATAGCTTTCAAGATCCCTGACAGAGGGGCTCAATCCAACTGTCTGGCATCATCTCCGACCACTTGCTAACATACAAGCTAAGATTCTTCCACAACCGTGTTGTTGTAATACATACGAGTTGATTAATGTTGATAATTGATTAATGTTCTTCTGGAAGGCTGTTCCCACTGTCTCCACTGTTGCTCTGCCTAGAAAACCTCTATCTATCTGTCAGAGGCCAGTACAAGCTGAATGAAATTATTTCTCCTCAGTGGTACCATATAATTTAGTCATTTTATTGAATGTCACTTAGCAAACTGTATTATGGTAAGTTATATCCTGAGAAAACAAGAAAGCCATTGGAAAAAAGATCTTGTCTCATTTATCTTTGGTTAACAGTAGATGTTCAATAAATGACATCATTAGAGATTAACAAGAATAGGTTTTAGTAGCTTGGATTGTGAAAGGAGTCCTAAATTCAACCTTAGTTCCTCTCATAACAAGCTGTTTCTTCAACTCTCTGGACTTCAGGTTCAAAATTTATAAAAGAGACTTAACAATATTGGCCTTATAATGCTGCTATGGAAAGTAAATGATATGATAAATATAAGGCTGCTTACCACAATGTCTTGTGAACAATAAGCTGTAAGTAAAAGTTAGCTATTAATATCACTATTCTTATTACTGCTAGACTATGTACATTAAAAAGACCCATTACCTTTAACTGAGCAAATAAATCGGTATGTATTACCAGCATGGAAAAAGAACAAGTACCATGAACACCAATGCATAATTTGTATCTTCTGGCTTTTTCCTCTCTGCCTTCACTTACTGTGGGATATCTATTTGGTACAAATTGTTCCAAACATTGCTCCCCTACTCAGGGCTGTGCAGGAGGTGAACAACAAAGTTTCTGGAGCATCACAACAAGGTATATAGTTAGTGAACTTAATCTGACCAAACCATGTCTGTGAGAAACACATCATGAAGGCTCCCACAAACAAGAAACAGGTTAAGTTCTCGAGATGAGACAATGATGCTAAGCAGGGGATGTTTCTAGACAAATAGGTGCTGTCTTGAGGCTGTGCAGATGTGCCAGAGATAACATAAAGGAGTCCAGGAGTTCATTTTAATTTTTAACCCTTTGTCTGAATGTGTAGTGTTAATCCTCAGTAAACAACGAGAAAGTGGGAGGCGAAGGGGGGGACAGTAGAGAGGCAAGGCCCTATGCATGAAAACATATGTTTAATAAGGAAAAAGAAACTGAGTTTTCTCGTCAGGAGAAAATTCTCCCTCTCTTCTAAATGTCAATTTTAAAGACAAAGCTGTTTTCCATTTTAGACATTAATGAGTCAGTACTCCATACCGAGGCTCACAAAGGGTATGTGAGGACTGAACCTGCCACTATTACCAAATGTTGGATGCTCCCTGGCCACGTAAAAACGGCAATACTGAGGAGAAACAGAAGAGCATTTTCCATATTCATGCTGAGGAGTTGCAGCACCAATAAGAAAAGGAAGCTACATGCGAACCTGCCAGTGATGGGGACTGAGGCATTCTGGGAGATGGTCTGCAGACAGCAGCCCACAACTCCTCCCACATCTGTGGGCACACTGCTCTTCCCATGGTGGTGGGGGGGGTCTCTTTCCTGCCCCTTCAGTCTGGCTGGACTTGTTGCTTTGACCAACAGAATCCAGTCGAAGTGACACTTTGTCTATTCTATTCTAGGCCTAGAACTTCTGAGGCCTTGTGGCTTCTGGTGCTTGTCCTTTTGAAAGTTTGGCCTAGACTACTAAACGATGAGAGAGCAGGTGGAGAAAGAGGACAAGTGGAGGAGGACCAAGGTGTCCCAGCAACAGGTGGCACCAAGGTCTCAGACATGTGGAATAAGGCCATCTTGGATCTACCAGCTGCACTAAAACCACTCCAGCAGATATTATACAGAACACAGGTGAGCCCTCCCCACAGTTCTGGTACACAGAGTTGTGAGCAAAAAAATTATTGCTATTTTATGTCACTAGGTCTGCAGATGATCTGTTACAAAGTGATAACCGAAAGACACATCTTACGGTTCCCCCCACCAAGTGGCTCCAAAGAGGCTACATGCCTGGGTTTCTATACCCTCTCTCTGTGCTGTCTTCCAATACTTATTCCTGGGCCCCTGTCAATTTTATTCCAAGGCACAAACTACACATCCTATATAAAATGCCCATAACAACATGGGAGAGGGTATTATACCACTAACTGGGGGGACATACACTTAAGACCTGTATGACGGCTTGTTTCAAGCAAGAGGACATATGCTATCAAATGCCTGTTGGGGGACAGATTGAAATAATGCTGTTAGACAGTACTTCTTCATCTGGTGTCTCAGGATTTTGTGTAACTTCTGACAACAAAGTTAGAAAAGTGGTCACTCAAGAGATTTGTGTGTGTGTTTATGTTTCTAGAAAATTATAGCCAAGCCTAAGGGCTTCCCTCATAGCTCAGTTGGTAGAGAATCTGCCTGCAATGCAGGAGACCCAGGTTCAATCCCTGGGTCAGGAAGATCCCCTGGAGAAGGATCCTTAACTGCAACCCACTCCAGTAGTCTTGCCTAGAGAATCCCGTAGACAAAGGAGCCTGGCAGGCTACAGTCAGTGGGGTCGCAAGAGATTGACACGACTTAGCGACTAAACCACCACCACCAAAGGAATGCTCATTAAATACTGTTAATGGAAGGAATGATGCTGAAGCTGAAACTCCAGTACTTTGGCCACCTCATGCGAGGAGTTGACTCATTGGAAAAGACTGATGCTGGGAGGGATTGGGGGCAGGAGGAGAAGGGGACGACAGAGGATGAGATGGCTGGATGGCATCACTGACTCGATGGACGTGAGTCTGGGTGAACTCTGGGAGTTGGTGATGGACAGGGAGGCCTGGCTGCAGTCCATGGGGTCGCAAAGAGTCGGACATGACTGAGCAACTGAACTGAACCGAACATTTCCATATTGTGAATTTTAAAGAAAGATAACAATATTTATCTGAGGACATAAACAAGGTCTGTTGATGAATAAAACTGAATTCCCTTGGCAGTAAATTCACCCAAAGCATTGTCTCTAAAGCTAAGGGCTCTCAGAGCATGAGTTCTGTGAGGTGAACATCACAGGCTTCCAAAGGAGACTAACACAGCATCTGCTGACTTTATACCAGACCAGACCTGAAGCAACATTTGAAAAGGAGTCAAGCTGCCTTAGTCTAAATTGTTTTTATCAGAAAGGCAAGCCTGATGAATGTTAAAGACTTTCTCCCCCAAATCATGTACAAACACAGGTCTTGCACATAGTTTTGGCCCATCATAGACCCCAGGTTAAAAACCTCTATCAAAGTGGCACGGGAGCTCCCTCAGGACTGGAGACACACACTCCACTGTAGTCTTCATCCCAAGAATGTTTCCACTGACACTCCTGCACCAGCTCCCACAGGAACATAAATCTCACTGTGATTCATCCCACTCTCTGGCAGAAACTAATGAAAAATAACATGTAATAAAGCACTGCAACGCTCTTTTAATATATGCCTCACCAGATACACAGTAGAGAGGAACATAATTTATGATCCAAAAAATCGGATGAGTATTCTCACCAGTTCCTGCCCGTATACTTGCAGGCCTGACCCTGCATTTCATATTTCATTTCTATTTCTGAATTTTGTGCTCAAGTGGGATGGCGCTTGTTGACACAAGTCTCAATAATGCTATTAGCAGTATCCAATCTTTTTCCTATCATGTTACTTTTTAATGTTTCCTGGCTTTGAAGGCCCAAAGACACCAAAAATTATTACAGTTCAAAACCTACTAGATGCTGCCTGCTATAAGCCCAGACATGAAACATAACCAAAGCCCTTACTCCTTAGAGCTCTGTCTCAATATTTAATGTTATTTATTTGAGAAAATATTATGTTTAAAAAGTATTATTTTGAGCAAGGGGGCACATGCAATACTCGTAGATGTATTTATGCTCTATCTTCAGAGAAATCTGCTCAGACTGCTGAAAAGAATAATTTACAGTTAGTGACATTCCTTGTTAGATTCTTGGCTAAGACCTTTAATAAATCACCTTATCTCACCCTCACAACAAACCAACTAAAGGGATGTGGCCCACTGGCTGATTGGTCATCAAACTTCTTTCCCTTTGCTCTGCATGGTTAGGGGCTTTCCCAGTCTTCCTTGCAGTTAGAGGTAGCCACATGACTGAGTTCTGGCCAATGGAAAGTGGAAGAGAATAAGGAAAGCACCTTCTAGGTTTGGCCCACATAATCTTACCCAATCTTCCATGCCCTCTCATTTCCCTCACCAAATGGCTGATTGCAGAGATCTGCAGAGCAGAAGGCAAAACTACAAGAGAGAAGGAACCTGGATTGCTGAATCACTGTGTAGGATCCAACCAACAGAATACCCACAGTGAACTGGTATGTGAGGAAGACAGAGACTACTATTGTCCTGAGTCACTTTTGGAAGGGTTATTTGTCACAGAAGTCACACTGTACTGAAAGTATTTTTATGAGCATAGAGAGGTTGAGTAATCTGTTCATGGTCACACAGCTGACAAGAGGTAATAGATTTACATCCAAGCGGTTTGCTTTTAGAAATCATGCTATTAACTTGTTTAGAAACATGATATTCAATTATATTTCCTTTTTACAATTTCATTTTAATCATACAGAACATAATCATCTATACCTGACTTACTATATATGAAGGAAGTGGCTGGACAAAGTCCAAAGGTTGAGACAGAGAGAAGATAATTTCTTCAAGTAAATTATCTGACCTCAGATCTCTTTATTAACCATTTAAGAAAAAAGCTATGTTGTCTACACAATTTTCCAGGATACCTCAATTACTCCGTGAAAGTCTATATTCAGAGGTTCTTTAGTAGTTACTAATGCTGTGTAATAACTTACCCCTCCCCCCAACTCAGTGGCTTAAAATATTTAATATCTCTCCCACTTTCAATGGGTCAGGAATTCAGGACAGACTTAGCTCAGTGGTCTCTTATGAGGCTGTACTAAAGATGTTGGTTGGGGCCACATCATCTGAAAGTATGACCAGGGCTGGAGAAGTCACTTCCAAAATAACAGACTCACATGGCTGGCATGCTGGTCTGATTGTTGGCAGGCAGCCTCACTTTCTCCCCACTGGGCTGTGTGACCATCCTCACAACATGTGGCTTGCTTCCCCCAGAGTGAGAAAATCCACACCACAGCAAACGCTACCAAGTCTCAGGATTGGTCTCCAAAGTCAAGCCTGTTACTGTCACAGTTTCTCATTATCACTTCCTACTGATCACACTGGGATTAGTGTTGATTCCTTATTCACAGTTGGAAGAGAACACACAAGGGGCTGAATACCAGGAAACGAGGGTCACCGGGAGCCAGTCTGGAGGCTAGCTACCATCATTCACCCAACACACATGTACTAAGCACGTACTGAAGAACTACAGAAACAAAATAGCCCAAATTTGTCTGCTTTCATGTTACATATGTTCTAGAAGAGGTCAGAAAGGCAACAGATGTAATCAACAAGTAAATGATATACAGTACACTAGAAAGTGCTAAGTGCTGTGGAGACAGAGAAAGCACCCTCAGGGGCAGGGGGAGTGCTGGAGGTGGGGCTGTCCACAGTTTCACATGGAGAGATACGGGTGAGCCTCACTCAGGCTTAAAGGAGGAAGAGTGTTTCAGGCACCACAAACAGCAGTCGCAGAGGCCTTGAGGTGTGAGTGTGTGCCGTGGGCAAGGAACCGTGAGGCGGTCAAAGTGGCTGTAGGCAGGAGCTGGAGGAGACGGCTGTAGGAGATGACATGAAGCAGTAGCAGAGGGGAGAGCAGAGACCCTGGAGGACATTCCAGGCTCCTATAAGGGCTCTGAGTTTCACTCTGAAATGTGAAGACACTGGACAGTTCTTAGCAGACAATTGACATGATGTGATCTAACACTAAAAACATCTCATTCTGGGGGCTGACTTCAGAATGGACAGGCCGATGGTGGAAGCAAGGAAACAAATGAGGAGGTTCCTCTACAAACCCAGACAAGAGCTGTGATGCCTTACGGTCTTGTGTTGTCAGTGCAGGTGGCTAGTGGTCAGATGCTAGATTCATTTGGCAGGTAATCTAGCACAATTAATTCACCATTCTAGGTAAAGGTTTTATTTAGGATTTCATTATATCTCAGCACCTTGGACTGTCAAATGGTGCCCTAAGGGGCCTTGCAGATGCTGAGGAGATTCATAGGGATTTGCTACCAGAAACTGAGGTGGGACCAATGGGTGCATGCTGCTTTCTGCCCCCTTAGCCCAGTTTTTAAGGGCAACTGTGTTGACATACATCATTAGGCAGGGAGGGCAACCCTCTTAAGACAGACTAGAAACTTCAGTGCCCTAAAGGAAGAAAACTAAGCATGCACCCACCCACATACACAGTGTAAAACAATACAGCATTTATAAAATTATAAGGAAACTATATTAGGAAAAATATTTGCAATGCACATGAAAATTGTTTACTATCCCTAATATTTAAAAACTCAAAAATTCATAGAAAAGAAAAAAAAGTAAAAAAATGTCTAAAAGGCATTTTCAAAATGAGGCTCCAAGTAGTACCTCCTTCATCAGATAGTTGTGAGGTTAAAAGGACAACATATATAAAGTGCTTAGCACAGTTCCTATTACAAAAGAAATGCTCATTATGTTGCCCACTGCTCCCACCACCACAACCGCCACCGTTGTCACTGCAGCCATCCCAAGATGACTATCACCACCACCATCACCACCGCCATCAGCAACTTCGTCAGCATCACCACAGGGTAAGAGCCACCAGCAACGCAAACCTGAGTCAACCCTGTAGGCCAGTTCTCACTCAGCTCCCCCCAGGTACATTCTCCACTCGCAATGGCAAACAATATATTACCTTTTCATGATTTTCTATTAGGATCTCAATGACTATGTTCTGAAACTTGATATCCATTATGGCTGCTACAGTTTCTTCCTGAGGACGCAGCAGGGTGGGTCCAAACACCACGCCGAGGTTTGCCACTGTCATCAAATTCTGCTTGTGGTTGTTAGCAACACTGGGAGGAAGCAAAAGAAATGGCACAAATGAGAGAAATAGTAAATGACAGACAACTGACTTCCTACACCCGTCTCACCTTCAGACACCTCATCTGGTAGGAGCCAGACCTAGGGGTCTGGAGTCCAAAGCCAGACCTAGCTGCTGGAGTCCAAAGAGAGACTTTTTTACTCATAGTCTCATCTACCAAAGTTTCAGAAATCTCCAGTGTTAGGCTATTTTGCTATTTCATGATATGACACTCTTTACAATTCCCATTTTGCCTAAAAGAAACTAATAACCAACCAACCAAAATGGCTTGCCTTCCAAAATATGAACCTTTGCACATTTGAATCCTTGTTCTGCAAATCCAGGTTATGGTAATCCCTCTTAGTTACAACTTTTATCCTTGGCTGCTGCTTAAACCACTGTGATCATTAGCATTTTCTCTAGTGCAAATATAAAAACTCCTGACAGCTTTAATACATTTGCAAACACAGCCCAAAATAGATCTAATTTTTTAAATGAGTAGATCTCAGTCAGGAAATTCAGCACTTTAGGCTCAAAGTATTTAAGTCCCATCACATCAGACACGTGGCTTGTATTAAGCCAGACACGTGCCATGAACAGAAATAAAAATGCACTACTTACATCCATGTATATAGCTGTTTATATTACCACTTATACTCAAAATCCAAGAAACACGCAGGGCCAGGAGTATCGGGTCTGAGTAAGCTTCTAAACACATATGCATATTTTTGTATAATCAACTAACCAAAACATATATCTGAAATCCACACCCAGGTCACCATGACCTAGTCATAAAACTTCATTGTTCATTTGCTAGCCCCACGTATAATAATATACAAAGTTATCTATTGACACGAGTTAAGTTAAAAGTTAAGGCCATTCAGTATTGTTAAGAAAATATTAGGGGCTTCCCTAAATCACCTGTTGGAAGAAGGAAACTATTCATTACTAGAAACTAGAGAGAAATTGGACAGTGGTGGCAGTTTGCACAGACATACCTCCCTAGCATTTAGTGCTATTTATACAGATTTTTTTTTTCCATACAATTCTATAAATGTTTGCACTGTTTCTCCTGGATACTTCTATTTTGTAGGAGAAAAAAGAGATTTGACTTTAAGTACTGGTTTTGAAACTGAGCCTTTACTGAATACTATATTAACTGATTTTATCACGAGAAACGTATTTTTCTTTCATTTTCTATGGCTAAAAGTCTAATTTCATAAAAAAACTCCTCCTCTGAAAGAGATGGGTACGTCTGTGAAGCCTGACTGTGGAACAGCCCAATAAAGAAGGGAATTTGCTTTTTTATTGCTAAGCAACACCTGTAGCAAGGAGATTCTGCCACTGAAGCCTTGTCCTGTTTCTGGTCCACATAAGACTATTTTCATTTCCTGAGATCTAGATGAATTTCCTGATATTACTTATAGTTTTCCATTCTACCTAGAACTGTATCAGGTTTCTAGTCTGAAAGTGTTAAAGCAGATAGTCAAGGTTTTACCTGGCAAAGGGGGAAAGATTTGGTTCTGAGTCTCAGCTAGAATCACCATGTCTGCATATTTACAAGTTGCTTGTAACACCACTACTTTCAACATCAGCTCCTTTGTGCAGGAAGTGAATTCCATGCTCTTATATTTCCCCTGCTAAATGAGCCAAGTCACTAGACTTACCCTCTTGTCACAAAAGTCCCTTGTGTATATGAATCAACAAGCTATTTATATATGAAAGCACTTTTAAATTGTAGACCAATATAAAAATATAGGGTTTGGATAATGATCACTTTCACCATCACGCTTCTCAACAGGGCATCTGACTAAAGCAACTGCCTCTTAACAGGGCTCCCAGACTAGACTCTCTGGGTTCAGCTACATCCCGCCTGCCCCCACCAGCTTCTGTCTGCCAATTCAGCGCCGCTCAAGTCAGTCCTCTGTTGAAAACTACAATGGCTTCACGCCTCACTTGGTCGCTGGGAGAGAACACAGTGACACAGTGCATGTGTATGACACAGGGTATGTTCAGGAATGCTTCCACGGTTGGAATGTTCTGATAATGGTGACTATAAACCGTTGATGGGCTCCATTGTTTCTAATGCCAAACTCCTATAACCTAGCACAGCTTTCTCCAACTCACTTCTAAGCCTTCTGCCTCCTCCCAGATCTGGTCCTTGGAAAAGGGCCTTAATGTTTAAGCTTTGGATTCCTCATCTTTTAAAAATAGGGCGAGTTTCATTTCTAATCTACATCATGAGGTTCCTATGAAGATTAAATGGATATAACATGGGAAATGCAGTGATGATGATTCTATTAATCATTCACTACCCATCTTCTGTCTACTTTCATATCTATCTGCCTTTGTCAGTCCTTGCCCTGCAATGTCCTCTTACCCTTCCTTTTTTTGCTTGGCAAACTGCTGATCTGCAAGGCACAGTTCCAATGGTGCCCTTTCTTTCCAAAGTCTCTGACTAGTCTCTTCCCAACCCTCCACTGCTTGATGAAGGCAGGCGTGTTGGCCCTGGATTTATTACAAGTTATTAGTGTCTCAACTGTTGCCTTAGGATAGAGACTGTTTTTATTTTAGTTGGTAACACCAGTGCTGAGAGCAGTGCCTGGCTCAGGAGAAACACAACAAATGTTCACCGTGGTGTTAAAGATGATGGGAGTTTCTGAGTAAACATTAAACAATTATTCACAACCCAGCTACTTACTTGGAAAACCTCAAATTATTACTGATGATTTTGGGGGAATGTACCTCAACTTTTCAAAGTCTGGAACTGTGTTCCACTCCTTAGATTTAATTAATGAGCAATAGTTACTCTGATTTGCAGACCCCAGTGACCCAAAGGCATTTGGAAAAAAGGTATGGTAACTGTGAATAAGCATAATAAGCTTGAGGCTACCTAACATAATTCATTTCCTTTTTAACGATCCATTTTATTTTAGAACTTACAACACACTGATGTAAATCATAAAATTTTGGGGAAAAAGGCTGCACTTTTTACGACTAACTACCATTATCTTCTGGCACACTGAAGCAACAAATTATCTATCCCTTGATTATTACTGCTCACAACTTGGTATAGCTATGTTCATTACTCAAGAATGAATTATTAATAGCTGGAGATCACTCTGAATCCCAGAAAGAAAGGCACAGACTTCAGCCTCTTGCTAGCACCAGCCATCCATTACAGCTTGATGCATTTACCTGTGTGTGGGAGGCAGGCTGGCAGAGTGCTGGGGAGCCTGGTCCAGTTGAGGCCACAGGACTCATTCATTAGTGAGGTCTATAAAACATGGAGAACTTGCTTTCTGGGCTGGTAACTGAGGTGCTTGAGCTCTTCCTCACAGCCTAGAATGTCATGTTGAGTCTTGACTTAAAATCCACACACAAAATTCTCCTGTGCATGACTGCACATTCCACCAAGGAAGTCTTTGATAGGCCTTGCCTAGGGCCACACGGACTCCTCTGTGAGCCTTCTTACATTACTGCCAGTTCTACAGACTTCCTTTGCAGGCAGAAGAGAAACAGTTCCACATGTGATTTTAACCTGGGAAAGGCCTGCTTCCTTTTGTGACCCATAAGAGTTTGCCACAACAGCTGAGAAACAGGGCATCCCCCAAGGGACATGACTTCAGGGCAGTTGGTGGGGGTCGACACCCCATGTTCCCTGTAGTTCCCTCAGGAATTATGGTTAATGAGGAAAGAGCACGTTCCAAGGAACACGGCCATGGCAAAGGGGCCTCTTGCTACCTTTGCTTCCAGGGAAAATGGATGAGGGCTCTGGATTGGTCTGACATCCTTTGAGAGGCAGAAGATTACTTCCAGATGAAGATGGTAATGGGGGAGTATTAGGAGGAGAGAAATAGGAGCCAACTATTTTGGGGCCAGAAATGCAGAGACGCCCATGCTGTCTTAAAGATCACATCTGTTTTTCTAGCGTTTAAATGAGAGCTGGAGCTGTGGAAGTGCTGAGTAGTACTTTATAACTACAGATTGGTCCTGATGTACCAACAATACCTCAGCCTGTTGCTAGGTTTGCAAACAGGTTTCATCTTGAGGCCTGCAGTGCTGGGTCATGGAGTATCAAAGCTGCAGCCTGGCTCCACAGGACACAATGAGTTGACCTGGGTGGCGGTTCCAGCACAGCAACACTGTCAGCCATGCTTTGCTTGTTTGCTTCAGCTTCCAGTGTTAAGAAATGATAACTTAGACTTGTGAGGTGTTTTAGAGTTTACAAGCTCTGCACCATGTTTTTATGTTTGCTTGAATTTCATATAATATGTCTAGAACAGTAGCTCTCAAACCTTGACAAGGACCCACGGTAGGAAATAGATTTTCCCATGTAACATTTCACTAGCACATACATACATATATATATATATATATATATATATATATATATATATACACACACACATAGAGAGAGGTATACACACATACACACACGCATATCAGAAACACAAGTTTCAGAAATAGTGTGATAAATTGTTTTGATTCTATTCATTTTTCTATCTACTAAATCAATTTCACAATTCACTAATGTGTCATGACTTACAGTTTGAAAGGCTTCCTTCTACAGGTAAAGAGTACAAATATTATGTCCAGTTTATAAATACAGAGAAATAAAGGCTAAGGGAGACACTATAGTACAGGGGGTGGAGTCAGACAGAGATTCCCAGCAGGATGAGAGCAGGCAGGTCACTTGGCTTCTCTAAATCCCTTTCTTCACCTGTAAAACATGAGCAACAATATCTGCTTCATAAAGTTTGTTGTTCAGTCACTAAGTCATGTCCAACTCTTTGTTTAAGGCCGATAAAGTAAAACTAGGTGAATTGATCTCTTGGATGGAAACAATGGCTTAATAAATGACAGCTGGTATTGTCCACAGGGGCAGTCAAGACAGTGGTGATAACAATGTGGAAGCAGCAGCAAGTGCCAATTTAAAGTCACACTGTAAGTTGCTGGTGTCACCAGGTGTCATGTTCAGGAATCTCTAGTGGCCTGCTTCTACCTGGGGCAAGGAACCTGTCTCTTCCACCTGTATTTCAAGGGCTAATTTTTTCTTCTGGTTATTCTTTGTTCTTTCCATTTCTACTTTAAAAAAAATTATGATATACTTCAAATCTACAGATAAATTCAAAATAGACTGTTACTTAATTTCTATTATTTCCCTATAAGCAACTCTGGGCATGACAGGTTGAGAGCCTCCTTGGAAACTATAGCAAAACTCACCACACTCATTTGCTTCCACGGGTTAGGCCTGCCTGGCAAGTCCTCCCTTAACTATCCAAAGCTCACCTGTCTGCAAGGCCAGCTCTAGACACCCCTCTGACAGGAGGCCACACAGAACTCTCTCCTCTAAGTGATTATGTTCACAACCAATCCATGGAACATTTCTACACTGACTGCTTCCCTTCTCATGAGTGTCTCAGGACTGTGAGCTGGATCTGGATCTTGGAGTGAGTCCCCTGCAGCACACAGGCAGGGACTGGGAAGGCCTGAGGTTACCAATTAGGAAAGTCATTGTGTGAGTGGGCACCCAAGCTGCAGTAAATATCACTTATTTCTCTACCATCCTCTCAGGGTTAGAGGAGCTCCAAGCCCTGGGGCCAAGAAGGATTAGCTAGAAATGAAGTTGCTAGAACTATACATTTTTTGTGGTCACCCAAGGCAAGTTAAGTTTCAAGGTTTGTCAATGTGGTTCCTTCCACCAGCTTCAAATTCATCTTTAGTATGGAGTGGGGAAATGGTGAGGGGAATCCCCACCACCCCTGGCCATGAGTTTTCTAAGTCAGACTGTGTGTGTGTGTCGCCTGGTTACCACCTGAACTCAGTGAGACAGGACCAGTCTGGATGGTGCTCAGGAGGCCTCTGCCAAGGAAACCCATCAGAGCCATAAATACAGCTTTGCTGGGCTGTACCAATGGCTGGCACCAGAATGAGAGTTTAAAATAAATTTTTCCATGTACTGACTGGGGTCATGTTCACCAACCATATTTAACATCTTTCTGGGAATGCCTATCCAGTGAGAAGCCAGATTTGAAACTTTGAAACACTAAGTGTTTATGTGTAATCTTCAAGAGAAAGCCTTGAGACAAGTAGGTAAGACTATCACTGTCATTTTACAGATGAGGAAACTGAAGCACTGAAAAATTAAGTAATTTGCTTGAGGTCACACTCTAATGAAGGACAGAGCCAGAAAGGAACTCAAGGTGGCTGCAGAGCCCATAATCTTCACTTCAGCACTCTGCTGCGCCCACACAAGTAAGGGTCAGTTCAGCTAGGCTAAAAGACACTCTTCTTTTTCCCACTCAGAAAATCCAACCACAAATGAATATATTGAGGCTTGAGCATGTGGGGGGAAAAGCAATGGTTACAATAGAGAAAAAAAAAATAAAAGCTTCTCCCTTGATTCACCACCCAAATTACTAAACTGGAAGAAGGGGGAAAAAGCAAGAGAGAGGAAGAAAAAGGAGAAGAACCTATGACAGTGCTATTGGACTAAACACCGTTTCTACTCCCTTATTGCAGTGAAAATGGCTTCATGCTTGACAAAAATATGAAATTGGCAAAATACCCCTCATACATAATAGCATTCCATTTGTAGTTGGCTGGCAGAGTCGGATCAAAAGAGTGAACACTTTAAGAGAGAAGAATGAACTGAAAGGAAAAAAGGAGGAATGGCTAAATGGGTGGTTTCCAAAGCAGCCCCTCTCCACCCCCAAGACAATTATGGCTCTACATGCATCCCTGCAGGCTGCTCTGCTTTCATCCAACAGCCTCAAAGTTCTGTGAATAGCAACAATGTCTTCTCTACTTTCAGTGAAATGTTTAAACTATATTTCAGATGGGTAAGCATCACTGCTAAGATGGTAAGTATTGACCAATATGATACACATCAGGGCTTCCCTGATGGCTCAGTTGGTAAAGAATCTGCCTGCAATGCAGGAGACCCAGGTTTGATTCCTGGGTCAGGAAGATCCACTGGAGAAGGGAAGGCTACCCACTCCAGTATTCTGGCCTAGAGAATTCCATGGACTGTATAGTCTATGGGGTTGCAAAGAATTGGACACAACTGACTGACTTTCACTTTTCATATACGTCAACTTTAATGCCCAATTACAGAGGCCCATTTGGTGCTGAAAATTCTATAGAGAAAAGGAAAAGGGATTCAGGTGAATTTTAAAAAGTCATTGTACCTTTTAGCATATAGCTTGCAGTCTAAAGTGGAGACTGTTCCAAAATCTGAGTGTGCAACCAACTCTATTCCTACTCTGGCCTCCTCCAATCCAATTCCAGTACCTATTTAAAATCCACCAAAGATTTCTGCTTTAAATTTCAAGTTGAAAACCCTTGGCCTTCAAGATCCTGCCTGATCTAGACCTTCCTCCATTATCTCTCCCTTAGCTCATGGATCTCTGGGCTAAAACTCTAGTTAAGCCTGGGTGCCTTCCTTTCTAATGCCTATCCCCCGATCAGGGAAGCTCTGCAGTCCCTCTTGATCTGTCTCTCTCTTCACTCATCACTCTCTTTTCCCAAAGAGGTCTTTCCTGGATACCCCAAGCCAGGTCAGATACCTTATTACAACTCTTAATTCTGCAATTCTCCTTCCTAGCACTTAGTGAATTATGTCATTATTCATGGAATTATCATTGTCTGTCTCCTCCACTTACTAGAAGTTCCAAGAAAACTGGGATGGCGTTATCCTCCCTTATTGCTCCATCACCAGGGCTTAGCACAGAGTTTGCCTGTATTAGGTATTGGGGGGAAAAGGAACATATGCATGCTTTAGGAGGTCACCTTCCTTTGAGGTTATCAAGGCTCAGTTGCACTAATTCAATTCAATTCAATTCAGTCGCTCAGTCATGTCCGACTCTTTGCGACCCCATGAACTGCAGCACGCCAGGCCTCCCTGTCCATCACCAACTCCCTAAATGCCTGGTTTAAACTGTCTACTAATGTCTTGCTACCTTTGCCAAGGGGGGGACAGCAGTCAGGGGAGTGGCTAGAGCAGCTTACTGCGACACTGACAGCATGCAACAAACCAGTGGCTCTCCTTGGCCACAGTGCTAATCTGGAAGGTACGAAGGCCATAAAATACTCGTAGGGTATAATTACCATTATTACATGACTGCTCTAATATGCACTATAAAATACAGCATAAGTTCACAATGTTATATCAGGCTCTTTTCAATACACTTAAACCTTCTAGGACAGTGTCTCCTGTGGAAAAAAAAAATCTCACTTTTCCTTTTCTTACCCCTTTCTTCAATTTCATTATTTCCTACCTGCCTTAGATTATTAAGATCATCATCAACAATAACAGCTACTGACACTGACCAAGCACTTACTGTGAGACAAGTATTAAGTACTCCATTGATTAACTCATTTTATCTTTACAATAACCCTATGAGGTAAGTTCCATTACTGCCCCCACACGAAGAAGCTAAGGCTCAGAAAATCCAGAAATTTGTCCAGGGTCACATACTGGGGGCTACCACACACTGGTGGCTCAGTGGTAAACACCCGCCTTCCAGTACAGGAGACATAGATTTGATCCCTAGGTCAGGAAGATCCCCTGGAGAAGGAAATGGCAACCCACTCCAGTATTCTTGCCTGGGAAACCCCATGGACAGAGAAGCCTGATGGGTCATAGTCCATGGGGTCACAAAGAGTAGGACGCGATTCAGCAACTAAACACCACCACCACATACTGAGTAAGTCATAAAGTGGGAATTTGATGCCAGGCAGTCTGCAGTCCAGAGCTACTGCTACTAAATGCTCTCTGGTACAATGCAATGTGGGTGTGTATGAGATATAATATATATAGTATATGATCTGTCATTTTTATCTCACTTGCCTCTCTTCTTTTCTACATAGCCTAGCCTTAAAGAGAACACGGGTAAAAGGAGAACCAGATTATTTTTAAAAGGATGTTTTGAAAACAAACAAGAATATTAGGTTCATCTCTGCCCACTGACAGTATAAAATCCCAAGGCTTTTCTTCTGGGAGAAAACTAATCTGGGTCATGGGAATTACTGGCCCCCTCGAGAATAGGCCAAGTTTCATTAACAAGAAGAATTATACTTTTTCTGCTAAGCTGTCTAGTTTTCCTAATTAGTCACTGTCATTTAGAGACTAAAAATAGGCTAACCTGCATTCTACTTGCCCTGCATGGATTCAGCTACTTGGTACCCGAATACTTTTGTGCAGATGGAAGGCACATCCCTTCAGTCTAGGGGTTAATGGATGGGCTTCCCCTCTCTGGCCCTGGCTAGATCAGGCTCTGGCCTGCAGCTGTATTCTTGGACCCAGTCCACAGGCCAGATGAGGAAGCATAGCACTGTCATACAGAAAGACCTGCAGAGAAGCTGGCCCAGGGAACCCTGCTTCCTGGAAAATTACTTAACTATTTCAAATTATATAATAATCCATTCTCAAGTTCAGTGTTATTATCATTTTCAAAGCATTTTACAGTTTTTAAAGTCCTTTCACATTATCACTGACTGACTTATTTTGAGGCTTATGTTCTCCAGTCTGGAGAGAGATGCCAGAGCACAGAGGAGGCAGATAAGATGGTCGGTCCTATGTGTGCCAACCTGATGCCACCAAGCACTGTGAACAGATCAGTTTCTGCTGGTGGTGATGTTTCCTTCAGTGGTTCACCTGCCACCTTGAGGTGAGCACTGTCCCAAAAGGCAGGCCCTGGAGAAGCTGCCTTAGCACCTTCCACTGCCTATCACGCACAAGGGACTGCTTTAAGCGCTAGGGATAAGGCCATGAAGAAGACGGATGGTCCAACCCATAATTCCCTGCTTTAAAAGCATATATTCTTTTGCGGTCAAACAGACAATCATCAAATAAAATCTACAGTAGAAAGACAGCACCGGGGGGCTGTCTGCAGTTTGAGGCATGGTGGTGAGGAAAGGAGCCACGGGGAGGGAGGCATGTGCTAGCAGCCTGAAAGAGGGAAGGAAGCAAGCCATGTGGGTCTCTGGGAAAAGTGCTCCAAGGAAACAGAGAGCAGATGCAGGCAGCTGGCAGCACCAGTGAAAGCCAGTGTCCCTGCCGCACAGCCAGCAAAAAAGAAGCTATCAGAAGTCAGGTCACGGACTTGAGGGCAGGAAACCTTGAGGACTTTGCAGGCCACTGTAGCTCCCCCCCACCATCCCCCACTCAACAAGATGATACTCCAGGATAAAATTCTTTTTTTTTTTTTAAGTGTAATCCAGGAGAAATTCTGATCAGAAGGATAACATAATCAGTTATGCTTCTCTGTAGACTCAGAAAGGTCTCAACTACTAAGACTTAAATGCCTCTGTTCCATGAGATATAAGAGCTTCACAAGCTAGCATAATAAAGCCCCATGAGAGGATGAGTTCACGACAGGCGAACACCAGAATATGCTACTTTTCATATTTATTTGACTAACTGAAATGTGTCAGCACTGTACTTTGTATCTATGTCTGTTAACATGGTAGGTCTCTGAAGCTATTCCACAGTTTTCCCTTAGTCATTACGCTAAGTCTTTTACCAACTTCTCTACAGGCAAGTCCATGAAAGATCAGAATGTTTAGCCAATAAGCTGGAAACCTAGAGTACATAACAGTCTCTAGGTGCTAGTTACCTGCTACCTAGCTAATAGTCACCCACAAAGAGCACCAATATTAAACATGGCATGTAAACATTTATAAAGCCCATTGAACTGAACCATCTTAACAACCTTTAATTAATTAAAATAACAGATCTGTATGACTAGATCTATTTCACAGATGAAAAGTCAGGGATAAAAGGAACTACATCAAAGGTTAAGGGATTGGCCCTTTTCCATGTGGCTGAGCTCCAATAAGAACAATGGCTCCAAGACTGAACAGTCAGGGTTCTCACTTTAGTTTGTTGCTCCATCTATAAACTGACCATAATCCTTTCATGAGGTACAATCAAGATTTCAAATCCACTGATGGGAGTGTGGGCAATGTTACTGGGAGAGAAACTGACAAATTGAGAGCAAGCGAGTGAATGAGAGAGAGAGAAACAGGTATGCATACACGCAAATATGGACACACATTTATGCACTGGGTAATCTATTTCTTTTCATGAAGATTTTTTAAACAAAGGAAATAGCCCATCTGAATGGCATAGCTTTGAAAAGGAGTGTACTTTCACCTCAAAAAGGATACAGGCAGAAAATTACATTCCTTCCCATGAACCTGAAATAAATGAGACTTAGGTTGGAAAAGCTGGATTACTGGTGCACTGGGCCAAGGCACCAAAATGACTGAAATGTATAAACCTACATGTGCTATCAACGAACTTATGAGCTACATGTGGATAGGCAACTGACAGAGAAAATGATTATTTCACGGTGTCCTGAAAAATTCATGCCTCTTCATATACAAGAGCTGACACCCCCTGGAAAAGTTCTGGAGATCAGTTATTATGACCAATGAAAAATAAAATCCCAGATCTCTAACCTCCATGAAGAATCACATGAGTAGAACATCAACATTTTTATATAGGTTTACATTTCTGATGCTAAAGAATACAATTCTTTTAAAAAAAATTCAACAACATATGTTTCAAAACTCATAAAAATTAGAAAAAAAATATGAGTGAATTACATCTTAATACATCTCCCCATTCCTGAAACTCTATACCAACATCTAGCTCCTTGCTACACCTAAACTGCTGTCTCCTAAAATGTCAATGTAGTCCAAGCTGAAGTGAAATAGCAGCTCATCTTATTTATCTATACCTATAAAATGTGTTTATATATAGTGGTACATGTTAGAATATGAGTGAATACACAAATCCTTCTGTTACATTTATTGCCTTAATCACAAAAATAGATTCATCAGGGAATTATGCCAGGAGAGTTATTACTTCAACACATGCCAGGCAAAACCTGGTTTATCCTCATAGGCAGCACCAAACTGAATTCTGCTACTCTGGAAGCAAATTATAAAACAAAGTACAGTGTCGACAAACAGGAATTACAGATCCAATGTGTGAAAACTAACAATATCATTAGGCAGAGAACAGCAAATAATACCTGGGAAAAGAGACACAGATGACTCAAACAGTGCAGTTGAGATCTGGGCCCCAATCCCCTACCCTTCAGGCTCTTGGTGAGTGTCATTCATAAAGCCCAAATCCAGTACTTTTTGATGAGGAAGTCAAGGTGTTTAATGACAAGCTTCTGGAATGCTTCCAACTGTACAAGCTTCAAAGCCTAACACCTTAGCTCTTGTCATCCTGTTCTGCCCAGCTTGTTGGAAAAGGGGTGAAGAACGCCAAGCTGCTGGCAGTGGAGACGAGAAGAGAATGTGGCACAGGCTAAAGAAACACTCTGAGGAAACAGTGGCACCCAAGCCCCAGGAGAAATGCCATCAGGAAGTGACTTCAGCAGACCAACCTGGATGTGTGTAAACTGCAAAGATGAATCAACGTAATGAACATCAGGTACTCAGGTAACGCCAAACCCCTCACCATGGCCCATGTGATTAGACCCTGCCTATCTGTCTAACCTCAGGTCATGCAGTTCTGCTCTCACTCTCAGCTCCAACTCCCCTGGACTCCTGCAGCCTCTTACACCTAACGACGTGTGATTCACCAACTAGGACAGCCCACAACTCCTTCTAAGCACTGAAGCAGGGAACCAGAATGACAAGATCCCTGCTTTTGACATACTGGCATTCTATTCCAATTGGAAAGACAGTACATAGTACATTAGTAAGAATATCTGACTGTGAAAGTGACAAGAAGATATGAAACAGGAGCATATGATAAAAAACAGTGAGGAGCACCAATCTAAGTAGACTAGGGAAGGCCTCCCTAAAGGGAAGATGGTTGAGCTGAGCCTGTTCATCAGAGTGCAGTCTGTAAGTCTACAGATGAGGAGACTACAAAGCACATGTATAAACGCACAGGCAAGTAAGAACTATCTTCAACCACAAACATCAGAGCCTGCCTGAGACCTCTTTAAAAGTTATATGCTAAATGAGTCTGGTTCCTTTTCCGCAGGAATTCCGAAGTCTTTGTCAACAGCTGTTTAACCCAAGTGGAAGCCCTGGGATCTTTGCCAATCCTATGGTTTCCCACACAATGATGGGAACGCCCTGAGGCTTTGGCAGCTCACCCCACCCCATCCACCTCTGTGGCCCCAACCCAGTTCGGAAGCGGCTCTTCCTGAAAACAAGTCACTAGCAGATCTACTGCTCAGTCTTGCAAACAGAAGGCCACCTTCCAGAAATTTATATGGAAGGAGAAAATCACATGGAAGGGAGAAAATCCTGGTGACAGGTGCCAGCATGTGGTTGGGCTATGTAAAAAGCTAAGTAATCATTAAACAGGGGCAGGAAATAAACAAAGGAGAAACCCATTAGAAAGATCAAGTATGTGTGGAAAACTCGAGGGGAGGGAGTAGCAAGGTTCAGGGTGTCCTGCTACTCTGTGGAAGGTAGGATTCCACAGAAGGTAGGAGAGCGTATGAATTGGTATTGGTGCTTAAAAAAAAACAAATAGCAAGAGGCTTCAAGAAGTCAGAGCACAGTTCTAGATGTGGCTGTCTCCTGAAGCCTCAGTATAACTGTAAGTTCTTTAGACTCCTGATCCAATGAAGGCAGGATGCCTGTAGGAGCACCTTGGGCATCAAATGAGAGAGCTCGTTGCCAATGAGTCAGGGGTGTGAACCACAGTGGTCAGCTCAGCACAGGCAGTATCTTTGGATATGCAGATCTAAGAACCTCCTGCAAGGATGGTGGTCCTGCGAGGTTATAACATCTGGCTACATACACACAAACACACACACACACACACACACGCATGTGTGTGCACATACCCACGTGCATGCATACACAACCCTACCCAGATGTACACTCCCTTAAACATGCACATCCCCACATATGACTCCCCCACCCTCAGCACAGACACAGAATGTGAAATTTACACACTCTGTGAATAAAATGTTTCTATCTCCCTTAACACAGAACCAGTAAATGTCATTCAGTTCAGTTCAGTCGCTCAGTCGTGTCGCAACTCTTTGTGACCCCGTGAATCGCAGCACGCCAGGTCTTTTAAGGTGTAGTGACCATTTAAAAATAGCTATCCTTTTTCTTTCTCTTGGTGTTATCATCAGGGGGGGAAAAAACTAAGATTTAACTCCCTCCCCTGCCTGTTTTTTGGGGTGTTTTTTTTTTGGTATTATAAGTGAAAAGCATCCATTGTGGTATAATGAAAAAGACAGCAAAACACAAAGAAAATAAAAACCACTCATAATTCCACTGAGCAGAAATAACTAAGTTTTACCCCATTTTTTAAGATTTACATGTTATGCCCTATGCTTTTCCCAGGCACACAAACATACATGGATACAGACATGTATCTTAATGTATCTTAATACAAGCCAGAATCATACTGTGTGTACACAATTTTATAACCTGTTTCTATTGCTCTACTATGAATTTTTCACATATCATTCACTGTCCTATTCTACATATTTAAGGTTTCTAGTATTCAACTGTACGGATCTGGACTTCCCTGGTGGCGCAGATGGTAAAGCGTCTGCCTACAATGCGGAGACCCGGGTTTGATCTCTAGGGCAGGAAGATCTCCTGGAGAAGGAGATGGGAACCCACTCCAGTATTCTTGCCTGGGAAATTCCATGGACGGAGAAGCCTGGTAGGGTACAGTCCATGGGGTCGCAAAGAGTCGGACACGACTGAGCGACTTCACTCACTCACTCACTGTATGGATATTCTATAATTTATTTAAGAAATCCTCTTTTATTGGATAATCCAATTGTTTTCAATACTGGCACATCTTTCTTTCTCTAGAATAAATTCACAGAAGTGGGATTTCTAGATTAAAGCGTATAAATACTTTTAATATATACTAGCAAACTGTCATCTAGGAGACTTCTATCCATTTACACCCCCACCTAGAATGTTTTAGTTCTCTGAGCCCTAAGGCAATACTATTTTGAAATTTTTAATAAGTAGTAAATGATATTGTACCTATCTCATTTTAAGTTGCATTTCTTTGATTAGTTACAGTACTGAATTTTTTCCAATTGTTTATTGACTCAACAACTTTGCTAAGGGTCCAGATAAAACAATTAGTCTTCTACAGAGCAGACCAAAAGTCTCAGGTAAAATAATAAGATACACCAGGCAAGGATGGCATCTTACTATATTTTTAAAAATAAACACAATTCTACATCTATTAAAGCATTCCTGTAATTATAATTCATCTATTGTTCATGCAATTTAATGGTCAAGGAAAAAAACTTAACATCAAATTCCTCTCTATGAGGCCAGGAAAGGGAGAATTTCCCTGGCCCAGCATTTGGTGCAGGAGAATAACTGGGTCTACAGGAGGGAAGTGTTCAGCAGTGTGTGCCCCGTTCATCAATGCAAGCCTTATTCATCAATGTACGCCCAGTACCTGGCAGGACAAGCACTTAACATTTGTGGGCTATTCTCAGGCTGGTGGTCAAGGGACTTGAAGGAACTCAAGCTTCAAAATATCAGCCCTGCTGATTTCAATATATTGCACCCATGCCAATGGGTACCAGGGCACTTGGGAGGCAGCATATAAATGATGTGGCTGCCAAAGAGGCCAAAAAAAGGACCACCGTCCCTCTCTAATCTACTTCACAGGGAGCTTGTAAGGACAGAGCAACAAAAAGAGGTGAAAAGGGTTCTGAAGACTATCTGGTGCTGTGCCAAGTGGGATGAAGAGAAGGAGGACGCAGAGAACAAATTTAAACAGAAGCCTTGAGGAGGCAGGATTGATGGGTACATGCAGAGACTGCGTTATAATGAAGCAAGTCTTGGTATGAAATCAGCCTTTCTGCGAGCTGTGTATGGAGACAGCGTGTCTCCATGGACCCTGGGTGGGTGATAAAAACGGCATGGAGTGTAACCAGGGCACAAAGTCCTGAAAATAAACTTTTAACTGTGGGCTGAGGGGTCGCACAGAGTTGGACACGACTGAAGCGACTTAGCAGCAGCAGCAGCATGGCTGTTGGGCTCTTATTTATCATACAAAGGTTCTTCTTGATAGATTTTTCTTTCCATCTAGAGCGTTCTACAGCTTCTCTAGGACGTCCATTTGTGTGGAGTTGGTTTTATTTCTCCTTTTGGAATTTGCTGTGACTACTGAATCTGATGTTTCAGATCTTCCAGTTTAAGGTCCAATAGGAAGTGAGCTATTAGCAGAACTAAGCATGGTTGTGCACATTTTATGAGGGTCAGCATTTTGAGTCGGAGAGAAAAAAAAAATCCTACGATAAGAACTTATTCTAGGGAAGAGTTAAAAAAAAAACAAAACTCACACAGCTTTGGCATGTTTGGGGTTCAACATAGAGGTCTTTGGTGAAGGAAACCTCTTGAAACAGCTGGGTGGCATTTCTATAAGGCCCTGACAGGAAAGATCCACACTCTGGTAATTCCTGATCAAGCAGATTGGAGCCCTGAGCCTGAGATGCAGGAAGGTGGTGGGGGAAGAGTGGATGACAGTTTGGAAGGGATCTGGCGTGTGCCAAGAGCACAGGAGTGCCCCCACCCAGGCACCTACTAGAGGGGACAGAGAGGAGCTTCAAGGTCCGTGCCCTTGTCTCCTAGTTCCGCTGGCTTCCAGCTCCATGAACAACCTGGCCATGTATGTATAACAGACACACTCAATTATGAAACATGGCAGTAATCACTATAAGTGAGCCTGCAACCTTAAGCTCCTGTTGGAAAGGCTACTGCTGCTCCTGATTTCTGCTCCCCACCCTCCAGACTCCTGTACTACCAATGCCACTGAAGCCCTCCCAGAGACCAGAACCTGTTGCCATGGTACCTGCTTTCCCCACTCTCAGGGAGGGCATGCTCCAAGCCATTATGAAAATAAAAAGCTTTTATGTTTCACCTCACCTCCTGTTTCTCTCTCTGTCTTGTCCAGTTAAATTTTGAGTAGTGCTCACAGCAGAAATTGAAATGTGGGCATTTCAATTAGAGCAATAACAAAAAATTAATAATCCAGTTTCCACAAAGAGGGAAGGTACAAAATAACTGTTCAAAGGAACAGTGGATATGTGTTTGGGTTAGGTAGAGGAAAAAAAGAAAGAATGAAAAGTAATTAAAGAAAGACATTCTCTGAAGATCATTAGATCTGACAGACACCAAAGCACTGTCTGGTCGTTTGCTGAGGAAAAGAGAGGAAGAAAAGTCAGTAATGGTAATGGCTGATGAGAAAGAGTCCCCCGGAGGGCTGTTTCTTTGTTAACAGAAACCAAAAGAAGGAGTGAGAGCTGTCTGGAAGCCCAACCAAAGACACATTTGACTAGATCCCTGGAGAGAAATCCAAGGTGATACATCAGTCACAACCCTGTATTATGGGACTTATTGGTACCCACCACGGAATGCAGAATGAAAAAAATAATGAGAAAGCAATAAGAACAGTTGTACCACGAGTGGAGCAACTTTCTGTACTGTCCTTATCTCCAAAAAGGCATCCCTCCTGTCAGCACTCACTCCCATTCTCTCCTAACTCTGAGGTTATTGTCCATGAGGGAGCTGACCTGGCATGTGACTTCCTCCCAGGGATGCTTCCCAAGTGAGGAAAAGCTTCAGACCTCTATTTATGTCCGGAAAACGGAGAGAGATATATTGATCCACGTGGAGAAAGCAGCAGCAAAGGAGAAGCTTAGTTAAGTCCAGACCGCACCAAAGATGTTGAGGTTTCTTCTCCTGCTCACAAAGCCAGAGAAGTCCCTAAGGCAACTGCCAAGCAGTAACTGCTCTAGTTCGGTGCCTGGAATATCTAAAGATAGGAGAAAGAATGCTAACCCTCCACACTCAGACCACTGGAGGTGATTAAGCCTAAAATTATGAAGATGATTTCATAAAATAGATGATAATAAGTAGAACAAATAATGTCCAGCTATAAAATGCCACGCCTAATGGTTATCAGTCTAAAATGCACTTTAACAACAGAGAAGTTCAAGGAGAAGAAAGTCGGTATCACTGAATTTGCTCATGCTGTACCACGACTTATGTTGCCAAGTACAAGGCTAGAGACAGAAAGTTCATTCACTACTTTCTAATGCCATGTGGGTCATGGATGTGTGGGCTTTTCTTTATAAGAGCTCTTTATATTGAAGATATAAAGAGATGTGGGAGCTCTTTATATTGAAGAGATCATTACAGATTCTCTATTTCTAGAGTGTTCTGCAGCTTCACTAAGGTATCAACTTGTGTGGACTTACTTTTATTCTATCCATCGGATGTGTGATTACTGAATCTGATGCTTCATATCTCTCAATTTAAGAAAATTCTCAGCCCTAAACTCATCAAATATTACCTCTTCCTATTCTCTTTAGTCTCACCTTCTAGCACATCTTAGAGACATATTTTCATTCTGCCTTCCATGTCTCTCTAAATATTTTCTGTTTCATTATCTCTCTGAACTGCAGTCTAGCAATCTTCTAAAATACATATTCCAGTTCATTCACTCTCTCCTCAGCTTTGTTTAATTTGGTATTTATTTGGAGTTTTTAATTTTAATGATTTTTTAAACTTCTATAAGTTCTATTGATTCTTCCAATGCTGCCTACCCTTCTGGGTTTAGTCCTTTCTTTATGTTTTTGGTTGTTGTTCAGTTGCTCAGTCGTGTCCAGCTCTTTGCGACCCCATGGACTGCAGCACACCAGGCTTCCCTGTCCTTCACTGTCTCCCAGAGTTTGCTCAAACTCACGTCCATTGAGTCAGTGATGCCATCCAACCATCACATCCTGTCGCCCCCTTCTCTTCCTTCCCTCAATCTTTCCCAGCATCAGGGTCTTTTCCAAAGAGTTGGCTCTTCACATCAGGGGACCAAAGTATTGGAGCTTCAGCTTCAGCATCAGTTCTTTCAATGAATATTCAGAGTTGATTTCCTTAAGGAGTGACTGGTTTGATCTCCTTGCTGTCCAAAAGACTCTCAAGAGTCTTCTCCAACACCACAGTTCAAAAGCATCAATTCTTCAGCATTCAGCTTTCTTTATGGTTCAACTCTCACATCTGTATGTGACTACTGAAAAAAACCATAACTTTGACTATATGAACCTTTGTTGGCAAAGCGATGTCTTTGTTTTTTAATACACCATCTAGGTTTGTCATAGCTTTCCTTCTAAGGAGTAAGCGTCTTTTAATTCCATGGCTGCAGTCACCATCTGCAGTGATTTTGGAGCCCAAGAAAATAAAATTTGGTACCGTGTCCACTTTTTCCCCTCCTATTTGCCATGAAGTGATGGGACTGAATGTCATGGTCTTCGTTTTTTGACTGTTGAGTTTTAAGCCAGCTTTTTTACTTTCCTCTTTCACCCTCATCAAGAGACTCTTCTTCTTTGCTTTCTGTCATGAGAGTGTGTCATCTGCCTATCTAAGGTTGCTGATATTTCTCCCAGCAATCTTGATTCCAGTTTGTCATTCATCCAGCCTGGCATTTTGCATGATGTACTCTGCATAGAAGTTAAATAAGCAGAGTGACAATATATAGGCTTGATGTACTCCTTTCCCAATTTGGAACCAGTCTGTTGTTCCATGTCCGGTTCTTACTGTTGCTTCTTGACCTGCATACGTTGCTCAGGAGACAGGTAAGGTGGTCTGGCATTTCCATCTCTTCAAAAAGTTTTCACAGTTTGTCGTGATCCACACAGTCAAAGGTTTTAGCATAGTCAATGAAGCAGAAGTAGATGATTTTCTGGAATTCCCTTACTTTTTCTATGATATAACAGATGTTGGCGATTTGATCTCTGGTTCCTCTGCCTTTTCTAAATCCAGTCTCTACATCTGGAAGTTCTTGGTTCAAATATTATTGAAGCCTAGTTTGAAGGATTTTGACCATTATCTTGCAAGCATGAGAAACAAGTGCAATTGTACGGTAGTTTGAACATTCTTTGGCATTGTCCTTCTTTGGGATTGGAATAAAAACAGACCTTTTCCAGTCCTGTGGGCATTACTGAGTTTTCCAAATTTGCTGACATATTGAGTGCAGCATTTTCACAGCATCATCTTTTAGGATTTGAAATAGCTTAGCTGAAATTCAAACACCTCCACCAGCTGCTTGCAGTAATGCTTCCTAAGGCCCACTTCACTTCACACGCCAGGATGGATGGCTCTAGGTAAGTGACCACATCATCATTAAGACCTTTTTTGTCTAGTTCTTCTCTGAATTCTTGCCATCTCTTCTTAATCCCTTGCTGTTTCTGCTATTGTGCATAATTCTGCTATTATGCATAATTCTGCTATTATGTCCATCTTTGCATGAAATGTTCCTTTGGTATCTCCAATTTTCTTTTAGAGATCTCTAGTCTTTCACATTCTATTGTTTTCCTCTATTTCTTTGCATTGTTCACTTAAGAAGACTTTCTTATCTCTCCTTGCTATTCTTTGGAACTGTACCTTCAATTGGGTATATCTTCTTTCCCTTTCTCCTTTGCCTTATGCTTATCTTCTTTTCTCAGATGTTTCTAAGGCTTCCTCAGATAACCACTTTGCTTTATGTTTTTAAACATATTTATTTTACAGTCTCTGTGGGATTTTTCTGTTACTGTTTTATTATCAGCATTTTTAAAATTCTGATACTCCTGTACATTACTCCCAGTGACTCTAGTTGATAACAGATTATTTTTCCTGTGTGTTTATGATTCTGAACTTATCTGTAGAGGAGCTTTATTTATGGAAATACTAAGTACTTCAGATGAAGTACATGATACTCAAGAAGTATCACTGAGTGATGTTGGTAAAATAAACTTGAATGAGGTCATAAATTTCCTTACAGATCCCAGGCTGAGATAGTGAAGTAAATTCCCTACTGTACTCCTGTGCTACAAGTGAGTGATTGAGTGAGTGAAGTCGCTCAGTCGTGTATGACTCTGCGACTCCATGGACTGTAGCTTACCAGGCTTCTCCATCCATGGGATTCTCCAGGCGAGAATACTGGAGTGGGTTACCATTTCCTTCTCCAGGGGATCTTCCCAACCCAGGGATCAAACCCAGGTCTCCTGCATTGGAGGCAGACGCTTTAACCTCTGAGCCACCAGGGAAGCCTGTACTCCTGTGCTACAAAGTAGATTAATGAAGCAACTGACAAACAACTAATCTCAAAAATATACAAGCAACTCCTACAGCTCAACTCCAGAAAAATAAATGACCCAATCAAAAAATGGGCCAAAGAACTAAATAGACATTTCTCCAAAGAAGACATACAGATGGCTAACAAACACATGAAAAGATGCTCAACATCACTCATTATCAGAGAAATGCAAATCAAAACCACTATGAGGTACCATCTCACACCAATCAGAATGGCTGTGATCCAAAAGTCTACAAATAATAAATGCTGGAGAGGGTGTGGAGAAAAGGGAACCCTCTTACACTGTTGGTGGGAATGCAAACTAGTACAACCACTATGGAGAACAGTGTGGAGATTCCTTAAAAAACTGGAAACAGAACTGCCTTATGATCCAGCAATCCCACTGCCGGGCATACACACTGAGGAAACCAGAAGGGAAAGAGATACGTGTACCCCAATGTTCATCGCAGCACTGTTTATAATAGCCAGGACGTGGAAGCAACCTAGATGTCCATCAGCAGATGAATGGATAAGAAAGCTATGGTACGTATACACAATGGAGTATTACTCAGCCATTAAAAAGAATACATTTGAATCAGTTCTAATGAGGTGGATGAAACTGGAGCCTATTATACAGAGTGAAGTAAGCCAGAAGGAAAAACACCAATACAGTATACTAACGCATATATATGGAATTTAGAAAGACGGTAACAATAACCCGGTGTACGAGACAGTAAAAGAGACACTGATGTATAGAACAGTCTTATGGACTCTGTGGGAGAGGGAGAGGGTGGGAAGATTTGGGAGAATGACATTGAAACATGTAAAATATCATGTAAGAAACGAGTTGCCAGTCCAGGTTCGATGCACGATACTGGATGCTTGGGGCTAGTGCACTGGGACGACCCAGAGGGATGGTATGGGGAGGGAGGAGGGAGGAGGGTTCAGGATGGGGAACACATGTATACCTGTGGCGGATTCATTTTGATATTTGGCAAAACTAATACAATTATGTAAAGTTTAAAAATAAAATAAAATTAATTTAAAAAAATAAAATAAAATCCAGGCCACATTTTCGATGAAAGTGAAGCTGTCCAGGATCCAAGATTAAGGCAGGAGTCTCAGTTTTAACTCCTCCTATCCTCAAGCAGCCCCCAGGTCTCATCTCCATCCACACAAGATTTTAAAATCCAAGGTAACTGGCACTGATTACCTGACATTCCTCTAACTTCCCAATGCCTAACTGTTCTGCCTTCCTAGGACAGTAACAATGTCAGCAGGCTCTTATTAATTTTCTAGGGAAAAGTAATTTTTGCTTGACTTTGTACTTACTACTGATGAGGATTCAGTCTCTGGGAAGATAGATTTCAACTTGTGTTAAAATGGGTAAGTTTGCATATATTTTTGTCTGATAGAGAGGCAAATAATTTCTGTCCAGGAGACAAAATAATCTCATAAATTAAGATTTTTGTTGTCCTACTGAACATTAACCAGTTACCAGTTATGAGTCTAACTCACTGATCTTATTTTCAGTGCTTTTTTCTTTCATCAACTATATAAATAAGTTAGGAGCCTCATAAATTTTTGACATGTGCTCTTTCTATACTTTTTACAAAAAATTTTAAAAATTTTTTGAAAACTGTACACTAATTCTATTGGGAATCTATCACATGTAAGGCAAAGTGTTAACTTCTTTATCTATGTTGTATGATTAAATTCAATTCCCATGAGGGAGGGGTGATTATTGCACTTTGACAGATGAGGAAACTGAGGCCCAGAGAAACTGAATAATCTATTCGAGGTCACCAGGCCAAGAAGGAACTGAGCTATGATTCAAATCCTATGCTCTCTGTTTTTTTAATTTATTTTTTAATAGGAGGAAAATTGCTTTACAAGCTCATGTTCTTTTGTCTTCATAATGTAATGAAGTGATATTATTTTCCTATAACATCTACCCACTGGTGTTAATACCACAAGGAGTTGACCATTTCTTTTCAAGACAAAATATTCCAGCTAATGCAAATTAAAACCACACTAACTTTTAAAAACAAGTAAATAATTTGAAGGCAGATAATTCAATCTGTGTTTCACATTTATCTTACTCACAACTTAATCTCCTACTGATTATTCCCATGAACTGATTTTATGTTAAAGTTGAACTCACCACTAAAGGTAATATAATTATTTAAAAAGTAACAGGTATGCTACCCAATGCAAAGACCAAGGAAGTCTATATGGTTTGTACTGTAACATTTCAACTTATGGTGAAATATACCAAGAACATCTGCAGAACAGGAAGAGTCTAAAAGGGAATTTAACATGAGAATTCTAAACTTTGAATTTCAAATTATTTAATTAAACAGGCTCTCAAAAACAGAAAACAAGAAAGAGCTGCAATCAGCCCTTTTCAATAAGTAAAAAGGTACAGTATAGAATTCTGAGAAGTTAGGAACCTGAGTTTGAGCCACTTTTTAAAAATTGAAATTCTACAAAAATCAATTTTCAAAAATCTGTAGATTTTTGTAATCTAAAAAAAAAAAATGCCCCACTTAAACTGTCATCAAGATACACTAAAGATATCTGAATCAAAAAATACTAGATGTTAATAGGCAACACAGGGGAATTTTCAGATAAGTTCTGCAATCATAATAAAAGCAAAAGTGTTAGTCACTCAGTCATGTCCCACTCTTTGTGACCCTATGGACTGTAGCCCTCCAGGCTCCTCTGTCCATGGAATTCTCCAGGCAAGAATACTGGAGATGGTTGCCATTTCCTTTTCCAGGGGATCTTCCCTGACCCAGGGATTGAACCTGGGTATCTTGCATTGCCAGATGGATTCTTTACCATCAATCGTGTTAGTCGCTCAGTCATGCCCAGCTCTTTGTGACCCCATGGACTGCAGCCCACCAGGCTTCTCTGTCCATGAGATTTTCAATCAAAGAATTCCTCAAATTCTCAGAGTATTACTTCTATAGAAGTAAGTAAATTTGCTTTAATATACAAGGAAATTTCTTCAAATTCTTTCCTTGTTCTTCTTAAAGGAAGAGGCAGGAATAATCATATTTAATAGAAGGTGATTTTGGTTTAAGCTGTTAACAGGGGTTTTCAAAGTGTGGTCCATGGACTCCTGAAGGATCTCCAGGACCTTTTCAAGGCTTCCATGAGATGCAATAACAAGTGTATGTAAAAATGTTCATGCCTTAGCACTAATCTAGCAGTGGCACCAAGCTGTACCAGTAATCACTGTACTCTTTACCACCACAGACTCACATGTTAAAGAAAAAAACAAACAAAAAATACCCTAGAGAAAGTAGTAACGATTATTAATTTGATTAAACCCTGACTGTTTACTTAGCACACGTTTTTAAAATTTTATATATATATTTAACTTTCTCTCTTGTATTGGGGTACAGTTGATTAACAATGTTGTGACGGTTTCAGGTGGACAGTGAAGGGACTCAGCCATACATATACATACATCCATTCTCCCCCAAACAAATATTTTTTAGATTGTAATGAATAGGAAACAGGCACGAAGTACTTCTATTACATACCAGAACTGACGTGAGGGAGAGCAGTTGTGCAATTATTTGAGCTGCAACTAAACTAACCTCTTTTCTCATGAAACACCATTTTAGCTTGAAAGAACAACTGAGAGACTGTGGTTACTCAGACTTCGGTATTTGGCAGACATTTTTCTCAGAAATGAACCAAGTTGAGTCTGTCACTGCAAGGAAAACAACTGACAGTATTTGGTATAATGATAAAATTCATTCTTTCAAGCAGTAAGTATAATTTTAGAAAATTTGGATTTGCCACCATGAGTCTGATAGGTTCCCAATACTTAAGGACTACCTGAAAAATGCTATCGGTAGTGATACTAATAAACACTATTTTAAAAAAATATATTGTATGATGAAATATGCCCAAACTGGAAGATTTTAATCAATATTTTTTCAAATGACCAACGTACATTTAAAAAATCATGCATGGGTAAAATCATGCATCCCGGGTTTTATAATCTTATGCATCTCAGACTAATAAATTTAACCATTCTGTCAAAAGCCAGGATGACACAATGCACCCTATATGCCATACTGTGATAGGTCCTGGGAACGAAGGCGTGAGCAAACCAACAGGTGGTCCCTGAACTCTGCACTCTTGCAGGGTTCGTACTTTAGTAGATGATAAACATTCATCAGATAATGGCTCACATTAAAGAAATGGTACAGTAGTTGAGAGTCCTCTATGAAGGAAAGGTTACAACCTCAGAAGCATGAAAAACAGAAGACTTTACTAAACTGAAGATGGAAAGAAGAGTTCCAGAGGACCAGTTGCACCAACTTCACCTGGAACTTGTCAGAAATGCCAGATCCCAGGCTCTTCCAAGAACTGCTGAAGGAGAATCTGCATTTTAATAAGCTTCCTAAGTCATTCCCGCTTTAGAAGCACTCACTGTTCTAAAGAATGTACAGGCATTCATTCTATGAAGGAAGAATACTCTTGAAGAGGTAACAGTCCCAGGCCCGATGGTCAGAGGAGGGTGTGTTTGAAGAACTCAAAGAAAGCTATAGTGGCTGGAACAGAAAGAGCCTGGGAAGGATGGTACGGGAGCTCTCAGGGGCTAGCAGACACTGAACCTGGGCGTGAGTAAACAGAGGGATTAGAATGCTACCTCCTGAACTCCATCAGACAGGCCTTCCGGCACTAAACTGATTTTCAAACAAACCCAACAGTTAGATTCTCATCCTTTTACAGTTGCCGAAGGGCAAATTCCTTTAATTCCAATGAAAGAACCAAGCTCTTATAGCACAAGTGGCAACAGCTCTGGTTCCCCACAATGAAACAATAGGGCAGCTTTGCAAAGCCTTAATTTGAATGTGTGTAAGAGAGCAGATTAACTTCTTGAAGCCTCGGAGGCCCCTCATTACTAGCAAGGTCTGAACTCTTAAGAATGAGTGACTGTGCTCTTAATTCTGCGTAAATCTTTATTCTCTGTTTATTTGGGCCCTCTGATATCAAACGTGGGTCACAATGTCACTGATCCTGGTGAACACTGTATCTAGTCCTTGGGAAACTGAATGGAACATGACCCAGCAGGACAAACTCTAAAGGCTGTACTGCAGGAGCTATACCAAAGAGATGCAGTCAACACATATTTGAGAGATGGAGAGATAGAGACAGAGAAAAAGAGAGAGAGAGAACATGACCCACAGCTTTGTGGCTCCAGGTATTCATGGATGTCTGAGCATGGAAGGAACCAATTATGCCCAGCAGTCCCCTCTGTACTGACTAAAACAAGTCGTATGAAGACCCCCAGGAAGGAGGAAGACTCCCAGTGTGGATGGAGACTACAGAAGAGAATTTACACTGGAAGCATCTCAGCAGCAGCCTGAAGTGCTGGGAAGGGCAGGAAATACCTTGATTAAAACAAGGAAGATTGGCTCAATCTCCAAGCTAATAAACCCTAAAGTAATGTCCAAGGTGAAGACAACTCAAGGGCAGAATTTTCTCATTGTGGAGCTCTACACTAAGGTCACAGGTGTGGATTTAGGTATACTGGCAAAAATTGCAGTATGATAAACAAAAAATAAAAATGGAGGCCTAGGTTCATTTCCTCCAAAGTCAAAATTCTAAATAATGATAGATAGGGGGTTTATGTCATTTTAGCAATACCAGAGGGGGCTGGAAGTCTTCTAGTTCTTTGAATGGCTGTACCCAGATGTACAATTATTTTTTCCAGATAGTCTGGAAAGAAAAAGATTCTTTCAACAAAGATCAACAACCTCATGTCCGGTCAGTGGAAGCTGCGTTGCCACTGTCTGGAACCCCAGAGTCAGCCCTGACAATCAAAGACTGGAATGAAGACTCTTGCTTCTTTGTGAAAATCCTTGATGAACAATCTATCAACTCTAAGAGGTTGAAAGTTTCCTTGTGTAAAAGGGACCAGTGCAGCCAAAACTATTTAAACATTAAAAAGGTTATAATATGATTTTAAAAAATAAGAGAGAATCTCAACAACCAAGATAGTTTCCATCGAACCTGAATTTTAGGGCATTCTTTTGGCTAAGAGGTCTGCTTCCTACGTTGTCCTTACCAGCTACATCAGGGCTGGGGCTCCTCAGCTAACTTTTGGCACTCTCTCAACTCCAACTGGAAGGGATGAACACTTGGTCTAGCTGAACAAATGCTTTGGCGCACTCTGCATCTGTCATCCCCAAACTCAAAGTCTAGGACCGCCTGAACAAGATCTGGCTTTCAGTGCTGCCTGTCTAATTATGAAGCTCAGACTAAAGATTTCACTTAAAAATCCTTCATTACACACAATTATTTTATCACCCCCGCCTGCTCTTCCTAAGCTAATCTCTACCTTGGCCTCTTCCTCTTGGTACCCCAATTACACTGCTCACATGCTATTACCTGGGAGCCTCTTCCTTCATGTCCTTTGTTTTTATCCAACTAACTTCTAGTAACTCTTTGGCTCTTGGCTCAACCCTAATGCCATCCAATTCCTTATCACTAAGGGAGTGAACTCTGCTGCAGCTTGTCATCATGTGTGTATATGGGACTAGCTGGTGAAGGCCTCCCTCACTTTCTCCCACCAGAGGCTGCTCTGTGAAGCACCTACAGCAGGCCAGGCAGACACTGGGCCTGTCATCAAGCAGCTTGTCCTATAACAGAGAGGAAGAAAAATTGGTGAATTAAGTGTTTCAGAGGCTGTGACCAAGGCATGCACAATGCACAGGGTTGGGCTGGGGGACAGCAAGCTTTACCTGTGCAGAAAGCATCTGGTGGAGATGAGGACATAAGCAAAGGTAGAGAGCTGCCTAAGTCTGTGGGCACCACAAGCAGCTGACGGCCCAGGTCTTTGCAATGGAGTGGTCAGGGCGAGGCTAGAGGGGAAGCAGTTTCCAGAGGAAGCTTGCCTTCTTATGCCACCCTGGGGAGTGCAGACTGCGGCTTTAAGTAGGGCAGTGAAAAGGGTAGGGTTCCCTTTTGGTTACAAACATGTCTCCCTCCAAATCTGTGGAAACTCGGGTCGTATTCCTTCCCCTGCTCTCCTGCCAGATTTCCCATCAGCACTCCATGCATTCCACTTAAGGGAGCAAAAAGGAGCAAGCAGCTTTTCCGTGCATTCCAAATTCACTTGCATGAGCCATCACAAATCAATCATAGCAGCGAGCTGAGAATCCAGAGCCCATGGCAGGACACAGACAGCCAAATCTGCTTCATTTTCATTTTCTTTTCTTTTTCTATTTTAGTAGCATATGATAAAGAAACCTTAAAATTTTTTTAACATGGGATTAAGCAACAAGGAATATACTGTGACTGTCGTTGTGATCCCAAATCTCCTTGGAAATTAATCAATCACCTACAGTCAGGTCATTAAAAGTAAAACATTTCTCAGACTGTTAACTTCCCCCTCAATTATAGTATGGACGCATTTGGATGGACTGGGCTGGTAGCACTACATAAAGGTCAACAACATGGACGGATGGATCCTGCCAAGGTATCTTCCATAAAGTAAACGTGGACAGTGCTAAGGTGTCTTATTTTGGAGACTATTATCTGCTCTAAAACCATGCTATCATTTTTATGTGTAATGATTTAAAATTGGCCCTCTGCAAATGAAATATCTCAAGTACTTCATATGAGAGAGATGGGCTCCAAGATACAAGACAGGATAAAGACATACTGAATTTGAGTTAAGATGCAAAGAAGTTAAGAGGACATAAAAAGTGAGATTCCTCTCAATTCAAAAAATTTTTACTGAGCACCTACAATGTGGCCAACAAACTAAATTCTGGGAATATTCAGGCAAATAAGACTTGATCTCCCACTCCACCAAAAACATTTGAGTGGAAAGAAGGGGAGAAATGAGAAACAAAGGTAAATTTGGTTACAGTAGAATTGGATCAGCTATTAGAGTATACACTTGGGGTGAAAATGAAGTGAGAACTTCAGATATATTTCTAAACAGTAGACCAGCTTCCTCAGGAAGGTGGCTACTGCCCATAGCTTAGATTACTAATAATTTAAACGAGACCGCATCTAGGAAACAATGCAACCTGGGTCTAGGGGACAAAAAAAGAAAAAAACTCAAGATGCATTACAGACTGCTCTCAACTGATGAATATACTGAGATTCTTCATAAGTATAACCACTGGTATGGAAAATTTACGCTGAACAGTAAGGAACAGTAATGACCTTTTATCTCGAGGAATGCAAAAAAATATTTAGTTATGAATACCACCCCCTCAAAGCAACATCAACCTTTCCTTCCATTTTTTAAACTCATCAAAACTCATGAAGTTCTATAGAAAAAGATCATTTAAATAGCCACCATGGGAAAAACTAAATCACTTAAGACTTTTTACGATCTGAAAAGGAATAATCTTATGTTACGAAATTGAAAAGGAAATAAAATACATCAGAAGGAAAGATCGACTTAAAGTGAGCTGTAAACCGTATTGCTATCATTTTGGCTTCATATCCGTAATTAGCGCTTATGTGGAGGTAGAATGTAGTGAGGAAATTAAACAGGCTTGGGACTCAGGTAGGATCAGGGGTACAAATCCTGACTTTGAAACTTGGTAGCATTGTAGCTTCGGGCAAAATATGTGACTCTTTGAACTTCCATGTTCTCTTCTGTAAACTAAAATTTCCAATAACTGCTTTTTGATATCTTTGCAATGATAGCAGATACTGAATAGTCAAAGATCTTCAACAAATGCAAAGCAATTTTAATGTTCTTACATTCTTGAGCATGAATTCTGATCCCTTTTAACTTTGAGTAGGCACAAAGAGTGATAAGAGCTTTTCTCCATGGATGGGAAGGGTCAACACAGCTCTATATTGCCGTGACAATCCAGAGAGATCACAGCTCAGTCACCCTGAAGGAATTTCTCCAAACCCTTCCAGGGTGACATCATTATTGTCTTGAGTGTCAGGGCAAGTGTCAGTGCTGAAGCAACTGAGGCATTATCACAAGCTGAGAGCCAGCAACAGATACCAAAAAGCCATTATAAATAGCAACTGAAGACCCAAAAATGCAAAGTAGAAAAGACAGTATCCCACAAAGCGTTAAACATTCGCAGCAAAAGACCTTAACAGAGGTTAATGAGGTAAACGCTGTCATTTCTGAGTGCTGACTCCATGCCAGACATGCACTCTGCATGCATCAACTTTGATGATGCACTTTCCATGCATCGACTCACTTAATCTTCACAACATGACTCTGAGGTAGGTCCTACTATCCCCCCCGCCACCCCCTGCCTTTCATAAATCAGGACATAGAGACCCAGATAACTGTAGGAGGCCCCCCAGCTGTAAGTGGTGTAACTGGAATTTGAACTCAGGTCTGTCTGATTCCAGGGCTTCACTCTTAAACAACATGCCATTTCCAAATACATCAATGGTAAACCAGTTACAGTCATCACCTTAAATAAGCCAAGTAATCTATTTCCAAGTAATCTACCTATTTCCCAAAAGGTAGGCTTAGTCTTCCTGAGTTCCATTTTGGTTCATTGTGTAAGGTGTGACTCCTAACTAGGACACAACCAGGAGCTTCTGATCTGATTACAGGCTTTTCCTTCCAGTTTCTGTTGCTAGATCTTTCTTTCCCCACTTCTAACTGCTGCCATGCCCGGGACTGTTGTGGGACCGCTCTTCCTCTATTGATCTCCTGAGTAATCTCATCAGCCCCATGCTGATATGTATGAAAGAGAAAGCATCTGTATGCTGAGAGCACTAAACAGAACCCTGGATATGTTCATTCCTGATCCCTGCCCACCCCACCACACTCGTATAACAAAACTAGACCCCCTTCTTCCCTGCAGAAGGTCAAAATCCAGGAGTTATCCTTGATTCTTCTCACAAGCCACATCTAGCTCATAAATTAATCCTGTTGGCCCTATCTTTAAAGTATTGATAGATCCCAAATTTGAACACTTCCACCACCACCATCCCAGTTCAGGATTACTGTGCTAGCCTTCCAATTGATTTCCCTGACTCTACTCTTACCCCAATTCAGCTCATTTTCTAGAGACCAAGAGAGCAACACTGGAGAAAACAACAACAAAAACAGATCATGTCACTCTTCAGAATCATCCAGTGACTTCCTATTACAATTAGAATGAAATTCAAGCTTCTTCCCATGGCTCCCCTCAAGCCATACCTAGCCTGTTCCTTGCTTAGTTGTCCAAATTCAGCTTGTGACGCACTGACATGACTCTGAATAAACCGCATATGCTTCCATGTCAAGCAAGTTCCCTTCTAAGGGCATTTGTACTTACCATTCCCTCTGCCTGGAAGAATCTCCCTCCAATTCTTCACATGGCTTTGCTCTCCCACATCATTCATGTAGTGACTTACATGTCACCTCCTCTGACCATCTGGATCTAACAGTTGCTTGCCCATTCCCACCATTCTAATAGCATTCACTTCCTTGAGAGCACTTAGCACTTTCTAAAATTATATTTAGTCTATATTTTTATACCATACTTTACAATAACCCTGTATATGAGACAGCAAAAGAGACACTGATGTATAGAACAGTCTTTTGGACTCTGTGGGAGAGGGAGAGGGTGGGATGATTTGGGAGAATGGCACTGAAACATGTATAATATCATATATGAAATGAGTCGCCAGTCCAGGTTCGATGCACAACACAAGATGCTTGGGGCTGGTGCACTGGGACGACCCAGAGGGAGGGTATGGGGAGGGAGGAGGGAGAAGGGTTCAGGATGAGGAACACGTGTATACCTGTGGTGATTCATGTTGATATATGGCAAAACAAATACAATACTGTAAAGTTAAAAAAGAAAAGAAAAGAAAAAACTCACTGCTGTGTTCACAGGACATAATAGTGAGTAGGTGTACCTAACAGGCAGGACTTCCCATATGGCTCAGTGGTAAAGAATCTGCCTGTCAATGCAAGAGACACAAAAGATGCAGGTTTGATTCCTGGGTTGGGAAGATCCCCTGGAGAAGGACATGGCAATCTACTCCAGTATTCTTGCCTGGGAAATCCCATAGACAGAGGAGCCTGGTGGGCTACAGTCCATGGGGTCCCAAATAGTTGGACATAACTGAGCAGCTGAGCACGAGCACCAAACTGGAACTCCCTTAGTGGAATGGCCATCTGAACTCATGACAGAGTGGTTCAAAGGGCCCCGTTATCCAGAGCTATGTTGTGATCCTGGGGCTTCACATTAGAACTTCCCCATCCAGATGTTCTGAAACTGGGTGACAGCTGGCTTGGTCATTCAAAAGGGAATAATACAGTGTGAGGCAATATGAGCCCAAGTTTTGACCATCAGGGGAATTCTGTATCTCACCCTCATCTTGAGACCCCACCCAGGCCTTGCAGAGCCTGCATCCAACAAGCTTATTTTCCCCAGGCAGGCTGCACCACTGGGTCAGTTCCCACAAACACTACCTTGCTAAGACTATAAGGTGGTGGTGAAGTTGCTTCAGTCGTGTCCAACTCTTGCAACCCCATGGACTATAGCCTGCAAGGCTCCTCTGTCCATAGGATTCTCCAGGCAAGAACACTGGAGTGGGTTGCCATTTCCTTCTCCAGGGGATCTGCCCAACCTGGGAATCAAATCCGGGTCTCCTCCATTGTAGGCATGAGTCCAAAAGTAAGACAGGCTCTCAGGGCATCTGAGCTCTACCCCAAGGAGCCACCAAAGTGATGCAAGGACTTGCTCCACGGCCCGACCTAGGCATGTACACTTACAAACACATTCATTTAATTCAGTCTGACAGTGAAAAGGGTACGTATGGGGCCCACACTTAGAGGCTGGCTCTATGGGGTCACACAGAGTCGGACACGACTGAAGCTACTTAGCAGCAGCAGCAGCATACGCTGACAGTCCCTGCAGGTGTTTTCAGTTAAATGTGATAATCAAGTTAGCTGAGCAGCACAGTTAACTCTGAAGCAGCAAACTGAGCTTCCTGGGTGATCTCCCCATCTGTTTTACTACCAGGCTAAGTGCAAAGAGCAATGGCTAAGGTGAAGGGCGCAAAGTAAAGGTGCTTATGGGCATTAAGGTGGAAAGAGAAAGGAAAAGAGAGGGTGAGAGGTGGGTTTCTGCTATAGCAGTCCCAAAAGGAGAAGGTGCTTATTTCACAGTGAGTCCAGATAAAAAAATTTTTTTTTAATTTCACAGGCTCACCCTTGTGCTACAGTTGGATAACTTGTCTATTATCCAACTATATAGATCCTCCTGTCTATAAATACAGATTTACTCCTATATATTTACTATATATTACTACCATATATTTATTATATAGTAAATATAGATTTACTCCTGTCAGGTTGACTTGGCACTTAGATGGGGCTAAGCTTCTCAGTACTCCCCACAGAGCGTAAGCTGAAGAAGGGAAAGGTCTTTTGCAGGACTGGTTATGAGAAACCCAAGAAAAAGTTAAAACTGTCATAAGATAATTTGATAATCCCAGGACCTTCTCCATGGCCAATGTTATTCTTCCCCACTTCAGCAGGAAACTGCCTTTGGGGTCCAAGTTTTCAGGGCATGGTGAGGAGATGATGTGTGTGACTGGCAGGTTGGTTCCTTGAAACAAAAAGGCAGGATAAATTTTGCTTATCCTATTACTGCTAATTTGCTTAAATGACTCTACCACCACCACCTGTTTCACCAGCTAGCCAGGGACAAAGTACTCAAGAAGTCCAAAGAATTTTGATGCTGCAGAAGTCTCTAATGAGGCTTTTCAGTTCCTAAGCAAATCAAACCCACCTGTTCCTATTTTGCCACACAGCTTTCAATTACTGATGTTAATGGAAGGCAGGAGGGGGCACAATTTTCAATTATCCATGCTAAGCCGCAACACGTCCACTCCTGAAAAGGTCTCTCTAAACTGAAATTCTGGGTCTAAAACCCCCTATTCCCATTCACCGCTATATAATTCCAGATGGAGTCTGAGATGGCAAACTAAGGACACATTGAACCAATATCTATTCTCTATCATGGCCTATAGCTGAGGGAAGAACTGTGGTGTGGAGGCTAACAAAAAGCCCCAAAGGGGAATTTAAACCCAGCCAGGGCCAGGACTAGGGTAAGACAAGAGAGGCAGGTGGGATGCACAATTTCAGGAGGTGAGGTCCTGAAACCAACCTGAGAAGGAACATCTCACAGTACTTCCAAATTTATTTTAAAAGGCTAGGATTAAAACTTTTAGGACTTCCCTGGTAGCCCAGTGGATAAACAATGTCCACCTGCCAATGTAGGGGACATGGGTTCGATCCCTGGCCCAGGAAGATTCCACATGCTGTGGAGCAACTAAGCCCATGCACCACAACGACTGAAGTCCACATGTCTTGAGTCTGTGCTCCACAAGAGAAAGCACTGCAATGAGAAGCCCATGCACTGCAAAGAGCAGATAACAATAAAACTGAAAATAAGACCTCTCTTCTCACCAAAATATAAAAAAACAAAAACAACTTTATTTGAAAATATTTTAGTTTTTCCTTTAACATTTGTTATTTGAAAAATAATAAAGGAAAAAGTGGAAGTCATGATTATCCATAATTTTGTCATATTTTTGAGAAATAAAATCTCCCTCATTATAACTACTGTGAAAATCTAGTCATTGTTACTAACCATTTGGTGCATGCTTCAAGCCCTTTTCCTTTCATACACACACACACACACACACATACACACAGACACACACACACACACACACACACACTCACTCACTCACATATATTTTAACTTAAAAAATTGAATCCTCTTTAGCAGTTACTTAAATTTAAAGAAGCACTCCCTTCAGCAATGTTAAGGGTCATCATCTCCTTAAATTGTATACCTCAGGTGTCTCTCTTCCCTCATCCTGCTCCCAAACCTGTTATATACATCATCTTGGTGTCCTTGCTTACTTTACCTGCTGATTAACATTTTTTTATTGAGTCACCATAATATTATTGTCTGGATAATATAGGAACCAAGTTTCTGTTAAGACTTTTCTTTCCCTCTTCATCAGCTTCCTTGCTTCCTTCCTTTCACTTCCTGTTCATTCACAAGAAGTAGGAGACAGAGTAGGAATGTGTTGGCTCACTTTAATGGTTGTGGAATAAACAAGGCATACAGACACTAATTGGCCTTTAGAGGCTGGCAGCGAAGGTGAGCCCCCTCTCAGGACTCAGGGGTCTAAGGATATTGCTGGCAATCAGCACTGGGGAAGGAGAGGTGTTCTCAATCTGTACCCCAGAAGACAAGAGCCAAGGGCCAATAGCCAGAGCTCCTCTCTCATCACTGAAGAAGCCAAAGAACTGTGAGGGGTCCTGGCCTTACACCCTCCTGGGTGGTCCAAATGGCTAACCATACCCAAAGTCTGAACAGTTTGCTGTTACAAATTCCTCACCCCAGTTAGAAATTTTGAACTCATCCTCAAAAAAGACTTCCACAAAGAAGTTGGTAGGGCCTTACTGCTATTGCAAGCAGAAAAGATGGCTCCCCATATTTTAAGCCAGGAGCCCCTGGAGCCCACTCAACTGCAGTGAGGTTGATATGGCTTATAGCTGCTTGGGCCCCTGGGGTGCTGGGTTATTTTATGGAGGTTGTGGCACAGGTTAAAAGCCTTTATATTTGTGGCTCAGATGGTAAAGAATCTGCCTGCAATGCAGGAGACTGGGGTTCAACCCCTGGGTCGGGAAGATCCCCTGGAAAAGGGAATGGCAACCTACTCCAGTCTTCTTGCCTGGAGAATTCCATGGACAGAGGAGCCTGGCAAGCTGCAGTCTATAAAGTCGCAAAGAGTCGGACACAACTGAGCGTCTAACACTTTCACTCTTAAGACTACACTTTTAGGGATCATTTCTATAGTTTGCTTATAAAATAAGCAGGACCTGCAAAGGTCCCAGTGAGGACAGTGGTAAGCGCAGGTGCTGGGGTGGTGCTACATCAGATCTCTGGGTGATTCAACATCAGTTGGTCTATGAGCCTATGAAGAGACTCGCCCCTTTGATTCATTGGTTCTTTTTTCTTCCCTGATACTCTAGGCCTCCACTCCAACTCTGTAGCCTAGTTAGCCTCTGCTTAAATCTTTTACAGTTCAGGTTAATGGTAACATATCAGCTCCCATACACTGAATGCATTCAAAGAAGTCAGAGCACTGCCTGGGACCCAAGATGTGCCACCTGTAGCATTCTGCATCTATATGGACCCACTGTTCCAAATGAAAACCATGAGGCAGCTAAACAAATTCAATCACTGTGGAAAGTGATTTGGTGATATCTAAAAACAGTGAAGCTGCATATATGCCTGGAATTCTAGTGCTGGTATACATCATGCCAAAATTCACATGTATACAGAAAGGTGTTTGCAAAGATGTTCACTGCACTGCTTACAATGGTAAAAAAATGAGACACAATTCTAAGTGTCTATTAGTAGGAGAAAGAGATTAATAGTATGTGCCATTTTTACATAGCATTTAGAGAATGAGTTAGCATTTATCTCAAAGAGATAAAACTCAGTAGAAAAACATGTTGAAAAATGTGAGTGCACGCTGAGAGCCTTTATGGACACACACACCAGATGGCCATATGCGGTAACAAATGGAATTGGGGAGAACCCCAAAGAGGATTTCAATGTTAACATGAAGAAGAGAGAGGTCAAATAAAAATGTTAACTGTCACATAAATACATATATTTGTGTATATACAGACATGAAAAATTACAGCAAAACATACAAAATATGCATTCCAAATACACATTTTTGCCCTAATTCTGTTTTCCAAAAAAAAAAAAAAAAAGGAAGAGAAGAAGGAGAGAGGGCACGTTTTAGGAAATCAGAAGAATTCCTTCACATTGTCTTAAGGATCCTGAAAAAGCTCTGTGTATATCAAAGGCTGATAGCAGGTGATAGCAAAGAGAAAAAGAGTTTTTAAAAATGAAGTTAAGAATAACTTTATAAATGCATCTTTAATCCATACTATCCTTAATAATATTCCCAGACTTTAGTGTAGATGGAAAACTTGGGAGTTTATTAAAAATAGAACTCCATATCCTGCTTATCCCAGCCCGCAACATTCTGAATCAGGAAATCTTAAATGGATCCTAGTAATCTCCTTTTCATTTTCATTTATATATATATATATATCAATAAATTTATATGTCATTTTTTAATATATTTAGATATATACATGTATTATCATTTATATATATATAAATGAATGTATATATCATTTATATGTAAAAATGAATTTATATCTCATTTATATATATATATCCTGAGTACAGTAAAGTTAAGCCTTTTACATTGGTGTAAAAGCCTTCTCCATTGGTGACTTTTTAAAAAAATTTTATTTTATATTGGAGCATAGTGGTAGCTCAGACAGTAAAGAATCTGCCTGCAATGTGGGAGACCTGGGTTTGATCCCCGGTTAGGAAAATCACCTGGAGAAGGGAATGGCTCCCCCCATCCATTTTAAAATGTATTGAGAAACATTTAAAAAGAAACATAAAGTAAATGAAACTTGCAATTTTAATGTAAAAGTCTATTTCCCTTTGCCCAAAAGTGAATAGCTAACAGTGGCTCTTAAAAGAAAATTTTATATCTTGATGATGATAAAGTCACTTTATACAATGCTTATTTACAAAGCTCTATAAAATGTTGATCCTATAATAGAACAATAATTACACTGTATATATATATATATTATATATATACATATATATTATATATGTATAATGTACAGCTGAAATGTTAAAGGCACACTTGCTAAACTTATAAAACTCGTATTCTAGGTAACAATTAACTTCAATGGAACAATTCCAGTGTTTTAATTAAAGAATTTGAAAAAGAATACATATATGTATAACTGAATCACTGTGCTGTATACCTGAAACTAAACACAACATTGTTAACCAACAGAAAATGAAAGTGAAAGTTGCTCAGTTGAGTCCGAGTCTCTGCGACCACATGGACTCTAGCCTGCCAGGCACCTCTGTCCCTGGAATTCTCCAGGCCAGAATACTGGATTGGGCAGCCATTCCCTGCTCCAGGTGATCTTCCTAACCAGGGATCGAACCCAGGTCTCCTGCATTGCAGGCAGATTCTTTACCACTATGCTCCAATATATAACAATTTTTTTTAAAAAAGTCACCAATGTAGAACAACATAGTTTTAAACTATCAAGACTTTGTAATCCATTATCTAATGATGATATCCTCTCTGCTTTCCCAAGCAGAGTCAAGGTACCCCTTCAGGGTTCCCATAGCCCTTAACTCATACTTGAGATTAGCACACAGATTTATGCTGTAGTTCACCTATAGTCACATCCATGCCCCCCACCCAGGCTATCAATTCCTCCCAACAGGAAAGGGATCATGCTCTCTTTGATACCTGTATCTAGCACAGTACCTGGCAAGCTGCAGGCACTCGATAAATATTCCTTTGAATGAGTTAGCATAACTGAACAAGTCCTAAACTTGAAGACATCCAAAGAAGAGAGAGTTTCCAGCACAGAGTTGGCAGACTTGTCTCTAAAGGACCAGACAGTAAATATTTCAGGCTTTGAGGGCCATACAATTTTTCTTGCAACTTCTCAACCAGCCAGTGTAAACTTGGAGGGCTGCCATAGATAATACATAAATAAAGAAAAGTTCCTCTGTCCCAATAAAACTTCACAAACACTGAAATCTGAATTTCATATAAGTTTCACCTGTCATGAACTATTGTTCTTCTTTTGATTATTTGCAACTATTGACAACTGTACACAAGCATTCTGAGCTTGTGGGCTGTATAAATATTAGCAGCAGGGTTTTCCCACTCCAGCTCTAGCAGATCTGGGCAGATAGGCAGGAGGAAGAAGCTCAAGATACCAGATAAGCTGAAGTAGACTGAATCTAAGAAGAGAAGAAAGGGGTCTATGTTGAATAAAAACCCAGTGGACCTTCATAGTACCTAAAAATGGGACAAAGGATACAATCCAAAAATAAAAACAATGCAGTTTTTTGTTGCTGTTCTTTTTAAAAAAATTTTTAAACAAGTTCTATCATACCAATAAAGCTCATATACAATGAACTAATGCCTAAGGAAGTCAGGAAAAAAACCGATATAGTTAAAAGTCATTAGTAATACTAGTTAGGGGAAAAGACCAAAGCTTCTTGGGTTAGAGTTTTACCCCTATCTCAAGCATTGCTAAGGTATATTCTAATGTATATTCTCCTTTCTCTCTGATTCCCATTCTCAGGTAGAAATCCAAATGAGCAAGATAAGTGGTCAAAAGATGGGAAGCAAAAGCTGAGAAAAGGGATTCTGCATCAGAATACCCAAAGATTGATTGTCCGGTCCTGTTTTACCAAATCTTGTGCGTAAAATCATAGATGTCTTCAAAATTAAAAGAGGCTCAGAATCAGAGTCTGCTTCATTCATTAAAAGTAGTTATAACTTTGCAAATAGCAGGCATGTTCATTTTATAAAAATAAAGAAGGCAAGAGAAGAAAACACAAGCACCTAGAGATAACAACAGTTAAGATACTGCTGGCTATCCTGTTTTCCTTAACTACATTGTGTGTATGTATGTATGTGCTTTTTTTTAATGCAAAAATAATCCTCTTTATTTTGTAGATGGAGGCCTTGTATACCTGAGATCTGGCACACTTGCTCAAGATCATGAATAAAATGACTTTTACCTATTGTGCCAACACTCTCTCCTGCTGCTGCTGCTGCTGCTAAGTAGCTTCAGTCATGTCCAACTCTATGCGACCCCATAGACGGCAGCCCACCAGGCTCCCCTGTCCCTGGGATTCTCCAGGCAAGAACACTGGAGTGGGTTGCCATTTCCCTCTCCAATGCATGAAAGTGAAAAGTGAAAATGAAGTCGCTCAGTCGTGTCCAGCTCCTAGCAACCCCATGGACTGCAGCCCACCAGGCCCCTCCGTCCATGGGATTTTCCAGGCAAGAGTACTGGAGTGGGTTGCCATTGCCTTCTCCGACACTCTCTCCTACCACCTCCTAAAAGAAATAAATCATCAGCATCTTGGATAAGTTAGTGCCTTGTTAGCACAGGTGCTCAATCAATTAATACATGTTGGCATGAATGAGGCCAACTGGGCTGACCTGTTTATCTCAGTCAGGCTCTGTCCAAGTCATCTTCATCATAAAAGCTGCTAATTGTCAAGCAATAGAAAAGATCAATAAAGGAGATGGATTTTGAAAAGAGTTTTTAAAAATAATAAACTGTTAGCCAGACTCACTGGGGAGGACCAAATAAATAAAATCAGAAATCAAAGAGAAATTAAAACTGATACCAAAGAATAATAAGATTACTATAAACAACTATGGGCCAACAAATCAGACAACCTAGAAGAAATGGATAAATTTCTACAAGCATTCTATCTCCCAGAACTGAATCAGGAAGAAATAGAAAAATGAAAAGACCAATCACTGCTGCTACTGCTGCTAAGTCGCTTCAGTCGTGTCCGATTCTGTGTGACCCCATAGACAGCAGCCCACCAGGCTCCCCCGTCCCTGGGATTCTCCAGGCAAGCAAAAAACACCCACAAAACCAAAGTCCAGGATCAAATAGCTTTACAGGTAAACTCTACCAAACATTCTCAAACTATTCCAAACAACTGAAATGAAAGAAGGCTTCTGAACTCATTCTACAAGGCCCCAGCATTCCCCTGATACTAAAACCAGACTAAGACACTACTGAAAAAGAATTTCAAGCCAATATCCCTGATACATGTAGATGCAAAAATTCTCAAGTAAAAACTAGCAAATTGAATTCAACAATACATTAAAAAAGGATCATAAAAAAAATTAAAAAAAAAAAAAAGGATCATACACCATGATCAAGCTGGATTTATCCCAAGCATGAAAGGATGATTTAACATCCAGAAATCAATCAACATGATATATGACATGAACAAAAATGAAAGATTAAAATCATATGATCATCCCAGTAATATCAGGAATAAGACAAGGATGCCCATTCTCCCCAGTTTTATTCAATGTAATATTTCAGATGACGTGATACTATATAAAAACCCTAAAGACTCCACCAAGAAAACTTTAGAATTAATAAGTGAATTCAGTATAGTTGCATGATACAATAGAAGTATACAGAAGTCTATATACTATATACTATACTATATAGTGTTTCTATATGCTAATAATGATGTATCAGAAATTAAGAAAAAAACTCCACTTATAATTGCATCAAAAGAATAAAATACTGAAGAACAAATTTAACCAAGAAGGTGAAAGATCTGCACTCTAAAAAGTATGACATTGATGAGAGAAATTAAAGATGACACAAATAAGTGGAAAGATAGTCCATGCTCAGAGATTAGAAGAATTAAAATTGTTGAAGTGTCCATACTAGCCAAAAAGCTTACCTACTCATGGCAATCTCTACCAAAATATTCATGGCATTTTCCACTGAACTAGAACATATAATCTTAAAAATGTGCATGGATTCACAAAAGATCCCAGTTGGCCAAAGCGATCTTGAAAAAGAAAGCTGGAGATATCACACTCCCTGGTTTCAAACTAAATTACAAAGCAGCTGCTGCTACTACTGCTGCTAAGTTGCTTCAGTCATGTCCGACTCTGTGCGACCCCATAGACAGCAGCCCATCAGGCTCCCCCGTCCCTGGGATTCTCCAGGCAAGAACACTGGAGTGGGTTGCCATTTCCCTCTCCAATGCATGAAAGTGGAAAGTGACAGTGAAGTTGCTCAGTCGTTTTCGACTCCTAGCGACCCCATGGACTGCAGTCTACCAGGCTGCTCCGTCCATGGGATTTTCCAGGCAAGAGTACTGGAGTGGGGTGCCATTGCCTTCTCCAAATTACAAAGCTACGGGAATCAAAACAGTATGTTACTGGAACAAAAGCAGACGCATAGCTCAACGGAACAGAATAGAGAGCCCAGAAGTAAACCCACATTTATATGGTCAATTAGTCTACAACAAAAGTGGCAAGAATATACAATGGGGGAAAGCCAGTCTCTTCAATGAATGATGCTAGGGAAACTGGACAGCTACATGCAAAAGAATAAAATTAGACCACTTTCATAGACCATATACAAAAACAAAACAACAAACAAAAAAACCCCTCAAAATGGATTAAAGACTTAAATGTAAGACCTGAAACCATAAAACTCCTAGAAGAAAACATAGGCAGTAAAGCTTTTTGGCATCAGTCTTAGCAATACTGTTTTGGATCCATCTCTTTAAGCAAGGGTAACAAAAACAAACAAATGAGACTACAACAAAATAAAAAGCTTTTTAATGACAAAGAAAACTATTAACAAATTGAGCAGGTAACCTACTAAACAGCAAAAGATATTTGCAAATGTTACGTCTGATAAGAGATTAATATCAAAATATAGAGAGAATTCATATGACTCATTATCAAAAACCAAAAAATCTGATTAAAATATGGGCAAAAAACCAGAATAGACATTTTGCCAAAGAAGATATATAGATATCCAACAGGCACATGGAAAGATAGTCAACATCACTAATCGTCACAGAAATGCAAATCAGAACCACAATGATACACATTATCTCACATATATGAGAATGGCTATTATCAAAAAGACAAAACATAAGTGTTGGTGAGGATGGAGAGAGAAGGGAACCTTTGTGCACTGTTGGAGGCAACGTAAATTGGTACAACCACTATGACGGTTTCTCAAAAAAGACAGAACTACCATGTAATACAGCGATTCTATTTCTGGGTATTTATCTGATGACAACAAAAACAGTAATTTGAAAAGACATATGCGCATCAATGTTGACCGCAGCATTATCTACAACAGACAAGATATGGACGTAACCTAAGTGTCCAATGACGCATGAATGGATAAAGAAGGTGTGATACACAAACACTGAAATTTTACTCAACATAAAAAATAATGAAATTTTTCCATTTGTGACAACATGGATTGACCTAGAGGGTATTATGCTAAGGGAAGTAAGTCAGACAGAGAAAGACAAATACTTTTGATTTCACTTACATTCAGAATCTAAAAAACAAAACAAACAAACAACAAAATAGAGACATGCATAAAAACAGAACAAACCAGTGGTCACCAGAGGGGAGGAGTGGGGGTGGGGGTGTAAAACAGGTGAGGGGGATTAAAGAGCACCTAATTCTGGCAATAAAATAAGTCACGAGGACATAATGTACAGTATAGGCAATATAGTCAAGAACATTACAGTAACTCTTGGTGACAGATGGTAAGTTGACTTAGTGTGGTGATCATTTAGTAATATATAAAAATAGTAAACCCCTATGTTATACACATGGAACCAATACGGTATTTTTAAGTCAATTATACTTCAGTAAACCTACGGTTTTGCCCGTGTTCTCTTCCTCTTTAACCATCTGGTATGGCCAGGGAGATGGACTGTGTGAGACATGCAACAATGCTGGGAGAAAAACCTGTCCATGTGACATGCCAAGCAGTTTAGGTGGTAATTCAAGTGAGAAGGAAAAGTGTGGCTCTTAAAGCAGCAAAATGTTAAGGTTATCTTTCAATAGTGAGAAAAAGAAAACCCAACTAGCCTGCTAGACTAAGAGGCAGGTTTGAAATGGGAAACCCCCATTTGCTTGGTGACCTAAGGAAATGTGTTCAAGTGTGTCTAGTTCTGGGACTTGGTTAACCAAGCTCGCACCTTCACTCCTTCAACCACCCATGAAGGTGATTCTGGGCCCAGGGTGTGTATGAAGACATGCTCTGAAGGGAGACCACAGGCTCCTATCAAGAGCCAGCTCATAAAAAACAGAATCAAGCATTCTGGGGAACTGAGCCGTGCAACCAGGTATTAGAGAAATATCTGAAAGCAATGTTTGTTTTTTTCTATTTATCATTACAATGGTCCCACCAACTACAAAACAATGCATAATAGAGTTATCCGGGCATTTATAAGAATTGTGTTTCAGCAAACACAACTCTTGTGACTACCTAATATTTTCACTTGCCTGGCAACCTTTGAATGATAGCCTCCAATTTTTCCTTAGACTGCCCTCTCCTGTGACATGCGGTTCTAACAAGAAGGTTAGCTGAGTACCCAGATACCGCCTCAGCACAGAAGTTGAGTGCATTACACAAGGGAGGTCACTGCATTCTCTCTATTAGAAACACTAACCTGCAGTGGAACCATAAGAAGAAAAGGTGGTCAGAGGCGAGACATTCAAAAAGTAGTGCTCCAGGGCCAGCATGAGTTCCCTGGACACTTTCTACCCTTTAGTCCATTCATTATTCGACAAATACGCAAAGCTTTGCTGCAGGCAGTGTCGTGGCAGACAAATTTTCAACCTCAAACTGTTTACACTTCATTGAGAAGAAAACAATAAATAAGTCAAAGACATAGTGTATTAGACGGTGATACATGCTACGGAAAAAAAATCAGCAGTGTTCACTGGAGCTGGAGGCTGCGATTCCAGGGCAAGACCTCACTGTAGAGAGAGAGGAGGTAGAGCGGGCAGAGCAGTTCTATGGATTAAAGGACAGAAAGAATCCTGCAGTACAGAAAACGAGACTGAAAAGGAGCAGCCAAGGAGACAGAGGGGAAAACGACTGGAGCCAAACCCTTCTGGATGCAATTGCGGATCAGCTCTTCTGCCCCAGTGATGGAACTACTTTAGGGAGGAGCACTGAGCGTTCCTCTAGCACACATTGGAGGGAAAGTTAGAAACATGGGCACAGGCGTCATGGACTATAGACATCCTCCTGTCGTACCTATTCTGTCAATGAAACAGGAAGCGTGATCTGAGAGAACCACCTACAGAAGAGTAAAATGGCACAGGGACACGGAGTAGGATGCAAGGCACGTAACTGCCCTTGAGGTTGCGTTCCAACATCTGATAGCTCAACTCTGTTTTCGGTTACTCCCAGAAGACTGCCAGTAAATTCCCTTCTTTTTAAAAACTAGCAACAGTTGACTTCTGTTGTTTACAAGCAAAGATCTAATACACCAGTTCTTCCTTGAGGCCTTAAGGTTACCCCATTTTCTCACTGAAAGTCTGAGTTTAATGAAACTGATTCTGTTCTATCAGACTATGCATCTCCAGGTGCATAAGAGTCGTTTGCAATGGACCAACCAGCCAAATATGATGGGTTCCTCTACCTCTTACTGAAAGAACCAAGACATATTGATTTATACTTATGATACCTAACTGGTAGCACTAAATCAGCATGCTAAACTGCTTAAAGAACAGCATTTCAATACATGGGAGAAAGCAGGAAGGATTGATACCGAAATTCAAGTCGCCTTAACGTTTCTTCAAACCCTCTTTTGAGTTAAACCGTCAAAGTGTCTACCAAGACAGAATGAAGACAAACACATATACAACTGTCCTTAGAGCTCAGATTAATACTTTATTACAGATTTCAGAGACTCAGGGAGGGAAACCCACGTGAAGACTGCATAGAGGGGGAAACTGGAGGCAGAGAGAACCATTCTCACACTGGATGAGACTTTAATCTGGGAATGGCATCTGAGAGGCAGTCACGCTAAGAAAGAAGATAAGTCAGACTCTCCCACAAAGAGAAACATTTCGAAGATCACATCGAAGACTGGGAATTTCCAGACCGTGAAGACTAAGACGAGTCCTCATGATATAACGTGTTGTTCCCCCTCCAGGAAATTAAGAGTTATTAAACTGCAGCAAAGACAGCTGCTTCTGAGATGAAATCAGCCTTGCGACCCCAAGAAACAAGAGACTGAGGGTGAGGAGTCTATAACCTCCCGTGGAGATCAGCGCCACACAGCTTGTTCTTTCACACAGGTGCGCTGCCCCACCGGACACCTGAATCATGGAAAGCTCCAGACACGCACAGGAAACACGGTAAGGCTTGGTGTAAAGTGTGACCTGAAAGCAGACAGCAACAGCTTTCTCCTGGCTGACCCCTCGCTGGCTCACCCTCTGCTAGGAAGAATGAGAGAGATGCTCAGTCCTTTGGGCCAAACATACACAAACGGCCGAGAACACAAAAGCCAAGTAAAAGGAAACACATGTACACATGCAAATCTCCCAAGTGGATCAGAGACATGTGTGCTACTTTGCATCATTCAGCCCTAAGGATTTTGCTTGCCAAGAACAGAACTGTGGAGAAAGCCCCATCCCATCAGTAAGACTTGCTTGGATATAATCATTAGAATAATTTCACCATCTTCCCTCACCTTAAGGTATAGCTCCATGACCCTTCTTCCTCCATCCCCTGATTTCTCAAATAGACTCTAAAAGTCTACATGGACTATGGATATACTACTTGCCAGATGCTCTTTTAAGAGGTTTAGGTGGATGAGTTAACTAAATTCTCACAAAGACTCTAAGAGGATACATGCTATTCTTGTCTTTAGTTTTCCCAGAAAAAAGAGCCTGAGGTGAAGGCGTAGATGATTCTATGCTACTAGGGGGCTTCTTGGGAGGAACAAGGCAGATAAGTTAATCCCTTCTTGGTTCAAGGACCAATAGCTGCTCATCTCTTGGGATCATCTCCCAAGAAGCTACCTAATGACTGCTATTCAGGACAACCAGCTCTAACTTTCTGTTAGTCAACGGTTTCCCCTTGGAGGTTTGTTTCTTTTTTTTAATACTCCTTTGCTTCCAGGCCATAGGCATGTGGATGGCAGCTTGCGTCATATCTCCCTGGGCTAACAGATAAGAGGCAGGGGCACACAGTATGTGGGTATGAGGCTATAAGCTATCAAGCTGTACCTGCATGAAATGAGTTGAAGGCTACACAAGCAGTCCCCACAGTGCTGGCTGAAATATGCACAGGAGAAGCCAGAAGAATCTGATATGCTAATTTAAATGTTTCTGATACAATTATCATGTATCCTTATTCAGATGAGAAAACTTGGGCATAAATCAGTGAAGTAATTCACACAAGGTTTCAGAAGAGATGGGTAAAACTAGGTAGTCTGGCTCCAGAATGCTCTCTCTTCACCACTGTGCTCAAGCTCCTATAGACGAACTACAATTACCCCAATGTCTGCCAGTTGCCTCACTGCAGCTGCCCTGTTTGAGCCACAACAGTCATGAGTTCGTTGAAAAACCAGTGTAAGAAAATAAGTATCAAAGATAATGTTCACTGTGCAATGCAAAGAGGATGCGGTGAGAGAGGGCTTCAATGCACAAAACAGTGCGAGTGAATCAGTCACTGACGCTAAGCCAAAGAGAGACCTTTAATGAAACCACCCCTGGGGCCAACACATAAGAAATCTGGTTCATAAGAGCCGAGATAAATGAAAGGGAGACTAAAAAGACAAAGAAAAAAGATCGATGAAACTAAGAGCTGGCTTTTAAAAAGTAAATAGAAAAGACAAACCTTTAGCTAGACTCATCAAGAGAAAGAGAGCGGAGAACTCAAAATTAGAAAAGGAAGGAAGGGAGAAAAGAAGAAGAAGGAAGGATGGGAAGAAATCTGGCTCTGGTAAGGGCTGACAAAAAAGAAATAAAGTTGTGTTCATGCTTGATGATACTCTCACTTCTGTAAGATCCTGAAATAATAGGGGGCAGCCACTGAGAGGAAGACAGCATCCTCTTCTTTGCTCCTCCTTGAATTTGAAAAGGAACTCCATAGGTGACTCCAGGGGTTCAGAAGAGGAAGCATCAGAGGTGTATCAAAAACCAGGAAAGTCTCTGAAAAAATTAACCCAAACAGAAGTGGAACAAATCAAAACAAACAAGAGAACTAAATCAAAGAAGCTCTAAGACTACTGAGCATTAACAGCTTGAAGCCAAGCATTTCCCCTTTCAGAATGGGTATTTCTTATGATGTGAAAGATTCAGTTCCTTGAATTCAGAAATTTTGTTGATATATTTTTTTTACAGCAAAAATTTGAACTTGTATCTTTCCTTCTCCAACCCTGAAGGCTGGAAGGTCACAAAAGAGAGAAATTCCTGGATTGAAAGTAAGTGACGGTCTGGCAAGTAGGCTGAGTAAGGCTTGAGTTCTGATGTCACCTGCATTTCCATTAATTTAAAGTGCTAAAGTGCTAACGCCTGTTTGCTTCAAAATATGTGCTTGTCCTCTTTGTAGTAGCCCTTTAAATAGATTTTCCTTTGGCTCCACTAAAAATAGCTAGAGAAGGTCCTTTGAGAATTCCATTCTTAGTCTTAAAAAAATGCACTCTCTTCCCTGCCCCATACACATAAACAGGCCTGGAAGCAGTATCTCTTACTTCTTCCAGGGACCTCCAATCTATCAAAAACAATAAATCTTTCAGGATTAAAACAGAGCTGGTCAGGGAAACAATTTTCCCAGCCCATTTCTGCTTGTTCATTATGGGATCACCAAATATCAAGGTCTTCTTTTGGGATGAGCAGACAGTCAGGCCAAGGGCTGAACATCCAAGTGTCTACCCAGGGTCAGGCAGGTAGGGGCAGGAAAGAAATAGGCCAGGCACAATAGGGACTATTGTTGTTGTTATTCGGTTGCTAAGTTCTGTCCAACTCTTTGATTGCAAAGTTGGAACTCTTTGCAATCGAAGAGTTGGACACAGCCGGAACTGTAGCATGCCAGGCTCCTCTGTCCTCCACTATCTCCCAGAGTTTATTCAAATTCACGTCCGTTGGGTCAGGGATGCTATTTAACCATCTCAGCCTCTGCCACCAGCTTCTCCTTTTGCCTTCAGTCTTTGAACTAGGCAAACTGAAGAAGGCATGCCCAGGGGGATAGGGTGTAGCTCTCACTCAGTTCCAGCCAATTGCTCACAAGAAGATTGAAGTTTTCCAAGTAAAATGACCCCTGTTAAAAATGCTGGAAACCTGTCCAAATTTTAAAAACAGCAATGCGTGGGACAACAATACCAAATAGAGCACATGTGTGGGCTGCTCTGGCTGGAGGCCCTTGTTTGCAACTTCTAGGTAAGACACAAAGATAAAGGAAGACAGACTTCCTGTCCCCTGACAGCTTATGACCCAGTAGGAGTGAGAAGCTGCACACCCTGTAAACTGTCCCCCAGGGTGAATGTGATACACATTAAAAGAGGAATAAGCAGAGGCTATGGGAGTTCAGGACAGCACAAGGGTACTTGAGGCAGAAACAATTCTTATAGGCAGCAGCATGGGAGCTGAGGCTAAAGAAAAAGGGAGACTCTGGCTGGCAGAAGCTGGGGAGGGACCTTTCCTAACACAGGGCAGGGAAGGAAAAGGTTGAGATGGGTAATAGGTGCTTCATGCTTCTACCCAACAAATACTCAGGCATGTTCACTGTGCGCCGGGCAGTAGAGATGCAATGTGATCACAAGCGATGAAGAGGAGGCTGCAAAGTCTGAAAGTCCCAGTCCAGACAAGGCCTTGGGAGGCCATATCCAGAGTTCTGTCTTAAGAGCAGGGGGAAAGCTGCCTTTGAAGTCTTTTTTAAGCAGGGGAATCACATGTTAGGATCTGCAGTGTTCCAAGTTTCCCCAGCCACAGAGCATGCATTCTGTGGCCTGGCAGGGAGCCAGAGCTCCACCAGCCAGAGCAAGCTGGGAAGCAGTCTAGGGAAGAGATGACGACAGCTTGACCTAGGCTGGCAGTAATGGACATGGAGGAAACTGGATGGATTCACAAGATAGTGAGGGGTTAAAATCACTGGAACGATCCGTTCGGGATAGCAGTCAGTGAAGCAGAAGCCAAATAGGCCTGGAGAATGTGGCCAACGTGGCTCTGTGGGGTTCTCAGGCCACACCACCCGTGGCCCAGCAGCCAAGCAATTCTGTGCCGGCAGCAGTGGGTGTCTAGTGGTTACTAGAGAGAAGAAGGTTCTGAAGCCAGGGTGTATGGCTGAGGAAAGGCTGCCAGAGAAGCTCACAGGAGCTTTTCATCTTAGAAAGCCATCATCTCAAAAGTACTGTTTTCTTTTAAATGTGCTTTATAAAATTCCACACCTATTTTGTTTGGACTAGCCTTGATGGCAAGGGAATAGGAAGCACTGCTCATGTGTTCAACAACTCTTCAAGAAACTAAATCTTCTAGATTTGGGGTGAAAGAAGAAGGAATAGCAGAGTATCTGTAAGATATATGCTAATGTCAAGTATCCACTTCTTTACATTTTAACCTTGAGAACTTCAGAAATGATAGTGAACTACCAGGGTCCAACCTCCTTGGTGCTAAGGCCTAGCAATGATTTTCTTTATAACCACAGGCATCTTTACAGGAACCCAACTCACTCTGCATGTAGATTAAGGAAATGTAAAAAAATCCTTCATAACTTGCAGGGATGCCTGGAGGTACTCACACTAGATGGGCAACCCTTGATAACTTGTGGCAATGGAGTCTACATATTTTGACGAAGTCTCACTTGTATGCCAAGCATCTGCACCACAATATTCCATGCATTCAACCATACTGCACTATGCATATAAATAGTGCATATTTAGTAAAAAAAAAAAAAAAAATTCATATATAAACGAACCCACACAGTTGAAACCCATGTTGTTCAGAGGTCAACTGCAAAGCCCTTCTGCCTCTGGACAACCACTCATACTCATATGCAGAAATGCAATGTAACATCTTAATGATCTCGAGAGGGGCTAGCCAACACAGTGAAGTTGGCTGTGAGCAGGGCCACGGAAATAATGCAAGTACTTCATGAGCCAAGAAATTAACCAACCCTCTGGACTTATTTTGTGTAATGAGACAATAGATTCCCTTGTATTGTATAAGCCACTGTAAACTGGATTTTCTGTTTCTTGTGGCCCAAAGCATCTCAAATGATACAGTACTTCTTTGGAGAAGCAAGAAAAGGGCTCCCTGAAAACACCCTAGGAACGAAGGAATAGTTGCTTCAAAACAGAAAAGAGACTAAGATTTATGTCTCAGAGAGTGTTTTGGGAAAACCAGCTGTGAAAAGGTATTGTTAAGAGCCACTCCAGATGTAAGGAGAGCGCTTTGGAATCCTCCCATGCAGCATAAACACTGTAATAAAGTTCCAGTGAGCCACTGTGAATGCTATGTGTGGGGATAGACAACATACTTGGAATCATAATAATATGTAAACATCAGGGAACGACCATGAAATTAGTCTTTATTATTCATCCACTCTTATTTCCTTCTACATTTATAAGACTGGGGATTTTTTTCTTTTTTCTTTTTTTTTTTTGCCCCCTTCCTACCTGATGAAAACAGAGACTCACATGATTGGAAGGGGAAGTCAGGAAACCAGGCTTAAAGAGGTTAAAAAATTTCCACAAGGTTCCACAGCCAGTTGGGGGCAATTTTCTTTATTATTAAAAATTCTTTGTGGGTGATTTTAGAACAAAATCATTTGCTGAACACTCAATTTAGTGAAAGGAGAATTGTAGAGACACGGGAAATCAAAACTGATTTTTTTTTTTTTAGTAATTACATTACACAAGTAAAATCTACTTTTTGAACTTGTTGCTCTGAGTTTCTTCTTCCTTATTTCTAATAGCCTCCTAAATTCCAATCCATTCCTCCCAAAATCATTTATCCCTCCTAGAAAACCCCTTCATATGGCCATTCTCGAGCCCAGTGATTCTCAAAAGATTGCATCTGGTTTACCGGGAAGTAAATCAGAAATGCAGATTCCCAGGCAGAGTCCAATTTAAAAGACTAAGGGTGGGGCCCAGCACTGTCCATGTAAACAAGCTCCCCAGGTGAGTGTAACTGTGCTTTGAAGCACATGACTCCAGACTGTAGGCTTGAGTCCATGTTCCAAATAGAAAACATCTAATTTTTACAGTAGATTTAAGCTGGAACAACAAAAATATGTGCAGAGCTGCCTATAATTTTTAGGTTCCCTCTGAGGTCTGAAACTGACCCAAGAGATCTGTGATTGGATGAACCCTGGTAATCATTTGCATGAGGTTTGGAGTTTTCTTTTCTTCCTTCTAAGACTTTTTCCCCTGGAATGCATTTCTAGTTGGGATTAAATACAAAATGTCTTAACTCTTCCTCCACAGCTAAAGGAAATCAATTTTAAAAAGTGTTTCAAGAGTGCTTTAAAAAGTACACAAAATATCTTCCCTTTGAACCAGACGCCTGGGACATACAGGGCAAAAGAGTAGGCAATGAGAGAAGTAAACGCCAGGTCTTCCAGCAGAACCAACCCTGAAACTAAAACTTAGAAAGGAAGCTGACTGTGAAGTAAGTGGACCAGAGGAACAATAGCTCAGGCATATCCTCGGATAAGTTTGAACCTGAGAAAATAGGAATGAAACAGACAAACCTCTTGTCCCTAGTTAACTTTCCCTTCTTGTTATATTTTAAAATAGGACAGTGTCGTAAGTGAGAATAGAGAGTTTATGTGGAATCTTAGACCTCCTCTGGGTGCCAAAAGACTTTCTTCAAACCTAAATAAATACTCCTTACTGGATTCAGCATGCATGCAGGCTAAGTCGCTTCAGTCGTGTCCAACATTTTGCGACCTATGGACTATAGCCCACTACGCTTCTCTGTCCATGGGAATCTCCAGGTAAGAACACCAGAGTGGGCTGCCATGCCCTTCCCCAGAGTATCTTCCCAGCCTAGGGATCGAACCCACGTCTCTTATGTCCCCTGCATTGGCAGGCAGATGAGTAACACCACCTACTCATCTCCACAAGAGATTTTAAATCTAGAGCCGCCAGAGACCAAGAACACAGCACACTGAGAACAGGAGTCTGTGTGTCCTACCACCAGCTCTAACCAACTCCCACTTACAACCATGAGGGCAGGTCTATATGTAGATTTCTTAATGATTATATGACAAAGAACTGCCACAGAACCTCACAGGACCAAAAAAACATCGTTGTTAAGTATCAAAGATAATACAAAATGCTCCAGAAATGCTATAAAATAAATAACTCCAGCAACAAAATTGGTTTAAATTTGTTAGAAGGCAGAAAGTCAAGGTTACAACTTTAACATACACATTCCAGCTGTACTTCTCCTTGGCTTAGGAACAAAGACTGAACTTCATGGGGTGGGAAGAGAAGAGGGTGGAACCAGAGGGACAAAGTGAAGCATCCACCAGAGATGAATAACCTCAAGGATTCAATACCCACCTTGAGGGTTTTGGATTTTTTTAATTTCTATTTATTTTTCTTTGAGGATCTCTAACGATCCTCAGGGCATTTTAAAAATGGGAAGATTCAGTTCTGGCTCTGCTAGATCACCACTGACTCTTGGTCTCTCTCAGTCCAATTAAATTCTCATCACAACTGCACAGCTTGAAATGCCTAACTTCTTTCAGCTGCTTCCTATCCTTTCTCCAGCTGCTCCCAGCAGGTATGGAGGCCTTCTAATACCCAGTGGCCATAAAGCAGTCACGAATGAGCAACACCACACATACTTGGCCAGAGGTTGTACCTAGAACTTTCTCTGTTCTGGTGCAGTCCATTCAAGTGTATAACTAACATCTAAACTAGCTTTTCCGTTTCGCAAATGCCTGACTGGGTTATGTGGAACAGGCACCACACGTCATCTCAGAGAATCTGGAATTACTTTTTAAAGCCCAGTTCTCATTATTTTCAACACACTTCATCAGGATTCTTTGACATCGGGGTTGGGGGGGCATTCCCCTATTCTCGGTTATGCTTAATTGTTTTTGAACATACAAGTTTGACGTGGTATGGCAAGAAAAAAAATGTGGCTCAAAATAGAATATAGCAACCCTTGACTCTGCCTGACTGCTTCTCAGCAGCATGCAAACCACTCTTGTTTATTCATCATTAACATCTGAATAAATTTTATGGTAACATCTATACTCTCTCTCCAAAGTCAAGTGCTCAGTAGAAATATAGAGCTTCCTGGTAGCTCAGCTAGTAAAGAATCCACCTGCAATGCAGGAGACCCCAGTTTAATTACTGGGTCAGGAAGATCAGCTGGAGAAGGGATAGGCTACCCACTCCAGTATTCTTAGGTTTTCCTGGTGGCTCAGCTGGAAAAGAATCCATCTGCAGTGAGAATGTCCTGGGTCCAATCCCTGGGTTGGGAAGATCCCCTGAAGAAGGGAACGGCTACCCACTCCAGTATGTGGCCTGGAGAACTCCATGGACTATACAGTCCATGGGGTTGCAAAGAGTTGGACGTGACTGGGTGATTTTCAGTTTCCACTTTCACTAGTAGAAATATGAAAACAAGCCATCATAATCTCCCTCAGCAAAGTATTTACCCAAAAGACATGACTTAATGGCAGAACAATGCATGCATAAGGGCTGGATTTACAATGTATCAGTTCCACAGAATGTCGAATTTACCAATTCAGGTTAACTGTTACAGTCTGTCTTTTCTTAGACTGTAGTCTCCAGTCAAGAACATCCATCAAAGTCAAGAGAAGGTTGGAACATACACATATGCAGTGGCTGATACAACAAGGGGTATCAGCAAGGCCAATCCCAAACAGGTCAAGCAACAGTAAACACACAAGAATTTCCAACGGTCCCAAGACTATAAGTATTCCTAGCAGGAACATCAAGTCCCCACTGACTTCCTCAGAAGGCAAATGGGCATTTGCCAATTCCTCTATTTTTTATACTACTTCAAGGGTTTTAACATACGTAACTTTTAAATTCAATGACATTATAGAGAAGAGGGAGACTACTACCCATATTTGACAGATGAGGAAACTACGGAATTGAGAGGTCAGTGGCTTGTCCAGGGCTAGTTAAGTGGCTTGTTAAGAACAGAATGAACTTTGGAATTCAGGCCTCTTTATTTCAAATCCAAGGTCTCTTGGAAATATGGTAACATATTCCTGTTTGCCCTCAATCATCACAAGAACATGTAACTGCTGAAAACTCTGCTTTGTGATCTGGTAACATGGACGACACACTTCTTGACTTCGATCATCACAAGGCCTGGCCATATGGGAGCCTCCTCAGCCTACCCTGCAAAGCACCCCCGGGTTGTGCTGCTGTGACCCACTGGAGTTAACATTTCACAGATTTCTTTCCTATGCCTTCAGCATCCCTGATGCAACAGTGAGAAAGGGAAACATAAGCAGAACCAAAATCAGTTTCTGTGCTAAGATAAGAACTTTCCAGGGCTGAAGAAAGACGGGCAATCAGTCATAAACCTACTTTGCCAAGTGGTTCATTAGCAGCTGTAGCATCTGCCGGTTTTTCTCTGGGAGCCGATGAACAAGGCTGTGGATTTCAGAGACCCGAGACTCCTGGTTCTCCAGCTCTGCAAAGGAAGGAGGGAGGTAACACTGGATCAGAGTTACAGCTAAATCAGTTTGCAAGTCAAAAATCAGTGGAAAATAAAAGTGGGGCACAAGAGAGAGAAGATTTCTCACAGATAAGACCCTGTTCTGTGTACTCATGACTAGACTGACTGGATCTAGAAGTGCTTTTAATAATGCTTTCCATGACAAAGTTCATGAAAAAATAAGACTGTCCAAAAAATCAAGCCAAGACGATGACATAAGGAAATGGAACCTCCTCACTCAGGAGTGGGAATAAATTTGAGAGTGGCTGGCTCCCTAGAGTGGCAACTTTGTTTCAAGGAAGGAAGGAACTTTATACACTCATTAAGTGATGAACAAATTGTACCTGAACAACACTGCAAGGGTCTCAAATATCAAAATAACATCTCAAGACTGCATCAAAGACATCAAAGGAAATGTCCAGTTATTTCCAAGTCACATGAAACAACCAGCCATGGAGAAGAAAGGAATGGCAGATAAAATAAGGAAATGTTTCTGCCAACCTGTAACCTAAATCGTGATCTGTCACATTCTAATGGTTGCACTTGGGTACGTGGCTTCATGTCTCTGGGAAACAGATTGATGGCACTCACCACACCTATTTATAGCTCTGAGGTGAGTTTTAATTAAAGAATGGTTGCTATGAGTTTGAAATTTCTCTGAGAAAGAAATCACATAAACACCATCTTTACTTTCAGCCTTCTCCCAGGTCTTTCTCCTGTTTTATGGGGGCCACTCTGCATGGATAAGGCCACCAGGACACAAGGTATTCTTTAAAGAGGCCAGTAGCAGCTACCAGTGTAAACAAACTCAGATGGCTTAAAGGAAGCAAGGAAAAGTACATACTATGGACATAACAGCACGGTGGGGATTTGTGCCAGATTTAAATCTGATAGAGAATCTTACTTCCCCTTACAGGAGCCCTGCCCCACATAGAAAGATTCCAGTATGCTTAGGGTAGCTTGCACCTAATCCCTATGTATTTTAATACGAGTAATATAACGCCCAGGCTTGCATGATATAGCTGAAGACTGACCAGAAGCTGTAAATGCCAGCCATGATGGAAAAGAGGACTGAGAAGTTATATAAACGGTGTCGGATTCAGGGAAACATCCCGTGCTCAATTTAGGTAATGGGCAAAGTCTGAGTCGTTCCGAAAAATGTTACCTCCAGGGCCGGCAAAGGCCCCAGGAGTTCGAACTCCAATAATCAAAACTACAAAGTCCAATTTGCTTTTTTCACCTCACCCCTTCCCTGTACCACTACCCCCCAACTACTCCCTTCTGAAGCTTTTCCCCTCTACTGTAAACTCAGTACGCTCACAAGGTCCTTAGCAAAACCCGACTGGGTTTTGCTTTCATTCTGTGACAATCTTATGAGTGTGAATGTGGGTAGTTTACACACAGAATACAAGGGGTTAGGTAATACTTATTTGGGGATACTTTTCTTTGAAATAGACAAATTTATCCCCTTTCCCTTAAAATTGTGGCAAATAGAAAACTTACTTGCTGCTTTAATGAAACTTCTTTGAAACTGGTACATCATGAGTGGTCCTGGAAGCATTCTGGAATAAAAGGATATACACTAGTCAGTTTAACAAAAGCAATCCTATTCCCACTACCCACTGTGTTACATTTCTCAAAGACAAAGATCATGGGCAAACAAAAGCAACTCAGTTTAGTTCAACTTAGTTTCCCCTTTGAGAGGGTCCTGAGATTTCACCTGAAATGTTCATTCTTTCTCCTTTTTTAAGGGAACAGACAAAACTTACGTTTCACAGTCACAAACCAGAAAAGTGCTAATGCAGAAGTCTAGCACAAACTGAGAGATTTCCTTTTCAGTCAATGACTCACCCACAACAAGAGCATTTTAAGATGTGCCTGAAATACAGGCAACTAACCCAACATTTGCAATCATCAGCTCTTAAACTCTTGTCTTCCTGGCAGCTTGTTATTAATCACTTCATCTGGAAACACTATGAGAGACTTTTGTAGGGGTTTTTATAGCAAATTCACTATGGAGTATTGCTCCAGTATGCCAAAGGGTTAGAACCCTTAGTATTAGGCATGACATAATCAAATTTTACCTGCTATCATAAAAAATATATATATTTTATACATACTATTAGCTAATCAATATCAAGATGCACAGATAAGTGCACAGATAACCTCTAGCATCTAGGCTTTATGTAATCTATTATGGTAATATTTGGAATATGTTTAACTGTAAACTTGAGTATTTTTACTGATAGTCCAAACAATAAGCTTCTCAACAGATTATCTATGGTCCTTGGTTCAGATTTCATTTTATTTTCATTGGATCCCCTGATTCAACTCTTAGTCATCACTTACATGACATCTTATTCTTGATACCAAGAGCCTCCCAGCAATTCCCCAACAGCCAGTAAAACTGGCATCACCAATTCCTTTTCTGTGGCTTTCGAGCCAAGTAAATCTTAACAAACTTGTACAAATGCTTATGTAATTCACCATTATAGTTCTCCTCTTTCTTTATGACTAGACCCCCCACTTTCCTGTTCAAGAGGGACCACAGTGGAGAACTATAGCATCCCTATGCTTCACATCTAGCATGCCTTTCAGTCTACTTGGAAACTGAGATGTGAGCAGCTAGTCAATCACCCACTCCCTTAATAACCAAGGGAAGGGTAGGAGGCAGCAGGAGTAACACATGTATTATTACAAGAAAAGCAGTCTTCTTGTCAATGAAGTCATATTTTCCAATCTAAGCAGAAGGAGTTAAAAAGGAGTACCATTAAAGTTCTCATTTTTAAGGAGCAACATTAGCAATACACTGTATCCATGCAAGGTGTAGAACTCTCAGAATACACAGGGTATGTAATCACGCATTCTCAACACAATGGGATACGTGATTCCTTGTTTTCTTAGCTGATTACCCAAGCATTACAGGAAATACCATATTTGAGGCTCTGTTAAAGGCTGATCATCAGAGTAGCTTCTCAAAAAGAGCAAAGCTTCCTAAATCACTCATGGCACCGTTGCACAATGGCAATCCATCAACTCTGGATGATTTATAATTGGTTTGACCAGCTGAGCTAATTGCACCCACACATAAGCTGTTTCCACATCTCAAACTCCCACCCAACAGTCCTCTGGAGGCTGAAAATAAAACTGCTTTCTTCTTGATTGCATGATAACAAGCTGGCACCATGCCCTGCAAATGGAAAGTCCCTACCTTAGGTAGGTCTTCAAAGCGCTAGTGATGGTCTTTATCTCCCACTCGGCACAGATATCCATTTCTGTTTCAGAAGCTGTTTTGGGGTCTAAAGAGAAGACAAGACAATGGGTAAAACAGAGCAGAAAATATAGCTAAAAGACAACCATACATAAAAGCATTCAACCTCCCTACTAAACAAGGAAATCCAAAGTAAAAACAAAAATGACAGCTAGTTTTTCCTGACGGAATTATAAAACTGTTTAAAAATCCAAATATCTACTGTTGGCAAAAATGCAGTGAAACTGATCCTCTCAGAAACTGCTGGACGCAGATGAATTAGTGCAAGAGATGTGAGAAGAAATTTGGCAATATATATCAAGTCCTAAAAATGTTTATACACTTTGAAACAGTAATCCCACTTCTCACAACCCATCCTCAGGAAATAAGATAAGACATGAGAAAGTTACATACACTCAAAATGTCCAACCTACGCTACTCTTGATAACACCAGAATACATTTTAAAAGAACAACCTAAACAGTCAATGATAGAATGATTAAATTAATCGTGGTCTATTCCTGATGGAATAGCATGCTACATTTACATGAAAATGATAACTACATTGCAAAATGGAAAATGCCTGAATTATCATGCAAAGTCAAGCAAAAAAAAAAAAAAAAGATTTAAAGTTTTGTGAGAAACTCAAATGAATGAAAGCTGAAAGGAAATATTGTAAAAAGAAAAGCGTGGTTGGAGAGTGGCAGAATTGTGTGTTTTTTTTTTAAACTATGACTTGATTCCATTACTTATATATTTTAAATTGCCCTAAACCAAGATGTGGGGAAAAAAACAAAACAAAACACCATAATTATATCAACTCCTGATCATTTCTTCGTTTCTTCTGTGTATACTTCCAAACAAATCTGTGTATTTCAGATAAATGTATACTGTAAAAGAAGAGATAATTCTTGTAGTCTTTCTGAGCAACACACAGGCAGGCAAGAGAGGCAGAGGCTGGGAAACATGAACTGTTTCATAAACCAGCAGAAACCTGGATTCTCGCTGGCAAGAAGTCAGAAGCACAGTCTCTCAGTGCATTGAATGGACAATCCAACTTCTAGCAATTTGCTTCCCAGCTCCCATTGCCATTTCTTTCTGCACAGCAGTTCAGTTCATTTTTAGCTGGGCTGCTACCCTTTTCTTACACCTACTCCCCATGCTCAGGTGAGGCCCCAGTCTTCCAGGTTGGGGGGTGGGGAGAGGATGAGATGTCTCTGAACCCGGGGACTGGTTCAGGGATGGTCCAAGACCTAAGCCAGGCCAGTCAGCATGAAGTCCAGGACTTCTCTAGGAAAGAAGAAAAGGCACTCGCTGTGCACCTGGGGGATGATACTGCTGCTCTGAATGCCACCACGTGGAGCCTGAGAGTACAGTCTGACAGACAAAGCCACGGGGAAAGGCTGAGAGTCTGGATGACATGGTTTGAGCCCCTGTAGATCACCATGCCTTTTTAATCAAATGAGCCAAAAAAGTCCCTTTTTGCTTAAGCCAGTTAAGGTCAGGTTCTCTGTTCTTTACAATCCAAAGAGGTCTAAATGCTGTAGCAGGTAAATGGAGACAGCAACCAGACTCTCTCTTTCTGGACAGTCTCAGAAGAAAAGAGGATCCTCCTGCAGGACCCACAGCCTTGCAGCTGGAAATGAGTCCACAGGTGGGCATGACACATTTTCCATTTACTTTCATCCTAGTAAGAAGAGGTCAAAAATCATGAGTGGCTTAAGGATTTAGGCCCTAATCCCCAAGTAAGGGCACAAATCCAGTTGGTATCTACTGCTCTCAGTGTGTTCTGACAGGGCCCTGGTTCAGTAAATGTTTGGCTCCGAATGGCATAACATTAATTCTTTTCTGGCTTTGCCATCTTACACTCCCTTAACGGTTAGTTTCTTCCTGTGGAAGTGTAGGTACCAAACAACTTTGCTTACCATGACCTTCCTCCCTCCCCATCCCCAAGACACATGGAAAGCTGCCACAGTGCATGGTTCTTGGAGGCAAGACAAACGTTACTGTACATTTTTCTGAGGAACAAACCAACTTCTACCCAAGAACAGTGAACATGACACTAAATAAGCAGCAGTTGGCAGGTCTGGGAGTTGTGAACTGTTCCATGAACCACATTTAGCAAACTAATGATTAGCTTCCACTTATTCGGGCTCTGTAACCATAGGAATATTGTGTAACATTACAGAGAGGAGAGTCAAATTACAGCCAGGCTAAAGGGCTTTTTATAGCACTGATGAGGCAAAGTTCATAACTTGAGTACGTTCATTTTAATTCATTTAATGTCCAAACTAAATTGAATACAGCCTCCCAAACTACCCCATTTTCAGAAAGAACTGATACCCCTCCCTACCAAAGCGCCCCTCACTTACAGAAGCTTTCTGGCAGCACCTGCATATGATACAGAGACATAATTGGCAATTTCCTTCATAACTCAGCACATTTCTTTCCACCAGGTCACTTGCTGATTGTGGACTTAGTAACACTGACCTAAACTAGAGGAGCAGTCCAATGTACAGAAAGGTATCACATAGGTAGAGGCATTTCCTCTTCAACCTACTCCCTGCATGAATTCAGAAAAGTAGGAGATATGGGTTGGAAGTGATGGTTACAAGGGGGGAATGGTCTTAGAAATGTCATACTGGATCACAGAAGATCCAGTGATCCACTGTTGTGCTGTTGACAAAGTTACTAGGGATCTTCTGGGTGAAGGGATTAGGAAAGTCACCAATACATGACTAATCTCCTAACGCTACATTATAATGTATGCATATTAAAATATTTTCTCTTTAACTGTGAAGGTAATACACGCATGGGGTAAAAAAAAAAAAAAAAACACACACACAAAACAAATACATATACCTCAAAAGCAAAACTTCCCCTGCTAGAGGTGACTCAATACCAGTTTTGTCACCAACACAGTATGCTAAGGCTAATGCTAAGTCGCTTCAGTCGTGTTCAACTCTGTGCAACCCCATAGACGGCAGCCCACCAGGCTCCGCTGTCCCTGGGATTCTCCAGGCAAGAATACTGGAGTGGGTTGCCATTTCCTTCTCCAATGCATGAAAGAGAGAGTGAAGTCGCTCCAATGCATGAAAGTGAAGTCGCTCAGTCGTGTCCGACTCTTAGCGACCCCATGGACTGCAGCCCACCAGGCTCCTCTGTCCATAGATTTTCCAAGCAAGAGTACTGGAGTGGGGTGCCATTGCCTTCTCTGCCAATACAGTATATTAACGCATGTATATGGAATTTAGACAGGGTAATGACGATCCTACAATCAAGGCAGCAAAAGAGACACAAATGTAAAGAACAGACTTTTGGACTATGTGGGAGAAGGCGAAGGTGGGATGATTTGAGAGAATAGCACTGAAACATGTATATTACCATATGTAAAACAGATGACCAGTGTAAGTTCAATGCATGTAGCAGGGCACTCAAAGTCAGTGCTCTGGGACAACACAGAGGGATGGGATGGGGAGGGAGGTGGGAGGGGGGTTCAGGTTGGGGGGACACATGTGCACCCGTGGGTGATTCATGTCGATGTATGGCAAAAAAACAGCACAATATTATAAAGAAATTATCTCCCAATTAAAATAAATTAATTAATTAATTAAAAACAAAATACCAGCTTTGTGCATGTGTATGTGATCTCTAGCAGTGTGTACATGAACAAGCAGTTAAGTGACTATGTACAGCTTTCTAAAACCACAAATGGAAGCACCCTCTAGACGCCATTCTGTGCACTGCTATTTTCATTTCATAATATCTTAAGAAATAGTTTGCTATTAGTAGACAAATGTATCTAACTCACAGTACTTCACTGTACCATACTTAACGCCCCCATTCAAAGAGATTCAGGTTGTTCCCTAGATTTTGCTATGGTAAACAATGATATAAACCACTGTTCCCTTGTAGATTATCTTACCTACAGAAAAAATTCCTCTAAGTGGAATTTCTGAGTCAAAAAGAAAGTGCATTTTTAATTTTGAAAGATACTGTTCAACTACCTCTCAGAGGTTATACCATTACATTTAAGAATGAGTGTGACTCCCTCAATTCCTTGACAACAATGAAGAATCAAACAATTTGATCTTAGTCACTCTGATAGGTTAAAGAAAAACAGGTCATCTACTTTAATTTGCATTTCTGTCTGAGCAGGAAAATTGAGAATCCTCTCTTGCATGTGTGTTTTAAAGTCAAATTTACTGAAGTATAACTCACCTTTTTAAAGTATACAGTTCCATGATTTTTGACAAATATATATATTCATGTAACCACTGCCACAATCAAGATATAAGTCATTTTCCTCACACCCTCTCCAAACTCTCTTGTGCCTCTTTCTCCACAGTCACTCCCCTCCCTCCATCTCCAGCCCCTGGCAACCCCTTTCCATGGCATAATACTCATGAAATTCACCATGTTCCTGCATATACAAGTAGTTCAATCCTTTTATTACTGAGTAGTTTTCAATTTTATGGGCATATCCACTGCCTAGTTGAAGGAATTTGTGCTGTTTTCAATTTTTGACTGTTATGAATAAAGCTGCTATAAATACTTGCAATGGGTCTTATGAACTACTTTTTTGTCTCCTGAGTAAATACTCAGGGGTAGAACTGGGTAAAAATATGTAGGAGTAGGTCATATGGTAAATATGTTCAACTTTATCAAACCTATCAAATGGTTTCCAAAACAGCTGGGCTACTTTGCATTTGCAGGAGCTAACAGGAGAACTCTAGTTGCTGCATATATTTGTCAACCCATGATACAACCATGTGTTTAATTTTTAAATTTTAGCTCTATTAGGTATGTAGAAATAACTCATTTTTAAAATTTGATTTTCCTTAATGACTAATGATGTTGGTCATCTTTTTATGTGCTTTTTGGTCATCTATATATTTTCTCTGGTGAACTATTTGTTTAAATCTTGTGTCCATTTTAAAAACTGAATTGCAAGTTATTTTTAATACATTCAGGCTATAAATCATTATTAAGATATATATTTTACAAATATTTTCCCTTGATTTGTAACTCGTCTTTTCTTTTTCCTAATATATTTTAAAGAGCAGATTTTTTTAAAAAAGGATAAGGTTCAGTTAATCAGATTTTTCTTTCATGGTTCCCGCTTTTTGTGTTCTAGCCAAGAAATCTTTTCTAAAACAAGATAGCAAAGATAGATTCTCTCCTAAATCTTGAAGTTTAACAGTTTTATCTCTTAGGTTTAGGATCATTTGCCTATTTTGAGTCAATTTCTGTACATACTTTAAGATAAGGGTTGAATTTCTTTTTCCTCATATAGATGTCCAATTACGTTAGTACCATTCGTTGAAAGGATTGTCGTTTCCCCCACTAAACTACTTTGACATCTTTATCCAAATTAAATGACCATATATATGTGGACCCTATTTCTGGATTCTCTTGCCTGTTCCACTGATCTATATGTCATTCCTTACCATACAGTCTTGAATTTCCTGCATATAAACATTAGTTGTATTTTGTTTTTTGTCTTTTTCTAAAATCTTGAGTCTTTCACAATATTCATTCTCCATTACATCTTTGAGAAAGATATTTATGTACATATACTATCTTCGCTAAGAATACTATCCTTTAAGTCTAAAGAATTAAGATTTTTTTCTGTTTATCCTATAGGCAATTCTTTCAAGACTAGATTCGATGCTTAGCAACTTGATAAGCAAATCTGTTTATCAAATTATTTTCTGATTATAAAAGCTGTACCTCTTAAAAACTTTAATCATTTTCCATATCTAGTGCTTAAGAATCCAGAATATCTATAGCCACATCTGTTCTAAGACCCAAATGCTGTTGCTGTCTCATGTCTCTGTCTTAGAAGAACCTGCCTGAAGCATCCCTGTAAGCAAAGGTGACGGTGGGTGGAGCAGAGAAGAAGGGGAGTGTCCATCTGTGGCCTCCGTTCTCTAGGAACTTGGGACTGTGGTGAATAGTGCCCTTACTAGCTCTCAGATGGGTCAATCCTCCATCCAATCAGTATACTAGCTCCCAGTTCTGGTCAGCATTTGTCTGCTCTCCTTTACTGTTAAGTAAAATTGGAAGTGCACAATGTCAGGGCTTCTTCTCTGCTAGTCTTCAAAGATTTGGGGCCGTTTCTGCAAGCCTTTACATCTTAGAAGTTGTCATAAGCATATCTATTACTTCAGCATTTCTTCAGAAAGAAGCTTTGCTTGCTTTTATTTATGATACTCTGTGAAGGGTGTGAGAAAGGAAAGGCACAGAAAAAAGGCCCCAGAGGAGTCAGAAGGATGGTTCATGGTTGGATCAGAGTTCAGAGAGTGAGGCACGCTACTGTGACCTGGTGCTTTAAAGCATAGCAATTCAAACCTTCCATGTGTTCTCTGTAGCACTAACCTTAAATATTAGTTAAAAAAAACACAAAACCCAAAAGACAAAACAGGATAAAGTTACAGGATAAGAAGAAAAAAAAGAGCAACACTAAACTTGCATTCCCTCAACATCACTGTGAGAAACTATAAAGACACACACACACACACACACACACACACACACACACACACACATACACACACACACAGGGACAGAAAGTTTCAACAGCACAGAAAATAAGGCTCACAATCAACATTCTACTTGTCCCTAGAGGATCATCCACCAGGCAGAGTTCAGGAGAAGCCCAGAGGAAGACCCACCTTGGGGAACTATGTGATGGGTGACTGCTTTCTGCCCGCTCTGAGGTACAGCCCACACTACCCCAGGGAGGGGGGCCACGCTGCGCTGCACCCATCCCACCACAGCACAGCTCAGTGTCGAGACTGCAATCCAGGCAGTGAGATGAGACTGTGACAGAAGTGGAGGTGTGTCTGCTTATACAAAAGGAAGTGAATTCAGGAGGGGAAAGTTCTAGAACAAATATGAGAATGACAAATGAATAACCACAGCATACTTCAGATTAACCAGGAAGTAACTCCACTTCACTCACAACCACGACCAACCAGAACCAGGAGAAACCTTTTCATGAGTACAGGTAGGTCCACACTAAATGAAAAATTTCAGAGTACCAGAAACGTGGATGGAATCATGTATAATAGTGCTCTAATTTCATGTGACAGGATGGTTCTAATAGGAATCATGAAAACAGCAGCAGAATAAGGAGAGTCTACTCACAATGAATTCAACTGCAAAGGTTTATAACCACTCTGTGTTCAGGTGGATTTAAAAAGAAGATTAAAAAGCTGATAAAATACTTGTTCACATAAAACACAGAAACCAAAGCACTCAAAAACATTTCAGAAAGCATCTGTTCTACATTATAAATAAAATTCAGAAAAATATGGATGCTGTGAAATAAGACATCAAAGCAAAAAAAAGACACATTGAAATAATAAAGGTGAAATGTAGAAGGCAGAAAGGTAGAAATGAAAAGAGCTAAAATAAGTCAGTAAAAACACTGATAATTCAATTAACAAATTAAAACATGCATTATAAATAGCAAAAAAAAAAAAAAACAGCCCCAAAGAAATTAAAACAAATGGCATGGATATGGGGTGCAAATTTTAGAATGTTTGCTTATGATGCAAAGAATCAAGACAGAAAGCAACATTAGAAAGATGAAAAATGAAGATAATTTATGTTTTTAAAATATTAAGAATTGAAGAATTCTTAATATTAACAAACAGAAAGAGAATTTGCTTTTCTTAGAGAATTTGCTTTTCTTTAGAAAACCATGTGTGAAAACTCCTTCACTGGACCCCAGTATGTATAAGAGAAGGACTAAATGGTGATATTTAAAGCAATGGAGGGACTTCCTTGGCAGTCCAGTGGTTAAGACTTAAGTGATTAAGGGTGTGTGGGTCTGATTCCTGGTCAGGGGCCTAAGATCCCACATGCCTCTCAGCCAAAAAAAACAAAACACATATCAAACAGAAGCAATATTATAACAAATATAATAAAGACTTCAAACAAGGTTCACATCAAAAAAAACATGTTTAAAAAATAAAATAACAGAAAGGGAAAATTTTCCTCCTCATTGACATATGGTTACTTGTCAATTGCGTAAGTATTTGAGGAAAAGGAGGGTTAGTTTTCATTCTTCATGGATATATTTCACATGGATTTTAAGGAAAACAAAATTTTTGCAGTCCTAGAATGGGGAAGGTCTTTTAGGCACGATCCATCTATGAAAAAGACTAGGACTTCATAAAAATATTATAAATATTCATAAGACAAAACAAAAACAAAAGTACCCATATAAAGTTCAAAATAAATTATAATCTGAAAGAAAATATTGGTAATATAGCTTCCATATATAAGAATGTCTTAAAATTAAAAGATGAATACATCCATAGAAAACTGGCTGACAACACAAATAGGCAATTCATAAAAGAATAAATATCAGCAAGAAACCTAGAAAAAAAAGGCCAATCTCACCCAGAATATTTTTTTAAATACTTATAATTTATATGCAAAAAAGTAACAGAGAATGGTGTGTAGTAAAGGATACTCTGACAGCAAGTTTGGGAATATCAATTAAAGGCCTTAAAAACATGTACATACCTTGACCCAGAAATTCAACATCTTAAACTCTAAGGAAATAATTAAATATGTATATAAAATTTAAAATAACAACAGCTAGCATTTATTGACTAACATGTAGAGACTTTGGACTCAGCAACCCACAGGCATCTTTTATTTAATCCTCTCTTTATTACAGAGGCAGAGGCTATTATTACAGATAATGAGACAGAAGACTAGATGGGCTTAAATAATTTGTGCAAAGTCAAATGGACAAGCAGTTTAATTATAACTTGCTCAACTCCAAAAGGCATGCTCATAACCTATGCTATCCTGCTTCTGTGGGGATGATCACCTGAGCACTTTCTAGAATCATGAAGAACTGAAAGTAACCTACAGATCTGAGAAGAGGAGGCTAATTAAAATATTATAGTACATCTATACAATACGTGACCAAAAAAACCCCACTATACTTTAGAAGAATGTAACAGAAAACAGACATTATACTGTTATGTGAAAGAAGATTGCTAAAAAACAACATATATGCACCATGTGATTTCTTAGCATTTTTTGTTATATGATGGAACACTACATTTAAAAGGTGACAGTAATATGATAAAATAGTCAATAAAGATTATAGTCTGAAAGACTTTTATTTCTTCTTTGCTACTATGACTTTTAATCAGAAAAAAGTATTTAAAATCTGTACATGAAGAGACAGACATATACTGAACATGCATAGACAGAGCTATCTATATTTTTTAAATGCTGAGTCTAACTTTAGAAAGATTTACCTTCACTTAACATTCAGGGGGAGAAAAAAACCCAACAGTACACACATGGAAACCACTCTATTTCTAAGCAGCTGTAAATCTTCTTCCTCTTGACGCTCTTCAAAGACATGGATCAAGGGCAGCTCTTGGGATGACACTAGCAGAAGGCCACAAAGCATATGCTATGAGAAATTCTGGCAGGCATTCTTAAGAAACGTGATTCTGCAAAATACAGTGTTTTCAAAGTCTGGCTCTTCTATTCCTCCTCCTACCTAACATCCCCCAACTTGAAGCAATCAAAGGAAGCTTCTGGTTTTGCTTAATTCTAACTCTCATTTTCAATAATAAAAATGCACTCTTCCACTTTGAGAGACTCTGACCAATAATCCAAATCTTAGTACCTGGTACATAATACAGCATCCAGTGAATACAGAATGAAGGAATAGTGACTGAATGGTTCATACTCAGCCCAGCCATGTCAGGGAGAGGTTTTGGAGTATGAATTATATTTTTTTACACTCTTGGCTAACCCAGTCTAGTACAAGTATGAAGAGCTGATGAAGACAGACACGGCCCTGCCTTCAGGTCTGGAATTTCTCTGGCCTAATGGGTGATCCCTCAGTTCCAAGAGCCAAACTGTTCAACTTAATTGACAGTGAGAATCCCAGATATCTTTCTCAACACTTTTGATTAGATCTTGTACTGTGGTCACCTCTCAGCTCTGGTTGAACCTCAGTCTGGAATCCAGTCTATCTGTAATGTCCTCCTGGCAAAGACAGCTGGCCTTGTGACTTTCAGCTGTTGGTTATTAGTTTCTCATGACATTTCTCAGATGTTCATGATTATTTTGTCTGTCCCTAGGAAAACTGACAAAGCGAGCAGGACAAATATCTTGTTCAAAGGTCACTAAGTGAAGTGATAAAAACAAGATCTTTTCATACCACTCTTTGCTTAGCACACGTGAGCTAAGATGGTTGGTTCTCTTTTAAATTAGCAACCCCGTCTAAAATGTCGTATTTCTTTTCATTAGTGTCATCTTACACAATCATCTGCTGCCTCTGAAATCTCTCTGCCCCTTTGACTCCCGTGTATTTAGTTGGTTACAAGGTCCTGTTGATTCTCTTTCTCCAGTCCTTTTGAGGCTGTGCTTTCTTCCTGACCTCAGAGCAGCTCTCTGGTTCAGCAGTTGATCGTGCATGCTCTGCCTAATCTATCCCAACTGTCTTATTCCTCCATGTGTTTCCAAGATCACATGCATGCTCCACATTGCTGCCAGCATTATTTGCCTAAACCTAGCATCTGATCAAGTTACATCTATGTTGACCATATACTTTTTAAAAAAATCACCCAGATGTATTATTCCAGTAGGCACTCTCCCATCATTCTATTAATAATCCTGCTCAGTCCCCAAGAGTCTATGGACCAACCCCCTTCCCACCCCACCCCTGCACACCCACCAACCTCCCAGAGGTGGTGTGGGATCAGAGACACGCAAAGGATCCAGGCCATTGGGATCTATCTGCTGTAGGTCATGCAACTGGCCTGAAGACTGTGAAATGAATCACACAGATGGCCCCATATGGATCAAAGTCCATCCTTGGGACCTTCTGTCAAGAAGATCAAGAAAGACACTCTCCACTCACTGATGCAAGTTCCAAGGACCACTGAGGCTGGTTTATCTATGAACCTTCCTGCAGAGAATACAGCAGAGAATATAGGAAGACAAGGGCTCACAGATAATCAGACACCAGAAAAAAGAAATGGGAAAGGCTGCAACAAATGTTGAGCCACCAGACCATGCCATGCTTCTGCCATCTTGAACTCACCAGTAATGTGAGCAAATAAATGCCTATTCTGAACTGTCTTCTTGACACTTTTGTGTAAAAAGAGTACTCACACAAACAACTCCACTACTTTGAAAATTTAATAGCATCTTACTTCCTACAGAGAAAAAAAAGCCCCTGAACTCAGAACAATATTCGAGTTCCTCAATCAAAGGGGCTATCTCAGATTTCCAGCTTTAATTCTCCTATTCCAGTCTTAAGTATTTTCAGATATTAAAATAATAATAATGAAATGAATACTCTTGGTTCGTAACATTTCCTGAATCTGAGTTATACTTCTGTTCCCCCTCCACTACTCAGACCTTCAGACCCAGCTCCCACTGGGCACCAGCACCATATCTTACATAACAACTTTCATAAGCAAGCATAACTGCCCCCTAACTGGATACTCTGTGAACAAGGAATGACTCTACAAAGTTTCACCTCTAGCACCTGACCATCTCCTTCAGAGAGCAGACACTCCACAAATGTATGCAGCTCTGACTGGAAATGAAAGACTAAGGATAGATACCTGTTAGACTCTTCATTCTTTCTTACATTAGAACTTTTCAAAAATCAACCGTATTACTGTACAATCCAGCAACTGCACTCTTGGGCATTTATCCTACAGAAACAAGTTAATCTTCATTACTTTGCCATTTTATACACTGTACAAAAACCTGTACAGTGTTTACAGCTGTTTTGTTCGCCCCCAGAGTAGAAACAATCCAGTCATCCTTCATCGGATGACTGGCTAACAAACTCAGGTGCATCTACACCATGGAATATTACTCAGCAAAAGAAAAGAACTCTTCATACACAAGACAACTTGAACAAATCTCAAAGGAATTTTGCTGACTGGAAAAAACCCAATCCCAAAGGTCAAACAGTATATGATTCCATTTAAATAAAATCCTTGAAATGACACCTTCATTCTTATTTTTTGGGCCTCCCTGGTGGCTCAGACAGTAAAGAATCTTCCGGCAATGCAGGAGGCCTGGGTCTGGAAGATCCCCTGGAGAAGGGAATGGCTACCCACTCCAGTATTCTTGCCTGGAGAATCCCATGGACAGAGGAGCCTGGCAGGCTATGGTCCATGGGAATGCAAAGAGTTGGATACGACTGAGTGACTAACACCTTCTTCAAAATGACAACAAATGACAACAATCACAGAAACAGAGAACAGATTAGTGGCTGCCAGGAGTTAAGGATGGGGGTGAGGTGGGAGGTGAGGCAGATGAGGGCAGCCATAAAATGGATGCTTGTGGTGACTGACCTGTTCTGTATCTTGATCACATCAATATCTTGGCTGTGATACTGTATTATAATCTACTATTAAAGTGGGTTAAAGTACCCAGGATCGCTCTATTTTATGTCTTGTAACTGCACGTGAATCTACAATTATCTCAAAATAAAAAGTCTAGTTTAAAAAAAAAAAAAACACAAAAACACTAGCTATATCTCAAATCTGAACCAAAAATTAGATTCTCAGTGCAAGAGTACCTCACAAACAATCATAGTTTCCAACAAAAGATCTCACAGCAGCTATCATACATTAGAGTTTTGCTTAAAAGAGGTGAGAAGAAAAGAGAATTTTCCTGATAAATATGAAAGAAGAGTTTTCTTTACACATAAAAATTATTTTCAGAAACTGGGATGGCAAAATGAAATAACAAGTACTAACAAAGAGAAGTGTCCCAGCCCAAAACACTGAGCGTGGACCCTGAGCAAGTCTATCTCTAACAGTGCATGGCTGGACTTCCATGGGGAGGTGTAAGAGCCACCAATCTGTGAAATCTGATCCGTTTGCCATTTAGAGCCATGTGACTCACCGAGGCTGCCTGCATTCATATCTAAAAATACAGGAAATCTGCAGCCTAGGCAAATTTGGCTCATTGGCTCAGGGCTTTTTGATTCAAATGCTGCACATTTAGAGATAGTGGTTTTATATTTATACCAGGCAGCTGCAAAGGAGGTTCTGCTGCTCAAATGACAGAGACTAGGTGGAAGTCTAGAAGCAAAGAGGATCAGACTTCTTTGCTTCTATACATTTATCTGGAAGTCACAGGATGACACCTTCTCAGTCACTGGGAACATGAGATCTGAAGTTCTCTGCAGGCTAGAAGGATGAGCTTTCTTGGGGAAAATGGGTGTGCCCCATGAAATGCTGGTCTTCAAAGAGGACAAAGGGAGTGTCATGAGCTATTAAAGACAGAGTAGGGTGCGGCAGTCGCATGCGCAGTGGAGCGCCACTTGGACTGGTGGCAACCAACTCTACAGACAGAGAGGGTGTGCCACTGTGAACCTGCCATTTTTCGTTTGTCTAGTTCCACTCAGTATCTCCTCCAGTAATGCCTGCGGCCATGACCGCTGGTGAGTAGGGCAGTTGATATCTGGGAATTCCTTCTCAGGAGGCTCCCCCTTCAACCCTTGGGAACTGCCTGGCAGAGCCCCTGCACTCACCCATCAAGACGCTCAGCAGCTTCTGCACTCTGGAATTGACCCCCACAATTCGGTAGAGCCCTTGCTCATTGATCCCTGAGAAGAGAAACAGTGAAGATTTAATTAGAGGCACGTCAGAACACCAGTCAGGCCAACCCAGCCAAATGCACTTTTTTCATTTTCTCAGGACTTCTAAAAGCTTCTCTAATTAAAATTCCCTGTCACTCAGCTCTGCTCTTAGCGAAGGAGTGGGATTTGGTACAGCTGTCTAGGATTTCATGGGTGTGCTGCACACTTCAGCCCTCGTGTTAGTTCAGTCATTACAGGGGCACAAAACCAAGGTAGCATCTGAAGAGTTTTGAAAGATGTGAAATATACACGCCTCCATATGTCATATTTAACCAGTTTTTTCATTTAAAAAGACAAAAATGAAACGATAAAATAAGTTCACACTACAGACAAGGGTAAACACTTTATAATCTATTTTTGCATACAGAATACAAACACTGAGGTGTTGGGGCATTTTATATTTTAAACAATGTTATCAGCTAAGGCTGAGAAATTAGACAAGTCATTCATCTGTGGTGCAAATTTCTTTATAAAGAAAAAAGTTGACCACCTTTATTGAACCCAAGGAAACATGCAAATAGACTAGAAGGGGTTCACCTTCAAACACCCAAACAAAGAACCAAAATTACCCAGCCTCAGTACTTTGTTCATTTAACTGCAAGGATTAGATCACCACTGCATCCTTTACATCCAGACCAAGTGGAATGACATGGTGAAATGACTTTTTTCCTGCTGGTCCCAAGCCCATTATATCTGACATTTCTCAACTGGTCTGCTGCTGCTGCTTATTCCCCTGATGGCCATCCTCCACTTAGTACCCAAAAGGAGCTTTCCAAAGTGTCAGTCAGTTCAAATCATCTCTTTTCTTAAAATCTTCCAATGACTTCCCACTGCATTTGGATCACAATCAAAATTGACCATGGCCTGTAAGGCCCTACGCAGTTGAGCACAGCCCGCCTCTGACTGCTTTATCAAACACCTTTATGCTCCTCCAGCCATGTGTGCCTTCCTGTAACTCCAACATGCAAAGCTCATGCCCCCAAACCACAACCTCTGCACAGGATTCCCTCTACCTGGAGCATTCTTCTCCCAGATCTTTTCACCACTAAGGTCTCAGCTTACATGCAATTTCTTTGATCAAAAACATCCCACGACCAATACTATTCGCCGCTGCCTTAACCAGTTTTCTTTTCTTTATAGTAGTCAACAGTATCTGAAATCATCTTTATTATTCAACTTCTTGTTTGCTTTCCCCCCACAATTATCACGTAAACTTTAAGTACAGTGAGTCTATCTTCTTCAGCACTATATCCCCAGTACCTCGGTAAGTCTACAATACAGGACCGAATGAATAGAGTATTCATCAGGGCCACTACTTTGGGACCAAAACAAAATTTCCTGGAAGAAATTTGGGAAAAGGCTGACTCTGCAGTGTTTTTAACAAGGCCTTTATAGAAATGTAACTAATAAAAGAAGTAGTCCAGAATGGTAAGATTTTACAGCTCAAATGGATTATAAAAGCATGTACATTATCCTGCATGGATCATGGGCTAGGAGACCCTGGGTCTCCTGAGGGATGGGCCTCAAGTTACTGAGTAGCAGAGCCATTATTCAGTGATGTGGTGGCTTGAAGGGCTTATCGTTTCTGTAGTGTCTCCACTCCTTTTATCTCCGTGCTTTCCTAGAGCTTCACAAACTTCCAGCTCCTAGTGGATGATTGGCAAACCTCAGCATGTATGAGAGGTCTGTTCACTTACCTCTGGTCACCACCAATGGTGGTGGAGTGTACATACATGCACCGCAGTAGGGACATAACCCACTTGCTCCCAAGCATTTATGCGAAAATGGCATTTAACGCACACTGTCCTTGTTTCCTCTTTGTGTTAAAACTTCTTTAGATGTTAAAATATACCACATTCATTCTCATTTTAGAGGGGGTGGGGATGAGGAGATGGAGGCTAAAAGATCAAACCAATTGGTGACCCTCTTCTTCCTCTGCTAATCACTGCACATATTTTCTGATTTTACATCAGAAAAAGTCACCCTATTGAGCTGTGGGTTTGCAGTCATCACACAGACTATGAAGGAGTTTATATGATTAGGAGATGTTGCTCTCAGTTTTGGCGGCCGAAAACTGAGAGACAAAGAGGCTGGCCCACCTCTGCAGGAACTTGAACTTCATCATGGTGGGGAGGGGAGCTCACTTTTGGCTCCATTTTTATACTTTTACCCTTGTTAATCCTGGCGTGCTGCAGTCCATGGGGTCACAAAGAGTCAGACATGACTGAGCGACTGAACTGAACTGAACCCTGTACCTCTTATTTCTCATTCCTTTAAAATGACAAGCAAATCAAAACACCTATTGAAAAATTACCTTAGTAACACACTTTAAATGTGTCAGAAGTGCAGTTATGGAAAATAGACAAATCCAAGGAAGACAGCAAAGGACAGCAGAACTGCCACTCACAACACAAGTTGCCCACGCAGGCATGATCCTTCTTCTCCTTGCCGTCCCCAGAATGGGTTCAGAGTGGACAGGCTGGTTGCTGGTTCATAACTTGCATTTTTCATGTAATATACATTAATAAAAACCTTAGGTTTCAATAAATATATTTCTACTGCATTTTTAGTGATTCAGAGTGTTTTACTGCAAGGATGTAGCACATTCTTGGTTTAACCAATTTTTGAGACATTTGGCCAATTTCTGTTTTTTGTTTTGTTTCTTACCTTAACACTACTATATAAACATCTTTATGACTCAACCTGGCCCATGACCTTATTTCCTCAAGATCAATTTAGAGAAATCTCACCTTCTTCTATTTTATATTCTCTGGCTATGTTTTACACATCTTTGCAACTCTTTATTAAAGGAAGGTATAGCAGAAATAAGCAAACTTAAAAAAAAATAGCACACATTATAATGATTACTTTGGAAAGAATTGGACTAGATGCACAGGAGTAGAAGTTTATATGGTTAGTTAGTTGTTGTTGTTTTTTTTTTTTTTTTCCTACCCCTCTACTCAATGCTTCATAGCCTTTAATAAAATACTTGTATTTCTAAACTTGTAAGAGTCAAGGATCCTGTTTTAGAAGACAGAACTTCCTCAGCAAAAGGGCTGGAGGGTTGAGAGGTTGGAAAATCAATAAGATTCCCATCTTTGACAATGGTTCAAATCAAATCCAGTGGAAAGACAACATTCAGCTTTCCTCGGGAATATAACAGACAACGTACTCAAAGCTTGAAACTGCCAGAATGAAGGAATCTCCTCTGCAGCTATCTCCTCTGGGACAGAGACCACTGACGAATCAGCTTCTGTGACCTCAAAGTGCTGCCCAATGGACCCAGGAAAGGTCAATGTGTGACTTCAGCACCACTGCAGGAAACCAGGGGCCTGACCCTTTCTCCCTACCTAGATAGTGCCCTGGGCAGGATTCCTAATCTGGAGTCCACAAGCCCAGGAGGCTCACTAGAGAATTCAGGGTGTCTATCAACTTAGGAAAACAATCACAACTTTATTTCCACTAACCTATAACTGAAATTAAACATTTTCTTCCACTACAATATAAGCAACAAATCACAGCTTTAGCAGTACATGCAACTTGGTTGCAAACCAAAGATATTTTCCTAACATGTTACAACTGTCACTGACATCTTGAAATATCACTATTTCTGAATTATGCTAGCTATCAGACCCACTGCCGGAACCTGATGTGTAAACAAAGAATCACATATATTATTATATCACAACCATGGTTTTTAGTATTTTAACTGAATTTCAGTAACCTTAGTAGCTTCCCTGGTGGCTCAGATGGTAAAGAATCTGCCTGCAATGTGGGAGACCTGGGTTTGATCCCTGGGTTGGGAAGATCTGCTGGAGAGGGGAATGACAACCCACTCCAGTATTCTTGCCTGGAGAATTCATTGGACAGAGAAGCCTGGTGGGCTACAGTCCATAGGTCCACAAAGAGTCAGACATGACTGAGTGACTACCACACATCAGTAACTAGATTCCTTATAATGCTATGTATTTGATATGCATGTATTTAAAACAGTCTTCTGATTAGCTGAAAAGGTTAATGCCACCAAATGAATCAAATCAGCTGAGAGCCCTTGTGCTTCAGAACAACACAAGCTGTGGAAACACACTGCCAGTGGCATTTGGAGAGTTAATGAGTCACTAGAGATTGGGAAACAGCAGGTCGCAGGTCTGCCACCTCACCAGATGTGTGACCTTTGCCAAGAACAATGCCATCTGCTAAACTATTTTACCTCTGGTTTCCACAGCATGGATGCATTTCTTGATGATGCTGAAGCCAATGCTGTCCAACTGTGCAGCTGAAAGAGGAAGAAGAAGGCAGTCAAGTTGCTGGCCGCACACATACCAACCCCGGAACAGGGCTTGACCAACCCAGCATGACTCAGTCCCATGGTGTTGCTAAGGATTCTTTTCTTTTTTTCCACTGAAAGTACAGGAATGATTCAAGATTTAAAACTGCTAGCATTCACGGAGAGCTTACCATATGCCAGGTACAGTTCAAAGTGCTTTGCACATATTATCTCATTTAATTCTCATGGTAACTCTCTGCAAGGTTATCATCTATTAACAGCAGAAGAAACACAGCACAGAGTGATGAGTACTTTGCTGAAGGAGTAACCAGGCAAACTTTAACTTGTTTTGCTATTGTCAGGAGCTTTAGGACTAACTGTGTGCTGGTCTCCTTCAAAAAGCATAAATTAAATGCTCAATAAATGTCAGTAAGTACTTCACAGAGCTCACCTTGTTTAATCCCAGCAAGTCCTCTAGGTTGGTACTATCATGAGCCCCAAATTACACAAGAAACAGATTTGGCAAAGCTAACTATCTTGACCAAAGCTGCAAAGCTAATATGTGGGAGACTCACTCCAGAGCCATTACAACTTTAACTGCCTTAAAAGTGACTAACATGTAAAATATCATGTATGAAACGAGATGCCAGTCCAGGTTCAATGCACGATACTGGATGCTTGGGGCTGGTGCACTGGGACGACCCAGAGGGATGGTGTGGGGAGGGAGGAGGGAGGGGGGTTCAGGATGGGGAACACATGTATACCCGTGGTGGATTCATTTTGATGTTTGGCAGAACTAATACAATTATGTAAAGTTTGAGAATAGAATAAAATTAATTAAAAGAAAAAAAAGTGACTCTGAAAAATAAAAATTAAAAAAAAAAAGTGACTCTGAGTTAAAAGGAAGAATAAAAGTCTGCTCAGATGACTAGAAAAAGGGAAAAAAAGGAAAACTGACTGGGGGGAAATTAAAACAGCCAAGGACAAAGAAGGTATCTAAGGGAAAAGCACTAATGTGGAAGACCCACCCTCTATGCGGTAAACCAGCAGGCAGTGACAGGTTCTCCATTTGCTCCAAAACACCCTCTTGTCACTCAGAAAATAAATGACAAGTAGCACCAACTTTCCCACAATGCAGAACCAACTGCCAACCTGGCAACAGGGCTGAAAACCCAACAAAATTCATTCCCATGCTCTGATTACCCAATGATAAGATGTGCATGGTAATCTTTAAGAATCTTTGACCTCCTTTGGATATCAGGACAAGATGTTATACAAACCAGTGATCTGAGTGGAGAAGGGAATGGAAGGAAGAAGGAAAGTGAATATTTATAAATGATTTGTCATCATCCCAGGGCAAGAAATACACTTGTAAAATACGAGAACTGAGCAGAACTTGAACTCATCTTGGATCTCATCCAAATGGAATCTCTCCAATTTTTAATGTATATGGTTGAATATAGGTCCAATGAAGAAAAAAAAAATCCTTTAAAAATTACTGAAAATTCCCCAAATCAAACCAGAAAGGAACAGTAATTTCCCCAAACTTCTCTTCCCAAAGAGAACCAGCTTTAGCTCTTACATGTGTACATATCATTTTGTGGTACTTATTATTAAACATACTTACTATCTCTAGGATAGTAAATAAAGTACCAGAGAAGGGGGGGAAATGATGTTTTTCTTCCTGGAGAGCACCTGCTATACAAATCATTGTTCTTATTCTCTTAAAGCTACAGTCTATTAATTCAAGCCCTTGTTTCTTCTAGTATGAACCGAGTGTTTACTCTGCACATTGTGTTGTATATAGCTTTCTGACTCAGAAAAGGACCATTCTTCCAAATGAAGCTCAACTCATACCATTGAGTTTTCTCAAATTTTATGACAAACCATAATACATAGTCTAAATATCTACTGGAATCAAAGCAAGATTTTTTTAAAAATGATAACTCACTAAGATATAATTCACATACTGTAGTGTTCACTCATTTAAAACTTACAATTCATTTGTAAGTTTTACAATTCAATTTCTAGTATATTTCAAAGTCATGAACCAATCACCATTCTCTACATAACATTTTCAATACTCCCATGAAAAACCTTATACACATTAACAGTAACTCTCTATTTCTCTCTTCCCTCAGCTCCTAGAAACCAGAAATCTATCTTCTGTTTCTATAGATTTGCCTATTCTGGACATTTCATGTACAAGCAATAATATAATATGTGGTCTTTTGTATTTAGTTTCTTTCACCTAGTTTAATGCTTTTTCTACAATGATTTTTCTACAATGCAGCATCAATACACTTTACTCCATTTTATGACTAAATAACATTTCATTGCCTGGATATACCACATTTCATTTATCCATTCATCAGTTACCATTTCTGCTTTTTGACTATAATGAATAATGCTACTAGGAACACACTGGTGTACAAATCTTTGTGTGAACATATATTTTCATTTCTGTTCATTATGTGCCCAAGGTTAGAAGTGCTAGGTTATATGGTAACTCTATGCTTAACTTTTTGAAGAAATGCCAAACTGCTTTCTAAAAGTGCTGAACCACTTCACATTCCCACCAGTGACATATGAAAGTTCCAAGTTCTCCAGGGCCTTACCAACATTTGTTATTGTCTTCTTAATTACTGCCATTCTGGATATGAAATGGTATCTCACTGTGGTTTTTACTTGCATTTCCCTAATGACTAGTGGTGCTGGGCACCTTTTCATGTGCAGGGGAGAATGTTCATTCCTTTATACAGTAGTCAGAATAGAGCCTACTGGCAAGTATTTGTCAGAGGGGGAATTATTTTCTATACCCAAGGATGCTTCCTAAATGTCCATAACATGATTCAATAGTCAGTTGAAGCCTTTCGGTTCTCCTTTTGAGAGGTGGTTAGGAGGATTCTTGCACAGGGATGATAGTCAAGGAAGTTTGGGAGAAAAAGAACGGAAGTTGTGGACAGTGCTCTGGGGAGTTGCTGAGATGGATTCCAAATTCGGAAATTTTAAGGTTAGGTTTGTGAACATGGTCGTGTTCTAGGCATTGAGGAACTTCTGTTCTGGACAAAGACTACTTTGCTTCCCTACCCCAAGAACATGGTTAAAATTAGAAATAACGTGGCAGCGGACAGTGATGACCCCAGTGGCCAGAAGATACATGCTCATAAAGCCACTAGCCCAACTACGGGAAGAAATATGGACAGAGCTAGATATAACCCTGCAGAGACAAATCAGGCCTTGACCTTTTCCCATGGAACTGTGGGAAGTTGGCTCCTTCTCTAAGTAGGTAATAGCTAATGGAAAAGAATACAATGCTATCCCCCAAGTATATTCAGAAAAAAACTAAATTCCACTAACCCACACTAATTACACTTATGTCTTTTGGAAAATGGCAAAGAAAAATGCCCCTCACCCAAAATCTCTGAGTAAATATTCCTTCTTTGGTTTTCCCAAAATTAGAGGTTCTGCAATTCATTTTATACCAGCAAAACCCTTTTCATGAAATAAATCTTACACAGATGTTACACATAAAGGCATTACACATATAACAGTATTAGTATTTATTAGTTGTCTAAGTTCAAATGCATATAACAGATTCATATATTACCAAGTCAAATGCTAAGAGTTCAAGGTAACACTATAAGCCTCTAATGTGTTCAAGCTGTATACTGATGATAATTACTACAGTTCCATAAACAAAACTGTGTTAAGAAATGGAATTAATATCAAACAACAGTCCTAATAAGGAACTCATGAAAAACACTTCAACTATCACTGTTGTAAATCTCTAAACTGTAACTGGTATAAATTATTACACTACCCCCTACCCTGGCACTTCCCTGTATCTTTCTATCTCTGGTTCGCGCGCGCACGCGCGCGCGCACACACACACAGACAAATACACAGGTTTGAATTCTATTCTCACCAGTCTGAGTTTCCTGCTGACATCGTGATTAGGTTACTGATGATGAACAATTTCTTTCCTATTTAACATGTACTGAGTACCACTGATGTGACAGGGACTACAGTGAATCCATAATCAGATCATTAGTCCTGATCACTGTCCAGCAGATACATAAGCTAAGTTAATTGAGATCTCCTATTTGGAAAATCCAGTTCCCACTATTAGGTTTAGAACACCATCACCACTGAGCAGAGTTTGCTAATAACAGAAAAAGTCTGAGCAGCCCGCCAGATGGAAGCGGCTGTCCTTAATCCCTTCAAGCAGGTGATTCAGCTCTTTTACTGAGCCCAGGCTCAGAAAAGGTCAGGGATTTATTTGCAATTGCTGTATCCTTATAATCTCCAGAAATAATCTCTCATTAAATATCTACTAGGCTTGCATTATTCCCTTAATTTGACTGGCAATGAGTTGTTGCAGGGGCGGTACCTCCTGGGCCAGACACTCACCGTCTGGCAGCTAAGGCCTGGACTGGTTTACCTTCCTCTCTCAGCCATGAGTTCAGCTCTGCCCAGGTTTACGCAAAGGGCAGGCCAAACAGTTGTCAGATAATGAATATTCACAGAGCTCACACAAACACCCAGGCTGACCTGCCAAGTTAGAAAAGGGTCATCCTCTTAACTGTCATGTCAACTTTTGAAGCATTATTTGTCTGTTTTTAGAGGAAGTTAAGGGCCAGGGTCACACAAAGCTATTTTCTCGAAGTTTTATGGGGAACAGAAGGACATGGGACAGGCAGCTTGACTCTCAGTCAACCTGGAGATTCTTAGGGCCAAAGCAGGAGGAGGATGTCTAGCAGACTATTTGGTCTCTGCTTACCATGCCCAGGGTATGAACTCTGAGAAAAGGGAAACACGTTAGATTCAGGAACTGACTGCTTTACTACAATGGGCTTAAAACAGCAATATATTTTAAAGATCAGTCAAATTGTTTAAAAGGAGGAGGCTGGTGGGTCAGGTATACACATGGATTTTAGCATAACATTCAATGCCCTGTTCTGAAGCTTTTGGTACTTCATGTTACCTCATGTTACCTCATATGAAGCTTTCCTTGGCCTTTAAAAAAAAAGAAGAAGAAGAAGAAGAAGCATGTAGGTGACGGTAAAGAGTGAAAGCTACAATAAAATCATGAACTTAACCCTTAGCACTTCCCTTCTTTCTTATCTCCCACATCCAAATTATTCACCTCAGTTTTTCCGCCTAATGTCATCTTAATTTTATCTAGTTCTCTCTGCCTTCACCACACCACCCTGGTCCTGGACCCATCTGTTACCAGGACAGCTGCAAGGCCCTCCCAACTGGTCTCCTTGGCTCACACCTCCTCTGGCTCCCTCCAATCTGCCCTCAACCCTTCCCCTCAACCCTGCAGCCCCCATGACCTTGACAAAACCAGACCACATCACCTTTCTGCCTAAAATCATTCAATGGCACCCAGCTGCTCTTAGAAGCATAATCCTGGCCCCTAATATGGCCCACACAGCTCTGCATGGTCTGGCTCCAGCTTTGTCTCATGGCCCTCCCCCAGGTCTCAGCATCCCAAACACACTGGCTTCCTCTCAGAGAATCCAATTAACCACACTTTCTCCTCAGCCTTTGCACAAGCTGTGTTTCACTCCTGGGAGCCCTTTGGCCCATGTGACTCCAAATTCTCAGGTCTTCCCCTTCAAGTATCATCTCCTGTAAAAAAGCCTCTCTGACCCCTCCACCTAGGTTGATGCCTTCCTTAACCTCTCCATCAGAGTATGCAGTATGAGTACAAGCCTACATTTATTTGTACAATCCTGCAAAAGGTGTCTGTCTACCAAGCTGGATATGCATTCATAAAGACAATGGTCCATATATAACTTTACTGATTTATTGTTATTACTACTAAATCTCTGTCATCCACTGTCCACCATAATGCTGGAAATGAAGTAGAAGCATGTAACTTTTCATTTGGTGTAACTTTTCATTCTGGATACATGGATCTGTAAAGTGGTGACTGAATGGTAGGAAGAGCAGCAGAAGGACAGTGTGGCAGAGTCAAAGTGACCTTTCAAACTTCAACTGATGTAAACCTATGAAAGCAGATAGGTTATCTAAGCTTCTGGTCCTCCACTTTTCCATCTTCTCTGAGGATAAAAGGTTAAATAAAGAAACGAATCTAACCACTTCCTTCCTTCCTGTATCAATATAAACAGGTATTACCAAGCAGTACAGCCTTAAGAATCAGTCCCAGAGAAGGGAAAAACAAAAACTATGCAAGCCAAGACATAGAATAGAGGAGACAAAAATCAAGTTTAGGTTTCCTGGACACTTTTATTAATTGAAATCCTTTGCTTGCACATACTAACTAGGCCATCTAAACAGTCAGACAGGACTTCCCTGGTGGTACAGTACATAGGAATCCACCTACCAATGCAGGAGACATGGGTTCAAGTCCTGGTCCAGGAAGATCCCACATGCTGTGGAGAAACTAAGCCTGTGTACCGCAACTACTGAGCCCTCACTCTAGAGCCTGTGCTCTACAGTGAGAAGCCACCATAATGAGGAGCCTTCAAACCACAATGAAGAAGAAGTTCCCACTCACTGCAACTGGAGAAAGCTCAAGAAAAGCAGTGAAGACCCAGTGCAGTGAAAAATAAAAATAAATAAATAAAATCATTAAAAAAAAACAAAAAAACAGTCAGACAGGCCTGAGGGTAGAGAAAGCTCTAGAAAACAAGAGCATTCACCTCCTGAATTTTGTGCCACTCACTCTTGAGGTCCCAAAGTCCCTCTTATAAAAATCACTGACTAGGTGCTGCCCGTCTCCAAATCCTTAGTATTCAAAGCATCCAGAAACTAGGTAAGAAGTGGCCAAATCACCAGTTCTGAATAGAAGGGACCTTTTCATAGCATAGGCTGACTGATGGACATATACTCTGAAAAAAAAACGACACTTTGAGATATGTCCCGAAGTTTCCCCAGACATGCCTCCCAGGAATTCTAACAGACCTCAGACCTCTCCTCAAAAAGAGAGGAATTGACTTACCTGAATTAGGCTCAACATGAATTAGATGGAATTAACAGTTTCCTAAAGCTGGTGTTTGACAGATTTTTTTCTTTATTCAACTTTTCTTTGATTTAAAAAAAAAAAAATACCTTTCAAGTTTTTTTTTTTTTTTCTTTTTATGGGAGAAATGGAATTTTCTGGAAATAAAAACAAGAGAACTGAGGTAAAGGAAGTCCATGCTGTGTTTCTAATGCTGATGGATACAGGAAGTTGTCTGGAGTTGCTGAGACCAGCCCACCATTTTATGGACAGTTCCTGGGGCACGTTCTCACCACAGAAATTTACTCACTTTCCCTATGTGATTTGCTCTTTAAAGCCTGGCCTGCCTCGCTCCTTCTGAATTTAATCAAATTTCAGCACCATTAAAAGCCATGAAGAAAAACACCCATACTCAATTTAATACAAAATCCTATCTGGAAAAGAGATTTCCAGTTGGCTCACACACTCAGAGGGGCTCACATCCTTTTCCTCAGAATGTGAAGCCCCAGAGTTGCCAGGGCTTCCTGGCTGTGAAGCTTCCAGTGGGGTCCAGGAAAGGTGTGAGTTCTCTACTTGGGCAATTTACCCAGAGCCAGTTTTAATCCCAGATCAGCTCCCCAAACCTGTGACCCATTTCACTTCACTGCCAACTGCCCTCTATTCTGTTCCCTGGCTGGTAGGTACTCAGGGAATGTGAATGAACTTTAATATTAATTGAAGTAACACCAACAGAAGCTGTATGTACTGGAAAGAGAACAATGAATTTTAAGGCCGGACAGATCTGGCTTGGGCGCCTGTCTCTGCCACCTCTGGCCATTATGCTCTTCGGCAAGAAGCTTCACCTTCCTCACCTGTGTGGTGTGGTAACTCACCTTAATGCTACAAAGGTCAAATGAAATGGACAACAACTGAGACTTGGCTAGTATTCAGTAAATGGTCATTACCAGTACTATGATTATTAGGATATAGTAACTATTCTGAAAGAGATGGGCATACCAGACCACCTGACCTGCCTCTTGAGGAACCTGTATGCAGGTCAGGAAGCAACAGTTAGAACTGGACATGGAACAACAAACTGGTTCCAAATAGGAAAAGGAGTACATCAAGGCTATATATTGTCACCCTGCTTATTTAACTTATATGCAGAGTACATCATGAGAAACGCTGGGCTGGAAGAAACACAAGCTGGAATCAAGATTGCTGGGAGAAATATCAATAACCTCAGATATGCAGATGATACCACCCTTATGGCAGAAAGTGAAGAAGAACCAAAGAGCCTCTTGATGAAAGTGAAAGAGGAGAGTGAAAAAGTTGACTCAAACCTCAACATTCAGAAAACAAAGATCATGGCATCTGGTCCCATCACTTCATGACAGATAGAAAGGGAAACAGAAATAGAGTGGAAACAGTGGCTGACTTTATTTTTCTGGGCTCCAAAATCACTGTAGATGGTGACTGCAGCCATGAAGTTAAAAGATGCTTATTCCTTGGAAAGAAAATTATGACCAACCTAGACAGCATATTAAAAAGCAGAAACATTACTTTGTCAACAAAGGTCCGTCTAGTCAAGGCTATGGTTATTCCAGTGGTCATGTATGGATGTGAGAATTGGACTATAAAGAAAGCTGAGAGCCAAAGGATTGAGGCTTTTGAACTGTGGTGTTGGAGAAGACTCTTGAGAGTCCTTGGACTGCAAGAAGATCCAACCAGTCCATCCTATAGGAGATCAGTCCTCAGTGTTCATTGGAAGGACTGATGTTGAAGCTGAAACTCCAATACTTTGGCCACCTGATGAGAAGAGCTGACTCATCTGAAAAGACCCTGATGCTGGGAAAGATTGAGGGCAGGAGGAGAAGGGGACGACAGAGGATGAGATGGTTGGATGGCATCACCGACTTGATGGTAACGGGTTTGGGTGGACTCTGGGAGTTGGTGATGGACAGGGAGGCCTGGCATGCTGTGATTCATGGGATCACAAAGAGTCAGACACGACTGAGTGACTGAACTGAACTACATTCTAATACTTGAATCAAACTTACAGTTGATGAAATACTCTTCACACCCAAGTGCATGTTAACCTTACTGTAATCTCATGGGAGTACATATTGCTACTATTCTTACTAAAAACGTCTTGCTGTGTCTCCACACTAGTAAGTATAATGAAGGGTAATATGGTACTATTGATAGAATAAATTAATAGCTTATAGTTTATTTGACTTTTCCAATATATCTGTTAAGTTTTTATGATGAGAAAAGCCAGGCTCACGATGTTAAGTGGTACCAACAATGATGATGGCAGTAGTAACACTTTGCACATAGTGTTGCTCTGGAGTAGGCACTTAATTGCACCATATCATCACCATTATCATTATCACCAGCCCTGCTCTGCAGATGGAAACCTTGGATCCAAAAGAGGTTAAGGGGCTCCTGTAGGCTTGCGGTGTTCATGAGCGGTGGAACCAGGACTCTAACTTGGTCTAGCTCCAGAGGCCATTCTCTTCTATCCCCTATTCCTCTGCTGAAGTTCACACAGCCAGTCAGAGAAGGACCAGGGCTGGAGCCCTATTTTCTGGATTCTGCCCTTTCTACTCCAGAAGTAGCTCTCAAACCTAGGGGACAGACTCAGGGGCATGCTTGCTCAATGCAGATTCTGGGTACCTCCCAAAGGATATGCTTCAGCAGGTATGAGAATCACATGTGGGATAGATAACACTGTACTGTATACCAAGTGACTAAAATTATTATCACTAAAGACCACTACCAATGATTATTGACTATTAGTTAATGGGTGATACCTATTCCACATTCCTCATCCAATAATAAAGATTCACCAGTGCTGTGTACCTCAAAGTGTAATGTTGGCTTGTGCCATCGGGGTATATGAAAAGATTCCAAGTAGTTCACAAATAAATATTTCCAATTGTTACACACTTACTTTAATAAGTACTAGAAAATTATTGATGCATTTTTAAAATAAATGTAGTTTAAGAAGAGCAAATTGGTTTTAAAAAATAGTACATAAATAGTATTACAGGGGGTATATACACATGTTAAATAATGAAGGTGACAAACAACACATTTGGGAGCTACTGTCCTAATCTGCACCAGCCCAGGCACCACCTTCAACCTGGCTGAAAGGACAAGATGGGAGGGTACCACATTCTATCAGCAAACTGTCCTATTTCAATAGTCATCCTTGAGTCCTTGCCATCACACCCCACATCCAATCCGTTAGCCAGTACCATCAGCAATAACTTAAACCTAGAATCCAGCTACTTCTCTGTTACTAACACTTTGATCCAAGCTACCATCATCTTTTGCCTGGACTGTTCCCATAGCCTCTCAACTGTTTCTCCTTTTGCCCCCTACAATGTATTCTCTGCCGGCGGTCAGAGTCATCTTTTAAAAATATACATTGGCTCATGTCACTCGCCTGATCACAACTCGCCAGGGACTTCTCATGACACTTAGAACGCAATCCTACCTCCTGACCACAGCCTCACATGGCTCAGTCCACCTGGACACTCTCCCTCTGGTCTCTGCCAATCCAGTCACAAGGGTCCTTCCTGATACTCCTTGAACATGGCTAGCTCAGCTTCTCCGCTGCAGGGGCCTCTGTATGTGCTTGTTTCTCTGCCAGTTCCTGACGTGGCACCCTCCCTAGGTTTGTTCAGGTTTCTCCTTAAATGTCATTTCTTCAAGGAGGCCTCCTCTGTCCCTGGTATCTAAAACAGCCACCCATCAAGAGAGGGATGGACAGGGAGTTTGGGGTTAGTGGATGCAAACCGTTACATATAGGATGGATACACAACAAGGTCCTGCTGTACAGCACAGGGAACTATATGCAATACCCTGTGATTAAACCATAACGGAAAAGAATATGAAAAAGAATGTGTATCGGTGTATAACTGAGCCACTCTACTGTACAATAGTAATTAACACAACACGGTAAAATCAACTATACTGTAGTAAAAAATAAATTAAATATAAAACAGCCACCCTTCCCCTGTAACTCCCTATGCCTTTGTTCTTACTTCCTCATAGCCCTTCTCTCCACTTGGAAGCCTCCCTTTGTTTGCTGGCTTACTGTTTGGGGTCCCTGCTCTCATTCAGGGACTTTATCTGCCTTGCTCACTACCGTAGCTTCAGTACACATTTCCTGAAGGAAGCAACAAATATAACCTACATTTTCACCAGCAGAGACACCAAGAAATCAATAGGTAAAGAAGTTCCTACACTCCAGGAACCTCAATGGGGAGCAGCTGACCGAACCCTGGTACCTTCCAGAGTGCAGGGGTCTGCTGGGGAAGCACAGAACAGACAGCACTGATAGGGATCTCATTCACCCTCTGACCTCTATGCATGAATACCACCAATCAGGATTTTCTTCCCTAGCCAACCACATACCCAGGAACCTATCTTCTTTTCTCATGGTTTCTGGAGACCCACATTAAGAAAAATAAGCCGAGAAGGACGGGGAGTAAAACAGGTAGCAGAGGAAGAGATGAAAACCCTGCCTGGCTTGGAATAAACCTGCCAGTCTCAGATGTTCCAGTTCTCAGCCAGAGGCAGCCAAAGCGGCAGCAGGTGAGTTCCTGCACAGTACAGCTGAGAACTGCAGACCAGTGTGGGGTGGAAGGAGGGAGGAAGGACAGTTTCCTTGTGGGTTTTGACATCTGCAATCTCCCTGTCTACCTTAAAATTCCTGACCAGGACAGCTGTGAAGAAGCAAGGCTGCACGTACACCTTGGTAATGTGAACCATCTTAATCAGAACCATTTGTCTCCTACCTGGGATTCTGAACATCCCAAGAATGACTTACAGTCCAGTGGCCTCAATTCCTTTCTACCTCGAGGCCTGGGTGGCTGCGCACTGATTTCTCAACCAAAAGAAATCAGTGCCAGCTTTCCGAAGGTGGACGTGTTTCAAGCGGAAAACCAATCTCCTCTGTCCAGCCAGATCCCTTCCTTGCCTCTAACTACGTGTCCTCTCCTTATCTGCCCTAGAAACGGTTTAGCTATTTTTCAGACACATCAAACTCCAGGGCAGTAGAAGGCAGGGAAGGAGATGCCATTCAGAATCTGAGGCCTAAGATTTGCACCTGGAGTTACCATAATATTGTATGATGTGGGAATATATCACCTCTCGGACCCTTTTTCTCATCTTGAAGATCAAGCATGGTAGAAATCAAAAAAAGTAATGCATGTGAAGGCACTCTGAGGAACTCTGAAAGAAACTATCCAGTGTCAGGCTTTATATAAATAGCCTCTGGTTTCAGCTAATGATGATGTTATTGATAATAACAGCAGAGAGCAACATTTAATGACTGCTTAGCATACCAAGCACCACTGATTAAAGAATTTCCAGTTTATTCTCCTTTGATACTCTCAAAGAAACCAATGATGTAGACAGTAAGACTATCCTCATTTTACAGATAAAGAAACTGAGGTCTGGATAAATTTATTTCCCACAGTCACAAATTCAATAAGCCATGAGGCTGGGATTCCAAACACATGTGTAATAATACTCCAGAACCAACATTCCCAACCACTACTCAAAACTCCCCCCACTGTGGGCAACAGTACTTGACAGCTTTCACTAAATCTCACATGCTGAATGAGAGGTGCACACTCTGAATGCTGATCAGGGTGGGAAGGAATGATCTTGAGTGACCACAAGTTTGCACTTAGGATGAAGCCTCAGTTTTCTCATCTGTAAATGGGGTCAATACTACCATCTGCCTCACAGAGTTCTTACAAAGATCAAATATAATGTAGGTCAGACACTAAGCACATTGCCTGGGACACAGTATGTGCTAATGATAATGTTTATCACTAATGATATCATTGGTCAAGAGCCTGCACTTGGTGCCAGTGAGGAAAATCAGTCTCTGTCTCCACAGCCCCTTGCCCTGGGCTTTAAGAGTTAAGGATGTTGCCAATGACCTGCTCGCTGTTCCTTGGTTGAAGCCCAAACTGGGATGCCAAGGGGTGGTGGGCACCTGCCAGGCGGCAGCCTGCTGTCTGTCCAGAGCCCACATGGCTGAGGGGAAGGGGGGGCCACAGTGAAGTCACGCGCTGGCTGCATTTGTCAGTCTAAAGCTGGCTGAGGAGAGGACAGATTTGAGGACAAGCCGGGAGTCTTCTGACTGTCCAGGCAAGTCTCAGGAGTACCCAGGCCAGCCATGTCCTTGGGGGGTGGGGTGTCACCAAACCAAAGGGCTGGGAACCCAGAGAATAGCATCTCGGAGCAAATAATCCATTCCTTCTCCCTCCTCTCCTGCTAGCCCCCAGCACTCATGCCGGGCTGTTGCCACTCTACACAGGCCACAGCAACCAGCTGCGCCGTGTTCACAACTCATAAGGAAAAGCAGGCTGGGGGTCAGCACTTCAGTGAGAGAGCAGGGGACCATCTTATCCTACCGTGGCTCAGGAGAAGAAAGTCGTGGTGACAAAAAGCTGCCATGGAGGAAAAAGGGAAAGAAGAAGGGCCAAGAGGGGCTGGGGGCAGCGGGAAGGGAATGCACGCCTGTCTTCTATCAACTCTGGCTGGCAGGCGTAGAGAGAAAGCTGGAGGGGAAGGTGTACTCAGCTGACTCCCTCATGGGCCAGCACATAGGAGGCCAGGCCACCATCCCCACTAATGCGTCCATCCTTCTCAGGTTTAAGAGGGGAAATGTTCTATTTATAAGCCACCAACCAGTGGAGATTTGGCAGCCGCTGGATGGCTCTGATCCCACAGGGATCCTGGCTACTTGTTGCTGTCTTCTCCAGCCTCTCAACTGGGGATGTTCTCAAAGCAAAAGGCCAAAGGTGATCGGAAGCAAAAGAAAAAAGAAAAGCTGCCTTCCTGTCCTTCGCTGCTTTCGTGAGACTGCTAGCTCTTTAGTGATGGCTGAAGACTTCAGAACATTTTAAAAACAGTGACCCATGTGGTCCCATCAGACCTTCTTCCCCTGCGAGCTTCAAGACTCAATCTCTTTTTCTGTTTTACGATCAATGGAAGCTGAGGCAGAGATGAAGGGAATGCAGAAACCAGAGGCAGGGCAATGGGCAAACAGAGAAAGGTAATGATGCCCCCCCCATCTCTCTCCTTGTCCTCAATTTTATCCTCATGAAACAAGAAGTGCTTTGACCCAGCACCATATGGAGTCTAATCTGAATAACAGCCGAGAGAACGAGTGTATGTAACAGAAACAACAGCAGCTGTGGTTGTGTCGTCAAAGTCCGTGGGAGACGAATGGGCCACTTTACAGCTCCGCACCTGGGAAGCCTGAGTCACTGAACGTGTGGCTCTGATTCTCCCAGCATCCCATGTGACGTGTGAGGAGCCGCACACGGCTCTGGAGAGGCTCACTAAGAAGGAACGAGGGATGGCCCCTCAGTGGCAAACTGCTGGGTGGGTTAGGTATTGGAAGTTGATGATGAAACTCTTTCCAGTCCCACTGGGTTGCCCACATAATGACAGATGGCAGGGCAGAGCAAAGATCTCACGCACATCAAGAATGGTAGGGGAAATGATCTTGGCAATCGGGCAGACTCAGCTCTGGTATCTTGCCATCGTTAAGCCTGTTTGCTCACTTGTAACTTGCTTGCTGTGAAAAGCATTTCTGCAAATGGTACCCATCCACGCACCACATTCATGCTCCCTGCCATAACCCCATGCTGTCTTGAAGAGATGAATATTTAAAAACTTATCTTTGTATCACGCTGAGTTAACAAACTTGTAGTTAATGGGCCAAACTCACTGTTGCCTGTTTTGTAAATAATGCCATCTTCTTCGTTTCCATATTGTCTATGGCTGCTTTCAGAACACCAGAGCAGAGCTAAATAGCACCACAAAACCAAAAATCTGCTCCTTTCCTGAAAAACCTGACCCCTGTGCTAAGCAGTAACATTAGAAAACTGGATGGGGCAGGGATAAGTTATGTTTACTTGTGGGCCGGTCCCCAGTCAATACACACTAAATAAATATATAAATTTAAAGGCAATTGAAAACATTTGTCTGGTCCTATACAAAATGATCTGGGCTTTCGCCAGCAGTGTACATCCCCCACTTTGAGAAATGCAGTCATGAGGATCCAGAGGGTTCAGTGAATTAACACAGGCTGGCCTCCAGCCCCCAACAGCAGAGGTGTTGGCTTCTGCCCTTTGTTCTCTTCCCCTGCTCAGCTCAGAAGTGGTTCCCCTAATCCAGTGACTTCTTTCTTCCTCATATGGGAGAGTAATTGGTATGACCAGATAACAACAAGGATAATAACCACAGTAATTAGGCACTTATTCGCTAATAGGCCAGATATTGTGCTGGGCTTTTATGCTCACAGCAAGGTTATGAGGTAGGGTTGTGATTTATCCTCATTTTACAGACAGGGAAAGAGAAGCTTAGAGAGGCCCAGCACTGACCCACGGTTTCATGGCCAGCGGGCCTGCAGGATAATCTGCATCATTCACACAGTACCCTCCCAGTTCACCAGGAATTGTATTCACCAGGAAACAGCTCTCCCAGTTCACCCATTAGGACTGGCCCATGTGAAGTTACGTGAAATGTGTACAAAGACTGATGTACAAGGATGCTCACCCTGATGTTATTCACAAAAGCAGAACTCTGGAAAGGACATTCAAGACCAATGACAGGAAATAGTTCAACAAATCAGGATGCACTCTTATGACAGAGCATGCAACAACCATTACAAATAATACTTATAAACAACTTTCATCATCTGAGAAATTGTGAATTTTTAAAAGCAGAATACCAACAAGTATGTTCAGTATAATGTCAATTAAGTAGAAATATATACTGACATTGGGAAAATAAACATAAGACATCATGAAAAAAGAAAAAGCAAGGAAGAAGTATCTCTAGAGATGAAATTATAGATGATTCTTATTGAATTTTTGAAAATCTTTGCTATATTTCCTTAATGTTCTACAATGAGTTCATATTATTTTCATAATAAGTAAAAATACAGATCTGTCAAACCTTTGGAATGAGGTTCAGAGATTCAATGTCCACACCCTACAGATCCTAATTCCAACTTTGCAAACTTTCTCCAATCACTGCTGTCCCCCTCACCTCTAGTGTGAATGACAAGTTGGCAACCTGAAGTGGGTTCTTAAGCATTATGCAGATAAAAAGGATTCTTGTTAAAGTATTAGGTTAAAAACAAACTGGAAGGAATGAAGGGATTAAAACAAGGAAATAAAAGAGGAAGAACTATATTTCCTTCTTCTGGGGAGAAGGGAGGGTACTTTTTAAAGTCTTTCTAGCCTAGCTGGAAGTCCATTCCAACTGGCTGTGGGCACTTGCCTCCACATTAATGTATCTGTAAAAGCACAGATATTAAGTCTAGTGAAAGGTTCAGGTTAAAGCACAGAAACACATTCAACAAGAGGAGGAAGCAAGAAAATGGCAGCAGTGTCCCTCTGAAAAGCCAGGTGGGGTCAGAAGGGCACAAGAAGGCACACCTAGGGCACCTCAGGCATATTTCTTTGAAACCACCCAATTGGCCCAGGGGATCTGAGTTAGTACACTAAGGGACCCGTCACTAGAAGCCAAGATTAGGAGACAGCCCTCTCTATCTCAGTCTGTCGGCTTCCTAACAGCTGGCAAAGCAGCGGGAGAGCATCATTTCCACAAACAAGCTAATCTTTCCACAGCTAAGTAGGCAGTGACATTTATTGTTAAAAACTTCAAAGCTGGTAAAGACGAACTCACACTAGAACAGCCTGCCTTTCCCTGGATCTCTTGCACTGGATTGTGTACTCTCTCTGACAAATTTGCAGCTTTCCAACTGTCCCTCCAGTGGGACGACAGGACAACAGGAAGGGGCTGAGAACAGGTTCCTTCCTGGCGCCTCCTCCTGCTTCTGACCTGGGCTCACTTCAAAGGAGAATGAACCAGCTCTCACAGAGCCTTTGGGGAGTAAATCTCACAACTGTACCATACGTAAGATGCGACGGGACATGCAGACTCAGGAGATATGCATTAAGGTGGCAACATTCCTGCCCAGGGAAGACTCTTGTTCTTTGTAATAACAAAGGGGAAAATCAGTGACAGTCATTTGCTGTCTAGATGACTGACACTGGTGCGATCACCTCCTCAGTAAAGAAGCGTAGGGAGCAACAAACAGGACTTCCTTCTTCTCTGCTATTCTTACTCCTGTTTTTTCCTTCCCTTCACTACTGGTTACAAATGTGACTAATGAGAGAAAACTCAGTGTCACTGCTGCATATTCTTCACATTCCAGGACCAAACCCAGGTAAGGTTCCTGACGGCAGCAGGATCCATGGTTGAGCCGCCCATACAATTGGCAAAAAAAAAAAAAAAAGATTGGGATTTGAATTTAGTATGTAGGGCTTAACTTAACCAAGAATACAGAAGACTTCTAGGCAGAAAACTAAAATGCTAACAGACGTGTGAATAAATGGAAAGACATTCAAAGCTCTTGAAGGATGTGACTTAGCACTATAAAAGTGTCGATTTTCAGCTGCATGTAAATCAATGCAGTTAGAACTCTCCTTCACACCATACACAGAAATAAAATTACTTAAAGACTTAAATATAAAGACATGACACCATAAAACTCTTAGAAGAGAACATAGGCAAAACATTCTTTGACATAAATTGTAGCAATAATCTCTTAGGTCAGTTTCCCAAGACAAAAGAAACAAAAGCAAAAATAAACGAATAGGACCTAATCAAATGCACAAGCTTCTGTACAGCAAGGAAATGATAAACAAAACAAAAAGACAACCTATGGACTAGAAGAAAATATTTGCCAATGATGTGACCTACAAGGGCTAAATTTCCAAAATACACAAACAGCTCATATAACCCAATAGCAAAAAAAAGGCGGGGCCCAGGGGAGGGGAGGGAGGAGGGACAGAAGACCTAAATAGACATTTCTCCAAAGAAGACATAATTTCTCCAAAGAAGAGATACAGATGGTTAAGATGTATATGAAAATATGCTCTACGTCACTAATTATTAGAGAAATACAAATCAAAACTACAATGAGGTATCATCTCACACCAGTCAGAATGGCCATCATCAAAAACTCTACAAATAATAAATGCTGGAGAGGGTGTGGAGAAAAGGGAACCTTCCTACAGTGTTGGTGGGAATGAAAATTGGTGCAGCCACTACAGATAATACTGTGGAGGTTCCTTATAAAACTAAAAATAGAGTTACCATATGATCCAGAAATTCCCACTCCTGAGGATTATCCAGGAAAGACAAAAACTCCAATTCAGAAAGATTTATGTACCTCAATGTCCACAGCAGCACTGTTTACAATAGCCAAGACATGGAAGCAACCTGAATGTCCACTGACAGAGGAATGGATAAAGACGATGTGGTACATATATACAATGGAGTATTACTCAGCCATTTAAAAAATACTGCCATTTGCAGCAACATGAATAGACCTAGAGAATACCACACTAAGTGAAGTAAACCAGAGAAAGACAAATATTATATGATATCACTTACATATGGAATCTAAAAAATAATACAAATGAACTTATTTATGAAACAGAAACAGACTCACAGACATAGAAAACAAAATTATGGCTACCAAAGGGGAAAGCTGGAGAAGGGATAAATTAGAGGAGTATGGGATTAACGGATACTACTATATACAGGCTAGATAAACAATAAGAATTTACTGTATACACAGGGAACTATATTCAGTATTTAGTTATAACCTAAAGAATCTGAAAAAGACTATGTGTGTGTGTGTGTGTATGTATATATATATATATATGTATTACATATATATATATCAGTTTTATACATATATATAAAACTGAATCACTTTGCTATACACCTGAAATTAACATAGTACTGTAAATCAACTATCCTTCAATAAAAAATTTTCAATTTAAAAAAGTATTTGTTATTTGTAAAGCATACTATGAGAAACAACATTTAAGACTAAACCATTATTAATATTTTAAGTGTCAATTTTCTGCCAATTAACCTGTATACTTCAATGCAATCCCAAATGAAAATTTCAAATTTTTGAGGAAATTTTTATGTAGAAGGATAAAGGTCCACAATCAGCTAAGTCAACCGTTGAAAAGCAAAGAGAGGAAACTCAAACTACCAGATATTAAGACTTGCCTCAAAGTCATCATATTAAAATCAGAGAGGTATTAGCACAAGAACAGACAGATCAGGCCAAGGAAATAAAGAGCTCAGAGACAGAGCTCAGATATGCAAACACAAGAAAGCTGGTATCACAAGTAAAAGAGGGAGAGAATAGATAGCTTCACACATGTTGTTGGGAAAACTGGCTTTTTAAAACAAAATTGAATCCTTATGAAACACCATATACAAAGATAGATATCAACTGGAGAAACCGAAGTGTGAAAGACAAAATCATGAAGTCAATAAAAGAAAATGTAGGTGTAGGTGCACATCTTTGCAACATGGGTCAGGAAGGCCTTTTTCAAAACACAACTTGAAAATCACAAACCAGAAGGAAAAAAAAATCAAATTTATAAAAAGTAAAGCTTTACACTCAAAGAAAGATATCAAACATAATATCAAATGTCAGATGGCAAAATAGGAAGATATATTTAAAATCTACAACAAGGAATTAATATCTAGACTATAGAAGGAATTTTATAAATCATCAATAAAAAATGGTAACTGCAATAGAAAAATGGGCAAAGGACACAAATAGGCAAAAAGCAGAAGAGGATACCCAGTAAACTCATCAGTTATCAGAGAAGTACAAATTAAGACAACAATGAGCTACCATTTTATATCTACTAGACTGGTAAAAAATTACAAAGCTGAATATAATGGCAATAGCTGACAGGAATGAGGAAATGGAAACACTGGGCTGGGGGAACTGTGAACAGGCTACTTACTCTAGGTCACAAAGGTGAGAGCCTTCCTTCAAACCAAGTACACACACACACACCCTCTGACTGACCAGCAACTCTCCGGGAGGGTAAACCCCAAGGAGATTCTCACACAAGGGGACCTGTACGAAGATGTCCACTGCGGTACGGTAATGGTGATGAAGAGTGGGAGGGCATCTCTGCCCAGTGCTACACACTGTGGAGCATGCAGCAGACAGAAGCCACTGTAAGTACACAGAGGAATATGAGCGGCTCCCAACACAACACTGGAGGAGCAGGGCAGGAAACAGAACACAACAAACGCTTGTATAACTTAAAACACAGGTAGGTAAGAGACTGACTGTCCAAGAATACACTTTAAAGATATACAATAGAACAGTGTGAGGGAGGACAGGAATAGGAGGTGGGAAAAGAATTCCAAGGGAATGAGTGAGTGAACACACGAAGGAGGGAAGGGAGGAGGGAAGGAAGGGAGGGAGGGAGGGAGGGGTCATGCACGACAAATCTGGGAGAATGATTAAATCGTTCTCTCTGTACCTGAGATCCAAAAAGAGAAGAAAGAGGAGGGGGGAAAGGCTCTGCAAAGAAAGGTGCATATATTTGTCTGCTGGCAACCTCTCCCTGGCACCGGGCCACCTGGAAAGTACCAGCAGCTGCCAGACATTATGTATGGCCCTGTTTTATATCCCACAGACACAGTAAGGCCTGAGAGAAACTTCAAGAGAAAAAGCAACAAATTCAGCCCTGTCCCCAAAGGAATTCCCTTTTGCTACCTGTCTCTTCAAACATTCTGGTTCTGTGATTAAAATGTTGGCACTCAAACTCCCACCAAAATATATTCTATAAAGGAAAATACTAGACATTTGGAAGTTGGCTATCAGAGGTGAAAAGCACGATGTCCAGCTCTTAAACTCCTGTCAGACTGACTTTTTTCCTTTAAAAAAGTTTTGATGGTCCTATAAACACTTGCAGAACAACCAGACCCTGGGCAATAGTGCTTCCTGTGGCGATGAGTGCTATAGTGGGTGTGCAGTGAAGCTGCAAATTACTGCCAGGAGGAAAAAGAAAGGGACAGCACTCTGGAGAGGAGGCGAGGCGAGGTGAGGCCAAGGCCTGTGTGATGGGAAGAGGGGATCCTAATGTCAAAGGACGGGAGAAAGCACCAGTCCAGAACACTCCTCTGGTTTTGCCAGCTTGGAAATTAATGAACAGAACATCTCTTAGGATAGCAATACCCTAGAAAAATAGTTTCTGTGAAAAGTGCTCCTGAAAAAGTGGTCAATATGTTTAATATCTTTTTCTCTCCCACTTCCTAAATGAAAGGGTAAGCAACTGAGGAATCATCAGAGACTCGAGGCAGCCAACTCTCTGTGCCCTGTGGGTGACAGGATGCCAAAAGCAAAATGTTCAAGTGTCTGTGTTTCCCAAAATGGAACTTTCTGCATTGCCCTTTTCCTAGGGAGGTAGAAAATCTTTTGTGGTTAACAGCAAAGACATTAGAGTCAGACAGCACTCAGATTAAATTACATCTCCCGAGTTTACCAACCTCAACTTCCTAATCTACAAAGTAGGTCAAGAGCACCTACCTCACCCAGCACTGTGAGCATTAAATGAGCTAATGTGCATAAAAAACGGTGAAAAACTGTAAGCAACTGATAAATGCTACCTATTAATAGCTATTATTATAAAACATATACCCTCTGTTGACAATTGAAAGTCTAAAGAATATTTAAAGTAGAAGGTCAGCATCTTGTAGTAACCTATCCTCTATCCTGCAGAGAAGGCAATGGCACCCCACTCTAGTACTCTTGCCTGGAAAATCCCATGGATGGAGAAGCCTGGTAGGCTACAGTCCAGAGGGTCACTAAGAGTTGGACACGACTGAGTGACTTCACTTTCACTTTTCACTTTCATGAACTGGAGAAGGAAATGGCAACCCACTCCAGTGTTCTTGCCTGGAGAATCCCAGGGATGGAGAATCCTGGTGGGCTGCAGTTTATGGGGTTGCACAGAGTCGGACACGACTGAAGCAACTTCAGATGCAGCAGCAGCATCCTCTATCCTGAGTAACAGCTTGCTGACAAATGTATTTCCAGACTTTTTTTCTATCAATATATCTAGACAAGTCAAATAATTTTAATAAATGCACCATTCCATGATCTGAATTTTCAAAAGCTCAATGAACAGTATATGGGGACACTGCTTCTGCAAATATATCAAGATCTCTCTCATTCTTTTTCTTTTTTGGGGGGGTTTAAATGTTTGTTTTTAATTTTATTTTTTTATTGAATGATAATTGCTTTATAGAATTTTGCTGTTTTCTGTCAAACTTCAACATGAATCAGTCATAGGTATACATATATCCCCTCCCTTCTGAACCTCCCTCCCATCTCCTTCCCCATTCCACCCTTCACCCCTCTAGGTTGATACAGAGACCCTGTTTGAGTTTCCTGAGCCATACAGCAAATTCCCGTTGGCTATCTATTTTACATATGGTCTCTCATTCTTTTTAAAGGCTACATAGTATTCTATGATACTTTTAATAAACTTTCTACTGAACATTTGGATTGTTTCTAGTTCTTCACCTATTATTATCAATGCTCTGGTGAATTTTTTTTTTTTTTAACAGAAACATCTTTGTGCTCCGATCTATTCTTTAGGACAAATCACTAGGTCAAACGATATTTACTTTTTTTTTTATTATTATTAATACTTGGTGAGTTTTTCTTTTTCTTTTTAACTTATTTTATATTGGGGTATAAGGCTTCTCTCAGAGAAAGCAATGGCATCCCACTCCAGTACTCTTGCCTGGAAAATCCCATGGATGGAGGAGACTGGTGGGCTGCAGTTCACAGGGTCGCTAAGAGTCGGACACGACCGAGCGACTTCACTTTCACGCATTGGAGAAGGAAATGGCAACCCACTCCAGTACTCTTGCCTGGAGAATCCCAGGGACGGGAAGCCTGGTGGGCTGCCGTCTATGGGGTCGCACACAGTCGGACACGACTGAAGCGACTTAGCAGCAGCAGCAGCAGGGCTTCTCTGGTGGCTCAAATGGTAAAGAATCCGCCTGCAATGTGGGAGACCTGGGTTCAACCCCTGGGTTAAGAAGATCCCCTGGAGGAGGGCATGGCAACCCACTGCAGCATTCTTGCCTGGAGAATTTCCATGGACAGAGGAGCCTGGCAGGCTATACTTCATGGGGTCGCAAAGAGTCAGACACGACTGAGTGACTAAGCACAGCACAGCACATAGTCGATTAACAATGCCATGTTAGTTTGTACAGTAAACTGTGTCCTGGGGAGTACACTGCATAGTACAGTGCTGAGGTTTACAGTAAAGGGTTAAGTTATACATATACATGCGTCCATTCTTTTTCAGCATATATTCTTTGGGCTTCCTAGGTGGTGCTACTGGTAAAGAACCCACTTGCCAATGCAGGAGATGTTTGAATTCTTTTCCAAACTCTTTTACCATTTAGGTTGTTATATAATATTAAGCAGAGTTCCCTGTGCTATATAGTAGGTTCTTGTTGGTTGCCCTTTTCATACTGTTCATACTGTTCATGGGGTTCTCAAGGCAAGAATACTGAAGTGGTTTGCCATTCCCTTCTCCAGTGGACCACATTCTGTCAGATCTCTCCACCATGACCCGCCCGTCTTGGGTTGCCTCACAGGCATGGCTTAGTTTCATTGAGTTAGACAAGGCTGTGGTCCTAGTGTGATTAGATTGACTAGTTTTCTGTGAGTATGGTTTCAGTGTGTTTGCCCTCTGAGAAATAACTCCAGAAAAAATGAAGGGATGGAGCCAAAGCAAAAACAATACCCAGCTGTGGATGTGACTGGTGATAGAAGCAAGGTCCGATGCTGTCAAGAGCAATATTGCATAGGAACCTGGAATGTCAGGTCCATGAATCAAGGCAAATTGGAAGTGGTCAAACAAGAGATGGCAAGAGTGAATGTCGACATTCTAGGAATCAGCGAACTGAAATGGACTGGAATGGGTGAATTTAACTCAGATGACCATTATATCTACTACTGCGGGCAGGAATCCCTCAGAAGAAATGGAGTGGCCATCATGGTCAACAAAAGAGTCTGAAATGCAGTACTTGGATGCAATCTCAAAAACGACAGAATGATCTCTGTTCGTTTCCAAGGCAAACCATTCAATATCACAGTAATACAAGTCTATGCCCCAACCAGTAACACTGAAGAAGCTGAAGTTGAACGGTTCTATGAAGACCTACAAGACCTTTTAGAACTAACACCCAAAAAAGATGTCCTTTTCATTATAGGGGACTGGAATGCAAAAGCAGGAAGTCAAGAAACACCTGGAGTAACAGGCAAATTTGGCCTTGGAATACGGAATGAAGCAGGGCAAAGACTAATAGAATTTTGCCAAGAAAATGCACTGGTCATAACAAACACCCTCTTCCAACAACACAAGAGAAGACTCTACACATGGACATCACCAGATGGTCAACACCGAAATCAGATTGATTATATTCTTTGCAGCCAAAGATGGAGAAGCTCTATACAGTCAGCAAAAACAAGATCAGGAGCTGACTGTGGCTCTGACCATGAACTCCTTATTGCCAAATTCAGACTGAAATTGAAAAAAGTAGGGAAAACCACTAGACCATTCAGGTATGACCTAAATCAAATCCTTTATGATTATACAGTGGAAGTGAGAAATAGATTTAAGGGCCTAGATCTGATAGATAGAGTGCCTGATGATCTATGGAATGAGGTTTGTGACACTGTACAGGAGACAGGGATCAAGACCATTCCCATAGAAAAGAAATGCAAAAAAGCAAAATGGCTGTCTGGGAAGGCCTTACAAATAGCTGTGAAAAGAAGAGAAGCGAAAAGCAAAGAAGAAAAGGAAAGATATAAGCATCTGAATGCAGAGTTCCAAAGAATAGCAAGAAGAGATAAGAAAGCCTTCTTCAACGATCAATGCAAAGAAATAGAGGAAAACAACAGAATGGGAAAGACTAGGGATCTCTTCAAGAAAATGAGAGATACCAAAGGAACATTTCATGCAAAGATGAGCTCGAAGGACAGAAATGGTATGGACCTAACAGAAGCAGAAGATATTAAGAAGAGATGGCAAGAATACACAGAAGAACTGTACAAAAAAGATCTTCATGACCCAGATAATCACGATAGTGTGATCACTGACCTAGAGCCAGACATCCTGGAATGTGAAGTTAAGTGGGCCTTAGAAAGCTTCACTATGAACAAAGCTAGTGGAGGTGATGGAATTCCAGTTGAGCTATTCCAAATCCTGAAGGATGATGCTGTGAAAGTGCTGCACTCAATATGCCAGCAAATTTGGAAAACTCAGCAGTGGCCACAGGACTGGAAAAGGTCAGTTTTCATTCCAATCCCAAAGAAAGGCAATGCCAAAGAATGCTCAAACTACCGTACAGTTGCACTCATCTCACACGCTAGTAAAGTAATGCTCAAAATTCTCCAAGCCAGGCTTCAGCAATATGTGAACTGTGAAATTCCTGATGTTCAAGCTGGTTTTAGAAAGGCAGAGGAACCAGAGATCAAATTGCCAACATACGCTGGATCATGGAAAAAACAAGAGAGTTCCAGAACATCTATTTCTGCTTTATTGACTATGCCAAAGCCTTTGACTGTGTGGATCACAATAAACTGTGGAAAATTCTAAAGAGATGGGAATACCACAACACCTGATCTGCCTCTTGAGAAATTTGTATGCAGGTCAGGAAGCAACAGTTAGAACTGGACATGGAACAACGGACTGGTTCCAAATAGGAAAAGGAGTTCATCAAGGCCGTATATTGTCACCCTGCTTATTTAACTTATATGCAGAGTACATCATGAGAAACGCTGGACTGGAAGAAACACAAACTGGAATCAAGATTGCCGGGAGAAATATCAATAACCTCAGATATGCAGATGACACCACCCTTATGGCAAAAAGTGAAGAGGAACTCAAAAGCCTCTTGATGAAAGTGAAAGTGGAGAGTGAAAAAGTTGGCTTAAAGCTCATAATTCAGAAAACAAAGATCATGGCATCCGGTCCCACAACTTCATGGGAAATAGATAGGGAAACAGTGGAAACAGTGTCAGACTTTATTTTTCTGGGCTCCAAAATCACTGCAGATGGTGACTGCAGCCATGAAATTAAAAGATGCTTACTCCTTGGAAGGAAAGTTATGACCAACCTAGATAGCATATTCAAAAGCAGAGACATTACTTTGCCAACAAAGGTTCATCTAGTCAAGGCTATGGTTTTTCCAGTGGTCATGTATGGATGTGAGAGTTGGACTGTGAAGAAGGCTGAGTGCCAAAGAATTGATGCTTTTGAACTGTGGTGTTGGATAACACTCTTGAGAGTCCCTTGGACTGCAAGGAGATCCAACCAGTCCATTCTGAAGGAGATCAGCCCTGGGATTTCTTTGGAAGGAATGATGCTGAAGCTGAAACTCCAGTACTTTGGCCACCTCATGCGAAGAGTTGACTCATTGGAAAAGACTCTGATGCTGGGGATTGGGGGGAGGAGGAGAAGGGGACGACAGAGGATGAGATGGCTGGATTGCTTCACTGACTCAATGGACATGAGTCTCAGTGAACTCCGGGAGTTGGTGATGGACAGGGAGGCCTGGCGTACTGCGATTCATGGGGTCACAAAGAATCAGACACGACTGAGGGATTGATCTGATCTGATCTGATCTGTTGGTTGCCCATTTTAAATACAACAGTGTGTACACATCAATCAAAAGATGTTTACTTTTTAAAGGCTTCTGGTACCTATGTCCTAAAGGCCTTACAGAATGGTACAACCAGCTGGCATGCCCACCAGCAGAATCCTGGTCATCTGTCATATCTATTGGCACTTATCTCAAGGAGAGACAAGCAGGTTTGTAGGTCAAAAGTTACAGGCCAGCTTCTGGTCTGGGGGCGGGAGCAGGGGTGGTTCTCCATTCATATATGTCTCAACCCCCACAGTTCTAGGTCCTTTATAACAGACATGGGTTGTAGGCTGGGCCGTGGGGTGGGCATCTCCTATTTCAGCCTGCATGGCATCTACCCTCTCCTGTCCCGGGGGTTCGCTGATCTCCCTGCAGGTAAACCACCATGCTCTCATTTTATGAGCACTTTTGAAACCATCTATCAAGGTGCGTTGCTATCCTCTGGGTGGGCCAAAGCAAGACCATCTTGATGCTATCTTTCCTGGGAATCTGGACCTTCAAAAGAGTGAGGCAAGGACTGAAAAATTCTATGGGCTTTATGATCCTGCAAGTATCATCCAGAGGACCCTTTCCCGTTGGTTCTCAGGTCCCCAGAACTGTCCGGCTTTCAAGCCTTGGTTCTTCAGCTCTTCCTACCTTACTTTGAATTACTCTGAGGACTTCTATATTCCTTCATTGTTTTTAATATTGTTTTTGCTATGGCTATTTTAGGACAAGTTAGCCAGAGTTGATTTCAGATATTCTAAAGCAATCCCACCTGATACAGAGGGGGAAAAAATGACCTGTTTCTTTGAATATTTACTTGAAAAAAAATTTCCCTTGTTCAATTCCTGAGGGGAAAAAAGAAACAACAAAAAATAGTTTTCCTCCCCTAAAGCCTCTGAACTTACCAACAGCAACCATTCCAAATTACTTAATATTTTAAAACTTCTGATAAAAATCTGTATTTTGGAAAGAATGAAAGAAGGAAAATCTCTGCTCCATAATGGATTTCACACATACATAAAATGGCTCATCCTTTTGTCCACAAGAAGAGGCACTGTTTTACTGACTTTTCTGACAATACTAGAATTCATGGGAGGGCTACCTTGGAATCTTTTTCCAAATGGATTTTACAAAAGCAAATCTGAGGCAAGGGGACAGAATTTCCTTTGTACTCTGGTAGCAACGTGGAAGGAATGTGTTTTTTCCCCTATGCACCAAGTAGATAATCAGCCTAAACACTTAGCAAAAGCAGTTCCATTTTAATCCCATCATCTTTACAAGGTTACAGGTACCCTTGGAAACCACAATTAACCAGAGTACTCAGAGCCAGTGGTAGGGGAAACGTGCTGTATAATGCTACAGAGGCTGCCCAGGGTCACTCCCATCAAAACGGAATATTATTACAGAGTTCACCGTCTCCACTCATAACTCTCCAGAGCAGCAACAAGGAACACAGAGTTAGTTACTAAGTGATCACTAAGATGGTTCTTGCCTCTTCAAGCCTCTGAGCGAGACTGTGTGGGAGGCAAAGTCAGTTCTGGACAGGGTGCTGGGGGAGCTGGGTATTATTGGATTAAGTGACTTTTAAGTGGTGACTGGAGCTACATTCTTAAGACAACACAGGATTAACTGAGATAATGTACATAAAAATTCTTTGCACAGTGTGAAGGGTTATACAGTGCAAGATGTCATCACAGCCATGCCCCTCAGGCTCATTGACCCTCCTGACATGGTATATTTGGGCAGAAGCAGCTCAGACTGCACTGGGGGAATGGGGCCAACCCAATGTGCCCACAGCACCTCCTGGTGGTTCTTCCCCAGAATGGCAACTTCACCAGGCCCAGGCCCACACCCAGCTGTAGGAAAAGTGTCTAAGCAACATACTTACTCCCTTCGCTCTGGCTGTCTTTGTTTGAGTTGTAGACCTGGAAAACAGAAATAACATTTACTTGTGTGCATTTTATACCACCCAACAGGTTCACTATACAAAACCATTACATTCTCCTTTTGTCTACCGTGTGCTAGAAAATGGAAGGCAATTTCTGGCCCCCAAATGGAAATTTCTTCCATTATTACTCACTTCCTAATATTTACTTCGGGAGAAGCGATGGCACCCCACTCCAGTACTCTTGCCTGGAAAATCCTATGGACAGAGGAGCCTGGTGGGCTGTAGTCCATGGGGTCACTAAGAGTTGGACACGACTGAGCAACTTTCCTTTCACTTTTCACTTTCATGCATTGGAGAAGGAAATGGCAACCCACTCCAGTGTTCTTGCCTGGAGAATCCCAGGGACAGGGGAGCCTGGTGGGCTGCCATCTATGGGGTCACACAGAGTCGGACACAACTGAAGCAACTTAGCAGCAGCAGACTTAGCAATATTTACTTTCCCTGTTCAGAGAATCATCTCTGGAGCTTTACTGTTAAAAAAAAAAAAAAAAGTCATATACTTCCTTAAAAAAAAAAAAACAAAAGCTAATACGTGTATATAAACTAAAAGGGAGAAAAAAATTAATTAGTTACAAATCATTAAGCATTAACTGCACAGCAGGCAACTGCGCTAAGCAATTCACATGAATTATCTCAAATTATCTATGCAACAATTCTGTTGGGTAAGAACTGTTAATATCACTGATACACAGATGGAGAATTTGAGGCTAGAGAGGTTAACTAAGGTCTCACAGCTAGTGCATGGCAAAGTCTGGACAAAGATACATTACAAACTGTTAAGTGTTAACACTGGGGAATGGGACCAGTAACTTTTTACTGCGAATTTAAATGTTATAAGGAGAACATACTACTTTTACGACAAAATATCCTTAAGTGATTTATACAAATCATAAAAGGGAATGCGTCCCAACATAAAACAGACAATGACACACTGGAAGAGTTGGCAAGCTTTTTCTTGCAAAGGACTAGATGGTAAACATTCTAGGCTTTGTGAGCTAAGAGGCAAAAGCCAAACCAATGATGATACAGGGACTTGAAAAACAAGAAAGACCATAAATTTTCACAATTTTTTCCTGACAAAATTCAAATAGAGTAAGTTTTGAAAATACAGGTATAATATTCCTAGCAGGGAAAATCAATCATTGTTTCATGGCTGTCTTTTTGGGGGATGCTTGGCTTGGTTCTTCCAGGGGTTATACAGCTGGTTCTCAACTGTAAGAGTGGCCATCACAACCATTGGGAGTATCTTTTCTCAGGAGTATAACTTTCTGAAATACAGATAAGACTAATGAGAAAAACAGAATTTTTATAGAGGGAGGATAGCATTTAGCTTAAATAGATTTCAGAGTGTTTCCTATCACTGAGTCAATAGCAAATGTTCACTTGTAAATACCATGTTGAGCTCATGGGCTACAAAAAACAGGTAGCCAGTTGGATTTGGCCTGCAGGGCAGGGTTTGCCAATCCCTGATATGCTGACATTATTAAGTAAGATGATAAAACCTCTGATTTAGGGGGAAAAAATCATAGCTCCAAAATCTTTCTTTGGTGCTTATGATCCTATAGATATGAAAAGGCATAGGATGAAGTTGGTGATAACAAAAAAAAAAAAAAAAAAAAAAGGATATTTCCAGTGATTGTAATGGTCACTGTTGGTTGAGAACCACTTATTTAGCCCTTAGAGAAACAGAGCCAAGCAACTCTGAAAAGAGAGCCATGATATCCTAAGGGGGCTTCTTATCTGCTAGTAAGTATCGGTGAGACTGATACTGATACTGCTGGTCAAGAGCTAAACAATAATTCCAACATGGCCCCCAGTTGCCTTGCGTCACTGGGTAAGTCTCTCACCCTCTCTGCATCTCAGCTGCCCCATCTATAACCTGAAGGAGTCAGCCAAGAAGGTCTTTGTATGGTCAAACAGATAATTTGACAAATCTCCCATTTTATGATTATTATTCATTTCTCAAAGATTGTACAAAGATACAGGCACATACTGAAGGTCAGAAAGATGAGGATAAAAGGGGTTTCTATATTTCAAGCACCACTGTCTGATGAATGAAAAGGCCTCAGACCAGAGGAGATAAGAATGGGGCAAAGAGAGAAGCAGAAACACAATCCTGCAGAGCCAAATGGGTACAGGTCAGACCAGAGACCCACAGTCAATGGCGTGCACTACAGTTGGACAGGTAGCTAAGGCAAACACAGGGGAAGAGACCATGCTTGGGCAAGTACTTTTTCTGGCCATCCCTGCTCACTTCATTCCTCCCAATAAATTCACACATTCTATTCCAGAGAATCCTGCTCCTGTTTCTAACTGGCCAGAAGGAATAGCAAAACAAAACAGGGCTTTCAGCCCTCCTTAATTAGGAGGTGAATTTGCACCAAATTACTTTCCTTTAAATGTCTCCTAGGGCTCAGGAGGCCCCTGCCTAGAACACTGAGGTATTCCCCAAACTGCAGAGTCGCAATCAATGAGCCAAAGGTGCCAGGAACATGTGCCGCCTGGTACTTTGAAGGCAGGCCATTAATCTCTGTCTGGTTTGGGTAAATGAACCAAAGAGAACGAGTTTGAAATGAAGCTAACAAACCATGCCTGCCAGAACAGCATGACTACATGGCCCGACAAGGAAGGTCCGGGTAGGGAAGCAGCCTCATCATCACACAGGCTGGATGGTGGTATGGGAACATCGCTAAGTGGAAATGGCTTTGTTCACTGGCACTTACCAAGTGCCATGCATGACATCATCAAATCTTTTTAACCACCTTGTGGATTAGCCACTAGTGTTGTTTGCATCTTATGGACGTGTAACTGGAGGCCAGAGAGGTTACACAGTTTATCCAAGGACAGAGAGCTGGAAGGTGGTGTACTGGTCTATCTTGCTCCTGCAGGGAGGTTCCAATTGTCCTTTACTTTCCTAGGCAGTGGCAAATGCACACAACTACCAAGCTGTACTAGTAGCCTATGGTTTATAAGTACCTTCCATTCCAGCAGAAGCAAAGGGCATGCAATTCACCCCTTCAGAAATGCTCAGTCTGTCTGGGAAAACCGTGAGATCTCACAGTTGCCCACTAGTGCCAGACTGAGGTTCAGAGACAAGGGCAATTTCCCCAACTAAAAGGTCCCTTTGGCAGCAGCTTCTGCCTTAGGATTGATTAGTAGAGTTATCTCAGGTTCGTATGCCTTCAAGTAAATCTCTAAGAGACTATATCTTAAAAGGATAGAATTCAACTCTCCAGGACCAATTCAAGGTGACATGAGTCACTCAACAATTCCTGAGTTATGACTCCAAGGAAGAATGAATCACAACACACGAACACAACAACCCAACTTAAGCTAAAGTCCATCCATCCTGCTTAGCCAGAGTGCTCTAAAGCCTGGCCCCCATAGTTAAGCCTCTTTTGGCCCTCTGGCTTTCCATAGTGCTTTCACTCAGGGATGCACTAGTTTCAGCTGAACTCTGTACCTGCTGCTGCTGCTGCTGCTGCTAAGTCGCTTCAGTCGTGTGTGACTCTGTGCGACCCCAGAGATGGCAGCCCACCAGGCTCCCCCGTCCCTGGGATTCTCCAGGCAAGAACACTGGAGTGGCTTGCCATTTCCTTCTCCAATGCATGAAAGTGGAAAGTGAAAGTGAAGTCGCTCAGTCGTGTCTGACTCTTCACGACCCCATGGACTACAGCCCACCAGGCTCCTCTGCCATGGGATTTTCCAGGCAAGAGTACTGGTGTGGGGTGGCATTGCCTTCTCCCTGTACATGAGGATTTGTTAAATATCCATACCACTGAATATTTGTTTTCAAGTGTACACTTCTAGAGAATACAAACTACAGATTTACTTTATGTTATGAGGGTCCACCTGAGATTCATTATAAAATAATTACAATAGCAATAATGGATTTAATACAAAGGATGATGACAAAAGACTTATCATATGTCAGACACCACTCTGAGCACTCTAAAATGCATTATCTTGTTTAGTCCTCACACCAACCTAATTATTCCTGACATATAGATGAGAAAATGGAGGCATTAGAGAGGTTAGGTCATTTGCTCAAGGTTAGGCAGCTGGAATTGGGCAGAATCCAGACAGAACTCCTACAGTCTGTCTCCAAAGCCCAAACTCTTAATAACTAACCACATGATACATAAGACATGATGATGATGATGATGATGATGAAGGTGATAAGACATCATGGGCAGCTAGGGAAGGTGAGTCACTGGCATAAAGAATTTGCCATGAGTCAGAAAATGAAATTGGGAATTGCCTTTTGATTTCAGCCTGAAGCATTCACCACTAACCCATGTGACCAGCTGACATCTAACCCAGAAGTAACACTTCATATTCTTTGAACCACAGGGCTCAATTCTGAAGATAAACACCAGGGCAGGAAAGTAGGTCTTTGATACAAATCACAGGATACTGCAATTCTTTGAGACCTCACCCAGAAGCTACAGTGGGAATACAATTTAATTAAATCAAAGGAGGGTGAGGAAAGCCTTCATATGCTCCTATTGCATTAAGACGTGATTTTGCAATCAGTTCTGTTCAATGATGAGCCAATTCAATTTACGTGTCCCTAGAGAATTAAGAGAGCAGAGTTTTTTGGGTTCCCAGAATTTTTTCACAGCTGTCCTTTATCACCATTATCCAGGCCTTACCAAGAAAAGCACAGAAATTTTTTAACTTATAAATTAAAGGCATAAGTAAAGCAAGAATTAGACAAAGCAATCTCACTTTTCCCTCTGACACACAGCTGCATTAACACTTGGCCACATCACATTTTGGATCAAAATCTGCACAAAAGGAAAGTGCTGGAGAAATAGGTTCATGGACAAATTCACTTAAAATTGCTGTTCCCATCTCAGCTGCATGTGAATTCACATTTAAGCTTTGTCCTTCTCAGGTCTCTTCCAAGTAGCTCGGAACATCTAAACCCCTCCCATCAGGCGGTTCCTCTTACGTGTCCATGTGGAGAAATACAAAACAGAACTACCTGCCCATACTCCCAAACATTGCCCAAGCTGCCTCTACACCATCAGAGACAATTTTTGTCCCTCCTCTCTTGTGACACAATGGATCCACCATCACTAGGGCTTGCTCTTTTAAACTGTCAGGGGTGACAGATTTATGCTCATATGCTGCTTAGGTTCAAAGCCCAGCTCTACCAGTTACCAGCTATAGAGTTCAGTCACTTCACATCTCTAAACCTCAGTCTTACCTAGTCTAAAAGAGGGACATTAATATTCCCTGTCTCTTAGGGTCATTGTGAAAATTAAATAAGACAACAGATAGAAAACATTTAACATAGAGGCTAGAATACAAATTCTATGGCCCATAGAGAGCATTCTGTAAAGATGGTCTTTCATCGCCATCACCACCCTTCCCCTTTCCTTCTCTTCAGACTTATCCTCTATGGGATAAATGGCTAAGCACAGGTCTGTGGTTTGAGGGATACAGTGACAGCGACCTCATTAGCCATGCAATTTAACCAAATGAAGCTAATTAAAGGACTAAAGGAAAGGAGACCATCTAAAGTCAACTTGCTGAGCAATAGTTGTCGATGTTTTTTAAAACATCAGTCAAACATAAAAGTAACTACTCAGTACCACACTTTTTCACCACCAATTATGTGCCAGACACCACACACAGCATTTACATGAATTATTTTATTTCATCCTCAAGTTTATGGGGTACTACTACTTCCTCCACTTTATACCATCATGTAGATAAATAAGTTTCCAAAAGTTACAAAAGCCAACAAGTGGGAGAGCTTTCTAGTCTAGATTTGTATTCAATCACAACTTCATACGACTCCTCCACCCAGTCCAATGGAAAAAAAAAAGTTTGGCAATCAACAAAGAACTCAAAAGAAGCTAAGGAGTAATTAAAATGGCAACAACACAACCATTATGTAAGAACAGAATTTCCACCCAATTTAAACATAACAGTAATTCTATAAACTTCCAATTAATACAAGTATGGCAGTAACTGAAAACCACAACCAGCTGGAGACACTTTGGGATGCTCAAAAAATATCCTTCACAAAAGCTAACAGCACAGAGAGAACTAGCAGCAGTGCCCAGGATGGTGCGGTAGACAGATCTGTGAGCAGCGCACCACATTTGAATTTAAACAGGCTTAACATAGGGACTTTCAGTAACACCCACGAGAAGTTACTAGTAAGATACCCCTCATTTGTGCACCACCAACCAATAATGGACATGAATTTTTGCATCCAGGAGACCCTCTCTTCTCATATAAATGTTTTCATAGGTCAGCCTTCCAAGGCAAAAGAAATAAAAGCAAAAATAAATAAATAAACAAATGGGACCTACTCAAACTCATTTGTTATTCAGTCACTAAGTCACGTCTGATTCTTTGCAACCTTATGGACTGCAGCATGCCAGGCTTCCCTGTCCTTCACCATCTCCTGGCATTTGCTCAAATTCATACCCATTGAGTCAGTTTGTCAAACTTACAAGCTTGTACAACAAAGGAAACCATTAACAAAATGGAAAGACAACCTATGAGAGAAGATATTCATAACTGACAAGGGCTTAATTTACAAAATATACAGACAGCTCAAACAATTCCATAACAACTACAACAAAAAACCAACCCAAATGAAAAATGGGCAGAAGATATTTAGAAAAGAAGAGAAATAGACATTTCTCCAAAGAAGACATACTTTGGCCACCTGATGCCAAGAGCTGACTCAATAGAAAAGACCCTGATGCTGGAAAAGATTGAAGGCAAGAGAAGGGGACAACAGAAGATGAGACGGTTGAATGGCATCACTGACTCAATGGACATGAGTTTGAGCAAGCTCCTGGAGATGGTGAAGGACAAGGAGGCCTGGCGTGCTGCAGTTCATGGGGTTGCAAAGAGTTGGAAATGACTGAGGGACCGAACAACAAGGCACATGAAAAGACGCTCATCACTGCTAGTTATTAGAGAAATGCAAATCAAAACCACAGTGAGTTACCACCTCACACAAGTCAGAATGGCCATCATTTAAAATACACACAATGGAGTATTACTCAGCCATTAAAAAGAATACATTTAATCAGTTCTATTAAGATGGATGAAACTGGAACCTATTATACAGAGTGAAGTAAGCCAGAAAGAAAAACACCAATACAGTATACTAACGCTTATATATGGAATTTAGAAAGATGGTAACAATAACCCTGTGTACGAGACAGCAAAAGAGACACCGATGTATAGATCAGTCTTATGGACTCTGAGGGAGAGGAAGAGGGTGGGGAGATTTGGGAGAATAGCATTGAAACATGTATAATATCATGTATGAAACGAGTCACCAGTCCAGGTTCGATGCATGGTACTGGATGCTTGGGGCTGGTGCACTGGGACGACCCAGAGGGAGGGTAGGGGAGGGAGGAGGGTAAAGGGTTCAGGATGGGGAACACGGGTATACCTGTGGCGGATTCATTTCGATATTTGGCAAAACTAATACAATATTGTAAAGTTTAAAAATAAAATTAAATTAAAAAAAAAAACAAAAACATCTACAAATAACAAATGCTGGGAAGGGTGTGGAGAAAAGGGAACCCTTCTATATGTGTTGGTAAGAATGTAAATTGATGCGGCCAGTATGGAAAACAGCATGGAGGTTTCTTCAGCAACTAAAATATAGAGCTGCTATACGATCTAGCAATCCCATTCCTGGGCGTATATCTAGAGAAAACTCTAATTTGAAAAGATATATGCACCGCAAGTTCATAACAGCACTATTTACAATAGCCAAGACATGGAAGCAATCTAATGTCCACTGACAGGTGAATGGGTAAGATGTGGTACCTATTTACAATGGAATATTACTCAGCCATAAAAAAGAATGAAATAATGGCATTTGCAGCAACATCTAGATCCATTTAGAGATTATCATACTAAGTGAAGTAAGTCATAAAGAGAAAGACAAATAGCATGTGATATCACATATGCCTGGAACCTAAAATATGACACAAATTAACTTCTTTACAAAAGAGAAACAGATTCAAGATACAGAGAACAAACATACAGTTACCAAAGGGGAAAGGGGGTGAGGGGGATAAACTGAGAGTTTGGGATTAGCAGATACAAACTGCTATACATAAAGGAAAAACAACAAGGTCCGACACTGCATAGCACAGGGAGCTATATAAATGCCCTGCAATAAAGTATAATGGAAAAAAATGAATTGTTTGAATCCTAAGCCTATGGGGATAAAATCAGTTTAAAGAGCTTGGAGTAAATGAGGATATGTCTGAACTCAAGGTGCCAGAGCTGGGGAGCTACTATTGGTTCCTCCTTCTCCCACTAGAAACATGCCTCTTGTCACCACAGTCCGAGTGACAGAAGGTGGCCAGAGAAGGAAGTAGAATGGCTGCTGCTGCTTTTCTAATTCTCACCTGGCAGTGCTTCCTCTGGCTTGCCCTTTCTACTGCCACGAGTACTGCATCTGCTGTTTTAGGGAGGCTCTTTCAAAAGTGAACCAATAAACACATGTCTGAGGGCTCTTCCCCGTGACTTGTTCCTAAACAAACATGAAGACCCTGCTCTTGCCCTCTTACATGCAAAGAGGTTTAGTAACGGGAATACAGTAGGCCACTCAATATTGACTGGATGAATGTTTGTGAGTAGAGGAATAAAAGAGATGTAGATTTTTTAACTATGTCCAAGTTGAAGCAATGAGGACAATGCACTGATGGATCAACCAGACAGAAAGTAAGCCAGATCTATCACTGCCAGGTGAGTATGCCTCTTTCTTCTCAACACCTGGCAAATCCACTATGAATCTTTACCTTAGAAAGAAAGAGAAATACACAATTCAGGTCTTATTACGAGACAATATAAGGCAGACTTATCTTACTTGGCTGAACTTCAGGCTGTCAAAACCCTTCACAGAGTCATTCATTTTCTGTAGCACACTGATGAATACTGGCTCTACACCCAACACCTGACCACAAATGCTGCTAATGCTAGTCCATGGCGTCACCAGGAAGGCGCTGTTGTCGTTCAGGGTGCTGAGGCTCCCTCCCCCATGCAACACAGGCACCTTAGGAGGAAGGCACTCTCCTGGAAAATGGCCGTGCTCCCAAAGTCAGCTGGATAGTCTTTGACTCCTGTAGACTTGCTCAGACTAAAAGTGACCACCTGCTCTTCAACATGACTACGACAATGATGATGAATAGAAAGACACACTTTTTGTTCCATTAATTCAAGCATCCTCTGCTCCTTGAACTAAAGGCTCCAAAAGGGCGTATCTCTTGTGCAGTTCCTCAGGAACACCAGGGGGGAAGCAAAGTACTCAGAACATCTGCTCCTGTTTCCTCTGCTCAGTACCCATGCTTTCTATGCCCAGGGATTCTGCCCTCATTTTCTTTGGGAGCCACCCTACCACCAAGTCCTTGCTGTTTGGGGCAGGAAGTGGGGGTGGGGGGCTGAGCCTAATTCCATCTTTGGGTGTGGCCAGAGGATCCAGACCTGGTATCCCAGTGTGCGTGTGATTCTCCCCAGGCCAAACGCAGTCGACAGGATTTGTGTTTAAACTTTTTTTATTACACCAGAGGGAATGAGGCCTTGTTAGAACAGGACACATGCTTGGAGCTTCTGGAGCTGACTCTGCCACCACAGACACAAAGACTGAGTACAGGCCAAAGGAAAGTGGAGTGACGATGTGAAGGGAGGCCAGACTTTAAGGGCACTGTCTGACCTACTGAGATGTAGCTCAGTGTCATCCCTGCTCTCTCCACAAGTGAACCAGCAAGATTCTTCTTTTTTTTTAATTGCGTTTCTATTGCTTGCAGCCAAGAGTTCTGGCAAAAAAAAAAAAAAGGCTAATGAGAGAAAAGCCTAATTAAGCTTTATAGGGAACTCTTGAATGAAGAACAAAGAAAAATACACAACACAGTAGAGAGGCAAAGTAATCTCATTCATCCTTGATTTTCCCCCTTCCTTCTCTTTCCTTCTACTTCACATATCCAGCCAGTGCCAGGATTTATCACTGTCCTGCATCCTGAGTCTATCCCTCATACCCACTTCTCTTTCACTGCTCGATGTCAGGCTGTGTCTTCTCATTTGTATCTCAACACTGGCCTTCTCCCTGGTCTTGCTGACTCCTCTCTCTCTGCTCTGATCTATCTGACACACTGCTCCTGGAAAATGCATTGCCCTAAACCACAGCTCTGGCTGGAGAACAAACTTCAAAACATCACAATACTGGTCCTTCAAATACTTGAAGGACCTATTATGTCCAAGAAGGGGAAGACTTACTGCTCTGAATGGAGATGAAAGTCAGGGTGGAGCTCCAGGAAAGTAGATTTCAATTGGACGAAAATAACCGGCAGTTAGGAGTTCTTCTGGAGAAGGCAATGGCACCCTACTCTAGTACTCTTGCCTGGAAAATCCCATGGACGGAGGAGCCTGGTAGGCTGCAGTCCATGGAGTCGCTAAGGGTCGGACATGACTGAACGACTTCACATTCACTTTTCACTTTCATGCACTGGAGAAGGAAATGGCAAGCCACTCCAGTGTTCTTGCCTGGAGAATCCCAGGGACCGGGGAGCCTGGTGGGCTGCCGTCTAAGGGGCTGCACAGAGTCGCACACGACTGAAGTGACTTAGCAGCAGCAGGAGCTCTTCTTGGTCCACTGAAGTAGGGAGGCTTGCTGAATGTCATTCCCATACATAAGACTAAGCCCCGTTTCATCCAGAAGGCAACCCTGGGCATTCCTGGGCTGATACAGTCAGCCTCGTTCATTATTGTTAGCCCATTCTTTCACCTGTACAAGAATTGGATGAAATCCAGAACAAGGGGGAATGGAGGTGGTTGAGGCAAAGTGGAGTGGTGGACAGAATGGGCTGTGTGCCCTGGAGACTTGGCATAAAGGCTTGGTTCCATGGGCCTTTCTGGCTGTGGACCTTCAGATGGTTATTTAACATTTGAGCCTGTTTTTTTCTTAAAGTACAGCTAAGTAATAATATCTGTGGGAGTAATGGGAGAATTAGAAGTAGTTTCACGGTGCCTGAAAGTGCTCAAAAATGTCATTTCCCTTTCTTCTACCTTCGTGAAGTGTTCCTTCCTTACTTAACGGCTGCAGACCTCCCTCCTATATCCTCTCTCTGACTCCTCACTGCTCGAACAGCCTACTCTATAGAATTTAATGCTTCAGGATACAACTTAGCATTTTTCATTATTTCTCATCTCCAAATAACTCCCCAATGGATACTTTTGCCTTACACTTTCATGGGGGATCACCCAGCTTCTAACACAGGGCTGGGCATATATACAGTCCAAGAAATCACCCCTGACTGAGGGACAGGAGCTTAAAACACAGGATCCACATTCTCTTGTCTGAGTCTTCCTCAGTGGGTCACGAGCCGGTCATAATGACCTTGATGAGCAGATTATTCTTAAAGCAGCACTTCCCACTTTTGAGTATTGCTGGCATTTACTACCGTTCCCTGTCAGAAATCACAAATGAAGCCAACAGAATTTCAAAGGAAAAGCTGAAACAGCTCCTCCTGGAGTATATAGGTGGCAGGGTCCACCCAGATATCCAGTGGAGGGGTAAGCTAACTACTTTAACCAGCTTCATGAGCAAAATGTTTCTGGGACTATTAACACTGAGTGTTGTCGGTGGGTGGTTCCCCTCTGCCACAGAACTTTGATTTGCATGTTATATAAACACTGTTGTCATAGTTATAATTCAGGAAGCTTTGTTGCTTGACCTCAAGAAAAAAATTCAACCTCAAATCAGGGTGACACTGACTCTCGAGACCACAATAGACCATCAGTGGGTAAGATCTGCCAAATTCCTTTAAGCTTCTAGAAGGAACTACTATATTTGGGGTAACAAGCAAGCAACAAGAAGAGGAAACTCTGCAACATTATGCAATTTCCTTGCATTTCATATTCAGAAATCCTGAAAACCCCTATAAGCAACTTCCCTAGCTTTCAAACCAAGATTGGAGTCACAGCCAATGTGAACAAAAACTGGACACAAAAGAGGAAAAAAGAAATCTAAGTAATGTACAAGTCAGAAAAATGTTTCAGGAAAAATTTAAAGGTAACACAAAGCACACAAGCTCACTTGATATCAAATGCACGACAGTTAAACAGATGGCGTGTGAGCTGACAGGTATGTAGGACGTGGCCAGTTCATAATGTGAGGAGTCTTCTGGCTTTAAAATTTCCTGGCTTCATGCTCATGTAACACTTAAAAGAGTGTAAACCCATTAGTCCATCAGCCTGGTGTCTCTGTGAGGAGAAGGGGGATCATCTCCCCATTCTCCGAAGACTGTGCTTTTTAAACAGAGGAGGTCTTTCTGTGTTCCTCTCTCTCCTAGCTCCTCTCCTTCTCTCTGTCTTTGGAAATAGTGACACAGCACCATCAGCAGAAGAGGGACCCTTGTTCTTTTGTACTTTGGAAAACTGAAAATGAGAAACTCCTTGGTCCCGTATACATGATCCCCAAGTGAGAGCATATGAGGTCCTGCTGCCAGAGCAGGGCAGGAGGAAGGAGAGCCAGAGGGTGAGACTCTGGACAGAATCCACTCCTTTCACCTTCCAGCCCTCTGTCCTTCAGAGGACTTAAGCAAGTGGCTTTTATACTGAGCTCATTAATTCTGCACAATGCATCTTTGTGAGGCCGGAGGTGAATTTATCTAACATAGACACAGGTGACTTCTTTGCCTCAGACAACTGTGAGGTCGGAGTACCGCATTTCCAGACAGAGGACTGACTCGAAACCAAGCTCCCCTAGATGCAGGATCTCTCCTAAATTTATAGGAATAATCCTGATGCCAACCCATGGATATGTAGCAAGGAGTTCTGGGAATAGCCACTTCCTTGCTCTGAAGCTGGTAGACAGGGGATCCCTAACTCTATGACATGAGGAATCTCTGTATTTTCTGACAATTTCCAATGAATGCAATGCGGTTTGCAAAGAAAAGTAGATTCTATTGGGTTGGCCAAAATGTTCATTCAGAGTTTTCTGTAAGAGCTTATGGAAAAATCAAAATGAACATTTTGGCCAACCCAATAGAATTCTTTCTGGTTCTACAGAGGCTAAAAGTTACTAAGTTGAGCCCTTCCTCAACTCCACACAGTGTGAAAGGCAGGAGGTTTATCGAGATTCCATAGCGCTTCCCGCACAGCAATGGTGGTAAAGGGTAAGGGTGGGACCTTGGAAAATGACCTCCATTCCTCAGGTGTTAACATATTGTTACATCTGCCTTATCACATATCTAACCATCTCTCTCATCCACCAACACAGCTTACTTCTTTCATAAATTTTAAAGTAAGTTGCAGATATCAGGTCTTCCCTTCTAAACACTTTGGTAAGCTCATCATTCACTAAGGTTCAATATTATCAGTCTTTTAAGGCAAAAGTTACCTACAGTGAAATGCACAATTCTTAAGGGAGTTGTGACAAAGTCATGCATGAAGGTGTCCTGAACCCATATCAAGGTAGAGACTTTACCATCACTTCAGACAGTTCTCTCAGGTCTCTCCATTTTACCCTCAAAACACAGACACAAAACACACCCTGCCATGCACAACCACTGTGCTGTGTTTTCATTTGCTCGCACCATTAGCTTTGCCTGTTCAAGAACATCATCCAATGGCATCATACTGATCATACTCTCTATGGCTGCTGATTTCACTCAACATAAAATTTTCGAGATTCATTCACATTGTGGCCTGAATTAATACTCTGACTTTTTCACTGTCGAGTAATATTTCATTATTTGACTATATTACTGTTGATTGACTCTCCTGTTTATCGACATCTAGACTGTTCTCCCCTTAGGCTATTATAAATGAAGTTGCTCTGAATGTCTTTGCGTAAATCTTTTTGAAGACCTACCTCTTCATTTTCTCTTGTGTAAATATCTCAGAGTGGAACTGCTGGATTATGAGGCAGGTTTTTTATTTGTTGTTAAATAAGACACTGCCGAGATCTTTTACCAAATGTTCATTTACAATCCCACCAATAATGTATGAGAGTTCTAAGTGCTCCACATACTCACCAACATGTGGTATTGTCAGTCTTTTAATTTTAGCCATTTTGGTGGCTGTGTAGTTGTATCTCATCATGGTTTTAAGATGCATTTCCCTGATGACTAGTGATGTTGAGTATTTTTTTCTTAAGCTTACTAGACATTCTTAACCCTCCTTTATGAGGTGTTTCTTCAAGTCTTTTGTCCATCTTTTAAACGAACTGTTCTTTTTATTATTGAGTTTTATTAGCTGTCTCTACATTCTGGACATAAGTCCTTTGTCAGATGCATGTTTTGCAAATATCTTCTCCCCTACTGTGGCTTGCCAACTGACTTCCTCAATGGTGCTTTTTGATAAGCACATGTTTTTAATTTTAGTTAAGTCAAAATTTTCATTTTTGGGTAGGGCTATTGCTTTCTGTATCTCATTAAGAAACCAATGCTAAACTCAGATTGCAAAGATTTTGTCCTGTGCTTTCTTTTGGAAGGTTTATAGTTTTAGTTTTTATGTTTATGTTTCATCTTGAATTAATTTCCCTAGTTTGTAAACATAATTTACAGCTGCTTCTGAGTCACAGCCTAGATTTGGAACTCGCTGGTTTAAACTACAAATTTAGGACAAGGAGCCGTAACACACTTCACTCCCCTTTCCCCACCCCCAGAAAGCTATCACGTAGAAGTGATCCACATCACTTTTGGGAGTCTGCACATTGTTGGAAAACTAATAAATACTCTGTACCCCCAGCTCAAGACAGGGCGTAAGAATGCTGAAGTTTGTAAAGATCTATATACATGCTCAAGACTAATATTCAGGGTATACAGCTAACCACACAGCTGTGATCTGAATAGTCAGGGAGCCTGAAGCTGACAAGTAGAGTGGTCTTGACCAGCCACTGACTTCCTGTGTGACCCTGATCCAGCCTCTCCCTCTCTCTGGACTTAATTTCCTAGTCCATCAAAGAGGGGCTGGAAACAGAGCTGCTTAAAAAAAAATTCAACTCCCTGACTATTACTGCTTCACATTTTTAACACACCACCATCAAAAGTAAACTTCTTTGGCCTGAAGGGCTCATGTCAACACTCCACTCACTTTAAGGATTTCCCATTACAACAGAAGGGTAGCACCTTATATCTTATCAGCAACCTGCTAAATTGGGATTTGCTGACAATTAAGAATGAGGCCCTGGAAGTTTAGAGTAACAGGGACTAAGGACTGAAAAGGAAAAAGAGGCAGGGTTGGAAGGTTGCTGATCAAAGGCCGGCTCACTGAACAATATAGTTTAAAATTGACCAGGAAGAAAAAGGTTGTTACTAGTGTTCACATCAAAAGCACAAAGTGCCCAACCCAAGATTTTCTTGCTGCTCTGCAGAGAAAGCCAAAGCACGCTGCACACAGAGCCACGGAGCTAGTTATGAGCACAGCCAGCTGCCAAAGTCAACTGGGAGGGCTAAGCTCACTTGGTCCCCTCCCCAGAGTGGCGGACAGAAGAGATTAGGACATGCATTACTTCTGATCTGAATTTAAGAGCATGGCAGGTAAACACACAAACCAAAGGCTGCTTCTGGGCCCTTTCCTACAGCACTTGATATGGTTAGTAGGCACTTGATAGCCTGTGTCCTTTAAAAATTCATCTCTTCTGAACACTTCCAGCCCTGCTCCACAGGCAACACTGCAGGTTCTTCTACCCTGTGCTAATCTTCTTTAATTTGGAGGCAGGGGAGGGAAGTATTTACACATAAATATTATAAATGAGTATAAAATCATCACAAAGTAATCATAAATAGAAAACATACTGATACATATATATTTACACACAGTCGATTCTCATTATTCACAGTAATTATGTTTTTTAAAGTCACCACCAAGACCGAACCAGTGACCATAGAGAAAACACAGGGTTAAATTCCTACAAGCCTCTGGTGACAATATTTTCATCAACTGATCAGTATATAACCCTGTTTATGTGTTTCTGTTTCAAGATACCTTATCTAATATATGCCACTAATTCATTACCTCTGAATTCACGGTACAGCTCTGTAACTGACGCCTGAACGAAGCTCACCTAACTCTTGTTTGCTCAATAAGGCTCACCACAGTCTTCCTGTGCTTACAACAGTAGTCAGCACCTTCAGTACTGTGCAGAGGGCCATTTTAAACAGTGAAATCAACAGCAAAGAGCACAAAAACACAAAATATACTAAAATATTAAATGTACTAAATAGCAAAAAGAATACTTATTTATGGCATAATGACTGAAAGAAGCCAGAGGGTCATCTTGTCCACCCTCAGCTGGGAACGTGTGTACTGAGCGACTGAAGTTTCTCTCTGCTCTGCACACATGTACAAATGACTGTGAAAGCACCACAAACATTGATTTAGAGGTACAAGGAAATTTCAGCAAGTAGGTGAATTCACAAATACAGAATCTGTAAATAACAGGGATCAATTGTATGTACATACATATACATACACATAAAATATTTTGAGCATAAAAGTACAAAAAAATTATTTAAGTCATGATGCAGATTTTATAGATATTAGCAGTTTTCTAAATTTGTTTCTGAGATCTCAAAGAAACTGTCCCTTAGCCTTATCTCTATCCCTTTCTCCTTGTACCCCAAAGATGGTATGAACATTCCATGTTTTAATACTTCTACTACATATGCACATGTTTATAGACAACACTTATGTTTTTAAAATGTACACAGATAGTTTATACCATATATACATATATCTGATCTTGCAAATTGCTTCTTCACTTACCATTACATTCGTAAGATTTATCCACATTAATACACACAGATCAAGTTCATTCATTTAATCCACAATAAAGTATGCTATTACTAGTCCATTGTATATATGTCCATAACAATATAGGTTATTCTCAATTTTTCACTATTACAAACCATGCTGCAATGAACAACCTTTTACGTGTCTCCTTTTGTACTCATGTGTGTTTTCTTGGCAACAAAATCAGCAAACCACAGCTGGTGGGTCACATCCAGTTGGTCCTGTGTAAGTAAAGATTTTTTGAAAACAGCTCTGCTCAATCACAGATGGTCCGTGATTGCTTTTGCGCCACAACAGCAGGGCTGAGTCATTTCAACACAGGTCACTGGAGGGTATGTGCATGTTCAGCCTTACTAGGTTTTGGATGGATTTTCCAATTTACACTCCACCAGCAGTATACTTTGAGAATTCCTTGGCTTACTCTAAAAATTCCCAAAGCTCCTTCCTTAGCTCTCTTTATCACACTCTCCTTCCACACACAACACCTGGAAATTTCATCCATTTCTGCAGCTTCAACAAATGACTCTATGCAGATGGCTCCCTACCTCTAAACACGCGATCTCAACCTCGCCCCTGTGTTGTGAGGAGCACATCTCCATTTCTTACTACATGTCGGTCATCTCCACTTGGGAATTTCCCTGAACCTCAAACCCAGCATCCATTTCTCCTCTCACCACCAAGAAAGGTTTCTTGAGACAATGAGAGACATAATACCTTAAAACTTGTGAATAAGCAGCTAAATGAGAACTTGTTTTCAGTTGGCTGACACAAGGTCATTTAATAGGAAAAAGAATACACAGACCTATTTTCACACAGCAACTCTGCTCCTTTCTAGCTGTGATACCTCTCTATGGCTCAAATCTCCCATCTGCAATATAGAGATTATTCCACCCAAACTGAGGGATGAGACATCAGCAGGGAAGCAGGTGGCACAGTGCCCAGCACACACAGTAGTTAATAACCACTGTCTTGGTTAATGGCATCACTTTAATCTCAGTAACTTGGATCTAAAACCTAAAACTCCTGTCTTTATTCCCACATCTCATCAGGTGACAATAACTATATTTTATTTTCAGAGTGATGAACATATCTATTCCTTCCTTTTCAGTCTCAAGACTACTTTTGAGGAGTTAGTACCTCCTACTTTTAAGGTCTTCAAACTGGTTCAAACTGGTTTGACTTTTGCCCTTCCCCTTGCCAATACATCCTTCATGTGGCCAAAGCTCTGAAATCACTTCTGCTTCAAAACCTTTCTGGTCAAATCACTCCCTGACAGAACAATGTCCAGATTTCTATCTCAGGCCTCTGGCAAGCTGGCCCCAGCATTTCTTACTTCCTACTTTCTCTTCCCTAACCTCATGTCCAAGCTACACTCAGTGGCTGGCTATTTCCTATGCGTGCCACAGGCTATTCTGTCTAAGAAACCTTGTTCCTGTATTTCCAGCAAAGAAAGGCTTTCTATCCATCTCTGCCTGTGTATAGCCCTCAAAGCCCTACTTATATGCACCTGCTCTCCTAAGCTGTCCTCAACTCCCTTGTCTAAAATCATCTCTTCTATTTCAAAGACCTGTGTTTACACCTCACATGCATCACTCTCACTCTGAAATAAAGGCGAGGCAATAGATTTATCTTTGTAGATCCCAGAGGGCCTTGTACATAGCTGGCATTCAAAAACATTTGATGAATGACCTTACAAATCAAAGCCACTGAAAATGCTGTTAATGCACATCCTAGACTCAGTTTACATTAACTTAGAAAGTGCCAATCAAATCACTGAAAGAAGTCAGGAAATTACAAAAGAGTTTAGTATTTAGAGAACCTTTCAAACCTGGGAAGAGCAAACTGCCATCTGTCCATCAGCAGTTTAAGTCTCAAACTGCTCATTTACAGTTTTGCTCACACCAAGGTTAAGCAGTGAGCAGCAGGCCCAGGCACAGAACATAACCTTCTCACTCCTGGAAGTGCATCAGCCGTGGGAAAAAAACAGGGTGACTTAAAGCATGGCAGCTTATCTGGTTTCTTCTAGGCAACTAAACTTTACATATTCCATGTGCTTAAAAATCACTGCTGCCTTTCTTAAACTGTCTTGGAGCATTTCACATCAGTTCAGAAATAAAGGCTTGTGAGATAATAATAATAAATTGAAGGAAAAAAAATGAAGGCAGATCTCCATTTTACTCTGTTTTGATTCCAAGTCAAATCTCCAGAAGATATTTACCTTACAATGGGATGCATTCAAGCAATGATAAAATACATAAAATAGCCTGAGGCCTTAATATATAAAGAGCTCTTATAATCAATAAGTGAAAGGTAAATAGAAAAACAAATGGGACAAAGGATAAACTATTCACAAAAGGAGAACAAGTATTCAATAAACATGGAGAATATTTAAACTTGACAGAAAATACACTGAAATTATAACAATGATATTATTGTTTATCTTTTGAAAAAAATTCTAAAAAATTTAAGATGGTATCAGTATAAATGTGGGCTCAGGGAAATAGATACTTCAATATGTGAGTTACAAAAGTATAAATTGACAGTCTTCATTGAAGAACAAGTTTCAAAAATGGATCCATGTGTTTATCAAGTATGGTACTTCTATGAATCTATGCTAAGGAGAGAATCATAGACAGTAGCCCAAAGAGGAATTTTAGTGAATATATAAAACTCCCTGATACTATATGTGAAATGTTATTCATTTATACACTTTTCTGAGGCAAATACACACAATTTTCTTAATATCATCAAAGGCATTTGTAAGTCACCCAAGAACTTGTGGCTGAGAAATAATACCTAGAAATAAGGTGTGATGGGCACTGCTAGTTGTCTATAGAATGTCCATCTTCCTTAAGAACTGAGCCCCTGACTATGTAGAAGCAAAACATCATTCAGCGGAAATCAACACCATTCTTTTAGGCAGGAATGTGAGTCAGGTCCAGCCAATGAGACACAAGTAGATGAAAACTGAGGATTTCTGGGAACCTTCTGTTCCTCTCACACATATTAACTCTTCTTTCCTTCTTCCATCCTTCTGCCTGCCTGATCCCCAGACACAAGGCAAGGAGATGAAGCAATCATCTTGCAATCATGAGGTGACAAGGAAGACAAAAGCTTACACCCCAAGGATAGAGGAGCAGAAATATGGAAAAAAATCTGGGTCTCTGAAGGCTTCTCAGAGCCACCTATCTGTCCCACACTGTCCACCCTATGTCTTAATGCCTAAACATCTCCCATTTCTTTTAAGCCACTGTTTGGTGGATTTTCAGCTGTTAACGCTAAAACTCATGACTAAACTAGTACATATGCTAAAAATATAATAAATTAAATGAAAATCCTATCGATAATACAATATGTGTAAAGTGATCCATTTTGTTTATAATAGAAAAAAAGGTTGAAAGCACAAATGTCAAAAATTAACCCTTATTCTCTGTGAGAGAGATGAGTGATATTCATTTTCCCCCTTATGCTTTTGATTATTTTCCATATTTGACCATTTTAAAAACAATAGAAACAAAGGATTAGTATCTTTGAGCCTGATTTACCATTGAGCAGCAAGGAGGATCAGCCTCAGACATCAAGGACAAGCACAACGTTTTCTGTTTCAGATGAACTTGGGTAGCGGGCAGTCAGGTGACCCATCCTAGCTCTACCCCACCTGCCAAAAGGCTGCAGTCTAGGGTGGGAGCAGAGAGGGAGCTGGGCAAGGTCTGTAGGGCTGCTCTGGGAGGCATGGCAGTCCCAGGCAGTGCTGAGGCCACCTGGACAAAATAATTCTGATACGAGGCCTGTATGAGGTGCTGTAGGCGAGCAGGCACCTTGAACAACTGCTTCTGGGTCACATCAAGGCAGTGCAGACGAGGAGGACCAGAGACAGCCTCCCTGCGAGCCCACACCTGGCCACCAGGAAGGATGATCCCACAGTCTCCTGGAAGCCTCTGGTATATCTTCTTCCTAAAACATCAGGCTCAATAAACAGCTTGAGATTTAAAGCCAGGTGAGCCAACTGCAGACATGCTACACCTCAAAGCCGAAGGAATGATGTCTTTTCAAAACCTTTCAAGAAAAATGGCATGCGGGCCTACCTCATTATATTATGTTTCTCTTTATTGCACTTCCCAGCTAGTGCATTTTTTAACAAACCGAAGGTCTGTAGCAACACTGCATCAAGCAAGTCTATCAGAACCATGTTTCCAATAGTATTTGTTCACTGTGTCTGTATGTCACATTTTGGTAATTCTCACATTCAAACTGTTTCATTATTATTATACTTGTTATGGTGATCCGTGATCTCTGATGATACTACTGTCAACATGTTGCTATTTTTTTAGCAATATTTTTAAATTAAAGTATGTACATTGTTGTTTTTTTGACATAATGCTGCCCAATACAATAGCCTACAGCATAGGGTACATGTAACTTTGGTCTGCACTGGGAAACCAGTAAATTCAGGTGACTTGCTTTATTGTGATACTTGCTTTATAGAGGTGATCTAGAACCAAACCTGGAACATCCCTGAAGTGTTCCTATACAACAAAGGGTAAGCTGGAACTGACAGACCCTGCAGTGAAATTGTTTCTTCCTTCCTTTTCAGATTCCTTCCTTCTACTCCCCAAAGGATTCCACAGGGCTGCCAGGCTGTATAACCATTACTCCTGCCCTGCTGTGCCCCTCTGTTTACTGTTTAAACAGCAGAGTTTCCTTGTAAAGTCTAAATAGTAGAGACAGACCCCTTCCCCCAGGAGACAAACTCTCTCCTGCCCCAGGGGAAGGCAGTAGCCAAATTTAGGGGATCCTGTTCTGACTCTGCTCCATTCTTCTAACTCACAGACCTGAACGAAATAATTGTTCTCATTAAAAATGAACCCACCTCTTACTGCCAGTGCAGGCATTCCCAAACTGCTGGCTGAGTCCCCTGGGCTAACAGCCAGCCTCTGTACTGCTCCAACAGCTTATGTAACGTGCTGGGTTTCCACCTTTGGCTTGGGGGAAGGGGACAAGTGTGTAAAGCAAAAAATGGACTGACAGGGAGCTGTCACACCACCATGTCTGAAAGGCCTGCTAAATACTTGGTCACAGAGTTGCTTTAGCCTTTGAAAGCAACATAAGGGAAACTGGATTGAGCTAGCTTACATGCAACAACAACAAAAAAGGAGCCTAAGGTCAAATGGACTGGAGAAAAGGCTTCTGAGTGGGCTAATACAACAAGAGCCTCCAAGCGTCCCCTTTATGTATTAACAGGCTACAGAGCAAAATACAGGCAGATGTATACCTGTAACAGAAGACAGAAATGGTAAACCTTCCCTTAGCCAGTAACTTCTGAAGTTCAAAAAGAAGGAGGGGGTGTATGAGCTGCTTATACACTTTGGAAATTAATCCTGGTGCTCTGGGATGACCTAGAGGGGTGATGTTGGGGAGGGAAGGGAGGTGATGTATGTATAATTATGGCTGTTTTGTGTTGTTGTATGGCAGAAACCAACACAACACTGTAAAGTAATATTCCTCCAATTAAAAAATAAATTAAAAAAGTAAAAAATAAATAAAAAGAAGGAGGGGGAAGTGCTGAACTAGCTCTGAGCCAGTAGGGGTGTGCTGACACCATGTGCGACTCAAGTAGCTTTTCCCCATCATGGACAAAGGCAACTCCAGTTTAACTCCGGCCCATAGCACTGGAGAAGTGAAGAGGGAGCTGAGGAGGAGGAAGCAATCAGTTCTTTTAAGTAAAAAGTATACAGAAAGACCAAGGCTTCCCAGATGGCTCAGACAGTTAAGAATCTGCCTGCAACACAGGAGACTCAGGTTCAATCCCTGAATCAAGAAGATACCCTGGAAAAAGGAATGGCTACCCACTCCAGCATTCTTACCTAGAGAACTCCCTGGACAAAGGAACCTGGCAGGCTACAGTCTCTGGGGTCGCAAAGAATTGAATATGACTGAGCAGCTAAGCACGCACGCACACAGAAAGACCACTCAACTGAACATAGTTCTGCCCTGGAAAAGAGCAGCCAACCCACTACTTATAATAATAATGGTTATCAGGAGCACACTCAGCACTTCAAAGAGCTTGCCAAACATTAACGTGCACCCTACCCAAAACCACAGACTTTATAGGGACTTTCCTGTGGTCCAGTGACTAAGTCTCTGCACTCCAATGATGCTGCCCAGATTCGGTCCCTGGTCAAAGAACTAGATCCTACATGCTGCAACTAAAAATCCTGCATGCTGGAACTAAGACCAGGCACAGCCAAATAAATAGACTTGATCAAAATCTCAAGGGGTAGCTCAAGGCCTCTCCACTTTCGGGAGATGCACACACCAGTAGAGAAAGACGAGCAGAACATTTAGACTGAATTTGTGATTTGGGGTAGTTGATGCTTTGTCAGTTTGGCCCAAGTTAAGAGGCAATAGGGGAATGGACTTGCATCTTAGTTCAGCTGTTGGTTCTGACACTTACTGGCTATGTAATGTTGGGTAGCATTTTCCAATATTGATAACAGAGATAATTACAGTACATACCTCTGTAGAAATGTGCTAATACATGAACACATCTAGATGTGTCTGGCATGTAAGAAACACTGAAACGATGGAGTCATTACTTATTTTCACTATTTAACTGGATGGTAAGTTTACTAAGAGCTGGAATCAGGACTTTGGGGTTATGATTCCCTAGAAATACCCTGGTACAGTGTCTAGGAATTAGGTGCTTAATAAATGCATTATCCACCTTACTTGAAGAGGAAGAAAAATAAAAAAGCTTGGGTCAGAGCTGTAAAGAGAAATTCAAGAGCTGAACTGTCCACAGAATCAGAGTGATGGCTCAAGGCCCTGCCAGTAAATGGCTGAGACAGGCCCTAGCAGGAATGGACAGCGGGACAATCAGATCCTGACCAGACAGATGGAGTGGGAGAAAAGGGTTGCTTGACTAGTGGTGCTAAAAATGACTGAATGTTCACACACTTATAATACCCTGAGCTCCCAAAGGAGCCCCCTTGCCTCCCCCTCATCACCACCGACATGGCTATTCATTTATAACATTTAATGACCACTATGTGTCAGGCATCACTCCATAAGTGACACATATCTGATCTTGCTAACCCACTGCTGAGATAGGTACTGCTATAACCCACATTTTATAGTGAGGAAAGAGGCTGAGAAAGCTACTTAACCACCCAACTAGCAAGTAAGTGAGGCTGGGGCTGGAATTCATGGTGTCAGAATTCACGGTGTCAGAACCAACAACGGCACCTTTTATCACTAACCAGGTGATGCTGCCTCCACATGCAACCTGTCCACCTGCATTTTTCTCTTCATGGTAACTACTGACATTCATATTTGCCTTTATAGAAAAGACAAGTGTGCACTGAAGAAAAAAAAAATGGCCCAAAGACAGTACAGCCATTTCACAAAAGTAGATATCCAAACGGTTTCCACATCATTACTCATCAAGGAAATGAAAACAGATACACCCAGTGAGATACTACTATACACACACCAAATTGGCTACAATTAGAAAGACGGACAATTACAAGTGTAGATGAGGACGTGGAAAAACTAGAACCTTCATACTTTAATGGTAGAAATGGAAATGGGTTCAGCCCTTTTCAAGACTATTTGGCAATATCTACTAAGGTAAACAGCCATCGACCCTATGATTCAGCAGTCCTACTGCTAGGGATATACTTCAGAAAAATGAGTGTTTATGGCCATCAGAAGATACGTAAGAGAATATTCCTAGAGACTTTATTGATAAAAGCTTAAGTTTAGAAACAACCCTCCATTCATCAACAAAAGAATGAAAAACTTGTGATATATTCCCCATGAGGAAACGCTTTCCATCAACCAAAAGAACAAACTACTACTACGTGCAGGCTTCCCAACAGCTCAGACGGTAAAGGATCTGCCTGCAACTCAGGAGACCTGGGTACGATCGCGGGTCGGGAAGATCCCCAGGAGAAGGAAAGGGCAACCCACTCCAGCACTCTTGCCTGGAGACTCCCATGGACAGGGAAGCCTGATGAGCTACAGTCCACGGGGTCGCAAAGAGCCAGACACGACTGAGAAGCTAACACACACAGTACTACAAGCGTGTGCACACTTCACAGACATACACTGAGGGAGAGAGGCCACAAAAGAGAGTGTATGCCAGATGGCTCCACTTACGTGAAGCTCAACAGGGAAACTAATCGACGGTGGTGGAGTCAGGATAGTGGTTCCCTACAGGGTGGGGAACGGAGGGAGGAACTGACCGGCTGCACTAGGAAGTCTTTTGGGGCGGCGGACGTGTTCTATATCTTAATCTGGGTGGTGAAATACTTGTATATTTGGCTTGAAAGTGACAATAGAGCATGATCCCCCAGTTGATGTTCCTCTCCAGAATACCTGACTCTCGAGTTTCTAGCGACTTACTGGTTAGGCAGACAGGACTCTGCCAACCTCCCACACTTATCCTTATTCCACTCCCTTCCTTATCCTCTGATATGCCTAAAACAGGGACTGCAGAAAGTGAACTTCACAAAGGATTAGCTCCTGGGAGTGGGCTCACAGTAGGGGTGGGGGTTTCCCTTAATTCTCATACAAATACCTTCTTTGACCCCAATATAAATAATGCAATCTGAATACAAATTTGGAGACTCAGTCCCTGAATTTTCCTTTTCTTTTCAATTGTGTATGAAAGAAATGTTTAAATCTTCCAAAAGCTTTAAATCTGTTCCTGCTATTTTCTTCTGTAGGGCATGACAGGGCAGCCTGTCACTGGCATTCCTGGTCCTCGAGGCACAGTTATATGGCACAAATAAGTGAAGACATTGAGTCAAAAGGAAGACCCCAGTGCCTTCCAGATGCACCGTGGTTCCTGCAGGAAAGAATATGCTTTCTGAGCAGACTCATTCTGGCTGGAGACACAGACTGAAGCAGGATGGAGCAAAACCCAGACGGCAGCTGGGACCTCAGAACTCAAGCTGAGTCAAGAGGTGGGGAGAGAAGAAAGAAAGAGCATCTAGAAGAAATTGCTAAAGTGGCATATTATTTATTAAGGGGAGAAAAAAAATAGGAAACATTAAGAAAAACTCATAAATCCCCTCAACTTTTACTTTTTTCCATAAATAACAACCATCTATTATGATATCTAACAAAATTAATGATAATTATTTAATATCATCTGATAATCCACACTGGAATTTCCAGAACTGCCTCAAAAACTGTTATGTCTGTTTTGTTCAAACCAGCATCCAACCCTGGCTCACACGTTACATTTGCTTAGATGATAAAAGTCATTTTTGGCTTTTACAGTCTCCCCTCCCTTTTCCTTTAACATAGCATTGCTTTATTGGAGAACTTTGATCTGCAATGCTTTAACTCTTAAAAAAACTAAAGAAACTTGGTAAACATTTTGATTTGAGAAAGCTGACTGGTCAGACAGGCTAGCCACTATACCACTCAATATGCCTCTTTGTATTTTCTCCCAAATTTCAACCCACACAAAAATGGCAAACTCCCTTCTTAACATAGAGCTCCAACAATAAGATCATAATACTTATAGGGGATGCACTCATGGCAAGTACTGTGCCAGGGGATTCTGATGCATTAGCTCATCTAACTGTACAAAGAACTCTATGAGGTTAGGGTTAAGATTATCCTCACTTTAACAGATTGGAATCTGGGACACAAGATAATTCAAATAATACATGATAAGGCCTGAATTCAACCCCAGGTTGTCTAAAATCAGACTACACACTTCATCACTTTCTACTAGTGTTTCAACTTTGAGTTTGAATAGCCTAGATCAAGGTTGGGAGTGGCCACTGGCTAACCCTGGCCAGCAGACAGAGACACAAGTAAGTGGAGAGAGCGCCTTCCTCCAAACGGAACCAAGGATTTCTCAGACATTATCTCATACCTCCTCACAGTTGAAGAGAAAGAGAACGAAGGAAATGGGAAAACAGATTTGAGGCAGCACTCCTATTGAGAGCAAAGGCATCCATTGATGTACCACCACTGATGACCTCGAACCTCGGGTGTGCCACATAGCCCCTCTGAGTACAGTTAACACCTAACAAGACAAACCTGACCCCGCTGCAATTAATGCAAAATGGAAAAATTTAAGACTAAATATGCTCATTCATGGGAAGGTCTGCAAGAGCCCAGGAATGAAATGGAAAATGTTGTCAAGATGTCAGTCACTGAAAATAAAGTCAGAATGGTCAAGAGGATCACCTTCCTGTGCCTCTGTGGGTGATCCATCAATCACCTGGCTGTGGGCCTGAGGAAACCTTTCAAGGTACCACTCATGTTTTTTTGTGCTGGTGAATTTACCCTGGAAGGGAAGCAGTAATGGTAAAAACAGAAAAACACAGGATACCAGAGGCTTGCTGAACTATGCTAAAGATGTCCAGCCTGGTGCATCTCTGACTCACCAACTTCCTCAGTGAATTTTTGTGGTCAGGGGAGGATAGCAGATCTGTCTCTGGGGGGTCAAGTGTGAGTTGTTTCTGCTTCCTTTCCCTACCACCTTCCATTTTCTTTCTTAACCAGGAGATGGGTAGGGACTTTTGTACACAACTACATCAGACCGTGCCAAGGGGAGAAAGTCAAGCTCACAAACGTCAACTCCTTACCCAGGACACTGCAGAGTTCAGCACAAAGACCTGAGGTTAATATCCACAGATCAGCATCATACAGTGGGGGAAAAAGAACACTTGGACTGACCTGTGGCAGCCCCATGACCTCTAGTCAAGTCAACCCAACAGAAAACCTGCCTGCCTTCTATGTGCTTCTGAAACAAAGAAATCAAAAGAGGATTCTTTCTTTGCAACATCAGGTTAATTGATGACTGTGTTAACTGATGAACAACGAAGGGTTATTCATCTGTCTGAAAACCCCCTAACTGGCTGAACAGTGCCACAAAATAAAAGGCATACATCATGAACCAAGCAAAACCAGAGGCTCAAGAATGAACCCAGGGCTCAGGTGTTACTTTTATAGAGCTTTCTTTACCTATCACCTCCAAGAGCCCCCTCTGAAGCATATCTATACAATCCCTTTTAATTGCTCATATCACAAGATGGAATCAAGAATGCCAGGGGAAATATACCCTCAGACATACGGATGATACCATTCTAATGGCAGAAAGTGAAGAGGAACTAATGTGGCTCTTGATGAGGGTGAAAGAGGGAAGTGAAAAAGTTGACTTGAAACTCAGCTTTCAAAAAACTAAGATCATGGGTGGTATCTGGTCCCATCACTTCATGGCAAATAGAAGGGGAAAAAGTGGAAGTAGTGACAGATTTTATTTTTCTAGGTTCCAAAATCATTCCGATAATGACTACAGCCATAAAATTAAAATACATTTGCTCCTTGGAAGGAAGCTATGACAAACCTAGATAACATATTAAAAAGCAGAGACATGGACCAAGAAAGGTCCATGTGGTCAAAGCTATGGATTTTTCAGTAGTTATATAAAGATCTGAGAGTTGGACCATTAAGAAGGCTGAGTACCAAAGAACTGATGCCTTCGAACTGTGGTGCTGGAGAAGATTCTTTTTTTTTTTTTTTTTTTTAAAAGACTCTTGAGAGTCCCTTGGACAGCAAGGAGATCAAACCAGTTAATCCTAAAGGAAATCAACCCTGAATATTCATTGGAAGGACTGATGCTGAAGCTGAAGCTCCAATAATTTGGCCATCTGATGTAAAGAGATGAAACACTGGAAAAGATGCTGAGAAAGACTGAAGGCAAAAGGAGAAGGGGATGAAAGAGGGTGAGATGGTTGAATGGCACCACCGACTCAATGGACATAAGTTTGAGCAAACTTTGGGAGACAGTGAAGAACAAAGGAGCCTGGCGTGCTGCAGTCCATGTGGTTGCAAGAGTTGGACACGACACAGTGACTGAACAACAACAATGCAGACCATCAATCTGTTGCTTGTTCTGCCCAGAATCTAGTCCCCTTTCTACTGTTAAAACTCCTCAATTTTCCTCCGGGGAACTACCCCTTCCCTCATCTCTGTCTATGTGGTCAGGGGGAGCCAACCCCAAGGCTGTATTAGGACTCAGATCTGGCCCATCCATCATAGTGACCACTTCAGGGAATGGAAGCAGTTCAAACTAATGAAACAGTCATCCCTGGGACTTCTGCTTGAATTCCGACTCTTCTGTGCTGAGGGTGCTGAGTTGGTAGAGGATAACCAGGAGCTGCTGGTGTACAGAGGCCTCTCTGTGACATAATCGGAAGCACCTATCATAAGATGCTAAGTCACTCAGTCATGTCCAACTCTTTGTACCCCATAGACTGTATCCCTCCAGGCTCCTCTGTCCATAGGAGTCTCCAGGCAAGAATACTGAAGTGGACTGCCATTTCCTCCTCCAGGGGATGCTGCCGACCCAAGATGGATCTCGCATCTCACGTCTCCTGCATTGGCAGGCAGGTTCTTTACCACTACCACCACCTGGGAAGCCCCAAGCATGCTAAGCAAAGCAAAGCAGGGGCCAACAGGTTCAGAATCTAAATCTCTGTAGTTCACACACTACCTAAGTTGACATGTCTTGTTTTAAGAGCTGAAATTCCACCTACAAGGAACCAGATGTCTCTACAGAACTGTCTATCCAATCTAGTTTAGTAAGGTCTCAATTTATATCTCTGGCATGTCAAAAATATCTTTTCCTGGCAGGATATCTTATGAATCTTGCATTTTTTCAGTCTTATCGGGTGTGCTTTTATTCCTTGGCTGAATGTATGTTGAATGGATATATTTGTTACATATGGATATTAAAGACATGGTGATGATATGAAAATATAGTGATGATGACTGGGTCAAACATCCTGGAATGACAGACAACTTATCCTTGGGCTACCTTCAGGATCAGCAAAAGCACAGACCAAAAGGATCTGTCCTTTCCTCAGTCAAAAGCCCCTGCTCCTCAGAAGCAGAAGCCACTCTGCATGGACCACTAGTATTTCATCAGTTCACTTATTTTCTTTATAAACGCACAACTTCCTTAAAGGAGGTGCTTTTTAAATATTTTCATATTCCTATTTCAGGCAGATTTTTCAAAAATGCTTTTAAAGGGTAAAGCAGTATTGTGAAATTACCACCATACAATAAAAATCTGTAAACTCCTTCACGGGTAAGAACTGTCAGTGAAATGAAACAGAATATGGTAACATCATATTTTATCAGGTTATAAGATTCTAAAGCTAATGGTTAAGGCAAAACCCAGAAAGACTGGGATCTCTCCTGCCAAGCCCTTAAGCTGTGCACATAGCACAATGCACTCTGCTTTGTTTAAGCTGCACTGTACTGAAGTCAGTCAGTTCCGCTGAGAGGCTTGTTATCACTTGGTGGCTCCTTCAGCTGAGCACCTGCCAAAGCAGCTGCTTGTGTTCAGAGGCCACAATGAAGATACTTACGGTTTAAGCATTTATCTAAGACAAATGCACGCACCTCAATTAGTGTTATTATGCTTTCCTTTACTACTATCCAAGTCACCCACAACACAAAGACTGGTGTTGCTTTCAGCCTACACAGTCCTTTACTACGCATCTTAGGCATCTGGGATAATGAAGTTTTACACTGGGAGGCGGGGGTGTGGGTGTGGGTTTGCACATGGAAAACATCTAAAGCAAAGCCAAGTCAAATGAAAAGTATTTCATGAGTAGGAATTAATTGTGGTAAGAGACAGGAATCATATTAGGATCATCTAATCTGGTGGTTTTCAACCTCTTAGTACAGAATTCTTTTTATCAAAAAACCATGAATTCAACAATGGATCAGTCAAATGTGAAACTTAAAAGCAAGGCAGCTCTAGGAGAAGCTAAGAGAAAATCTTTCCACCCCAAACCCCACAGAATCTCAGATGTTCCTGAACCATAATGTGAAAAACTATCCATCTAGAGACTACACTGCCCCCTTTCATTAGAGCTGCATAATCCCAGGCTGAGAGGGTAAGGAACTTCTCCAAGGTCATGCAGTCAATGCATCAGTGGGCAAGACACAGCGTTTCCTGACATGGTGTGCCACCGCTTTCATTACAAATCTGGTCCCTCCACCACCCACCAGTCCATCAGATGTGAACTTTCACAGCTATGTGCAAAGGGCTAATGGAGATTTGGAGAGAATGAGGCTGGCTGTAGCAGGTCAGGCAAGACTTCTGGGAGGAGGCAAGTTTGGTGCTGCATCTTATAGGAAAAACAAGTCACAACTGAACTAGTGGAAAAAGTCATGGGGGTGAAATGTAGTGTGAGAGTCCAGATAGTGTCAGGGAGAAGGTTGGCAAGTGAAACGGAACAGAAGGTCTCAGAAAGGGACAGAAGAGAGAGGGGAGAATGGAACAAAAGGGGAGTACATTACGAATTCTAAATAGCTGAGGAAAACCTATTTCCAAAAACATATACCAGCTTCCCTGAAGATATGCCTGGCAAATATGTCAGTAGTCCTCACGGGTACGACGGCGTGGAGCTGGAGAGGCAAGCACAGGCCTGGGGCCTGCATCACGAGGCCTGATTCTAGAGGCGGCCCTGCCTCCTCATCCACAGCAGGTGAGTGCAGTTATAGCTACCAATAAGTTAAACGAGCTAATGTTTAAAAAAATACTTCACAAACATTAAACCAGTATATATAGTTAGTATTTAAAAACAAAATACTAAGTAATCATTCCATGTGAAATAATCCATTTCTAAGAAAAGCCAAGGTAAAAGGGCTCTTCTTCCAATTCTCCAACATTAACAAGGCGTTTGTAGGCATTAATCTGCCAAGACTTCAAAGTCAGGCGAACAGATGACTGACACAGAGAACAGAATCAGAGGCCTGCCCGCCCCAGGGTTCTTGGTTACACCATTTCAGATACCGCAAGGAAGGAATCCAAGAAAAGCTCCACTGGTTATTTGGGTCAGAGACACTGAACTATCCTGATATTCAAAAAGCAACCACTGCAGTACAGACATAAGAAAGGAGGCGGACAGTAGGGGAGTCCCAAAACCAGACCCCCACCCTAAACTATGCCAGAAGCAATTGGGGTAAGAATAAATACTACATACAAAATTCGACATAACTGATGAAATAGAAAATAAAACAAAAATACATACAGTAAAAGTTACAAGTACAAGTTACAAGTACTGCCTTGTTTAAATAATCGCTTCAAATTGTATGTGGAAAAGGAGAGGGAAGGGATTAGAAGTCAGCAACAAATGCAAAAAGCCAAAGAAGGTCAAGGAAGCAAACTTTACATCCTCTGCCAGCTCTCTCCCCACCACCACACAAAAACCGAAGGAGAGGCTTTTTCAGTTTTGTCATTGACCTACTTTTGAACATCCAAGGTATAAATAAGCAGCTCTATAAAGCCTGGGAGGAAGGAGAGAAAAGAAGAGAAATGTCCTGGGTCTCAGTGTCAGTGACAGACCTCGCTCCTTCACAACACACTGATGGTTTTCATTAAGGAGTTCAAAGGGGAAATTCACTTGTACTCATTCATAACCAACGGGCGTTTTCTTTTTTTTTTTTTTTTTAACACAAAAGTAATACTGGTGCATGGGTAAAACCAAACTATACAGAAAAATTAAAAATGAAAAGTTATATCCTCTAAACACTCTCTCAAAAGACGTAACCTTTACATTTTTGAGTATCATCCCTGGAAAAGAAATTATTTATATACTAGGAGAGGCATGTGCACATATTTTTATTTATTCAAATGAGATCATATTACTCAGAAAGTTTTGGACATCACCACTGTCACACTGCTTTTCCCATTAGCACAGGCAGGCCTGCATCAGCTCAAAAGCACTGCACAGTAACCTGTTGTATAGACCCACTGTAATGGAATAAACCAGTCCCATGCTAGTAAGATGTGTGAGCAATTCCTTTTTGTCTTCCTGTCTGTCTGTCTACCCATCCACCCACCCATCTATCTGTCCATCTAATACATTCATTGGCTCTTTCAAACAAGCTGCAGTAAACATCCCAGTCTGCATCCCCAGCATTCGCTCTAAGCCAGTCTGAGCTGTGAGGGTCTGTTCTCATCCTCCGTTAATTCCCAGTTAACCAGCTGCACCAAAAGGTTCGAAATACTACTCAATAACAATCCAAAATCAATTTTTAGTAACAATGAAAACTTACTAAACTATGGTATAAAATGGGATAAATGAAAACTTAGTTGGAAAGCCTGATATCCAATATATATAAATATTTATCATTTTTAAATAATTATAGAAAAAAATTAAAAGTGTACCATATAAAGATTTGGGATCAAGCCTTTCTCTTTAAAAAAAAAAAAAAAAAGGCCCAAATTGGTAACAATCTTTTAAAGCAGTCCCTTGTTGTCTCTAAGGCCCCTATGGAGTTTTCTTTTCCTCCAGTGTTAGAAGGGAGCCTATGGACCACAGTTCGTCTCTGAGCAAACTACCCTCTTAGAAGGATCTGGCAGCAGAGGCTAAGAGAGACCAGGCCTCTCAATGACTTAAGGGTCAGCCAGCCAGTGGCTCTCACTGCTTCTCACTTGTTCTTCTCTATCAAGTGACCTCACCACCGTGTATCACTGCTTAGTATCTTAAACCTCAGGTATCACATAATCAGGGAATTAAGTTAACCCGCTTAATGCCAGTCCTCTCAAATGTCTATCCAAGACATGACACACACGTCTATTTGTCTCAAATGTCAGTCATCAGAGAGGCCCCCCAGCTTCTCCCAGATCAGCCTGGTGCTGAACTTAAGAGATTGCAAGATACGGCTTCTCTAAGCTGCAATTTCCTCAAATGCAACATGGGAACAGTACCTGTACTGACTCGGCACAGTCAAGGACCATGAGATAACACATGTGACACTCTTGGAGGGAAGAATGATACAAAATAAGGGCTCAAAAGGTGTTAGTAACTTACGAAACCATAGTCTCAGTTTTGAAAAATGAGCTGGCACAGAAAAGAGTACTCTGGCTCTATCTACCAGAAGAAATAGATTTTTGCTTAGAGATATGATTAAATCTGTTCAAGCTACCCAAGGTACAGTCATTATTTATACCCTGGGAATGCCTCAGCCTAGGAGACAGTAGCTAATCCAGGGCTGCAATGAGGCAAGGATACAGCTAACCAGAAAGAGTGTGAAAGGCGTCTCCATGATGCAAAAAATGGCGTGTGACACTTACTGACTGTGGCCAAGTTCCAGGCAAATCGGAAACTTTATAGATGTTTTCCTTTCTCTGTCATTTCATTTTCTTCATAAAAATGCTGTTTTCATCTTATTTAACCACAGTTATTCTACCCTACTAAGTAATCAAGAGTTTACACTATAGTTCCTAACACAGTCCCTTGCAAAGAAATGCCAGGTGCCAAAGAGAAACAGTTTTAACTCAGGCTCTCTTCCTTTCATTCAGAATATGTATTAAACACACAGACCACCACACCAAGTATTAATCTTGTGTGTATTTCTTAAAAAAATAATTTGGTTCTCAAATTCATTCAAACTTTCAATGTCACCTGAAAAACACACAGAATCTTGAATTTCACCGAAGTGGGGCTGAAATTTGAATTTAAACTGACAGAATCACACAGTTTCATATAAGAGAATTCTTATCCTGAGAATTAGCTAATTTAGTCTTTAATTTATTCTTTCATTCCCTATTTGCACATTCATTCATTCATTCCAGACTTGGTTAAACACCACCACCCTCCCCAGAAAGCCTTTCCTCCCTTGCCCACCCATAACTTACAGCAACTTTCGTGTAGACTACTGTGGAGGTCCTTGTTCTGACTTGCCCCACATCACTCCCATTTCTGATAACAGCACCCCAGTGTCCTCAAATGTCAGTCAGATGGTTCCCTACCTTTTCACCAACATGATCCAGTCAATCAATATATTCTATCCTTCCTTTCTGTGATTGGCTGAGAGTTTAACATGTGACCCAACTCCAGGACCTTTATCACAACCTGAGGGGGTGAATATCAGGTCTTCTCTTTAGGGTTGCTGGTGATAAGGATGATGCAAGACTGGGCCCACCAAGATGGGATGGCTGTTAGGCCATACATGCAGAGATGCATCCTAAGAAAAAAAAGCAGAAGCTTTTGATTTTAATTAGGTCCCATTTGTTTATTTTTGCTTTTATTTCCAGTATTCTGGAAGGTGGGTCATAGAGGATCCTGCTGTGATTTATGTCAGAGAGTGTTTTGCCTATGTTCTCCTCTAGGAATTTTATGGTTTCTGGTCTTACATTTAGATCTTTAATCCATTTTGAGTTTATTTTTGTGTATGGTGTTAGAAAGTGTTCTAGTTTCATTCTTTTACAAGTGGTTGACCAGTTTTCCCAGCACCACTTGTTAAAGAGATTGTCTTTTCTCCATTGTATATTCTTGCCTCCTTTGTCAAAGATAAGGTGTCCATAGGTGCGTGGACTTATCTATGGGCTTTCTATTTTGTTCCATTGATCTATATTTCTGTCTTTGTGCCAGTACCATACTGTCTTGATGACTGTGGCTTTCTAGTAGAGCCTGAAGTCAGGCAGGTTGATTCCTCCAGTTCCATTCTTCTTTCTCAAGATTGCTTTGGCTATTCGAGGTTTTTTGTATTTCCATATAAATTGTGAAATTATTTGTTCTAGCTCTGTGAAAAATACCATTGGTAGCTTGATAGGGATTGCTTCAGCTCAATTCCAGAAAAATGAATGACCCAATCAAAAAATGGGCCAAAGAACTAAATAGACATTTCTCCAAAGAAGACATACAGATGGCTTACAAACACATGAAAAGATGCTCAACATCACTCATTATCAGAGAAATGCAAATCAAAACCACAATGAGGTACCATTTCACACCAGTCAGAATGGCTGCGATCCAAAGTCTACAAGCAATAAATGCTGGAGAGGGTGTGGAGAAAAGGGAACCCTCTTACACTGTTGGTGGGAATGCAAACTAGTACAGCCACTATGGAGAACAGTGTGGAGATTCCGCCTTATGACCCAGCAATCCCACTACTGGGCATACACACTGAGGAAACCAGCATTGAAAGAGACACATGTACCCCAATGTTCATCGCAGCACTGTTTATAATAGCCAGGACATGGAAGCAACCTAGATGTCCATCAGCAGACAAATGGATAAGAAAGCTGTGGTACATATACACAATGGAGTATTACTCAGCCATTAAAAAGAATACATTTGAATCAGTTGTAATGAGGTGGATGAAACTGAAGCCTATTATACAGAGTGAAGTAAGCCAGAAAGAAAAACACCAATACAGTATACTAACACATATATATGGAATTTAGAAAGACGATAACCCTGTATGCAAGAGAGCAAAAGAGACACAGATGTATAGAACAGTCTTTTGGACTCTGTGGGAGAGGGAGAGGGTGGGATGATTTGGGAGAATGGCATTGAAACATGTATAATATCATATAAGAAACGAATTGCCAGTCCAGGGTTGATGCAGGATACAGGATGCTCAGGGCTGGTGCACTGGGATGACCCAGAGGGATGGTACGGGGAGGGAAGTGGGAGAGGGGTTCAGGATGGGGAGCACATGTACACCCATGGCAGATTCATGTTGATGTATGGCAAAGCCAATACCATATTGTAAAGTAATTAGCCTCCAATTACAATTAAAAAAAAGTCAACAGAGAGGAAAATGGAAAGAGACCAAGTCCACTCTGGTCTGGATACAGACCAGACCAAGTTCTGAAATTTTCAGAAATACATATGCCTAAAACTTTTCTTTTCTGCCATGGGCCAGTTTCTGGTATTTGGAAGCAGACACGCTAACAAATACAGCTTGGCTCTACTGATTTCTACTCATGCCCAACTTCCCCCACAAGACTGTTAGTCCATGAAGGGCAGAAATTATGTTTTACTGTCTTCCTCTCCAGTACTCCTGCCTGGAAAATCCCATGGACAGAGGAGCCTGGAAGGCTGCAGTCCATGGGGTCGCTAGGAGTCAGACACTACTGAGCGACTTCACTTTCCCTTTTCACTTTCATGCATTGGAGAAGGAAATGGCAACCCACTCCAGTGTTCTTGCCTGGAGAATCCCAGGGACGGGGGAGCCTGGTGGGCTGCTGTCTATGGGGTCACACAGAGTTGGACACGACTGAAGTGACTTAGCAGCAGCAGCTGCCCACAATTAGCAGAAGGCCTGAGCAGATATGTACAGTAGCCCTGGGCTCAGGGAGGATTTTCCTACAAACACTATCCTATTTCAAGAAAAGGTGCATATGCACCCGGCTCATTAGCTTAATGTAACAAATTACACAAAAGGGATCTGATTGGGGTTGTTCAAACACACTGAGGGAAAACAAAATGCTGCATTCTTCCTTTTCGCTATACAAGAGCAAAAGGGAAGAATTCTTTTAAAAAGAAAGAGTATTCTTCCTTTCGCTACAAAAGAGTCATTTATTAACTCTATATGTACCCCCAATCTCAAACTATCATCATCAACAACAAAAGTCACAAAGTTTCCAAAGCAGTGTCACTGAAACACCATCACATGAAAAGAGCTGCGCGACCACAGCAGGAAGGCAAGGAAAGCAGGGTAGGAATAGCTACCCTGGGACCCCCACTTCTCAAACCCCCGCTTCTCAATCTGTAAGCCTCACCCTTGGGGCGGTCCTGATCTGAACACCCACCTGCAATCTTCTTCAGAGATGATACACAACTGGGGTCTGTGATGCCACAGAGGTGGAGAACCACTGCTCTGAAGGGTACAAGTGGCTTTTCGGGTGTTTTGTTTCTCTTCCTTTGTTAATTCAGTTAGGAGAATATGCCCATAAGTCACAGAAAAAACAGGAAATAATTGAACTGGAGCTCTTTTACCCATAAAAGATAGAATCTCCAAGGAAGAGGCCAACAAAAAGTCAAGGTTTATTTATGTGTTTGTTTAAATATGGCCTCTGGTAGAAGAGGAAATTATTTCTCAAGATTCACTGTCTCTAATGGGAATGATGAGTGGCAGCTTGCAAATGCCCATCTGAACAGAGTTGGAAAAGAGTTAGATCCTCACCCTGCCCAAGAGCCTGCTAACCTTATAAAGGTTGCTTGGAAAAAAAAAAAAAAAACCACTGGCCCACCTGAAATGAGGGAACAGTGTCATTTATTATAGTGAAAAACAGGAAACAAAGTATATGTTCGTTAGAAAGAAGACCAGTTAAACATTCTGCATTAAGACAATGCAATCAACATGATTCATTAAACAAAGATTTACTGAACATCTATTATCTGCTAGAGCTCCATTGGGAAGCGGAGAGACAACTGCAAACCTAAGAGTTCTACATCTAAATTCATTAACAAGGTAAGAGCTCTGTGACAGCCATTCAAAAAGCACCCGAACCAAAAGAGCACACAAAACACAGTGCCGCTGATTAATAGACACTCACATAGATAATCTCCCGCATGTAAGATACAGCTACAAAACAGTGGGTGAAGTGCAACTCCAATTTTCATTAGAGAAATATATCTGTATTATATCTATGAGTGTAAGTATCTTAATAATCACTAAAATGTTACTTGCAGTCATGTCTAAAAGGTGGGGATTTGGGTAATTATTATCATCTACATACCACTTTCATCATCATATCATTGGGATTTTTAAGAGTGTAAAATTGTGTATTAAAATTTTATGGTCCCGTCTAACAATATATAAGAGAACTGGCTGTCATACCAGATGATCTGGGCTCAAATTTTACTTTTGTCACTTATGCGCTATGTGACTTTAGGTAAATTAATCTCTCTGTGCCTCAGATCACCAAATTGTAAACTAAGGCTAATAAGACCGACCTCACAGAGTTGTTATGAGGCTTGTGGTTGTTCAGTTGCTGTTGCCTCAAACTCTTTGTGACCCCACGGACTGCAGCACACCAGACTCCTCTGTCCTCCACTATCTCTTGGGATTTGCTCAAATTCAAGTCCACTGAGTAGGTGATGCCTTCCAATCATCTCATCCTCTGCTGTCCCCCCTGCCTTCAGTCTTTCCCAGCATCAGGGTCTTTCTGAATGAGTCGGCTCTTCACATCTGGTGGCCAAAGTACTGGAGTTTTCAGCTTCAGCATCAGTCCTTCCAGTGAATACTCAGGGTAGATTTCTTTCAGGATTGACTGGTTTGATCTCCTTGCAGTCCAAGGGACTCTCAAGAGTCTTCTGAATGTTCAGTTTCACGCCAGCTTTTTCACTCTCCTCTTCACCCTCACCAAGAGACTCTTTCGTTCCTCATAACTTTCTGCCATTAGAGTGGTATCATCTGCATATCAGATGATATTCAAGATTGTTGATATTTCTCCCAGCAATCTTAATTTCAGCTTGTGAATCATCCAGCCTGGCATTTCATATGATGTACTCTGCACGGAAGTTAAATGACAATATACAACAATTCTGAACCAGTCAGTTCTTTCATGTCCAATTCTAACTGCTGCTTCTTGACCCACATACAGGTTTCTCAGGACGCAAGCCCTCTCATCTCTTTAAGAATTTTCCACAGTTTGTGGTGATCTGCGTAGTCAAAGGCTTTAGCATAGTCAATGAAACAGAAGAAGACGTTTTTGTACAATCTTCTTGGTTTCTCCATGATCCAACAAATGTTAGTAATTTCATCTCTGGTTCCTCTGCCTTTTCTTAATTCAGCTTGTACATCTGGAAGTTCACGATTCACGTACTGTTGAAGCCTGGCTTGGAGAATTTTGAGCATTACTTTGCTAGCATGTGAGATGAGTGCAATTGTGTGGTAGTTTGAGCATTTTTTGGCATTGCCTTTCTTTGGGATTGGAATGAAAAGTGACCTTTTCCAGTCCTGTGGCCACTGCTGAGTTTTCCCAATTTGTTGGCACATTGAGTGCAGCACTTTCACAGCATCATCTTTTAGGATTTGAAATAGCTCAGCTAGAATTCCATCACCTCCACTAGCTTCATTCATAGTGATGCTTCCTAAGGCCCACTTGACTTCACATTCCATGATGTCTGGTTCTAGGTGACTGACCACACCATTGTGGTTATCTGGGTCATGAAGATCATTTTTGTATAGTTCTGTGTATTCTTTCCACCTCTTCTTAATCTCTTCTGCTTCTGTTATGAGGATTAGATGAATTAATAACAAAGGGGGAGAAGGCAATGATGATGTTGGAGAATAAGGAGATCAAGCTGCTTCAGATATACTATCCATGAACATGCCACCCTGCTTGAAACATCTCTGAGTACAAGCCTGACTGAAGCCTTTCTGACCTTTCTATGATCTATTCCTCTAACAACACCTCATCAAGGGTATCAGGAGCTTTTAGCAAACTCCTGCTCATCATTAACCCCATCAGTTGACCTCCCTCCCAGCCAGTATGACCCATATCCATGCACTACCTTCTCCTGTCCCCATGGCTACAAGTATGTTACTTCTCCAGCCTTGAAGTTTCTCTGTTCTCCAATAAACTGGATTCTTTCCATCTCTCTGTGGTGCTCATTAAGGCTTATCCAAGTAGATCCTCTTGGTTCTGTTATTGTTTTTATTTCCTCTCCCTTCCCATCCCTTGCCACTCTACATATTTAAGTGCTTAGATTGATTTGTCTTTAAATATATTGATGTTTGAGGCATGTTCTTCTTCTTCCCTACCACTTCAACCTTAAACTCTAATTTCAATTAGTGTTCTTAGAAAACTATCCTCCCACTCCCTCACCCATCCATCCATTCACCTACCCATCCTTTAATGATTAACAACAGCAAGCCAATCATTGTGCTGGGTGCTAAGCCAAGGTGATCATCTGAGACTGGGAATACCATCATACAATAAAAAGTTAAATTGATGCTATATATATATCTTCTAACAACCATGTAGTTTAATGGCTCTATTAAGCACAGGGAACTCTACTCAGTACTCTGTGATGACCTATATGAGAAGAGAATCTAAAAAAGAGTACAACACGTGTATGTATAATTGATTCACTTTGCTGTACAGCAGCAACTAATACAACACTGTAAATCAACTGTATGACAATAAACATTAATTTAAAAAAAGATTCCATTATTTGACTACCCTATACAACTGGAGTTGACTTTGTTTCAGTGTCACTTGTTTTAATACATATGTGGTCAAGTTGTATCTTTCTTTTTTTTCTTCTCCTGAATTTTATTACAGACAAAATACTGTAGCACTAAAATAACATTAAGAAGAATAATTTTTTTAAAAAATTCACCATGCTAACAGCAGCTATTTTATTTTCTCGTGTCTTCTCTCTGCTTTTGTACATGTGTGTCAATTTACATATTTGTAATCATAGTACACATAAACTCTCACATTACTTTTCTACTTATTGAGAAAGCATTTTTCTGCATTCAATATTTATGGTTTTAAGAGCAGTATAAAGTTTCAAAGGGTTGTCACACCATACTTTACTTATTTACTCTCCTACTGATGAAAACATAAATTATTTCCATTTTAAACGTTAACTCATTGACAGGTAATCTTCCTGTATACACTCCTTTTCTTCTTTTTAATTATGGACTTGGAACAGATTTTTCCAGCCCTGGGATTACTAGACCCAAAGCTATGAAAAGAGAATGTAAGGCTTTTGACAGCCATAGGCTATTAAACTAAAGAGTTTTAACAATTATGCCTACAGTCAACACTATTATCCACACTAATAGAAGAAAACAGAGTTGAGGATAACTCAAGTTATTTCTGTTTGCAATTGAGAGACCAAATATTTACACATACTTTTATAGATTATTTATCTTCTTAATTACACTTCACACACCAACAGAGAACGTGTAGAAAAAACAGATCAGGTATGTGAAAGTACTATGAAATATTAAAAGACCAATACAAATTTGAATGCTGCTGAGAAGCCAGGGGACACCAGTCCAAGAACTGCAAGAAAGCCAGAAGTCATCTACACACAGATCCCTGAGAGCTGCCTGTCTACATACAGATGCCCTCTCCCACAGTACACTGTGAGTGCCACTGGAACAGCCTTCCTGTTTGTGACTCCACTTGGTTCTGAGTCCCCAAGAGAAAAAGGAAAGTGTGTGTCAATATCTGACCCCCTTCTGTACTCTTTTCTCCATCATCCCAGCCACAGTCATTGCCATTCTGAATGCTGCAAAGCAAATCCCTAAAAAGCAGAAACCAAACTGTCTAAAATATAAGGGGGAAAGGACTGGGAGAGAAAATAAAAGTCCTATATTAAAACTGTCTACCAAAGATTAAACTAAACTACCCATTTTCACAAGCCCTTTAAATCACCATGCTCCTCCTATTTACCTTGGATGGTTTTCAGAAGCTTGCCTCCACTCCCAAGCACACATAAAACCAACAAAATCCACCCTGTCTGGATCTCAGCGTCATCCTACACTCAGCCTGCATCCCCACATGTGGCACCTATGCTCCTGTGTGAGATGTGCTTTCACCTGACCCAGGGCTGCATCCTTGAAACACACCGCATCACAGCATATGAAAGACATTCCCTTGCTATTCCCTTTTCAGGTTTGTGATAGATCTAAAAGAAGTGTCTATCTGGTACTGGCATGTCTTCAACATTTAACAGTTGCTAACATACTCTCTTTTTTTTAACAGAGAGAAAAGCTGGGCATAAAGGAAGAGGTTTTAGCAAGTAAATGTATCTAGTTAGAACTTACCAATGTAAGTGTGTTTCCATTTTCTTTATCTTTAGGATATCTTTATACAGTAAGTGATACTAGCTTACATGGTTTTGCGAAGTAAAGAAAGTGAAAAGAATCAAAAAGACAAACAGAACAAGTGTTACGGGAATATGACCCAAATCAAGAAGGATATCGAGAAAGGCTGACGTTTAGAAAACTGCATTAGGCCCATTTACATTTTATACTTGTCACCTTTTGTACATCTTCATCCCCTCAACCCTCAACATAACTGTTATATGCTTAAGGGGAAAGGGTTCTATTTTAATATCATGTTTTATTTCAATTGCCAGGAATCCAACATAGAAACAAATTATCTAACATTTCTAATTTCTGTCAGTTAAAACAAACAATTAAAACTAGACACTGTGAGTTCAATGAAAGCACTGTAACTTCAGATTTGTTTTTTCTTGATTTCTCATTGATCATTTTGTCCAATTAAAAAATCATTATAATTTAACTTTGTTTATCTTGACTTCTGATTGCTTTTTGGTCATTAATGACATAGAACCCTTCAGATTTCAGGTTTTCCCCTTGTTAATTATTTGATAATCTATAAAGAATATGGCAGACATTCTAGTAAAACATCAGGTGACCCCTTTATGTGTGACTATGTGGAATCCTTTTGACCGTTAACTTACTTTGCCCCCAGTTTATGTTTCCAAGAGATTCAGACATTAGAAGTTAAACATCTCATGCGAAGAGTTAACTCATTGGAAAAGACTCTGATGCTGGGAGGGATTGGGGGCAGGAGGAGAAGGGGACGACAGAGGATGAGATGGCTGGATGGCATCACGGACTCGATGGACGTGAGTCTGAGTGAACTCCGGGAGTTGGTGAGGGACAGGGAGGCCTGGCATGCTGCGATTCATGGGGTCGCAAAGAGTCGGACACGACTGAGCGACTGATCTGATCTGATCTGATCTGATGGTTATGTAAACGGTTGTGCCTATTCTCTGTTCTACCCCAAGTTCATCTGGCTTGCTTGGTTTGGGGGTTCCTGTTGTTTCTCTTTCCACTCAAGTAGAAGCAATGTTTTGTACATATATAGCTTTATCAACCAGAGATTTTTTTTTTTTCTTTTTTAAGAAAAGAAAGAGAAAGAAAAACTGTCACCATTCAGTCTTGTTAGTCAAACAAGGAAAACTCTTGTGGATCTTCTGGCTGGCAGCCCATAAACTGGGAATAGATTAAAACTATAAAGATACCAAATATAAGTCATCATATCACTGCCCAACAATGCAGATGATCTGGAAACTTGGCAAAAAGGGTCCTGGCTTTTCCTATTCTTCCCCCCCTCCCCCCGCCTGCCCCCCATTCTTCTACACATGCAAGAGCCAAAAGCAACCCCACCCAAACAGTACATTCCTGTTTACTCAAGAGACTCCAGAGGGGAGAGAGTTGAGGGGCATTAAAGGATGCAATAAAGGCAAAACAAGCAAAAACCCGAAAGCACAGTTTCATATTTGCCAGGGTAAGATTCATGTGGAGATGCCTAAATGAAAGAAGCCTCAGAAGAGAAAGAACTATCTGGCATCATCTACAGAAGGCAAGCACAAAGAAATTTTTATTTGGGAAATAATTTCTATGTACTTTCTGCCACCAGCATATCCCCTGCTTCGCACCAACATTTGAAGTTTCTCATTAATTTACTCTCGATACCAACTGCACAAGTATCTTAAAGGGTAAATGATATTTTTAACAAAGCCAGGAGTGCTAAGGGTTAGGAACATTGGCCAGAGTTCAAAAGATGTGTAATTTCCACTGGGAGATGAATCTGCCATCATTTTTGTTTAACAGACACTGAAAATGAAAACAACATATCTGGAAGAGAATCTACAAGCAGAAAAAATATGAACAGAGTAAGGAGGGCGAAATGAAACAGTTCAAACTGGGTATTAGAAGACTATCAGTAAAAGACTTTTGTTTGAGAAAGAGAAGACCTCTAAAAGTTGAGTATTTTCAACACAGACCAATTCCATATGGGAGGATGGAAAACATCAAGTGTTGGGGAAGTCAAACTTAGTTAGCTGTTTCTCTGATTAACTGCATGACCTCAGGCTAGTCATGAAGCCTTTCTTATCTTGACTGCCAAAATGAACACCAGGAATACCAACAGGTCCAGGGACATGCTGACAGTGCTACTCGTGTTACACCATGACTTCCCTTTGTGACAAAGGAACATTTAATATCTTGGGACCCATTTAACATTCAACAAATAGTGACTGTGTGTCAACTCCATGCTGGGCTCCAATCTGGACACTGGGGAGACAAAGGTGAGTTAGGGAAGGCCCATTTCAAGGAGTGCAGTTCTAAAGGTGGGAAACAAATCATAAACAAACAAAAGGAGTAGACTGCAAAGAAGACAGAGTGATGAGACAGAAGGTACCAGAGCTTAGGAAGAGGCAAGATAGTAATGCTATAAATAGGGCAATCAGGAAATTAGGAATGTACAATTTGGGCTGAGAAATGATGAAAGAGTGAGCTACGTAAAAAAATAATAATAAAAGCAAGTGAAAAGCTGATAGGCAGAAAGGCTTGTGCAAAGGTCGTGAGGAGGGAAAGAGATTAGTGAACTTGGGAACAGAAAGATGGCCAATGAAGGTTGCCTTTCTGGCCACACCAGGAGTTTTAGGTTTTATTTCAAGTGAGTAGGAAGCCACAAAAGCAGATTAGTTTTCTCATTAAGTTAAACTTAGCCTTTTTAGGTATCAAAATGTTAAACCATTTTTTGACAGGAATTCCTTTCACATTAGATCACAGATTTTCTCTTCTTAAACTGGGGATATGGAGCTTAACTTTTTCTTGCTGACCTAGGCTCAATCAACTACCCTTTAGTACTGTCATCCATGAGAAGAGCAGAGGTGTTTGGACCAAGATAACTGGGCTTTTATAATCCAGTTTCTTTCTTCTTCCTCTGCTACCAAAAGTCACTCTCGCTCCATCAGACTGTTCCAGCTGCCTTATTGGCAACAATTTCAGCTATGACCATCAGGCTGTGCAAGACACTGTCTCTTCTATGCCATCAAGGGCATGGATTTCGTGACAGTTATTGCTGCCCAGAGGCTATTACCATCCCGAGGATGGAATACATAGATCAACCCCAAATAGTTGTCTTTATTTCAAGGTTCATAGAAGTGTTGAGGTTTGTCCAAAGTGGGGCCACCAGATAAAGCAGATATGGTAGGTAGAATTCTTTTTTTTTTTCTTTTTTTTATTATGGGTTTTTTTTTTTTTTTTACTTTACAATATTGTATTGGTTTTGCCATACATCAACATGCATCCGCCACGGGGGAACAGTCTTTTGGACTCTGTGGGAGAGGGAGGCGGGGGATGATTTGGTAGGTAAAATTCTAAAGACAGCTTCCCTAAAACTTCAGTCCTGTGGTTATTCAAATGCTAGTCCAGGTACAACTCTGAAGAAGCTTTCTCAATTAAAGTCCCAAAGTCAGCTGACCTTAAGACACAGAAATGATCTGAATGGGCTTACTCTCATCACACAAGTCCCTTAAAAGCAGAGAGTATTCTCAGGCTGGTAGCAAAAGGAAAAGAGAGAGTCAAAGTACAGGAAGGATTCTACATGCTGCTGATGGCTTGAAAATGGAGGTGATCACGTGATGAGGAATGGGGGCTGCCTCTCGATGCTCGAGTGGGCCTCGGCTGATGGCAAGCTGGGGACTATGGACTCAAGTCCTACAAACACAAGAAACTGAATTCTGCTCATCACAGGAATGAGTTTGGAAGAGGACCCTGAAGCCAGAGGAAAACACAGCCAGCCAGCCACCACTCTGATTTCAGCTGAAGAAGAGAACCCAGACACACCAACCTGGATTTCTGAGCTGACAAACGCCAGTTAAGCCCGGTTCATGGTGATTTGTTATAAAGCAACAGAAAATTAATACACTGGGTGGAGCAGGTATCCAATCTGCCAAATAATGATAAAATGAATAAACAGATGAGCCCTCATATACCATTCCTACAAATGTCCGTCTAAGAGCACAGTATACTCTAAGTGCATAAAATTAGGAGCCAGCAGCGCTGAGGTCTAGTCCTGGCTCTGACACTAAGAACTTGGGCATTCAGCGAGGTAGTCCTTCTCCTCCTCAGCCTGTCTTTTCTACAAATGAGGGAAATGCTCAAACTGACGGTTAGGGTCTCCTCCAGCTCTGACATTCTGAGAGATGAGTCATTCCTTATTACATAAGAGTGAACTAAAAACAAACATGCACATTTTTCTCTGTATATTATTTTCAAATGATACTCATCATTTCCTGTGTACTAGTATACCTGTGTCTCAGGCTGTAATATTTAAGGAAGGGTGAAGAACAAAGATCTGCTAATACTTCTTATTTTAAATATAATCAATACATGATTGATGCATTTATTTTTATCACAGGATGTAACAGCATCTCAGAGGCTTTTCAGTCTCACAGTTAACTAAATATTTAGGCAGTCTACACAGCTTATCTTCATGTAAAAGCTGAGTCAACATAATCCTAAACCTATGTAAAACACGATCTGGGTGTCAAATTAGCGGTGGAGGGGGGAGGATAGTTATCTAAACACATGCCTTAAAGCCTAAAACATGTTCTCTGAATAAAAAATGACCATACATGTTTAGGGGCCTCTGTTCAAATTCCCATTTCTACCATTTGGATTTTTCACTACTAATTTGTATTTTAAATCAAACAGAGAGAAGGGCCCTTACATACATTCCCCACTGTTGTTTCAATGTGCTCATGCCATGTGAAAGTTGCAAGTCATTCTGAACTGAAACATTATGAAATAAAGATCTCTCTACAAAAACTATGTGGAGCTTTTGTCACAGTTCAAGTACTTTTCCAGATTGGAAACCTGAGCATGTGCGAATGAAAAGATAATGTGTGAAAGTGGGAGGAATTACTGTGGGGAAAGGATGCGGACAGAGCAAGAGGGTGGAGTGGGTGGGAAGGGGGAGGGAGGGAGACAGAAAGAGAGAGGTTTGCCATGTTTAGACAGGCACAAGTTTCCTAAGCAGCTCAACCGCTAAATTCTCTGCACCTCAAGCTGAACTCTGAATTGTCACACAAGAGTGCTGGAGGGCTTCCTGTAGAAAGTAGCACGTGCTCCAATAAAAGAAGATACTTTTCAATTAAGGACAGCAGGGAGTACGAACAGGACTGCACAGAAATCTAGATCAAATCAGAAAAGACACCATCCTTAGTAAGGATGACCTGCCTGCCTCTGTGTACTGTGTGCATGTATTGGAAAGAGGGACTTGTTATCACAGGATGATTGGTACAAAATCAAAGACATAAGGTGAATATCCCTAACAAGAAGACCAACATTCGATGATCAAATGGGGGTCTTAGGTGAGGGTGAAGGGGCTGAATAGGACTTTATCTAGAAAACGAAACAGCAGTCAAAATAAGGGCTCCTTTATATAAGGCTGAACCTCATAGTTCACCTGTGCACAAAATATTAACAGACTAACAGCCGATGAGAAACAAAATTTTTCCTACAAGATGTTATGATAAATGCCATAAGTTTGATTTTAACTGCACAATTTTAAAAAATGGTCATTATTGCATTTAAGAGCTTCATCAATTTTCCCAAGGTCCATTCTTAATCCTCTGATTCAACTCATTCTCATTTCAAGCATCTATCAAGTTGCCGTCCTCACGTATTCTCTCCTCATCAGCTGCTGTTTTAACACCCAAGGTTCTCCTTTGTCCATGACCAGGCACACAACTCAAGAAGTTCTTCAATACCACTTCCAAGGATTTATAATTTCCCTGTGCTCTGCTTTTGAATATTTATCAGCCATTCAGGATGAAACCAGGACACAGACAAGATGTCTCACAATAACTGAAAACATGAAGAGAGGAGGACAATGGGTTAAGCTGTGACTAATTTTATTAGCATCTGTCATCAGCTGATATTTTCAATGAACTGTAACCTCTGCTTCCATAGGTAGGCTCCTAACTTCAGAGACTGAGATAATGAAAACACAGAAAAACAAATAATCCTACCCCTAAAGTTAGGCCTAAAATCATGCCTGGCTTCATTACATAGTGTGGGTTTAAGCATTCCCAACTAATTCTCAGCTGTCTTCTAAAGTCCTGAGTACACAAACCCTTCCAGAGACTGCTCTAAAGAAATAGCTGGGCTAGGTGGATTCCACTTCTCACCACAGCCAGGATTCTGGCATTTCGAGCGAATCAAGCCAAAGAAGCAGCAAGCTGTAGAGGATTCACTCTGAGTCTGTTGCATGTTGCACGGGGACAGCCTGAGACGTGTCCTTGCCAGAGAGACAGGTTTCAAGGACACTAACATCTGGAAATGGTCATCATCTATTCTCACTCTTCCCTGTACAGGCCTATGGAGTTTTAGTGTTAATAACCTAAGTAAGGTTCCTGATACAAAACACCGCAAGATGTCTTCTTCAGTCATTCCTTGGAAAGTTTCCCCAACAGGGTCAAACCAGGACATTCTAATCCACAATGTGTGACACTGGAGATCTAAACCTGGGCAGACACAGAGGGTCCACAAACATAAATGCTCATAAATATTATGCCAAACTTACTTATTTGGATACATTTATTTTTCACAATGGAGAAGGCAATGGCAACCCACTCCAGTACTCTTGCCTGGAAAATCCCATGGGTGGAGGAGCCTGGTAGGCTGAAGTCCATGGGTCGTGAAGAGTCAGACAACTGAGAGACTTCACTTTCACTTTTCACTTTCATGCATTGGAGAAGGAAATGGCAACCCACTCCAGTGTTCTTGCCTGCAGAATCCCAGGGATGGGGGAGCCTGGTGGGCTGCCATCTATGGGGTCGCACAGAGTCGGACACGACTGAAGCGATAAGGAAGGAAAATTTTTCACATAGGCCATAGTATCCACTGGATTTTAAAAACAGTCTCTCATGCCCCTCCTCCCTCCAAACCTTCCTGTGTACATAATTTTCCTCCAGATCAATCCCAGTACATCACCAGGAGTTTACATAAACACCTCCTCCTCCAAAAGCTAAGTTGTATCTGAGGGACTGCGGAACTGTGGCCCACCAGGCTCCTCTGTCCATGGGATTCTCCAGGCAAAAATACTGGAGAGGGTTGCCATTTTCTTCACCAGGCCATCTTCCCAGGGATTGAACCCATGTCTCCTGCAGGGCAGGCAGATTCTTTACAACTGAGCCACCAGGAAAGCATAAATACATCATATTTCCTCAGTTCTAAACAGTGAAGCTCACCTGTCAGGCAGAGGGAATACCTAGTCAGCTCATCTTATAGGAAAACTCTTGGCTGATCTCTTGTCAACTGGTACTCCATAAGTCCCACCTCACCAAAAAAAAAAAAAAAAAAAAATCTTGTCCATACAAGACAAGCTGCCTTAATTTTGGCAAGTCCTGAAAACTGAACTAGCAGGACACAGACCAGTGTCCTCTATGGTCAGGACCTGAAAGGCCAGCCAATTAATAGTGCAGAGCTGGTGAAATCAGCAGGTGTTTCAAACAGGCTGGGGAAAGCTCCCAACCTATGGGAAATGAGGCTCTGAAGCTACAACCACATCCATAAACATGTGGTGCACAGAGACTCTCTTGCATGGAGGTTTTAAAAACAAAAAAGTCGTTAAGTTTACAACAACTAACTACTGTAGTGCTCAGGACTGGAAAAAGGTGCGACAAGAGACGGGAAAAGAGAACTATTTACGGCACAAGGGCAGGTGTCTCAACCTGTTGGCTTGTTAACTCTCTCAAGGCCTACATAGTGGCTGGTACGCACTTTATACCCAATACATGTTCACTGAGGTAAACTCCAGAGGCTCAAAATGTTGAAGATCAGCTTATGCCCTCTCATGTGCCAATGAAGGAGAGTGACAGTGGAGAAGGGGCATCCTGGGTGGTGCAGGGTGCTCAATCTGTCATGCCACACCACACCACAGCTTCAGTACACTGGCTGGGGCAAGGGGATAAAAGCAATAGCCTCTGCTTGGCTGCTACCATCTTAATGAAAAAAAAAAAAAAAACAAGCAAGCACGGTAACAGCCAAGTGCCACAGCACCCACACAGCAAATATCTGTATCTGCCTTTGAATCAACAGAATGGCTCATGGATGGGGTCAGGATCCATTTTTGTTTTTTCTCCTTTCTATCCACAGTTCTCCCGTCCACCTCCACCCCCTTCCTCCACTAAGGAACCAAGGCTTTTATCTGCTTCCAGCCAAGCCACAATGTCTAGACAGACCACAGGAGAATGAGAAGGCCACCTCCAACAAACACGAAGACAGAATAGAGTGCTGCTGACTCAGACAACAGAAAAGACACAAGACAGAAACACACCCATGAAAGAAAGCGCCCCAGGCAAAGGCCTCCCTCACAGCTGAACCTTGGCAGCGAAGACGATGTATGTCACCTCTAAACACAGAAACCAAGAAAGGAAGTTAATCTGCTCTAATGAGTTGGATGGTGTCCTAACCCTCTGAACCCATGAATGTGATCTTATTTGGAAAAAGGATCCTAGCAGACGTACTTATAAAAAGATAATCCTGGGCTCTCTGACGGGCCCCAGGTCCAATGACAAGTGTCCTTATAAGAGACAGAAGAGTTCTCAACACAGAGAAGAGGAGAATGCCATGTGGAGACAGAGGCAGAAACAAGAGTGATGCAGCCACAAGCCAAGGAGTGCATGGGGCTAACAGAGCGGTGAGAGGCAAGGAAGCACTCTCCCCAGGGCATTGAAAGGGAATACACCCCTACTGATACCTTGATTTAGGACTTCTAAACCCCCAGAACTGCAACAGAACACATTGCTATAATTATAAGCTACCTGGTTTGTGCTAATTTGTTTCGGCAGCCCCAGGAAACTAATACACCTCCCCTACCCTCAGGATTCCTCTTATGGTGTGTTCACCTCCAATCCAGCAGACACAGAAACACTTCCTACATGACCAGCCAGAGCAGCAGGGGAACCCCCTGGGGCAGGACCCTCAGCTACTCTATGTGGTCAGATCTTGACTGCTTCTTTAGTCAGAGATTTGGATTCATATCTCAGAGATGGAAGGACCCCCTTAAGACTGATAAGATCCTGAAGACTGACATGCCTACCATCCTTACAAGTCCCTTTATTCTTCAGATGAGGTAATCAAGCCCTGAAAGTTAGCTAACTTGCCCAAAGTTCACAGCTATGGAATCAGACTAGACTCCAGCCCAAATCTCAATGTGATTCTCCCTGCTAGGAATCCAAATGATACCAGAGGTGCTAGGACCCCAAACAGCTAGTCCCCAAAGGTGTGGGGACACAGCTGGTGCTTCCCCCCTCTCCTCACTTTACATTTCCAGCCTTCCTCAAAGGTCTTCCAAACAATGACCACTCTGAAAGTTGAGTTTACACTTCCCAAGCACCTACCACCTCAGAACTGCTTCACCAAAAGGCAGCAAGGGAGCAACGTGGTCCCAGTGCGGGATGTGCTCTCCTCACCCTGTCCTTACACAGGACCCAGCCCATGTTCCCAAACCAGTGTTTCTTTCCTTCATGAAACTCACGTTGCCATCTCTGTGCTCTATGTCACTTGAGAGAGGGCCTTCTCTTACCTAACTAGATCTCTATCATAACATGGCCTAGGATGAGCTGAACTGAAACAAGAGCAGATTCAGACATCTTACAATCATTAACTTGGCTTTCTTGGCCAATGACTCAGATTGGCTGTCATTGCCAGAAACCCAGCACTCTCCTAACAATAACACAACCAAACAAGGAATAACATGCAAAGAAGAAAGGTTCACTTTAGGGATTTCTTGTTTGAACCAAGAATAGAAACTGAAAGGAATAGAGTTGCTCAGGAAAAAGGAAATGAGATGGTGATTCTATTTTTCTTGTAAGAAAAACTTTCTAAAGTTATTAAAAAAAAAAAATCACACACTACCTTGAGTTTAGCTGTAAATGTGGTAGCCAAAAAAGGAAAATACAAGCACTAACCAAAATGAGGTAAATATCATTGGTATCAACACGACACAGAAACCCAATGGGGAGACTGAAAGCTCCCCCCAAATGCGTGTGTGCCCTTTCTCCCTCTGCCTCCAGCTCTCTGCCTGTTGCTTTCCCTGCCCTCCCTCTCCGTCTCTCTCTCTCACAAACGCACACACACTCACTCACGCTTTAAAGTTTGTCCTTTGTATAACTCATCTATAAAAGAAATGTGGTTATATTTTATCTCTGAGCAAACTCAAAATGCAAGCAGACAGCAGACAAACGCACTTTGCTGTAAAGCCTTCCCAAGTCTCCTTCATGGACCCAGACCAAACAATACACCATCGCCTTCACTGGGTACTAAGAGGAGAAAGCTAGGACTTCCCTGGTTGTCCAGTGGTTAACACTTGGCGCTTCCACTGCTGTGGGCCCAGGTTTGATCCCCAGTGGGGAACTAAGATTCCACAAGCCACATGGCACAGCCAAAAAAAAACACAACAACAAAAAAAAAAGAGAGAGAGAGAGAGAGCCCTCCCTCAAATATTCTCATGAAACAACCAGGTCCACATGAAATGACCAGGCTGCAGTGGACCACAGCGCTCTCTGATAGACTAAGAAATGCTGAGTGTGTTTCCTTAGCAGCCCCATACATAGACATCTTCCATGCCACTTCAGAGGGTTCACAGACATCATCGTTACACATCCCGCCCCCAGTCCATCATCAGCTCCCAGAATGAGCAGCCCTTGTTCACCACATCAGTAGAAGTGATTCAAGTGCCAGCTACCCCCTTACCCTTCAAACTTACCTTCTGTGTCTAATTTTTTCTGCTTGCACAAATTCTCTATGGATTGTGATGAGCATACAGACCAAGTCAAGTATATTGTGGATGGAGTTTAGAACAACCTGTTAAGAGTCCTGAATCCAGTAAGAATACTGATGGATACCAAAGAAATAGCTCATGTTCTGATCAAGGTGAAAGTGATAAGGGCTCTGGTCCTGAGCCTCTTCACAGAGAGGAAGGTTTTAATCACCAGGCCTCTGAGCCTTTTGCAACAAAGACTGGGCAGTAGTACATCCTAAGTAGCCTCATTGTTCTGTCAAGATGCTTCAACAGCATCTGGGAATTAAAACTCAGCAGGTCATTTCTGTGCCTGCATAATGTACTGTTGTCATATGGACATAAATTAACAAAACTGGCCTGACAACTTGAGAATCACATTTCCCTCCAATTTTTAACCCCAAAGTTTGTTTTTTAGTGTTACTACTTTTGCTTTCTTGCTTTATATCATATTCCAAACTCTGCTCCAAAACATACGGATAAATAAAAAATATATCATGCTTTGTGTGCATGTATTCAAGCTAAGTCACCTCAGTCGTGTCAACTATGATCCTATGGACGGTAGCCTTCTAGGCTCCTCTGTCCAGGGGCTTCTCCAGGCAAGAATACTAGAGTGGATTGCCATGCCTTCCTCCAGGGGATCCAGGGATTGAACCCACATCTCTTAATGTCTCCTGTATTGGCAGGTGGGTTATTTACCACTAGCACCACCTGGGATTTTATAAATCATTATAGTTCCACTTACCTGCCTCCTGAGACATATGTATGCAGGTCAAGAAGCAACAGCTAGAACTGGACACGGAACAACAGAGTAGTTCCAAATCGGGAAAGTAGTACGTCAAGGCTGCATATTGTCACACTGCTTATTTAACTTATATGCAGAGTACATCATGAGAAATGCTGGGCTGGAGGAAGCACAAGCTGGAATCAAGATTGCCAGGAGAAATATCAATAAAAGGTATACATATGATACCACCCTTATGGCAGAAAGTGAAGAAGAACAAAAAGCCTCTTGATGAAAGTGAAAGAGGAGAGTGAATAAGTTGGCTTAAAGCTCAACATTCAGAAAAGTAAGATCATGGCATCTGGTCCCATCACTTCATGGCAAATAGATGGGGAAACAGTGGAAACAGCAGCAGATTTATTTTCTGGGCTCCAAGATCACTGCAGATGGGGACTGCGGCCATGAAATTAACAGACGCTTGCTCCTTGGAAGAAAACCTATGACCAACTTAGACAGCATATTAAAAAGCAGAGACATTACTTTGCCAACAAAGGTCTGTCTAGTCAAGGCTATGGTTTTTCCAGTAGTCATGTATGGATGTGAGAGTTGGACTATAAAGAAAGCTGAGCACCAAAGAATTGATGCTTTTGAACTGTGGTGTTGGAGAAGACTCTTGAGAGTCCCTTGGACTGCAAGGAGATCCATCCAGTCCATCCTAAAGGAAATCAGTCCTGAATATTCATTGGAAGGACTGATTCTAAAGCTGAAACTCCAATACTCTGGCCACCTGACGCAAAGAACTGACTCATTTGAGAAGACCCTGGTAGTGGGAAAAATTGAAGGTTGGAGAAGAGGAGGCAGAGGATGAGTGGTTGGATGGCATCACCGACTCAATGGACATGAGTTTGAGTAAACTCCGGGAGTTGGTGATGGACCGGGAGGCCTGGCGTGCTGCGGTCCATGGGGTCGCAAAGAGTTGGACATGACTGAGCGACTGAACTGATAGTTCCACTGACTATAACTAACCCAAAAGGCAGTCAGTATAGAGTCCGGATAGATCCTGCATCTAGACAATGGCATAATCTATATACTGCTAAGTCACTTCAGTCGTGTCCAACTCTGTGTGACTCCATAGACGGCAGCCCACCAGGCTCCCTGGTCCCTGGGATTCTCCAGGCAAGAACACTGGAGTGGGTTGCCATTTCCTTCTCCAATGCAGGAAAGTGAAAAGTGAAAGTGAAGTCGTTCAGTCATGTCCAACCCTCAGCGATCCCATTGACTGCAGCCTTCCAGGCTCCTCCGTCCATGGGATTTTCCAGGCAAGAGTACTGGAGTGGGGTGCCATTGCCTTCTCCGTAATCTATACACAGGCACATATAAAATCTAAAGGTCTCTGGAATTCACATTTAAGAGGACAGCTAATCTTTACAGAACTGATGTGAAACAATGTGTTATCTCCTCAAGTCTCATAGGTACTAATATTCTCCCCAGTTTACAGCTCAGTAAACTGAGATTTGGAAATATTAGGTAAGCTGCTCAAGGGTCCATGGTAGAAGCAGAATTCACACTCAGGTTGGCTGACTTCAAAGCCCATGTATTTAACCCTTTTCCTACCACAAATGAAGTGAACTAGGACAGCAGGAATCCACTTGAATACAGAGTGAAACCCATTTGTGAAATTATAATAAATGACTACTGCCAGCTTCTCTACTGTACCTAATTGTTGCAGGTATGTGTGTGTATGCACACATGCATATGTATATACAACACACACACACATTTTCTTAGGGTTTATATTTCTTACACTCTAAAAAAGGGTCAAAGTAAAAGAATCATCTCAGGAAATGGAAGGCTGAGGTCAGCCCTTACCTATCACGCTTACTTCTTCAGCATGGCCACAAGGATACTGATGGTCACAGAGTCTCCTACAACATGGCAATCTGACCACTAAAAACACACCTGTGACCATAATTGTGCATTTTGCATAAATTCATGGAAAACCAGCAGCAAGAAGATACATACACAAGCACACGTATATCCTAACATTATATATTGTTGTCCTTCAGTCGCTAAGTCGTTTCCAACTCTTTGCAACCCTGTGGTCTATAGCCACAGGCTCCTCCATGGGGTTTTCCAGGCAAGAATACTGGAGTTGGTTGCCATTTCCCTCTCCAGGCAATCTTCCTGGACCAGGGATAGAACCAGTGTCTCCTGCACTGGCAGGGAGATTCTTCACCACTGAGCCAATCAGGCAAGCTCCCTGATATTATATATACATATATGAATTCTAACTTCATTGTCAGTGCTGCAGGCAGCATATAACAGTCAGGGGATTACAAACTTCTCAACCAATTCCATAGTTTTGGTCTCTAATAAGCCTTCTAACCTGAGACTTTCTCTGGTTCAGGACACTGATTTCGGCCACATACCAACAATGACTAAAATATAGAGAAGAAACCCTGAGCCGTATGGAAGTAATGTAGTTAAATTCAAAGCCTGTGACTAAAAACAGAAACACACCTCTGGGTATCCTTTCCTTTATTCATTCAAAAAATATTTATTTAACATGGATTCTCAATCAATATGCTACAGTGATCTTGGCCTGGGGCTGTTCTAGGGCTAGAGATGTATGGAAGAACAAGAACAGCAAGGTCCTTGCCTTCACGGATTTCTATTTAGAATGGCCCAATAGTGACCAGAGGGATTCCCTGGTGGCTTGGCCGGTAAAGAATCCACCTGCGATGCAGGAGATCCCAGTTTGATTCCTGAGTTGGGAAGATCCCCTGGAGAAGGGATAGGCTACCCACTTCAGTATTCATGGGCTTCCCTGGTGCTTCAGATGGTAAAGAATTCACCTGCAATGCAGGAGACCTGGGTTCGATCCTTAGGTTGGGAAGATCCCCTGGAGAAGGGCATGGCAACCCACTCCAGTATTCTTGCCTGGAGAATCCCCATGGACAAAGGAGCCTGGAGGGCTATAGTCCATGGTGTCCCAAAGAGCCAGACACAACTGAGCAAATAAGCAAACACACAATAGTGACCAGAACCCAAGACATTCAACAAATGAATTGAACTGTAGAGTACCTAACAGATGCCAACTCAACTCACTGCCCCCAAGTTAATTTAGTAAGTCATGAGTGCTTATTATGCACTCCAAACCCAAACACTATAGGTAAATAATATTAAGGACAGAAAGAATATGATCAATCCCGGCCATGAGCAAGTCAACATCGTCCTCAGATGACAACACACAGAGGTGTGAGCTAAGTGGGGAAACTGCCAAGGCCAAGCATCATAATCCATCCAGATGTCTGGCATAGCCAACAACTAGGAGAAATATGGCATTCATTTCCACAAAGCAGTTCAAGAGGGAAAGTTAAAAATTGCTCCAATATATTTCAACACTAGGCACCCCTCCCCCAAATAAAAAGACAAAACCAAAAAACCCATGTCCATTTACTCCAAGAATGTTGATGATTTCCTTAGTCTGGCGAAAGTAAAGCTCTCTTAAGATTTATAGAAAAAAACAAAACTAATTAGCAATGGTTAAGAGAGTATGTTTCTAATCTGAGGAATCTTAGCCCAGTTTTTCGTTCCCCTCACCTCCTTTTCTTCTTTGCCTTTAAAAATAGAGATAAAGATAGGGAGAACTCGTTTTTCTGGGCATTGGGTCAGGACCACACAACATGCGGGAGCCAGGGGAGCTGGCTGGGGGCCGGTCAGGGCCTGGTTCCTTCTGCTCAGTCTTTGGCTGTAACCACTAGACCACACGTCTGCACTGTCTTCCTGATGACCAAAGTGAAAGATTTTTAAAACCATGTTAAAAAATGGCTTTGCTTTTCAGATTTTATTTGTTCTTATGTTTTCTTCCAGGATTTGGGCCAGGATTTTGGGGAACACATTTAAAAAGAATGCAGTCACAATGGTATCACGAGACTTCCTAACTTGACCACACTGCAGTCCGATTCAGCAAACCCAAAGATAATCTCTCAAAAATGCTTATCTTGTTCCACACCTCACCACAACCTAATTCACAGTCCTCCTAATATTCAAATTGCTGTCTTCTGTCCATATATTTTTAACATTACCACCTTTGACTTTTATCACTAAAGAGATATGACCACTTTCTGGCTTTTAGGGTATAAGAGAAGGCTGCAGAAATGGACCTACAAGCCATTGAATCATTCTTCCAATGAACAAAGTCATTTGAAAAAGATCTCTCTTTTATCGACTGCCTTTTCTGCAGAAGAAAGAAATAATTAAAACTACTTCAACCATAATCTCCACTCTCATGAATCACTGCCATGATATCTGAGAGAGGACCAACAGTAATTGATGCTGCTGCTAGAGGCAGAGGTCACGCTATGGAATGTCTATTAAGACCACGCTACGGCCTCAGTGCCTTTAAACCAGCAACTACAATACAGATAATAAACACAGTAAATTGCCCAAGGAAGAATATATGATGTGAACAGATACAGTGGAAGACAAAATGACCAAAAGAAATAAATGTATTATAAGAAAATCTACAAACATGAGATGAACTATATATCAGAGAATCTTCAGAAGACAATAGAAATATAAGTAAAAGTTATAAATTATCTCAAGGGAGAGAGGATAATGACAACAGTCCTCAAATCCACACCAAGATGGGAACAGAGAGAGGATGATGTCCTCATTTCAACAATATGGACATCTGCTGATGGTAATATTCCTTTAAAAAGCCCAGCCTCTAAAGTTCCAGATTAAATGAAACTAAGGACATGTGATGACATGATCTTAGTTTTCTGAATGTTGAGCTTTAAGCCAACTTTTTCACTCTCCTCTTTCATTTTCATCAAGAGGCTTTTTAGTTCTTCTTCACTTTCTGCCATAAGGGTGGTGTCATCTGCATGTCTGAGGTTATTGATATTTCTCCCAGCAATCTTGATTCCAGCTTGTGCTTCTTCCAGCCCAGTGTTTCTCATGATGTACTCTGCATATAAGTTAAATAAGCAGGGTGACAATATACAGCCTTGACGTACTCCTTTTCCTATTTGGAACCAGTCTGTTGTTTCATGTCCAGTTCTAACTGCTGCTTCCTGACCTGCATACAGGTTTCTCAAGAGGCATCATGGCATCCAGTCCCATCACTTCATGGCAAATAGATGGGGAAACAGTGGAAACAGTGGCTGACTTTATTTTTCTGGGCTCCAAAATCACTGCAGATGGTGACTGCAGCCATGAAATTAAAAGATGCTTACTCCTTGGAAGGAAAGTTATGACCAACCTAGACAGCATATTAAAAAGCAGAGACATTACTTTGTCAATAAAGATCCGTCTAGTCAAGGATATGGTTTTTCCAGTGGTCATGTATGGATGTGAGAGTTGGACTATAAAGAAAGCTGAGCACTGAAAAATTGATGCTTTTGAACTGTGGTGTTGGAGAACACTCCTGAGAGTCCCTTGGACTGCAAGGAGATCCAACCAGTCCATCCTAAAGGAGATCAGTCCTGGGTGTTCATTGGTAGGATTGATTTTGAAGCTGAAACTCCAATACTTTGGCCACCTGATGCAAAAAGCTGAGTCATTTGAAAAGACCCTGATGCTGGGAAAGATTAAGGGCAGGAGGGGAAGGGGACGACAGAAGGCAAGATGGTTGGATGGCATCACTAACTAAATGGACATGGGTTTGGGTGGACTCCGGGAGTTGGTGATGGACAGGGAGGCTTGGCATGCTGTGGTTCATGGGGTCACAAAGAGTTGGACACGACTGAGCAACTGAACTGAACTGAACTCAAGGAGATGTGATAAGGTAGAATACTGGATTAGAAAACAAAACTTTTTTGTGTGTGGGATAACTGGCAAAATCTGAGTTCTGTAAAATAGTTAATAATATTGCATCAGTGTGAATTTCCTGGTTTGGTAATCATACTGTGGTTATACAAGATGTAACATTCAGGATACTGGGTAAAAGGTACTCTGGAATTCTTTGCACTTTTTCTGTGACATTTTTATAATTCTGAAACAATTTCAAAATGAAAAGAAAAAAAGCGAATACATCCACACACATACACATACAAAAGTATCAGTTCGGTTCAGTCTCTCAGTCGTGTCCAACTCTTTGCAACCCCATGAACTGCAGCACACCAGGCCTCCCAGTCCATCACCAACTGACAGAGTCCACCCAAACCCATGTCCATTGAGTTGGTGATGCCATCCAACCATCTCCTCCTCTGTTGTCCCCTTCTCCTCCTGCCCTCAATCTTTCCCAGCATCAGGGTCTTTTCAAATGAAGCCTCTGATAAATTCTTGACTTGTAAAAACATCATCTTGTAGATGGAGGAAACAAAATAGGGAACTCTTAATTTGGCCTTAATTCTAACTCAAATGAACAACTAACTGGTGACAGAAACCTTCAGATTTACAGTCTCACCTATGACAACCTCTGCAGAGGAGGTCAGGCAGTAGTTAACCTAGAACAGAAAATGGAGGATTTTCCAGAAAATATGAAATTATGTGTGTTGTTGTTGCTATTGTTCAGTCCCTAAGTTGTATCTAACTCTTTGTGACCCCATGGACTGCAGCACACCAGGATTCCCTGTCCTTCAGTATCTCCCTGAGTTTGCTCAAACTCATGCCCATTGAGTTGGTGATGCTATCCAACCACCTCATTTTCTGTCATCCCCTTCTCTCCTTGCCCTTGATCTTTCCCAGCATCAGGGTCTTTTCCAATGAGTCAGCTCTTCGCATCAGGTAGCCAAAGTATTGGAGCTTCAGCTTCAGCATCAGTCCTTCCAATGAATATTCACAATTGATTTCTTTCAGAACTGACTAGTTTGATATCCTTGCTATCCAAGGGACTTTCAAGAGTCTTCTCCAGCACCACAGTTTGAAAGCATCAATTCTTCCATGCTCAGCCTTCTTTATGGTTCAGCTCTCACATCCATACATGACTACTGGAAAAACCACAGCTTTGACTATCCAGACCTTTGTCAGCAAAGTGATGTCTCTTCTTTTTAATATGCTGTCTAGGTTTGTCATAGCTTTCCTTCTAAGGAGCAAGTGTCTTTTAATTTCATGGCTGCAGTTACCAAGTGAAGTGATTCTGGAGCCCAAGAAAATAAAATCTGTCACTGCTTTCACTTTTCTGCCTTCTATTTGCCATGAAGTGATGGGACCGGATGCCATGATCTTCGTTTTTTTAATGCTGAGTTTATAGCATGAATCATGAGCTAGACACTGCTCTATGTACTTTACATACATTATTATATAAAAATAAGAGAAATATGTATGGCTGAGAAACATGAGAAGAGACTTTCAATTTCATTAGTAACTTGAGAAATGCAAATGGAACAATTTTCTACCATCAGACTGACACACACATGCATATACACACCTCTGTGTGTACTCATACTATGCAGTACTTGCAAAAGTGTGGAAAAACTGGGTATCCTCACAAGGCACTAGATGAAGTAAAGCTAATACTTTTCTGTGGAGAGAGCAACATGCCAAAATTCGTTACAATATTAAATGTGCACGTACCATTCAACTGGTGATTCCATTTGGTATGCATCCTAGAAAAAATGCTCAACTAGGTAGATGGTAAAGTACCGAATGAGGATTTCATGACATCATTGTTTATAATCAAAAGTTGAAAACAAACCAAATGTCAAAGACTGTCTACTAATCCACAGTAAGTCTATACTAACTCAAAAATCCTACAAAACATAAGAGTTTATTTCTAGATTTACAAGTACAGGAATAACTACCCAGAGAAAATTCCAGAGAGACACACACCATATGTTTAACTCCAGAGAGGGGTTTCTCCCTTCCAATATATCTAGGGATAGAAGGTTCCACAACCCAAGTAACTAATGCCAATGACAAAGGAAGAGTGAGAAACGACTGAAAGAATAAATGTGACTCACAGGGACAGTCTCTATTATTACTTTTACTTAATAACAAAATTAGTACATGCTGATTCTGAAAAATTCAAACCATTAAAAAATCCTTCTCACAACCAATCCCATACCCCTGCCCAAGGTTAAGCTAAAATAATAAAGACAAAAATAATGGCAGGAGCATAAAGGGGGACATGTTAGAACAGGGGCTCAAGTCTAGAAAGGCAGTGATGTGAAGATGAAGTTGACAGTGATCTGAGGCTTGCAGAAAATGCTAAAGACAATCTAACGGGCCTTTATGTTCTATGTAGACCCCAAAAGTGAACAAAGAAGTGAGAATGTTTAAACAGTGGGTCTGCACAAGTCTATAAAGGTAGGTGAGAAATCACCAGGAAACTACATAAATTTAGAACAAGTCACACCAAACCAACACTATCTTTTTTCCTCGGTTCATTCATCTAATTATTTGACAAGTGGATACTGAACTCTTACTCTGTGTCAGACACTATGTATAAAAGATTAAAAAAAAAAAAACCTTTTGAAAAAGTGAAAATGGTCATGTCCTCTGGAAGATGGCAATCTGAGCAAGAGGACTGATATTAATCAAACAATCACATTAACTGATGTACAACTAAAAGCTGAGACAGGGGCTTGGAAGTCAGAAAGAAAGTCTCTCAAAACATCTTTGCAAGAAATGGACTAATGGGGGGAAAAAAGAGAGCATACAAGGGTCCATGAACTTCACCAGCAAGGGGAAAAAGTAAACCTTTATTTACCTTAGCCTCTAACTGAAATTTAGCATTTTCTTGAAATATGACTGTGGGCAAGCACCACATTAGTAGTATCTGTGACTTTGTCACCAATAGAAATCACAAATATTTCCATATATTATTACTGTCATTGCAGGTAACTTGAAATATTATTTATAGGAGTTATCTTGTACCTTACTATTTACAGTGGTAATAAAGAAGCATATATTTTATCACAAATGGTTTTAATATTTTCATAACTATTTTTCTATATTTTTCCTTTGTAAGTCATATATTTTATATGTTTAAAAACAGTACTCTGGGTGATGGCAAGATGGCGGAGGAGTAGGACGGAGAGAACGCTTTCTCCCCCACAAATTCATCAAAAGAGCATTTAAACGTCGAGTAAATTCCACAAAACAACTTCTGAATGCCGGCAGAGGACATCAGGCACCCAGAAAAGCAACCCAACTCTTCGAAAAGAGGTAGGAAAAAATATTAAAGACAAAAAAAAGAGACAAAAGAGGGAGGGACGGAGTTCCGTCCCGGGAAGGGAATCTTAAAAAGAGAGAAGTTTCCAAACACCAGGAAACCTTCTCACTGCCGAATCTGTGCCGAGCTTTGGAAGCACAGAGGGCAACATAACAGGGAGAAAAAATAAATAAACAATTAAAACTCGCAGATTGTGAGCCCTACGGTAACTCCCCCAGCGGAGAAGCAGCGCAGACGCCTGCATCCGCCATTAGCAAGCGGGGGCTGGGCAGGGAGGCGCGGCGCAGGCTGCATCGCTGAGAGTAAGAATCTGGCCTGAATACCCTGAGCGCTATCTGAGCGAAATAATTTGGGCTAGCAAACCAGACTGTGGGATATCTACCACGCGAAAAGGCAGCCCTAACCTAAGACCGCCAGGCCCGCGCACGGAACAAAGGACTGAACAGAGATAGCTGGCTGCAGACCCGGTGACAGGCAGCCAGAGCCAGAAGGGGGCAATCGCAGCCCCAGAGAGACATTATCTATAAAACTGTAAGCAGTCTTCTTTGCTAACTAAAACTTCTTGGGAGTCTGGACGGTCAACATCTGCCTGAGAAGGTGCGCCGGTTTTACACCCAGATAACCGAGTGGCGGGGAGGCGATAAGTCGCAGCATTGGCGCTCGCCAAACACCTCATCACCTGAGCTGCTCGGACCTGGGAAGAGCACAAAACGCAGGCCCAACTGAGTCTGCGCTCTGAGGACTACCCGAGTGCCTGAACCTGAGCGGCTTGGACCTGGGAGGTGCATGCAACCCAGGGCCGGCCTCGGATTGTTCCCCGCGGAACAACCTACAGCCCGAGCAGTGTGGGCAGGGTGGCTACAGGCACCGTGAGCGAGGGCAGACCCAGGGTGGCTGAGGCACTGCGAGCCCACGCCAGTGTTATTTGTTTGCAGCATTCCTCCCTCCCTCCCCACAGCGCAACTGAACAAGTAAGCCTTAAAAAAAAAAAAAAAAAAAGTGTCCTCCACCATCCCCTTTTGTCAGGGCGGAAACCAGATACTGAAGAGACTAGCAAACAGAAGAAGATATAACAGAGGGAAATGCCTTGGAAGCTACAGGCAATAGACCAAAACCCTGTGGTTACTACGGACTACATAGGAAGGGGCCTATAGATCTTGAGAAATATAAGTCTGACCAAGGAACTAGCCAAAAATGAACTGAACCTACAACACCCACAACAACACCAAGAAATCCTAGATATATTTTTACGATCATTCTTTTTTTTTTTTAATTAAAAAAAAAATTTTAAGTCCTCTATTGTTCCTTTAATTTTCACTTTTATAACCTATTACTTTGCAAAAAAAAAAAAAAAAGGCCCTATTTTTTTATTCTTCAGCAAACTTCATATATATATATTTTATAATTTTTGACCTTGTTTTTTTTTTTTTTTTCCTTCTTTTCTTTAACATTGTATTTTTGAAATTCCAAACTCTACTCTAGATTTTTAATTTTCGCTTTTTGGTATTTGTTATCAATTTTGTACCTATAGTTTTTTTTAATATAATTTCTGTGACTTCTTGTTTTCTTCTCTGTTTCTTTCTCTTCTTCTTTTATATAACATTGTATATCTGAATGATATCAATTTTGTACCTGTATTTTCTTTATAATTTTTGTGACATTGTTTGTTTTTGTTTGTTTTCTCTCTTTATTTTTCTTCTTCTTTTTTTTTTAACATTGTAATTTTGAAATTCCAAACTCTACTCTAGATTTTTAATTTTCGCTTTCTGGTATTAGTTATCAATTTTGTACCTGTACTTTCTTTATAATTTTCGCAACCTTGTTTGTTTTTGTTTGTTCATTTTTTCTCTCTTTCTTTTCCTTCTTCTTTTCTTTAACATCGTATTTTTGAAATTCCAAACTCTACTCTAGATTTTTAATTTTTGCTTTTATGTATTTGTTACCAATTTTGTACCTTTAAGAACCCAATCTTCAGGACCCATTTTTCACTAGAGAGAGAGATTACTGGCTTGACTGCTCTCTCTCCCTTTGGACTCTCCTTTTTCTCCACCAGGTCGCCTGTGTCTCCTCCCTAACCCCTCTCTACTCTACCCAACTCTGTGAATTTCTGTGTGTTCCAGACGGTGGAGAACACTTAGGGAACTGATTACTGGCTGGATCTGTCTCCCTCCTTTTCATTCCCCCCTTTTATCCTTCTGGCCACCTCTGTCACCTTCCTCCTTCTTCTCTTCTCTGTATAACTCCGTGAACATCTCTGAGTGGTCCAGTTGTGGAGTGCACATAAGGAAGTGACTACTGGCTAGCCCACTCTCTCCATTATTGATTCACCTCATCTCATTTGGGTCACCTCTAACTCCCTCCTCCCTCTTCTCTTCTCCATGTAACCCTGTGAACCTCTCTGAGTGACCCTCACTGTAGAGAAACTTTTCATCTTTAATGTAGATGTTTTATCAACGGTGCTGTATAGAAGGAGAAGTTTTGAAACTACTGTAAAAATAAGACCGATAACCGGAAGCAGGAGACTTAAGTCCAAACCCTGACTCCAGGGAACTCCTGACTCCAAGGAACATTAATTGACAGGAGCTCATCAAATGCCTCCATACCGACACTGAAACCAAGCACCACACAAGGGCCAATAAGTTCCAGGGCAAGACATACCAAGCAAATTCTCCAGCAACAAAGGAACACAGCCCTGAGCTTCAAGATACAGGCTGCCCAAAGTCACCCCAAAACTATAGACATCTCATAACTCATTACTGGACATTTCATTGCACTCCAGAGAGAAGAAATACAGCTCCACCCACCAGAACACTGACATAAGCTTCCCTAACCAGGAAACCTTGACAAGCCACCTGTACAAACCCACACACAGTGAGGAAATGCCACAATAAAGAGAATTCCACAAACTGCCAGAATACAGAAAGGACACCCCAAACTCAGCAATTTAAACAAGATGAAGAGACAGAGGAATACTCAGCAGATAAAGGAACAGGATAAATGCCCACCAAACCAAACAAAAGAGGAAGAGATAGGGAATCTACCTGATAAAGAATTCCAAATAATGATAGTGAAATTGATCCAAAATCTTGAAACTAAAATGGAATCACAGATAAATAGCCTGGAGACAGGGATTGAGAAGATGCAAGAAAGGTTTAACAAGGACCTAGAAGAAATAAAAAAGAGTCAATATATAATGAATAATGCAATAAATGAAGTTAAAACACTCTGGAGGCAACAAATAGTAGAATAACAGAGGCAGAAGATAGGATTAGTGAATTAGAAGATAGAATGGTAGAAATAAATGAATCAGAGAGGATAAAAGAAAAACGAATTAAAAGAAATGAGGACAATCTCAGAGACCTCCAGGACAATATTAAACGCTACAACATTCGAATCATAGGGGTTCCAGAAGAAGAAGACAAAAAGAAAGACCATGAGAAAATACTTGAGGAGATAATAGTGGAAAACTTCCCTAAAATGGGGAAGGAAATAATCACCCAAGTCCAAGAAACCCAGAGAGTCCCAAACAGGATAAACCCAAGGAGAAACACCCCAAGACACATATTAATCAAATTAACAAAGATCAAACACAAAGAACAAATATTAAAAGCAGCAAGGGAAAGACAACAAATAACACACAAGGGAATTCCCATAAGGATAACAGCTGATCTTTCAATAGAAACTCTTCAAGCCAAGAGGGAATGGCAAGACATACTTAAAATGATGAAAGAAAATAACCTACAGCCCAGATTATTGTACCCAGCAAGGATCTCATTCAAGTATGAAGGAGAAATCAAAAGCTTTTCAGACAAGCAAAAGCTGAGAATTCTGCACCACCAAACCAGCTCTCCAACAAATACTAAAGGATATTCTCTAGACAGGAAACACAAAAACGGTGTATAAACTCAAACCCAAAACAATAAAGTAAATAGCAACGGGATCATACTTATCAGTAATTACCTTAAATGTAAATGGGTTAAATGCCCCAACCAAAAGACAAAGACTGGCTGAATGGATACAAAAACAAGACCCCTACATATGTTGTCTACAAGAGACCCACCTCAAAACAGGGGACACATACAGACTGAAAGTGAAGGGCTGGAAAAAGATTTTCCATGCAAATAGGGACCAAAAGAAAGCAGGAGTAGCAATACTCGTATCAGATAAAATAGACTTTAAAACAAAGGCTGTGAAAAGAGACAAAGAAGGTCACTACATAATGATCAAAGGATCAATCCAAGAAGAAGATATAATAATTATAAATATATATGCACCCAACACGGGAGCACCACAGTACGTAAGACAAATGCTAACAAGTATGAAAGGAGAAATTAACAATAACACAATAATAGTGGGAGACTTTAATACCCCACTCACACCTATGGATAGATCAACTAAACAGAAAATTAACAAGGAAACACAAACTTTAAATGATACAATAGACCAGTTAGACCTAATTGATATCTATAGGACATTTCATCCCAAAACAATGAATTTCACCTTTTTCTCAAGCGCACATGGAATGTTCTTCAGGATAGATCACATCCTGGGCCATAAAGCTAGCCTTGGTAAATTCAAAAAAATAGAAATCATCCCAAGCATTTTTTCTGACCACAGTGCAGTAAGATTAGATCTCAATTACAGGAGAAAAACTATTAAAAATTCCAACATATGGAGGCTGAACAACACGCTGCTGAATAACCAACAAATCACAGAAGAAATCAAAAAAGAAATCAAAATTTGCATAGAAACGAATGAAAATGAAAATACAACAACCCAAAACCTGTGGGACACAGTAAAAGCAGTCCTAAGGGGAAAGTTCATAGCAATACAGGCACACCTCAAGAAACAAGAAAAAAGTCAAATAAATAACCTAACTCTACACCTAAAGCAACTAGAAAAGGAAGAAATGAAGAACCCCAGGGTTAGTAGAAGGAAAGAAATCTTAAAAATTAGAGCAGAAATAAATGCAAAAGAAACAAAAGAGACCATAGCAAAAATCAAGAAAACCAAAAGCTGGTTCTTTGAAAGGATAAATAAAATTGACAAACCATTAGCCAGACTCATCAAGAAACAAAGGGAGAAAAATCAAATCAACAAAATTAGAAACGAAAATGGAGAGATCACAACAGACAACACAGAAATACAAAGGATCATAAGAGACTACTATCAACAATTATATGCCAATAAAATGGACAACGTGGAAGAAATGGACAAATTCTTAGAAAAGTACAATTTTCCAAAACTCAACCAGGAAGAAATAGAAAATCTTAACAGACCCATCACAAGCGTGGAAATTGAAACTGTAATCAAAAATCTTCCAGCAAACAAAAGCCCCGGTCCAGACGGCTTCACAGCTGAATTCTACCAAAAATTTAGAGAAGAGCTGACACCTATCCTGCTCAAACTCTTCCAAAAAATTGCAGAGGAAGGTAAACTTCCAAACGCATTCTATGAGGCCACCATCACCCTAATACCAAAACCTGACAAAGATGCCACAAAAAAAGAAAACTACAGGCCAGTATCACTGATGAACATAGATGCAAAAATCCTTAACAAAATTCTAGCAATCAGAATCCAACAACACATTAAAAAGATCATACACCATGATCAAGTGGGCTTTATCCCAGGGATGCAAGGATTCTTCAATATCCGCAAATCAATCAATGTAATACACCACATTAACAAATTGAAAAATAAAAACCATATGATTATCTCAATAGATGCAGAGAAAGCCTTTGACAAAATTCAACATCCATTTATGATAAAAACTCTCCAGAAAGCAGGAATAGAAGGAACATACCTCAACATAATAAAAGCTATATATGACAAACCCACAGCAAACATTACCCTCAATGGTGAAAAATTGAAAGCATTTCCCCTAAAGTCAGGAACAAGACAAGGGTGCCCACTTTCACCATTACTATTCAACATAGTCTTGGAAGTTTTGGCCACAGCAATCAGAGCAGAAAAAGAAATAAAAGGAATCCAAATTGGAAAAGAAGAAGTAAAACTCTCACTATTTGCAGATGACATGATCCTCTACATAGAAAACTCTAAAGATTCCACCAGAAAATTACTAGAACTAATCAATGACTATAGTAAAGTTGCAGGATATAAAAGCAACACACAGAAATCCCTTGCATTCCTATGCACTAATAATGAGAAAACAGAAAGAGAAATTAAGGAAACAATTCCATTCACCATTGCAATGGAAAGAATAAAATACTTAGGAATATATCTACCTAAAGAATCTAAAGACCTATATATAGAAAACTATAAAACACTGGTGAAATAAATCAAAGAGGACACTAATAGATGGAGAAATATACCATGTTCATGGATTGGAAGAATCAATATAGTGAAAATGAGTATACTACCCAAAGCAATTTATAGATTCAACGCAATCCCTATCAAGCTACCAACAGTATTCTTCACAGAGCTAGAACAAATAATTTCACAATTTCACAATTTGTATGGAAAAACAAAAAACCTCGAATAGCCAAAGCGATCTTGAGAAAGAAGAATGGAACTGGAGGAATCAACCTGCCTGACTTCAGGCTCTACTACAAAGCCACAGTTATCAAGACAGTATGGTACTGGCACAAAGACAGAAATATAGATCAATGGAATAAAATAGAAAGCCCAGAGATAAATCCACGCACATATGGACACCTTATCTTTGACAAAGGAGGCAAGAATATACAATGGATTAAAGACAATCTCTTTAACAAGTGGTGCTGGGAAAACTGGTCAACCACTTGTAAAAGAATGAAACTAGAACACTTTCTACCACCATACACAAAAATAAACTCAAAATGGATTAAAGATCTAAACGTAAGACCAGAAACTATAAAACTCCTAGAGGAGAACATAGGCAAAACACTCTCTGACATACATCACAGCAGGATCCTCTATGACCCACCTCCCAGAATATTGGAAATAAAAGCAAAAATAAACAAATGGGACCTGATTAACCTTAAAAGCTTCTGCACATCAAAGGAAACTATTAGCAAGGTGAAAAGACAGCCTTCAGAATGGGAGAAAATAATAGCAAATGAAGCAACTGACAAACAACTAATCTCAAAAATATACAAGCAACTCCTACAGCTCAACTCCAGAAAAATAAATGACCCAATCAAAAAATGGGCCAAAGAACTAAATAGACATTTCTCCAAAGAAGACATACAGATGGCTAACAAACATATGAAAAGATGCTCAACATCACTCATTATCAGAGAAATGCAAATCAAAACCACTATGAGGTACCATTTCACACCAGTCAGAATGGCTGCGATCCAAAAGTCTACAAATAATAAATGCTGGAGAGGGTGTGGAGAAAAGGGAACCCTCTTACACTGTTGGTGGGAATGCAAACTAGTATAGCCACTATGGAAAACAGTGTGGAGATTCCTTAAAAAACTGGAACTAGAACTGCCTTATGATCCAGCAATCCCACTGCTGGGCATACACACTGAGGAAACCAGAAGGGAAAGAGACACGTGTACCCCAATGTTCACTGCAGCACTGTTTATAATAGCCAGGACATGGAAGCAACCTAGATGTCCATCAGCAGATGAATGGATAAGAAAGCAGTGGTACATATACACAATGGAGTATTACTCAGCCATTAAAAAGAATACATTTGAATCAGTTCTAATGAGGTGGATGAAACTGGAGCCTATTATACAGAGTGAAGTAAGCCAGAAGGAAAAACATAAATACAGTATACTAACGCATATATATGGAATTTAGAAAGATGGTAACAATAACCCGATGTACGAGACAACAAAAGAGACACTGATGTATAGAACAGTCTTATGGACTCTGTGGGAGAGGGAGAGGGTGGGAAGATTTGGGAGAATGATATTGAAACATGTAAAGTATCATGTAAGAAACGAGTTGCCAGTCCAGGTTCGATACACGATACTGGATGCTTGGGGCTAGTGCACTGGGACGACCCAGAGGGATGGTATGGGGAGGGAGGAGGGAGGAGGGTTCAGGATGGGGAACACATGTATACCTGTGGCAGATTCATTTTGATATTTGGCAAAACTAATACAATTATGTAAATTTTAAAAATAAAAAAAAATAAAATAAAAACAGTACTCTAAGAAAGATGTGGTAATATATACAATGGAATACTACTCAGTGATAAAAAAGAATGAAATTGGGTTATTTGTAGAGATGTGAATGGACCTAGAGTCTGTCATACAGAGTGAAGCAAATTAGAAAGAGAAAAATCATATATTAACACATATACATGGGATTTTAAAAAATGGTATGGACACACCTATTTGCAGGAAAGGAATAGAGACACAGATGTAGACAATGTGAATGTGTGGGCATGGAGGTGGGGGGTGGGGTGGGAGGAATCAGGAGACTGGGATTGACATGTGTGCACTACCATGTATAAAATAGCTAGCTAGTGGAAATCTGCTGTACATTACAGGGAGCTCAGCTCGGTGCTCTGCAGTGATCTAGACAGGCAGGACTGGGGGGAAGATGGAAAGAAGGAGGCCTAAGAGGGAGGAGGTGGTGGTTTAGTCGCTAAGTCGTGTCCAACTCTTGGGAGCCCGTGGACTGTAGCCTGCCAGACTCCTCTGTCCATGGGATTCTCCAGGTAAGAATACTGGACTGGAATGGGTGAATTTAACTCAGATGACCATTATCTCTACTACTGTGGGCAAGAATCCCTTAGAAGAAATGGAGCAGCCATCATAGTCAACAAAGAGTCTGAAATGTAGTACTTGGATGCAATCTCAAAAATGACACACTGATCTCTGTTCGTTTCCAAGGCAAACTATTCAATATTGCGGTAATCCAAGTGTATACCCCAACCAGTAAGGCTGAAGAAGCTGAAGTTGAACGGTTCTATGAAGACCTACAAGACCTTTTAGAACTAACACCAAAAAAAGATGTTCTTTTCATCATAGGGGACTGGAATGCAAAAGTAGGAAGTCAAGAAACATCTGGAGTAACAGGCAAATTTGGCCTTGGGAATACAGAATGAAGCAGGGCAAAGGCTAATAGAGGTTTGCCAAAAGAATGCACTGGTCATAGCAAATACACTCTTCCAACAACACAAGAGAAGACTCTACATGTGGACATCACCAGATAGTCAATACCGAAATCAGATTGATTATATTCTTTGCAGCCAAAGACGGAGATGCTCTATACAGCAAAAACAAGACCAGGAGCTAAGTGTGGCTCAGATCATGAACTCCTTATTGCCAAATTCAGACTTAAATTGAAGAAAGTAGGGAAAACCACTAGACCATTCAGGTATGACCTAAATCATCATGATCATACAGTGGAAGTAAGAAATAGATTTAAGGGATTAAAACTGATAGACAGAGTGCCTGATGACCTATGGACGGAGGTTCGTGATACTGTCCAGGAGATGGGGAGCAAGACCATCCCCAAGAAAAAGAAATGCAAAAAAAGCAAAATGCCTGTCTGAGGAGGCTTACAAATAGCTGTGAAAAGAAGAGAAGTGAAAAGCAAAGGAGAAAAGGAAAGATATACCCATCTGAATGCAAAATTACAAAGAATAGCAAGGAGAGATAAGAAAGCCAAAGAAATAGAGGAAAACAACAGAATGGGAAAGACTAGAGATCTCTTCAAGAAAATTAGAGATACCAAGGGAACATCTCATGCAAAGATGGGCTCAATAAAGGACAGAAATGGTATGGACCTAACAGAAGCAGAAGACATTAAGAAGACATGGAAAGAATACACAGAAGAACTGTACAAAAAAGATCTTCATGACCCAGATAATCACGATGGTATGATCACTCACCTAGAGCCAGACATTCTGGAATGTGAAGTCAAGTGAGCCTTAGGAAGCCTCACTACGAAGAAAGCTAGTGGAGGTGATGGAATTCCAGTTGAGCTATTTCAAATCCTAAATGATGATGCTGTGAAAGTGCTGCACTCAATATGCCAGCAAATTTGGAAAACTCAGCAGTGGCCACAGGACTGGAAAAGGTCAGTTTTCATTCCAATCCCAAAGAAAGGCAATGCCAAAGAATGTTCAAACCACCGCACAATTGCATTCATCTCACACGCTAGTAAAGTAATGCTCAAAATTCTCCAAGCCAGGCTTCACAATATGGGAACTGTGAACTTCCAGATGTTCAAGCTGGTTTTAGAAAAGGCAGAGGAACCAGAGACCAAATTGCTAACATCTGTTGGATTATTGAAAAAGTGAGAGAGTTCCAGAAAAACATCTATTTCTGCTTTATCGACTATGCCACAGCCTTTGATAGTGTGGGTCACCACAAACTGGAAAATTCTTAGAGATGGGAATACCAGTTTACCTGACCTGCTTCTTGAGAAATCTGTATACAGGTCAGGAAGCAACAGTTGGAACTGGACATGGAACAACAAAGTGGTTCCAAATCGGGAAAGGAGTACATCAAGGCTGTATATTGTCACCCTGCTTATTTAACTAACATGCAGAGTACATCATGAGAAACGCTGGGCTGGAGGAAGCACAAGCTGGAATCAAGATTGCCAGGAGAAATATCAATAACCTCAGGTATACAGATGATACCACCCTTATGGAAGAAAGCGAAGAAGAACTAAAGAATCTCTTGATGAAAATGAAAGAGGAGAGTGAAAAAGCTGGCTTAAAACTCAACATTCAGAAAACTAAGATCATGGGATCTGGTCCCATCACTTCATGGCAAATAGATGAGGAAACAGTGGAAACAGTGACAGACTTTATTTTCTTGGACTCCAAAATAACTGCAGATGGGGACTGCAGCCATGAAATTAAAAGACGCTTGCTCCTTAGAAGAAAATCTATGACCAACTTAGCATATTAAAAAGCAGAGAAATTACTTTGCCAACAAAGGTCCGTCTAGTCAAGGCTATGGTTTTTCCAGTGGTCATGTATGGATGTGAGAGTTGGACTATAAAGAAACTGAGTGCCAAAGAATTGATGCTTTTGAACTGTGGTGTTGGAGAAAACTTTTGAGAATCCCTTGGACTGCAAGGAGATCCAACCAGTCCATCCTAAAGGAAATAAGTCCTGAATATTAATTGGAAGGACTGATGCTGAAGCTGAAACTCCAACACTTTGGCCACCTGATGCAAAGAACTGACTCATTTGAGAAGACCCTGATGCTGAGTCAGATTGAAGGTGGGAGGAGAGGGGGACGACAGAGGATGAGTCGTTGGATGGCATCACCGACTCAATGGACATGGGTTTGGGTGGACTCTGGGAGTTGGTGATGGACAGGGAGGCCTGGCGTGCTGCAGTCTATGGGGTAACAAAGAGTTGGACAGGACTGAGGAACTGAAGTGAACAACAGACAGCTATGGTGATACACTTTGTTGTATAACATAAAACAACTATACCCCAATTGAAAAAAAAATAAAAATATTACTCTGAGAAAGGATCTAAAGGCTTTACCTGATTGCCAAATGTCTTCCTGGCACAAAAAAGATTAACTGGTCCCTCAGCTAAATTCTGTTGCAAGTAAGTAGATATGTATCTAAATGAAGGATACAATCAAGGAATTAAAAATCTACCCACACAGTCTCAAGTAAGGGAAGCAGTATGGTTTGTAAAGAAAAGGGGGTTTATCCTCAACTCCTCTCCTTAGTTTTGACTCCAGTTTTTCAACAAGTATTTACAGAGTACTTATACTGGGCCAGCTGCTGTGCTAGGCAATGGCGAAACTGCAGCAAAAAAGTGAAATTTCTATTAATATGGGCCTTCCTCATATTGGTATCCTCATTCCTCATCAAGATAATTGGTGGACAATGTACACATGTTTGCTAAACGCTGAAAGAAGAATCTTTAAGACCTGAGTAAGCACCACCAGTCTGTTATTAAATTGTAAGGTTCAAACCAAAAATCTTCTGGCTATCAAAATTTCCATTTCTTAGAACAGTTTCATCAGCTCTTCATCATAAAACAATTTAACTGATCTCTTCTTTTCTCCCAACTCACAGCTCAGGCGCCTCAATTAAATATCCTATGATTTTCATAAGAAATTGTTCTTCTAAAGGACATCTAACCAAAGAGAACAAGGAAAGACATGACGAGTACTACAATTCTTTTAAGACTTGGGCACCCTGATGATAGAATATACACTATTATAAATTCTACCTATATAAAAACACTGATATGATTCAAAGATGAGGCTGACAACCAGCTTCTTAACTCAGTAAGACAAAAAGAAACAAAAACAAGTAACATGGAGGTTTAATCCAGTTTCCTAGCAGCTTGGGGCCAAGTGGGGGGCTGAGGTGGGGAAATGGAAAGTAAATTAGGAACCTCACTTTCAGACGATTTATCAGTTCACACTATGTGATGTTACAAAGAAAGCCTTCACAAAATGGACAGAAGTATTCTTCCACACCACCCTTCTACTCATAAAGAAGTGAGACCTGCATCATTACACAGGAGCTCAGCAATTCCACTCCTCACCTTCTTAACCATCCATACTCCTTTGATCACTTATTTTATTAAGAAAAGAAAATATAAGTTTCAGCAGTAGAATAATGAGCTGAGCTGAGCATACAGCTGGGATTACAAACTGCCAGGCCTGGGCCACATCATAGCAAATAAGGCTAAACATTACTGCATGCTCCTCCAACTCATAGCCTGAGAGTGCAGACTGACTGCTAAATGAAATCACATTTTCCATACTAGTGAAAACAGTTCCTGCCCTGCACTTTGGTAAGCCTGGCCAGGGTGACTAAATAAACTCTGTGTTCAAATGAGCTGAGTAATTTAGAAAAGGAGCTACAAAGAGAATCCAAGTGTCTGGATATCTGTCCCTCCTCTCCAAAAAGATAATGGTATGAATTAACATTTAATGAGCACTTCACCACATAGAGGCCTTATCTAAGTACTTCACATAAATGTTGATCCTTATAAAATAATCTTATAGGACGATACTATTAATATCTCCACCTTGTAGGTAAAGAAACATGCTCAGAGAGACCAGGTCATTTCCTAGTGTGAGAGAGCTATTTGTGGTGAATAGGGATTTAAAGCCTGGCTGCCCGAGCCCACATTTTTAACCACCATGACATTCTGCCTCCAATTATGAGATCTCATCTGAATGGTCATCAGTCTCACTTTTGCCTTTAAAACACAGCTCACTCTTTCAGATACTGGGTACAGAACATAAGATTCAAAGCAATTGCTGCTTCCTATGAGTTCCTGAAGAATTCAGGGGCTGGAACTTGGGCTTAGCAGAGATAGGCAAGAGGACAGACCGTTCAGTCTCAAAGTCCACAAGGACTAAAACAGAACATTTCTTTAACATGGAGGTCGGCAGGAGGAAGCCATGCTGACTTGTCCACTTACTAGACAAGTGGTTTTTCCTTAGTCCCTGATACTTTTTCCTTCTTCCGCAGCAGCAGCCCCAACAGAGGAACTCCATTTAAAAGGGAGGGTAGACGCCATTCAACTACGCGCTTGTGCTTAGTTGGCTTAGTCACAGTCATGTCCAGCTCTTTGTGACCCTTTGGACTGTAGCCCACCAGGCCCTTCTGTCCATGAAATTTTTTCTGGCAAGAACACTGGAGTGGGTTGCCATTTCCTTCTCCAATGCATGAAAATGAAAAGTGAAAGGAAAGTCGCTCAGTCGTGTCCAACTCTCAGTGACCCCATGGACTGCAGCCCACCAGGCTCCTCCGTCCATGGGATTTTCCATGCAAGAGTACTGGAGTGGGGTGCCATTGCCTTCTCCAATAATGCTCATTACTGAAACACAACTCTAATTTCTTTCTCCATTATATATCCATCAATAAGATAAAGACATTCAACGTTTCTTTAGACTAGCATGTTACTGGTTGTTAAAAGCTATAATTTATTTAACAATAAGCTAAAACATTGTTAAAAAAAAATAAAATTGACTTGGAGTTCATAAGGGTTTTTTCCCAACCAAAAAAGGTGTTACTGAATGATGAAAGAAATAAAAGATGGAAACCAAGATTACCAACCCCTTCAATTAAAAAAAAAAAAAAAAACCAACACTGAGTAATCAATTACAGAATGGAGCTCTAAGTATAAAAACAAAAGATAGGTGCTGCCATTAACATCTCCCTGAAGTAAAGGAAATATTTGAAGATCAGCTAGAGAAAAAGGTTTCTGCTCCCTTACCAAAGCCAAAATTCCCAAGGGGACAGACCTAACTGTTAGGGAGATGGTGATTAAAGCAGATCTGCTAATTGTCTACTGGGTATATAGCTCCTGTAATGCTCCCCTGAGGCTCTCAGCAACGGGAGACAAAATTAGGCCTAATATTCCTGCCAATTACACTGTCATCACATGCTTGCCTTTATGTGTCTCTTCAGGAAACTTAAAAGCACACAGAGGTGTGGTTTTCAACGCAGGCTATATGTTACTGAGAGGAAATAAATTTATATTACATTTGGAAAACAATTATTTTGTGCTTAAGCTTGTTTTACTATGCACATTTTGGAGCAAGGAGATGTGTCTCTCAGAGGCACACTTTCCCTGCAGAGGTCAGATGTTAACCTACGGGGAAACTAAGGTGGTTTATAAGAAAACCAAGTATGTGCAGACAGAGAACAAACACCAAAGGGTGAGAGAGGGAGGCGGGGAGACTTAAAGTGCAGTGTGTGAAGCAATTTAAGAACTCCAGCTTATTGGAGGGAACACACACACACACATATCTACCCACCCCAAAGTGGGCTTTTCGTTCATACAAAGAATAGTATGCCCCAACAGGATTTTTCTTTCTGGGTATTTCCTGCCCTATGAGTTAAAAATCATTTAAGAAAGTCACAGAAATCAATGAAAAAATTAACAGGATTCTTAGAAGGAATTTGACATTTTATCTCTATTAAAAATGAAAACCAAAGACATTTAGGGCTAGATACAGGTTCCAATGCTAGCTCTGCACTGTGGTGGAAACTGTTAACCACCCCACAGTTTCTGTTCTTCCCCCTTGAAGTGGTAAGATCCCCTGGGCACTGCAGCCATGGCTGCCTATGCTCAGCCTACTTTTCTCATGCTCCTTTGTAGATGAATGTGGCCATATAATTATTTAGGGGGCTGTGGAAGTGGGGTATGCATCTTCCGGATCCCAGATGCTCTCATTTCCATTATCTGGCTGAAAAATGGAAGTGAATGGAACATGGAAAGCCATGGATTGAGGATGGCACTGATACCGATCAGGATTCATAGCCTTTCCCAATCAATAGAAATTGAGTAAAGGCCAGACAAGAAATTCACGCAAGGTTTTATGGGCCCCAGGGCAGCTAGCAGGGGAATGAGAACAAGTAACAGCTTCCCTTACTTGCTCCCTGAGGAGGTGGGAGATGGCTCCTTATATGCAGTGAGGGTAGAGGTGTGTTGAGGGATTGGGCTGGAGGGGTGGCTTAGGTGGTTCTCTCACCCCTTAGGTGGTAGTGTGTGCAGGGGGCATGTGCAGTACCCTGCTTTTGCTCCCAAATCCCTGCTTTTGCTAGTTGTTCTTCAAAAGTGGCAGTCAGGTCTTCTGGTCTGTTTGTATCTTTTGCCCAGAATCTGCCCCAACTAAGCCAGCACTCAGTTATTTTTAGTCCCTTATAGTTTCTTTGTATTCTGTTGTTGGAGGACAGGTTTGTCCAGGTGCAAGCATTGCAGGAAAAGGTCCCAGGTTCCAGTCTGTCTCAGCAAAATGACTCTGTTAGGTATAGACTGCTCACTTCTGAGCTCCATGAGAGAAATAAACTTCTATTTTATTTAAGCTTTTGTACTTTGAAGTCTCTTTGTTATAGCAACCTAGCCTGTGCCCTACTAATAATAGCCACTTACTATCTATACAACTTGGGGTAAGTTATTTAACCTCTTCTAAGCCTCAGTTTCCTCATCTGTGAAACAGAATCATAACATTTAGTTTGTTAGGTACTAAGAGGTTAAGAGATGCCATGTGTCAAATATGTGCCTTACAGACACACACACACAAAAGCTCAATTAATGGTAGGTGATAACAGCAGAGATGAAGACTACTTAGGAAAGGCTGCTTTGAAAAGCCTGTGACATCAAGCACCTACTGTGCTCCCAAAGCCCTGAAGGTAGAAATGTGTATCTGCTTTTGAGAGAGCTATCAAAAGTTATCAGTAACAGAGTATTCAGGGAAAATCAGGGGTATCCTGTATTTCATTTAGTCCAGGAGAAGAACTAAGATATGTTTATTTAATTAACTAGGTTTAGCAAACTGCACCTAAATCTTTCAACAGTTTTTTAAATCTTGCTCTGTATTATTAAATGTGATACAAATACTAGTTATTTGTCTATACTTAGTTGACTATAATGAGTTCCATGTTTGGACACAAAATATCTCAGTAGAAAATGACATTAATCAATACAGATCACCTAACCAGAGCAAGCTGAGAAAGAGACACACAACTGAACTGGAATCATCTGTATTGCACACCCCGTGTGATGCACAGCTCTACAGTCAATGCACGCTATGCCTGCCTCATGTCCCTTACACACATTTCCCTTTTTTGACAGTGCCTTTGTATGTGATAATTATTGGCCCAGTTATTGGCCCTCTGACAGTGTGGATTCTTTTTATCTTTTACTGGTGGGACATGGTCAGACTGTACTCTTAACGACTTCTGTAACCTTGAGATTTGCTGAGTACTGGAGTTGAGATCCTTGGCCCCAAGTTAAGATGACTACTCTGACTCTAGGGACTTCCCCAAGGTTCTTCCGTGGGTTTTACATGTCACAAGATGCAGGAAAACCACAAGATTACATCACCTAGCAGAGACAAGCACCTCTGAAACAGGAGGATAGATCACATTTTAGGCTTAACTCCTTTCGTGGATCATGGTAATCTCATCAGTTACAGTGGGATGTGAACCAGGTATAGCAATGGGAAGCTGAACCAGAGGGTGATGACAAGATTCTGCATCAATTGCATACACTTTTATCATCATTTAATCTATTAAAATGGATCTGAAGTAATGCTCTGGACTGCACTTTGTGGCAGTATCGATGAGTATTCTGTAAGTCAAACTGACGGTGCCTCCCTCTAAGAGTCCTCTGGGCATTACAACTGCCTTGGTGAAGGGGGGTCTCTGGTCTGATGTGGCGTCATGCAGGACCCATACCTTAGACTGAGAGGCCAAAGCTTCAGAACTGCATCCACACAAAAGCAATATCAATATCCAGGAACATTAGTCCAGGAATAAAAAAGATAAAAATAAAAAGCCCCTCTGGTACACTGATCTCGAGAGCCCAAGGTTTTATTTAGAGCAAAAGCAAAAACTGCTGCACTAAGGAAGCAAAACAACTCGAGACCTTTATTCTTGCTCTACTTCCCTGAATTGTTACTTACAGGTTCCCTGCCATCCATGGCTTCCATCCAGAGCCTTCGGTCCTCTTCAGACAATGCCTGCATGGTGATAACCCCGGGCCTACGGAGAAACAAGGACATGTAAACCAGTGCCACAGATGAAGGTGTGTCTTAAAGAAACACCCATGGAACCGAGGGAAAGGCTACTAGGGTTAATGGCGTGCAGAGAGACAGGCGCCCCTCAGCTCTTCAGAGCCACCTTCCAGCCTCAGAAAGCAAAGCCATCACCCCAAATCCCTCTCAGTAAGCCCACTTCCCTCAGGAAGGTGGCAGGAAACACCACCAGGACTCTACATACAGGACTCTACATACAGCTAAGTACACAGAGGAGTCAAGTGATTCCCTTCAGCCTTGTTTATTCTTTGAGATCATATTTGTTCCTGTCTCCCAAAATGCTACCAGAGTGTTTGACTCCAAGTAGGGGTACAATAAACTCCTCCCTGGTGGCTTAGTGGTAATAAATCTACCTGCCAATGCAGGAGACTTGGGTTCGATCCCTGGGTCAGGAAGATTCCCTGGAGAATGGAATTCTTGCCTGGGAAAGTCCATGGACAGAAGAGCCTGGCGGGCTACAGTCCATGGGTTTGCAAAAGAGTTGGACACGATTTAGCGACTAACCAACATCAAAAACTGAAGAGAATTATTGGACTCAATAAAAAGAGAGGGAACATCCAAGTGGAGGGATCCTGGTCTAATATCTAATGGGCATTATACTTATGACTATATTAAATGTACACACTAGTTTCAAAAGAATCTTTAGCACAGCAGGAACTAAATGCATTCTTTATGTGCATTAGCTCTTTTCACTCTCTCCCTGAAATATTCTTGCTCTTTCAAACTGAGCAAAGACCCTCCAGAAAGCATGCACATGATATCGAATAATGTTTGTTGTGTACCCCTAACAGATGTCACACAAGAGGGGTGCACCACAAAAAGGAACTTGGGAGAAAGGATTACAAGCTCTCTAGGCTCATTAAGACAGGAATTCTTGACTTAGGGTCCAAGGATGGGCCCCAAAGAGTCTATGAGCCACCCTCCCTCCTCCAAATGTTTGTGCCTTTTTTTTGGACAAATAATTCAAACTGCCTATCAGATTATGAAAGGACACTGCAACCCATAAAAAGTTAAGAATTAATGACTCAAATCCTCATCTTTAAAGTTTGAGAAAGCCTAAAAGGAAGGCAGAGATCCACTGAGCAAGAATTAAGTCTGCAGCACCGCTCAGGATCACAGAAGGTACAGTGGACACACACACGAACTCCATGATGCCTTGCACAGCACAAGTCTGGGTCCACAAACACCTAAGCCTATTTATTCAATCCACTTATAGTCGCTGTTCTAGCTGCTCCTGGCTTATTTCCACAGTTTCAATGAACATGCTAGGTCTACTTATATTGAACATATTTTAAACATCACATTTGTTTTCATTCATCCTTCCTCAACATCTCCAAAGAAAAAAAGTTTTCAAAGCATGGAAGCATGGTGGCTGAGAGGTAAAGAATCTGCCTACAAATGCAGGAGACATGGGTTGGATCTCTGGTCCGGGAAGATCACATACGTTGTGCAGCAACTGAGTCCACGCACCACAACTACTGAGCCTGTGCTCTAGAACAGTGAGCTGCCACTACCGAGCGCACATACAACAACTACTGAAGCCTGCGTGCCTAGAGACTATGCTCAGTAACAAGAGAAGCCACCACGATGAGAAGCCCAGGCATTGCAACTAGAGAGTAGCCCCTACTCTCTGCAAACAGAGAAAAGCCCACACAGCAATGAAGACCTACTACACACCAAAAAAAAAAAAAAAACATATCTAGGGGAGGCTGGGAATGAGGGGCACTGGGGAGGGAGTGTTAGTGTGGGAGGCGGTGAACGAGAGGGTTGGGGCAGGGAGAGGAAAAAAGACCAGGCGGGAGTAGCAGGAGAGGCGGGGTGTGTGCAAGTGGCTGGGGGTAAGCAGGTGGATGACAGGCAGGCGATGGGACAGAAGCTATTCCCAAGTGGGCAGTCACTCTTTGGTGGGTCACACTGGGTGCTAGTACCTAGACCCAGTGACTCAAAAGGCACAGTGATTTACTGCACAGGCCAGGGAACTCCTTCGTCTTCTCCCACCATTGTCAGCCCATCTAGTGTGCCTGACCTGCTGCGTATCTGCAGACTGCTGGCAGCTGCGGCCCTGTGGCTGGGGCTTGGTGGACTGATTCTACTCTTTCAGTTTAAAGCCACATACAAAGCTTTAATAGCTTTGAGATGAAAAGTCTACGAAGCTGCAGTCCGCTGTGGAACTCTCCAGTCCCTGAGCCTGAAACTCTTTTTTGAGTGTTGCTGTCAGTGTTGTTGCGCCTGGACATCAGGCATCCCCTTGGCATAGAGGTACCCAGCCCAGCCCTGCCTCACTAAACTTGCACTTATGTGCTGTGCCTGAGAACTTGAATTTTAACCATCTTCTCAGGTGATCCTGAGGCACCTCTTCCCACACAGACAGCCCATTTTTCCTTCATGTTCTCCCCACACTGGAGAGCAAAGACACTCTACTCTCCACACTGGGGAAAAGCTACTCTCTACACACCAAAGTATCTCAGTTCATTTCCTGCTAGGTGTTCATCAGCAAACAGTGAAACCACAATAGCTTCCTAGCAGACCAAGATCTCAGGGACCTTGCAGATGTCACATCAACTTCATGGCAAACAGTGTGAAATTTCCACCCAGAGTCACAAAGAGGAAGTTCAAACAAACTCAGACGCTATTAAGGGTGGGCCACTTGGCATTAGTAACCAGGAAAGTCAACAGGATTTGTTTTTATTTCACGAAGAAATATCAAAAGATAAATTCTTTTCCACGTGTGATTTTGTTCTTTTTTTTGGAGGGATGGGGTGACATAAAGCTGAATAGATTTAGCACACTTGATACTAATCCTATCACCCCAAGTTCAGAAAACTTTCTCTCAGCCTCATGTATGTTAACATCTGGATCACAGTATTATACTATCCTTTCTAGCCATCTAGAAAACACTCACTTGGCTTCAAGTTTTCTTTTCCCTTATTACAATTTAAACCACTATTACACAAATCTCTTATGTCTGTAATTCCTAGAACCAAGGTAAATGGGTCAACTTTATTTTGGAATCAAGTAGTCACTTCCTTTCCATATTCTATGCCCCTGCTAGCCACCATCCCTCAAAACAAAAGAAACTGAGCAAAACTCTCAATGACCCTACACATTCCATGCCAGTCCCGATAAGACAGTACACTTTCATTCAGGTATCAATTTAGTTCATGTGTGAAATGCATCTGGCTTTTCATAACAAAAGTGGAAAGATAAAGAGGGAAAGAGACAGAGTACTCATGAGGTAGGAGTGTGGAATGAGGGAAGGAAAATATGACACAATAAAAGGAAAATGGAGTAAATGATCAGAGGTCTTTTCAGCTCTGCAAATAACTGTGGTCCTCAGATACAGAGAACAAACTAGCAGGTACCAGAGGGGAGATGAGTGAGAGGAGGGACAAAATAGGTGAAGGGAATTAAGACATACAAGTGGCCAAATAAGTTGTAGGGATGTTATGTACGGCACAAGAAATATAGTCAATATTTTATAATAACTTTGTATGGTGTGTAGTCTATAAAAAAATCACTGTGTTGTACACCTGAAACAAAATTAATATTTTAAGTCAATTATACATCAATTAAAAAAATAACTGTGACCCCCATCAAACAATAATAAAACTACAATAATAATAACCCAACTCTGTGTGCCAGATAGTGTGTTAAGCACTATATAGTAATTAATTCATTTCATCTTCACAACTACATCATGAGGGAGGGATATTCTCATTATCCCATTTAGCAGATGAGAAAACCAAGGCACAAATAGGTTAAGTACTTTGTCCCCAGTTACAGAGCCAGGAACCAAACCACACAGTCTAATGCTTTGCCCTCAAGAACAAAGCTATAAGAAACATGGAGGTACTGCAGCCGCCAGAGAGCTTCTGTTGGCCATCAGAAGGGACGAGACCCTCCTGCAAGGCCTTAGTGAGCTCCTGCCTAGGGTTAAATGAGGTCGAATGATTAAGAGCTCTGTGAAACCTAAAGTGCTTTATAAAGATGAGGGCTCAGAACACCACTCTAGGCAAACAGTCAGTTCAAAAACAGGAATCCAATGACGACCAGTGTGACTGTGGTTTACATTCTATAGCAGTGGGTGTCCACATTTTTTTTGCCTAAAAATATCCAAGAGATGGAAAGGCAATGAGTTTTGCATTTTGCAGAGGAACACAAAAAGCACTAATCATAAAAAATAAGGATAAATTTGGACTTCGCCAAAATAAAAGAACGTCCAGTTGTCAAAAGATACTGAGAGAGTAAAAGATACTACTGGGGGAGTAAGAGAAGGTGTCTGTAATTTTTATCTCCAATGAGACAAACATCCAGAATATGCAAAGAATGTCAACAAATAAGAAAAAAAAGAACTAACAACCCAATTAATAAAATGGATGAAAGACCTTCATAAAACAGGACACACAAAGGGCCACAAACATAAGAAACAGAAGGGAACGTGATGGCACATCAGGGAAATGCAGTTAAGACCACAGTGAAATAAACACCCTTCTGAATGGAAAGCATTCAAAAGACCACCAATAACAAGTACTGGCAAGAATGCAGTACTTGGAACTCTCATCCACTGCTGATGGGAGAGCAAAGTGATAAAACCACTTTGGAAATATCTATTAAAATTAAACCTATGCCTTATGATCTAGCAGTTCTTCCTCTAGTTATATACCCAAGAGAAATGAGCACATATCTACCAAAAAACACATTTGAGAATACTCAGGTTTATTCACAATAGCCAGGTTTTGCAACAAGAAGACAAATATTCATTCACAAGACAATAAGCTGTTGTATATTTAAAATAATGGAACACCACAAGCAATAAAAAAGACCAACTACTGTTACATGCAACAACATGAATAAATCTCATAGAAATAATAATGAGGGAAAGAAGCTAGATGCAAAAGACTACCGACAGTGGGATTTCATTTATACAATGTTCAAATTCTTGAAAAGTCCTGTGCTGGGAGAAACCAGAACAGTGATTTCGTCTTAGAGAAGAAGTATGGGCAGTGATTGGGAAGGTGCCCAAGAAAACCTGCCAGAGTGACAGAAGTGTTCTATAACTTGACCTAGGTGGTCACACAGGTATGTGGGAGGATGTGTCTGTGTGTGCACAGTCATTAAGATATAGACTTAAGATTTATGCATTTTATTCTGATTATAACTCAGTAAAAAAAATGTTTTTAAATACCCAAGATATACCACTTGTCAACTAACCTTACTTGCCATTCTGACTTTAGTGCTTGCTAGCAGACAAGTAATTGAATGACTCTATGTTATTCTTTAAAAAACAGACAATAAGAGTACCTACCTCATGTGGTGATCGTGAAGGCTAAGTGAACTATGTATAAGGCATTTCAAAATGTCAGACACAACGTAAGTGGTCCAAAAAGTAGTTGTTATCACAGGAGCAAATGAGCAGCAGGTCAGTGGAGGGAACAGATGACAAGTGTTGGGTAGTGTCCAAATTATGGGAGGAGAAGGGCAGATTAAAAAGGGAAAGAAAGAGTCACAGGTGCTTCTGATACACATGATCCCCACCCCCCCAAACACTGTCACATACCACTGAAAAATCACACCTCTACCACAGCCAAGGGCTGACATACAGGCTCTGAGATCATGGCCATTTCCTTCTTCCTCCTGAGTAAAACATCAAAGTGGCCTACTTCCCCCTTTTGGACTTAATGTCTGATCATTGATAAGGGGTCTTCAGCAAATCCTAGAAAACCTGACAGAGTGTTCCCACTACCCACCAGAGGACAGAACAAATGATTTATAATCCTTTCTAGAGTTCAATCCTAAAATTCTACTTCAAATACAGTACCTCCTGTTCACTCTGAACAAGTCCTTGGTTGGTGCTCTATCTGGATCCTCTTAAGACGCATGAATAAGGATGTGCAATTTTCTAAGCACTTTGCCTCTCACACTACTGGGGCGATGCAGAAAATAGTTATTCACCTATCAAAAGGCAAACTGCTACCCACCACCTTATCTCCTTTCAACTCTGGTCTCCACAAAGGGTCCACGTAAAGTAATACATCATTTATTCGCACATCCAGGAACCTGGGACCACTCATGTCAGGTCACAGCTTTCTGATTCCAGGGTTGCTGGACAGCCTTCCTACTCTAATCTTATTCCTGAATCTGAGTCAACAACGGTGATCTCAGTGGCTTGGCAATTCACCCACTTCCTACTGGACCAGGAGATGCTATTACTAACTCACTCCACCCCACTGAAACACACTCAGAATCTAACAGTACTTATCTTTCTACACTGACCTCCAAAGATCTAGGGCTTACTCATTCATAAGACTATAAATCTTCTGCTGTCAAGAGTTCATTCCCCAGGTTCTATCCACAGTACTGCACATATAAGGGTTAAACTCCGAGTAAAAGGACTGTGGCATCCACAGAAACACATGTTCTCACAGCCTGTGCACAAAACCTGCCTCACTGTGCCTAGATAGAAAGACAGAGGAAAACGATGAAGGTCTAGAGAAGAGGTTGCCAGTCACAGGTAAAGAGAGACACATGAGTGCCAAAGGAAGTGGTCTTTGCCTTTAAAGTGCTACTGGCAAAACTGATCCTTAACTGTTCCTTGGCAATTACAAGCATGCAAGGTTTCAGCAGATCTTCATGTTACCAAACATATGGCAGATCTTCAGTACACAAACTTATGGACAAAGCAGAATAATCCTGGAGAATGACATCTCTTCCGTGTACATGTGAGATTACAGAGTCAAATATCTACAGAGACCAGACAAGTAAGCAAAATGAGGAAAACTGGATAAGAGTCTTCCCTGCCCCAAGGAAAACAGGTGTGGTCTCATTTACCTTAAAATGCGCAGCTCATTATTTTTTCTTTTTCACTTTTGCTTTCTGATAAAGTCACAGAAACAAAAGGGGTTTCCCTCTATGGGAAAAACAACAGCACAAATGCAAGGCAAAATGGCAGCTGTCCCCTGTCACCATGGTGGGGGACGTCAGGGCACGGTGGAGACTGTCGCAAAGTAGAAAGCACATGCCCCACCTAAACGAGGCATGTGCCATTCAGCTCTATAGACAGCTGGCACGTGGGAAGTCAGGGTCAGTGTTTACACATCTTTCCCATTTTCAAATGTTGCCTCAAACACTATTCAAGCCAAATTGAACATCTACGGACTGCCAGCCTGCGATTCTGGGGTCTGTGTTGGTCCTTCTCTGCCTCTCCCTACCCGAGCTCCATCCCAAGGCATCCCCACATGTTACAATGCATCTCGTGCCCTGGGACTAACAACGATGCATGTCTGCATTCTCGATGTGCCTCACAGTCCAACTGAGCAGAGTCTTTCCAGTTCATTAATGAAAGGGGAACTGGGGATACTTGCCCATTTTTTTCCAATATGAGGACTCAGTGCCATCACAGAAGGGCAACATTCATCTACTATATTCATCTACCATTCAAAAACGTATGAATCTGCACAATTTGCATGTTCTGAGATAAATAACCATTGGCGGTCCTTGTGCATTACATATGCTTGCACATGAGAAAAATACACATGCCAGAGTAACCTGCAGTGGGCTACAGGTGAGAAAAGACAGATGTGAGGGAGAAACCAGACACTGCAAACAGCGGCCCGCCAACTGCAGCTAAGGTTTACTGTTTACTATGGGCCGAGCACTGGGCTAAGGGTGTGGCTAGCACTATCATTTGTTCCTCGCAGTGAAGTAGGTACTTTCATTATACTTCTTTTAAAAAATTGAGGCTCAGAAATGACTTGCACAATCTTCAACTGGTAGGCAACGGCAAAGCCTCACCTTGAAAGCCCAGTCCGCCTGACTCTAAAGCAAGGCCCATCCGTGAAGCTCAACACTGTACTGCCCCCACCCCAAGCAGGGAGGATCTGTGCCCTGGGATCCAAGGTGACCGTTTCCTCAGGAGGACGGAGGGAAGGGGGAGAAGGCACTTCTTTCTCTATCTCTCTCTCTGGAGAAAGGAAACAGGAGAAGGAGGAAAGGACTTCCTCTACACGCACCCCCACCCCCACATACACAAATACACGTACAGCCCTTGAGAAATTTTCGGAAGCAGGCTTCTAATCAATTATTTAGAAAGGATATGATCCTAATGAGTGAATGAATCATAACCTACCATACCCTATGGCACTGAGCTCCTGGGAGGAGAGGTCCTAAAATAATCAGGACCATAGCAAAGATAACAGTCTACAGAGGAATACTGCCAATCGCTTCGGATAATTTCCTTACATTTTTACTTTAAAGGAGAATGAAGTCATGAAACATCAGGAAGCCCAGACAAAGACATCTTTGGCACAGTAAGTTACACGGTCTTTAATGAAACATACTGACTGAGTGCCAGTTATGCACGACAGGCACCACGGACCGAAGAGTAAGCAGATCTCAACACACACCACCAGCAGAAACCATTGCCAGGAAGAATAACCCTCAGGGGGAATGCAAACGCTTGTTATTTTGATAACAACCTACGAAAAAATATTCTAATTCTAAAAATCTTCTAGGTCATTTATCAATCCTTCTTAGTATTCTATCTCATGATGAATAGACACACAGGTAAGTGGAGTTTATACACTGAACTGTCTCCTTTCTTCAGACTCATATAATAGCAAAATTTTGGTTTTTAAAAACTAAACTCATTTTATACTTAGAAATTAGCAAATAAACTGGTATATTCAATCAATAAAATTCCAAATTTCACCATGTAGACTAAAGAACAGAAACAGGATTAAGTAATAGAAATAAAATAAATACGGTTGCCTTACTTCATACCACAGTTCATTAACCAGCACATCCCATTCTTACTTAAACCAGAATCAAACAGCAAATACGCTCTCATTTAACTTTTTAAAAAGGAAAAGAAAAAAAAAAAAAAAACAGCAATTTAAAAAATACACAACGTCTAAAGATTCTAAGAACTTCTCAACTAGCTTATTTTATTAAACAGTCAAGGAGCAATTCAGAAAGTACAATATTTCTCCCCACTCTACCCCCACCCAAATCATGGAAGTCAGAGCAGGAGAACACCCTCTGAGGAAGGAAAAAGCCATTTCCTCCCCGAAATGTCAACGGCATTGAGACCGGCACTCTAACCAACCAGCAGGAAGGCAAAATCAAATATTATTTCAAACAAGGGGTGAGAAGGGGAGGGGAGGGGAAGTTTGAAACCAGGAAAAATGGATTCATCTGCTGCAGAAGATAAAGGCAGACTGCACCAAAAGGGAAAAGCAGAAATGCCTGGTTCTCAGCACAAACTGAACAGTCCCAATCACTCATCTGTTTTTAACACCAGCCTCGAATAAGCTGTCCCTGAAGCAAAGAGCCTGACACATGAGTTCAGAAAGTAAGGTAAAATGCACTGTTCAAACAGAGGCTGCACTCACTGAGCATGCTTGCTTCTGCAGGAAAGTGGGTATGAAGTGATCCATCACAGAAGGGTGGGAAGGAAGGAATTTCTAGGGAAAGAATGAGTCATTTAGAATGCCTTTCCTTTAAGAGGTAATATTCACATGATGGTTTCTTCTACAGAAACACACGTCACACACACACCACTGACTACTAAATGTCAGTGTAGAAAGGACAGCTAATTTTCCACTGGACCAGCTAACACTTATAATACGTATACAACACTGCCATCTAGAGGCTGAGCACTGAAACAAAGTCTGTTACATAAGATGATCCTTTTTGGAAAACACAGTCTTACACTCGCAAAACATCACAAAGACACGCAAACGAATGCACGCACACACACCACATTCCAAACTAGAAGAGTATTATTTTAACTTAAAAGTAGTATCGTATGGCTTCCTTTCGAGAGCATAAATTGGAAAGAAGGGCTTAAACCTTTTATCTTGTATAGGAAATATATATAAATAATAGATTATCACATATAGTTTGAAAATAGATTCTTCCTCCTGTACACATATACCCTTAAAGTACCTGTATTCACTCTCAACTTATAGAAGACTTGAAAGGTCTTCATCAAAATGAAACAGGCTCAAAGAAATACCTCCTAACACTAAGGTACACTGTAAGAACAATGAAGTCCCAGGTTTTAGGATAGAGAGCAAACTTCAGAGAAAGAACCTCTTCCAACAGAGAACTACATCAGGGAAGAATATTACAGTATTCCATTTTCAAAATAATCTTACAAGGTAGGTATGATTAGCCCCATCTTACAGAAGTGGTTAATCCACCAGTCCAGACTCACACAGCCAGTAAGAGGCAGATCCCAAATTCCAACTGAGGGCTGCTTTGACTTTTTACCTGCATCATGCAGCCTTCTGTAAAAATATACTAAGGTTGGTGACTCATTAGAAGGTTGGGGTAGATTATTCAGATCTTCCATTAATCTTTCTAGCTGTCACTATTCTTTCTTTAACCAATTTCCCATTCTTCTGGGGTTTTGTCCTACCTATACAGAAATGGAGATTATGTTTAAACTTGCCCAAGCTTCAGTTTAAATATCAACTAACATGATTCAGTTCCCATAATCTCTTACATAGTAATTCACCGAAGTCCCAAAGGAAAGAACAAAATAATCTAACTCTGAAAGTGCATTACTATAAAAAACAAAATTGAACTACAAGCACACAGTACTGCACTAAAAGCTGAACGAAGTAATGTTATTCTGCCTCTGGGAGCAAATTACCTGAGACGGATAGTTAGAATTGAACAGAGTTATATAAGACATAACTAACTGAACAACTAGCCAATACAAAGGAAAGCCTGTACAACGTGCAAATACCTAGTGCATGGTGGGACTCGAGGACAGAGTTCACGGTGGGTGTGACATGCCAGGCTAGGGCTGCTTCACAGGAAAGCTGTCTCTATCTACCTATTCATGGAAAGCTCACAGAAGGAGGACTGTGAATGTGGTTTGCAAGAAAAATCAGATGATGACTCTTAAGAAGGAAAGTCCAATAGATTCATACTGCTTCATTAAACTTTGTTATCTCCATGGTCAGCAGAGTCTCCAGCAGTTAGTTATGGCTAATAAATGAGGAGGGGGAGGGGGAGAACAGAGGAAATGAAAATTCAAAGCCTTCTAATTATGCCATCACTCTCTGTAAGACTGGAAGGGTGAAGTCCCCCTGTGAGTTACACCTTCCTCATAGCTTTTTCGGAGAAGGCAATGGCACCCCACTCCGGTACTCTTGCCTGGAAAATCCCATGGACAGAGGAGCCTGGTGGGCTGCAGTCCATGGGGTCGCTAAGAGTCAGACATGACTGAGCGACTTCACTTTCACTTTTCACTTTCATGCATTGGAGAAGGAAATGGCAAGCCACTCCAGTGTTCTTGCCTGGAGAATCCCAGGGACGGGGGAGCCTGGTGGGCTGCTGTCTCGGACACAACTGAAGTGACTTAGCAGCAGCAGAAGCAGCAGCATAGCATTTTGATCCTCCAAGTTTGCTGAACACTCAATATACTGGTATTTATACCTCCAGTTGCACGAATGTGTTTGCCATTCTACAATCAGTGCTAAGTAAGACCCATGAAGGCAAGGACTATGCTTGTCTTGGTCCCCATGACACCCCTAGTGCCCAGTAACCTGTGATCCTAATAAGTTCTCCGGTTCTGCCCACCTCTGGAGAGAAGGTGGGAATGGGGCATGCAACACTCCACACAATATCTTCAAATGTATGGACTTCTGTTGGGGTCAGCTAGTCCTGGAAAACATAAAGCATTCTAATTGTTTCCTTTCCTCCAAGTATAAACACCACTCCTCAAGAGACTACACTGATTCAATGCATCAAAAAGAAGTCTTTTGTTTCTATTATTTTCCATATGGTTTATGGCTCCTTCCGGAAAACATTTGAGAGAAAATACCCATGTATCACATACATTTGTGAGATATCTCTTTAAAATAAACAAATGTAGAGATGCTGAGAGATGACTACCACCATGATTCTTCAGCTTAAACAAGTATTTTCCCTACATCTGCTCATTAATTTCCATAAGATGCTGCATGGTAGAGTTAATTATTCAAAGTAACTAAAGACAGATAATGCCAAGTATCACATGCCACTACCCCTAACAGCTGCCTTTAGACAAACTCATTTTTTACTCAGAAATTTTACATTAAATTCAGTCAAAAAGAGTTAACACAATTTAAAGGGAAAAAAATCTATTTTTTAGTATATTAACCAATGTAACATATAAACTTTCAAATGTTCGATTCTACAGCAAGGTAATACAAAGGCACCAAAGAATGCCTTTTTATTAAGGTATAAGAAATAATGATTTTTCAAATACTAAGGAAGATAATGTATGTAAAAGGGTGGCTTTGTGAAATGGAGCTCCTTATCAATGGGATTGTTCAAGGAATGTGTACTGGGCCACCCATCTAAAAGGTTGTAGGGGCCTTTCATGGCTGCCTCCTTGCGAGAATCCCTCTTATCCAATACTGTATTGGTTTGCTCGGGCTGCTATAACAAAGGCCCCCAAAGTGAGTGACATGAATAACAGAAAAGTATTATCTCACAGGTCTAGAGGCTAGAAGCTCGAGACCAAAGTGTCAGCAAGCGGGTTCCTTTTGCAGTACGTAAAGGAGAAGCTTTTCCATGCCTTTGTCCTAGCTGCTGGTGGCCTGCTAGCAATCTCTGGCATCCCCTGGCTCAAAGAGACATCACCCTGATCTCTGCCTTCATGTTCACATGGCATTCTCCCTGTGTACATGTCTGGCTCTGTGTCCAAATTACCCCTTTCTATCAGGACACTAGTCAGACTGAATTAGAGCCCACCCTAATCTAATCACCTCATTCTAACTTGACTACATCTACAAATACTCAATCTCCAAACAATTTTTGTTGTCAGACACTGGAGATCAGAATTTCAGCATTATGAACTTGTCGGGGTATACAACCTAACCTATAACAAGTACCTTCTGGGAAAATAAGATATTCTTCTTCAGAGCAAGTTGTGGTAACACCCACAACTACTACAAGTCACACACTCATTTAAGGCCACACAGATTCTTAGATGTAAGAATTAAAAGTAGCTTTCTGAAATGTATTCACAGTATTAAGGAGGATCTTTGACACAAAAAGTTCAAGAGGTATAAATCTAAATCCCTAAACTCTGAATTAATCCTCAATTTGATTTCCAACTCATTCATAGGTCAGAGTTACAACAGTTCTTCCTAGAGGACAGAAGTGTCAGGGATTAATCCCTTTTTGGCAGAATTTGAGGGTTAACGAACTGGCAGCAATGCCCTGGGATGCAGTGCAAACATTCTACTGACAAATGGCGCCAGCACTTGGATCTCTTACTCATGCCAGTCTCCATAGACGAACAGAAATGTAAATCGTCAGGAATAAGAGGCAAAAGAAGCGTGTACACAGCATTCATGGAACACCTCCTGTGTGCCTCATTAAACCGTTAGCCATGTGAGGACTTTCTGAAGAGCACAGGGTAGGAGATACGGGAACAGAAGTGTGTGTGCTGCTTTTTGTTCAACCACCATTAGTTTACACACCAAACGCCAAAAACGAGAGTGAGAAAGCACTCCTCAGATTTCACAGTCAGCAAGGAGACTGCTCAGCAGCGGCCCCAAGATCCAAGTACAGACAGCCCTAGGCTCCTCACTCGAAAACGCTTCTAAAACACCCTGAGTTCTGAGGCAGCAAAAGTGCCCTCAGTTCAACTCCCACCTGAACCTTGGGTAAGACTCGCCCTCTAAATTGCAGATCCCTCCTCAGTAACATGAGACACTTGGAGCACAAGTCTCCCTGGGCTGGGTGAGGATTACATGAAATTACATGAAGTGCTCAGCTCCAGAAAGTACTCTCTGACTGCTGGTCTCCTCCACAGTTAACTAAAAGACTGGGTTTTATTGTGGGTTTTACTGTTGCTTTATTCCTAATACTCTATATCAGAGACTGCTGATCATCTTTTCTACTAGCTATATTCTCCTCCATCAAGCCAAGAATTAAGCTCCTTAGTAAAGGAGCCTGAGTTGTTTTGTTTTGTTTTACTGTTGCTTGTTTTTAACAAGGAAAATGCTTTGGTGCACTCTGAGAACACTATACTAGGATATGCCTGCCCTTTAATACACAGTTGTGACCAAGAAGAGAGGACAACAGAAGACCTTATTCAGAAAGTGGACTTCAGGGTCCCTCTTGCAGAAAGGCAGACTGTGTAGGTCTGGGGCAGGAACAAGAAGCTGCAGTTCTCACAAGCACCCCTGTGGATGTTGAGAGTGGGCGGTTCTCACCACACAGTAAGAGACACTGGTATCTTCAACTCACAACACTCACCTCCTAGAACATCACTTCCTAAAGGCTACAGTTTCAGCTACACAATGACATGAAATATCAGCGCTGAGCCTAAAGGATAAAAGTAGTCAATTTTCAAACCCCACAACTTCACATATTCTAAGTCAAATAAGTCACACTTTAGCATGCAGTAATATCTTCATAGAATAAAACATTAATAGCTACTACATAAATGTTAATCTGTGCTACATACTCTGGGAACATTCTAAAACCTCATGCTGCTAAAGGTAACCATTCCCTCACTGACTTTCACATTTCCTAGGTGCTAAACTTGCATTTCACCCCTTTGCTTCTCCAACTCAGCAGGCAGAAGCCAAGAAGTCTGTGGAAGGTTGCAAAGACAGCAGGACAGCTAGCAGCATCCCTGCCTTGCTAAAGCACACTGGTGGAAAAAGAGGGGTGTAGGCGTCTTCCAGAGAACAGGACTCTATGCAGAGTTCTCAGGGATGCCTCCCCTGAGCACATGCAAATGCCTTTCCCTCTCACCTGTTTCTTCCTGGATGTGGGGGGAAAATGCAGAAAGATGCTAAAGAAAATAGTGCCAACGGTAACCTCATCTTTGAGAGCAAAGATGACGACCTGTGTAGAAAATGGAGAGAAGGTGGCTCATGGATGTTCTGTGTTCTTTCAGGTGATGGCTAGTCGAGTGCAACCACGAGAGGAGACAGAAGGGACTCCAGTAAACCACTTTTCTTATATTCAAGGGTGCTAGAAACAGGATGCCTGGAACACCACATAGACCACGTGGGAAAACACCAGCATCATCCAGGAGGCAGAAGTGGCTGGAGAGGAGAGTCCGGACTCTGACCTTTGTTAGAGTTTCTGCACCAAAGGCAAGGCAGGGCCAGGTCAACTGTTTAGGACTGGCTAGTTTGAATAACTTCACAGGTGCTAAGCTTCGAGAGCAGTCCCTAGGGGCCTGGTTCCTGGCCCTGGATGGTTCAGGCAGAGGAATATTGCCTCCTGGGGTGCTGGGGCCAGTGGAGGCAGCGTGGCTGTGGACCAGGAGTCCACATGTCAGTGGTACTCCCCAGGTTCAGCCTTCAGATGACTCCAAAAACCGGCCTGCCCTGAATTGGGCAGGCTCTCCCCAGGCAGAACAGCATCACAATACACTGAACATTAAAAACACAAATAATACAACAGAACCCTCTACTCCCTTCCTGTTTATTAAGAGGAGATTCAGCAGCCTCATTCTGAACCACAACTGAAACCTCTCCATGTCACGCCAAGGAAACCAGAGGCGATGACTTAAAAGAAATGGACTTCCCAAATACACTCAGTATGTTGAATGTGACACATTTGCTCTCGGCTTATAATTGAGATGTGCAAAGCTTTTCTGGCCTAACACAGGGGGAAGGTGGTAGGAAGTGTTGGCAAGGGTGGAAATGAGATGGAGGAACCATGGTGAGTTTTAATTGCCTAAAAAGCAACTCTTTACAACTTCTGGGAAACTTCTGAAGAAGAAAATGACTCAGCTTCAGAAAGTGTCACTGACCTCATTTCCAAAATAACAAGAGCTGCAATGCAGGGCATGCCCTTGTTCAAGGAGCCCTACATATAGATCACCATCTCTGGGAACTATTCAGCTGACCAGGATCACACAACAGGGCTCCATTTCCACACAAACACATCCACTAATCCATTTTTGATGGACGTCAACAAATATGAATTCTTACAAATTCCAAACTTGCAATAGAGAAGAGAGATGCCTACAAGGGCTCAAAGCATCCAGATGTAGGATTTGTTTAAAGTCAAGAATAATCTTAGTTTGCGGTGTACTTTTCACAATCCCCCTTTGCTACCCCAATTCAACCTACTCCTCCATACAGCCCTTCTCCATTCCCTTCCCCTCACAACCCACACACAGCAAACAACTACGGTACTCGCTTTTCTTTACAAATTATATTTATTCCTCTGCATTTAGATGCTAGCTTTTGAAATATCAAGTCAGATAACCATGAGGGACATGCTAATTAATAACAACTCATTGATGAACATTTATTATTTGCTACTCTGCCAAGCATTTTATATGCCTTATCTTCTTGAATCCTAACCATTCCAGGAACTAGGTATTATGACCATCTTCATTTTCCAGAGAAGGAAATCAAGGCCTCTAAAGATTAAGTGACTTGCCCAAAGTCATATGGCTACTAAGCAAAATTTTACTAAGTCAAAATTTAGATCTGGGTTTCCTGACTTGAGAGCCAAAAGTATAGTAACTAGACTGCTAATGAGACATGGTTGGTTTCCACAAATGTCCAATTTAGGCTACATGGGCATACTCTCTCCACAGGCACGCTATCAGCCTCAGGAGCCACACTGCAGAGACACATCGCTCCACAAGAAGGCATTTCACCCCCTGGCGGCACACGGAGCAGAACACGCCAGGTGGTACCCTCGCTCCAGATCCTTTAGAGCTGTCATGAAGTGGCCACAGGCAAACGTCTCAGGGAAGTAGAAGTACTGGCCTGACAAAATGTGTACCTTTTTCTTTTTTTTTAATAAAGGGGAGAAATTAAACAGCATGACAAGAGAATCATGCTGAGATCTAAGCATCTTTGTGCTAGCACTGCTGATCTTGAATAGACAGCTTAAATGAGCTTAACTCATGGCATTCATTCAAAGAATTAACCTGTTGCCAAGTAAAGTGTCTCAAAGAACTGGAATGCTGTCAAACGAGCTTAACATCATGAAATGGTACAACTTAATGAGATTCTATAAATCTCGAGGAACACAACACAGAGCTTCCTCTCCAAAGACTGATTTCACAAGTGGGGTGTTTTCTTTCTTGGGTGCATACACACAATGGTAAGCAAAATGCTGTAACTAAAAGCCCCTTTTTGAATTGAGTAGAACTTCTACTTTTCCCTTTACCTAACTCCTTTTGAATCATTTCATAAAAATTCTAAGTAAAAAATCTCATATAGTTGATACAATTGTGCTAATTAGATCTCTTTAAACATAAATTCACCCTCCTGAGACCTAACACACATTCTTAAGAAGGAAGCCCTGACATTAAAAGAAAACCAACCAGGGCCTCAGTGCCAAATGTAAAGCACAGGGGTAGAGATACTGATTCCTACAAAAGAGCAATTGGCCTCTATTTTAAATGGAGGAATGGAGATGGGAAAGAGGGGGTAAAAAACCAGAATGTTCTGACTAGATGGGAAAGGTAAGAAATTCAAATTCAGCAATATTTGTTTCTGAGAAAAAGTGTGACAACTGCTCACCTGTCTACTGCTTCGACGTCAAAGCAAAATCTCTTCTCAATGGAGTCTGTTTTCCGCCGTGTGCAGGATTTGAGGGTGACTGATTCATCTTCTCCCTGTTGGGAAGACACAGACAGTCAAAATGAGGCCAGAACTCGGGCCATGCTCCTCTCCTGGACAAAGATGCCACATAAACAGGAGTGATCATTTCATCCTCTAAGACCTGAGTATTCAGGACCACAGGAGGTTGGTCACCAACTTCCTCAGGCCAGAGCCTCATGCAGATAAAATCTGTGAGCCATGTTTTACTTGGAGCCCAGCATCTGAGTATTGACAGATTATGATGGTATATATAGCAGCAACACATGCTAGATTAAACTCTTGTTGGTATTGTTTTAAATAAGTTTAATCTGCAGGTTTGATAAGAGTTGAAACAAGACGACCTTGAGGTCCTCCTTCCAATTCTGAACTTCTATGATCTTGGTTCAATGGTCACTTCTCACTAAAAACATTCCTGCAAATACACCAGACATGCTCACATAGCACCATGTACCCCGCTCCTTCCCTCATAGCACTGATCACAGCTGAGATCTGCTGCTGCCCAAAGGATAATTCAAATAATGTCTCTCTCCTCATTAGGCTGCAAGTTCCCTGAGGGCACGTACTAAGCCTATTTTTTGCTTGCCCTTGGGTCCCCAGAGACCAAACAGTCCCTGGAACAGAGTAGGTGTGCAATGAATATGTTTTAACAGCTTTTTCAATGGCACCCCATTCCAGTACTTTTGCCTGGAAAATCCCATGGACGGAGGAGCCTGGTGGGCTGCAGTCCATGGGGTCGCTAGAATCGGACACGACTGAGCGACTTCACTTTCACTTTTCACTTTCATGCATTGGAGAAGGAAATGGCAACCCACTCCAGTGTTCTTGCCTGGAGAATCCCAGGGACGGGGAAGCCTGGTGGGCTGCCGTCTCTGGGGTCGCACAGAGTTGGACACGACTGAATCGACTTAGCAGCAGCAGCAGCATATTTAAAGTATGTACTTTCTTATTGAAGTATACTTGATTTACAATGTTGTGTTAATTTCTGCTGTACAGCAAAGTCACTCAGTTATTTGCATACACATTCTTTTTCAGTTCTTTTCCATTATGGTTTATCAAGGATACTGACTATAGATCCCTGTGATATACAATAGGACCTTGTTGTTTATCCATCCTATCACTCAGTCAGGTCTGACTCATTGTGACCCTATGAACAGTAGCCTTCCAGGCTCCTCTGTCCATGGAATTCTCTAGGCAAGATACTGGAATGGGTAGCCATTCCCTTCTCCAGGGAATCTTGAGTATAATTTTTAATGTATAATATATTGCATATGTTTAAGTAAACAACTTATGAGTTTTGACATCTGTATACATCCATGAAATCACCAACATAATCAAGGTAATGAACATTTCCATCAGCCCACAAGTTTCCTTGTGAGTCCCTTTGTAATCCATCAGCCCTCCACCCAGTCCATTCCCAGGCAAACACTGAATCTGTTCTGCCACTACAAATTAGTTTGAATGCTCTGTAACTGTATACAAATGGAATGCCCTTTTATGCCAGACTTCTTTCATTCAGCGTAATTCATTTGCTAGTCACTCATGCTGTGTAAATCAAGGGTTTATTTCTTTTTACAAATGATATGATCAACAAGGGGGTAATACCCCAAATATATAAACAACACATACAAGTCAACAACAAAAAAGCTAACACCTCAACTTAAAAATGAGGAGAAGACTTAGACAGATATTTTTCCAAAGAGGAAATGCAGATGGCCAATAGACACATGAAAAGCTGCTAAACATGACTAAACATCAGAGAAACACAAGTCAAAATCACAATGAGATATCATCCTACTCCTATCAAAATGACTATTATCAAAAAGACCACAAATAATAAATGTTAGTGAGGATGTGAGGATGTAGGGAAAAGGGAACCCTTGTACACTGTTGGTGGGAATGTAAATTGGTGTAGCCACTGTGAAATACAGTATGGAGGGTTTTCAACCAACTAAAAATAGAACTACCATATGACCCAGCAATCCCACTCCTGGGTATACGTACATCCAAAAGAAAACAAAACACTAATTCAAAAAGATACACATACCCCAGTGTTCTTAGAAGCATTATTTACAATTGTCAAGATATGAAAGCAACCTAAGTGTCCATCAACAGATGAATGGATAAAGAAGTGGTACAGGGCTTCCCTGGCAGTTCAGTGGTTAAGAATCCGCCTTGCAATGTAGGGGACACTGGTTTGGTCCCTGGTCAGGGTAGACCCCTCATGCTGTGGAACAACTAAGCCCAAGCACCACAACTACTAAGCCAGGGTTCTAGAGCCCATGAGCCACAACTACTGAGCCCACAACTATTGAAGCCTGCACTCCTAGAAGCCTGTGCACCAAAACAAGAGAAGCCACCACTGCTGCAACTAGAGTGTCCCCGCTCTTCACAACTAGACAAAGCCTGCGTACAGCAACAAAGACCTACTACAGCCAAAAAAAATCCCATATATATATATATATATATATTTTTTAAATAACAGAAGTGGGGTGTGTGTGTATGACACACATATAGATACACACACATACAACAGAATACTACTCATAAAAGAGAATTAAACTCTGCCATTTGCAACAACATGGATGAACTTGGAGGGTATTACGCTTAATAAAGTAAATCAGAGAAAGACAAATAAATCTGTGAAAGCTAAAAAATGAAACACATTTGAATAGAACAAAAAAGAAACAGACTCACAGATATACAGAACAAACCAGTGGGAAGAGGGAAGGAGGGAGTAGCAAGATAGGGGTAAGGGATTAAGAGATACAAATTACTATGTACAAAATAAATAAGTTACAAGGATATATTGTACAGCACAGGGAATATATCAATATTTTATAATAACTATAAATGGAGTATAACTGTAAAAAATTGTGAATCACTGTTTTATACCTGAAACATAGGTAGTATTGGAAATCAACTATATCTCAATAAAAAATAAAAATTAACATTAAAACAATGCAAGCAATTTTTTAAATCCATGGTATAAAACAAAGGAGCTTTTTTCTTTGAACTATTGGGTAGTATTCCATTGTACAAATGGAATGCAACAGTTTTGTCACACAGCACAGCACTAATTTACTGCTTAGAAACATAGAGGTTTCTGCCCCTGATTTCTTCTCTTCCTGTCACATAGGAATTTTTTAGGGTTCCTTTTTCTCCTGTATCTGCCAATGTTTCTTCCTAAACTAGGGGGAAATTAACAAACTTGCCTAGTCTGTTGAATAATAGGAAATGTGACTGCATATGGTAAAACTTAATCACCCACTAATATCAAAATAGCACATAAAACACAGAAGATCTAGGAAGAGACAGTCTACATTCACAAGTCTTACACTACTGTCTTACTGAATGGCAAAGATTAACTTCTCAGATTGAGAACTGCTCCTTCTGCAATGCGTAAATGTATGACCATAAATGCATAAGCATATGTACTTCTGACCATGTTAATATCTAACTCTATTTCTGATTTAATGGTGTTGGACTGCTTCCCACTTGGAAAGTTTAGGGGGAGGGTGGTTTAGTCGCCAAGTCGTGTCCGACTCTGGTGACCCCATGGACAGTAGCCTGCCAGGCTCCTCTGTCCATGGGATTCTCCAGGCAAGACTACTCGAGTGGGTTGCCATTTCCTTCTCTGGGTTAGGGGAAGGTGTCCCTGAGAAATAGGAGAAAACAGAGATCTATACAAAACTGGCAAATATAAGCAGAAATAAGAGGAATATAAGACTTTGTTCCAAAAATGACCATAACATACCGGGAAAAATCTACAAAGACAATCTGTTCAAGTATCATGGTTTTAAAAAATGGGGAAGAGAGATAACGATCACTTATACAAACAAATGAAGAGTTACAACCATGACAAACACTACAAAAAAAGAAGCATGTTGTGCTACAAAAGCCTAAATTAAGGGGGTGTAACCTGGGCAAAAAGGTCAGCAAAGGCTTTCTTGAACTGAGACCAAAGGATTCATAGGAGATAAAACCAAGAACACGGATCTGGGTGGAGAACAGCAGGTGAAGAGGCCCCCACAGTCAGGGTCCATGGAGCCCTGGAGGAACTGAAAGGAAGTCGGTGTGTCTGGAATCCAAGAGCAAGAGTGAAAGAGGACTGAGGAAGACAGGGACCTGATCATCCAGATTATGGTCTGTATCCTGCAAGCAGTGGGAACATAATGAAGGGTTTCAAGCCAGGGAAGGGACAGGGTCAGCCCTGGGCTATTCCAGGGCTCCCACAGAGAGGGGCCTCATCTCACGGGGTAGAACTCGGGGTACTGTCTTTCACCACATACAAGCCCTGTCTCCAAGAGGATGCAGAAAATCTGCTCACGTCTCCTGGACTGAAATGAAGAGAAAAGCGGGTACTTTCAAAGGAAAATAACCCAAATGCAAGGGGATAAGGAAGGAGAGGATAAAGAGCATGTTAGGAAAAGAAAACACCCTATCACCTATTTAAGTTTATCTCCAGCTCCTAAGAGAGCTTTGTATAAACATGTAACACAATGACATCACATGTTCCTCCTGTATAAATTAAGAAGATATCACCTCTGGACAGCCAGTCTTCATGTCTCTTCCACCCTGAGGCTAAGGAAACAGAGAGATGTCATGAAAAGCTATTATTTTAAATTTATACATTATTATTCTATTTGATTTGCCTCAGAATCAGGAGACGCCAGCTCCAGAATCAGGGTGTGAGTACTGGCTTTAGTACTCACTGATCATATAGCCTTAGAAATCACTTTCTCTCTCTGATCCTCAATTTCCTCTTTTGTAAAGGAGGAAAAATGGATCAAACAGGAAGAGAAAGGACAATATTTTAGAAAATGTAAAATATAATATAAATATAAGTAATTATTACTAGAAAAATGATTTCATATAATACCAAGCTCCCAATAGAGCAGCCTCTGTGTCAGCCTCTATTTTCTGTCCCAAGAAGTTTATATACATTAATACATATAAACCTCTTAAGAACTCAGTGTTTCCTTTTATCTCAGTAAAGTCTAAGGAGTTCCAAACACTCACCATAATTGGTCTCTGCCCTTCACTTTTAAGTGTGGCAAGAAAGGAGTAGAGAAAATACAAGAGAGTTCCTTCACTCCAGGTTTAGGAAAGCACCAGATAAACAGTCCCAAAAGACTGTGAGAGAATAACTCAGTGAAGTTGATTTCTAGAAGGACTAGAAATTAGAAAAGAACTATGACTTGATCTAAGAAAGGCAGACCTAACTCTATTTCCAGTTCATGATAATAAGCGATTCCTATTAACAGAGATTGTTACTATTTCTTCTAACTCTATAATTTCTCTATGTTTGATCATTTCACATGTCTATCTTCCTGCGATTATTTATAAGTCAACTTTACCCCTAACAAGAAACATTAAAAGTGACTTGACTTTTTTTTTATGCTTTCATACAAGGAAGGACAGAGATGCTGACCAACTCCAGTGTTGTGGCCTAAGAAAAAGAAAGTCAGGAAGAGAAACTGGAAGCGGCAGAGAGCAAGGGGGCAGCTTGGGGGAGCAGCTAACAATAATGACGACAGCGTCACACATCACTGACCTGGGCAGTCTAACCTCAGAGCCAGTGCTCTCCGCCTCTACACTGCAGCGCCTGCACACGTGCAAGCAAACCCAACAGGAGGCACAGAAATGCAGCACAAAGAAGGCCACAGTTGGAATACTTACAGAGGACTACCTTATCGACAGGTCAGACACAGCAAAAAATTCTTTACACTAAAGATAGACCCAGAGAAATTATCCATAACGCAGTCCAGAGATTCAAAGAAATGAAAAATATAAATACTTTTTATTAAAAGTATTTAAATATCTCCAGAAGGAGATAATAGAAAGAATGGGGAGGGGGGAAAATTCAAAATGATAATTGAAAAGGATTTTCCAAAATTACTAAAAGACAGCAATCCGCAAATCCAGAAAGGCCAAAATGCCTGAGCACAACAAATTAAAAAAAAAAAAAAAAATTTCACAGAGAGGACCATCATAAATAGAATACTGAAAGGAAAAAGAAGAAGGAGATGTAATGTGCAGCCAGAGAGAAAAGACAGAACAGACCCAAAAAGGCAATGTAGACAGACAGAGCGCTCCCAGAGGAAAGGTGAACCCTGGGGCACGGCAAGGCACTCCTTGCAGCAGTCACCCCACAGATGCAGCCTGGCTCTTGTAATGATGGCCACAAGGACGTCTTTCACCCCACATGCTCTCAATGTAATGCAACTGTGCTGTTCCTCCTAAGACAGGGTCTGCCCTCTCCCGCTACAACTGGGTGAGCTTAGGTGGGCTTTCATAACTGCTTCAACCAACACACAGGGCCAACATAAGTCTAGATCATTAAAAGGCAATGCAGTGTCTGCTTTTATTGCTGGAAGACTCACTCCTGAAAACTTTAGCTGTCCTGAGGCCGCCATGCTATGAGGAAGCCCAAACCAGCCCACATAGAGAAGCCAGAGAACAGGACTTGGAACTATACAGAGCAAAAGAGAAAGAGGGAAGAGAAGAGAAGAGGAGGTCAGGAGAAAGGAAGATATCTGATCAGCCCAGAGTTGCTTCAAACCCTTATGATCCAGTTCCAGTCACCAACTGATTGGAAGCATTTGAGAAACTCTAAGCCCAAACCACTCACCCACATGCTCCCCAAAGTCCTTACCCACAGAAACTGTAAGAAATAACTAAAATGATTGGTGCTGTTTTAAAAGTCACTACATTTTTTAGTGTTCTGTTACAATAAATAACTGAAATAGATATCTGGAAAACTGAAATGATAGATAGATAACTGGAACATCTAAACTGCCAACTGGCAGTCCTCTAGGTATGAGATGCAAGTGATGAAAATTAGTTTCACAGGATGAGGTCATCCAAGGATTTCTAGTATCTAAACATATTAACACACTTAATATTGCATATATGTGAAATACAAGAATCTGTCTTAATTACAGCTTCTAACACAGCTTATAACTAAAAATAATCATCTTATTTATTTACTTTATTCAGATGCCATCCCCCCTGAAACTACTATATAAAAATGAAGAAAATTACAGTGAACATTGGAGGTGTTACTTCAAACATGCATTACACTCATCATATGTTAACCAAGTAAATCAAACATGAAATTTAAAAATGAACTCACCCCCTTTCCTCCTGACTTTTGGTCAAATGGTACCATGGTGATTTGTTTGGAATCCCGTTGATATGTACAGTAATGCTTCACCCACGAAGTTCCAAAGTGACCTGCAAAGTAATATTCCCCATTAAACATCTCTACATGTCCACTGAATACTGGACAACACAGAACATGTAACTCACAATGCTCACCTATTCTTAAACTGTTTATAGGGGCAATATGCTGGGAGGGATTGGGGGCAGGAGAAGGGGACGACATCACTGGATGGCATCACTGATTCGATGGACGTGAGTCTGGGTGAACTCCGCGAGTTGGTGATGGACAGGGAGGCCTGGCGTGCTGCGATTCATGGGGTTGCAAAGAGTCGGACACGACTGAGCGACTGAACTGAACTGAACTGAGGGGCAATATATTCTCCACACCAGCTAGACAACCACAGGCAGAAATCTAATCTCACATGCTGGAAGTGGAACTAACCCAGGACTTTTCCCAAGGACCAAGGAAGACTTTTTCCCACTAAATGCTGCATCTGATGGGTCTTAAAATACAATGGAAGTAGAGGTTCTCTGGGGAAATTAATTCATTTTCCCATCATCAATTTCCATCTGAAGCTTCCTTTCTCTCCCCTGACAGGAGTAAGATGACTGGACAAGAACATAGAAAGGCTCCTCAAAATGCCCGTCACCGTCCCCATGTGGTGCGATGACTTCACGCTTCCCACACAGCTACGCTGTGATCACGTGCACAGATATATACAGGGGTTCTGACCTACTTTCAAATTCCTAATTTTTACTTCAGCAGAACTCAAGAAGATCTGAAAAGCAGACAAAGAAAACCCAGAGACACTAGACATGTGGAACGGAAGTAAATGTAAATGCTCAAATGTAATCTAAGTGTTTGTCCCTCAAAATTATCCCTCGGGAAAGAGGCAGGTGCCCTGAAGACAAATTCTGACAGTTTCTTATTTTACTGGTGCCTGGCCAATTACTTTATTTCAAACAAAGTACTATTAGGGGAAGAAGGCATAATTGGCATTGTTAGCCTGCAAAGACCTCAATCAATATGAGTTCTGGATGTTTATAGAGACTGCATAACAGATATGATTAAAAAATAATGATAACATGAAAAAAGATTCAGCAGACACTTAATAGGTATTTTTCAGGGTATGAATACCCATTGCAAGTGTTGGATATCACTTAATACACTTAAAAAGCAATGGAGCGTTTATATTGGAGCATTAAGAACAAATGAAAACAGCAACTATTCTCATGTGTTTTTGTGGCTTAGAGAATAAACTCCAGTGATGGCACAAAGATTTCCAAAGTGCTGTATATGTAGCTTCTGCTTCTTACAAGCCTTAACAAGCTCATACCTGTAAGAATAAGGGACATAAAACTCTCATCACAACTGATACTCCAACCTCCAATCCCATCACTACACCATTGTCACCAGGGAACAATTTTATGCCCAAGCAAATTTCTGAGCAATCACTACACAGAATAATCACTGTAAGTATTTTGTTTCTTAGGAAACTTCTGGGAGTGAAGACATTTGACAATCCTAATCAACAGTGCCCAGACAGGAGACTATAAGAAGAACTACCCATTAAAGGAAAATAATGCCCTTTCTTTAATCTCTAGTACTGCATGCATGAATTAAGTCTGGGAGTGCTACAGCCCAGAGCATAAATCTGAGTCATCACTGAAAACCCTAGGTTAGCAGTACCTAGCATTTCTTTCCTTGACATCCTATGGGCAAGTCAATGGCCCTTCTCCCTGGCTTGTGAAGTGAGCTTTTATTTCTACTTTTCATAACATTCTGGAATGACAGGAGTTGAAGTGAAGAAGGAAAGAGCCAAAATCATAGTACTTTAGGCCTTGCTGAAACAAATCTCAAAAACAACTATTATTAGGTCTACCAAAGGATATGACTATAAAACCCAGCCAGTTAGACCTCTCCAAGGCCTCTACGCCAAGGCTGTGGTATGTAAAGCTATACTGAGGGTATACAGGAACCTCAAGAGTAGAGTCCCACCACAGGGAGAGGTGGCAGCGCAGAGCCTATGAATTCCGGGTTGCAACAGGATTCCAGTTACACAGAAAACACAATATATCACTAGGAGATAGACAAGACCTTGTGGACAGCATCTTTTCCCTAGAAAGCTGAACTGTAAAGTCATTCTGCTTTGACCAAAATGTTCCATGTCAGGGACTACTGGATACACCCCCAGCTCCTGAGAAAAAAGGCATGAGTACACCCACGCCACTGGCTGGCCTGGCACTCACGTTTCTCCTGGACGTAGAGGTACCCTTCCATAGTGTAAGGACTGATGGTCTTGTGCTCAAGGGGATTCTCCTTCATCTTCTTCATCAGGGATTCCACTTCCGACCTGGTGCCTTCAAAGCGATTTCGTGTCTAGGATGAAAGGAATTTTATCCAAATCAAAGAAATGAAACCCTCTTTGTTTCTCCAGCACTTCAGAGTATCAACCTACAGAATCCTAGATCTAAAACCAAGTGAGGAATGTTCAGCTATCAAAAAATAAGGCAAATGTTTACTTTACTGAAGTATACTTTGGCCTGAAAGCCCTATCCAAGAATGACACTCAAATTCTAGTGACCATCAAAATCACGTGGGGAACCAGCAGGAAATGCAACTGACCAGTCCTCACCCCCAAAGATAAACTCATCACTTCTCAACCCAGAAACATGCGTTTCTAGCAAGCATCCTGGCGACTCAGAGGCAGAGGGCCCACAGCAGGACAAGCCCTCCACCAGCCTCTAGGACAGAGATGCTCTCACCCTGGCTGTTTGCTGACAGTTTCCTCCTCAAATGCAGCTGCTTCATGTAAGGTTCCCCCTCCGCCAGAACAGCCTGTACCAGTACCCAGGGGAGCCCAGGGACCATCGCAGCTCCAGGGGGCCTGTGGCATCAGCTAAGACCTTCCAGCTCAACTTCTCCCTCTGCAGGGCCTGCTGCCCTCAACTCTCTCACAGGTGTTTTTGCCCACACTGCCTCCTGGGAACCTGCTCTGTGTAAATCTCCGCTTCCGAGCCTGTCTTCTGAGAAATCGAGCCCAATGGGAGGCCATACTTCATGAAAGCTCGTCCAAGACCCTGCAACTTCCTGTTCTGAGGCGCCACAGGGAACAATGAGAGCTCGGGCTTCCAAAAGCATACAGTCCAACCCACTCGGACACACTTGGGTTTATTTGGACACAGGATCAACCAGAGACAAAGACAGACGAAGTGCAGACTACTGTGATCACATTAGGGAAGAAAGGGGTTTAGTCCCAGTGACTGATCAGAGGCCTAAGCCGGATTCTGTGCACCCAAAGGCCCTGCTGCTTACAATCTGGGAAAGGAGATTGGGAGTAAGGCACACTGACTTGGATTTCCTCACCAAGAGTTGAACAAGAACACATCCTTTGAGCTGGAGGCCAGCATGTGTTCCCCACCCCCTACTTCTGAATATACAGTCTAGTGTTTCAAGTGGCCAGGCAGCTGGACGCACAGAAGGGAGGCCGGGCAGGGTTGGGTGGGGCTGGGACTTCCACTGCCAAAGGAAATCCTGATGCTGGTGCTACAGATTTAAAACATAATCAGCAGCAGCACTTCTGCGAACAGAAATAATGGAGCTTTGAAATAACGGAGGTGAGGATGAGCTCTGGGACCACCAAGCACCCTGGAGATGACTGCCCTCTGCTGCCCTTTGAACCCAAGCAAGACCCATCCTCCCCATCTGCATTCCCATACATTTACGCGATCTCTATGCAACCAGACCCATATTTTGTTTCTTCCTTCCCTTAACAAGGGAAAGGAAGCCCATCCCCTCACCCACTCACGTTCTGTATGCTGATAGTCAACTGTGTCTTGAAGTCGTTGAAGTCCTTGGCCAGTTCATAACCATGGTGATAGAAAGTGAAGAGTCCTTGTAGGAATGCCAGTAGCTGTAAAGGGAAGACCTCATATAAGCAGGTTCAAGAGGTATTATGGAGCTGTATCTGAGTTCCCAGCCCTGCTTTGAACATAATATAATGACAAGGTAATAATAATGACTATCATTTACTGAGCTCTTCTTACGTGCCAGGCTCTTGGGACTTCATATGCCCCATCTCACTGAATAGTCCTAACAGTAGGATTCATTACATAGGTTGTTATCTCCATTTTAACAATAAGGAAGCAGATTCAGAGAGGTTAAGTAACTTGTCCCAAAACACACAGTACATAGCAGCTACAATTTGAAACCAGGTCCCCTTGGCACCAACACCCAAGCTCATATCCTGTAAGCCTCATCACCTCCTAAGAAAACCACTTCTTCAGAAACTGAAGATGAGGGGTCCTACTCAGTCTCCTATTAAATTCATTACATCAGGTTATCATGCAAAAGGGTGTGGTTATACTGATAACCAACAAAGAAGAGAGAAAAGGAAGCTGGTGTGTCCTGAGTCTGCAGCCTAACAGGCAAAGTCAAATCAAAGAAAATCATCAAGATTAGATTCCAGTTCAAGTGTGTTTCTGCACTTGCCGTAAATTATCCGAAAGTCAACGCTCTGGATCCCTTTATTAAAATAATCCCATGTTCCCACATGTTCAGTTAAGATGGTTTCCCTAAATTCTCATTTAAAGTACCTTGGGCTAAAAGGTAACGGCATTCCTTGTTTAGTCCTGTCTTTAGTGAAGAGTGAAAATATCTGTTCACCATGATTCTTGCAATAGACCTTCATATACTTAAAACAACTAACTGAGCCCCTGCCAGCCTTCACTTCTCCAAGCCGTCCTGCCGTCTTTCCTCTCATCGCGCATATGGAACCTCATTGCTGTTATGCCTCCTGGCCCCTTCCCAAGCTCTACATGTCCTGCCTCGGTCCCATATCGCAAGCTGAAAGAATTATAATTAAAGCCTGAACACAGTTTAGAATGACCAGGACCTCAACTCTATCACAAGCTCAATTCTACTACATTTGGAGACCACCCCCAATCTAACGTGAACTGCTCGAAGCTGACTCACATCGTTTGAGTTGTTCCCTCAGACCTGCCTCAAACACGTTATATCAAGACACAGTTGCATCACTTTATACTGTTGTGTTTAATCTTCTAGTCCTTAAATGAACATACCTTTACTTATTAAACACAATCTCACTTTGTTTCACCTAACTCTCCCTTTTTGAGAAGCAGCCTTAACGATGAAAGTAAAGGAGACCATTACATTTTGCCTGTGGCAGGAATGGTAAACACCAGGGTGTACACTGACCTGTCTTCAGGCAACGCCACGTGTCCAGCCCACTTTATCAAAGAGCTTTACACTGGAAAGTCAGACAAGGCCCAGCTCATAACAACATGGTCCCTTGACTTCCTGTTGCCATTGTCCCTGGAGCATCTGCTCCCTTACATCTTCACAGGAGGTAAGCAACAGGCATTGCTGGGTCCTCTAGCTAGAAGCACATCTAGGGGCACCATTTATACATCCCTAACCTAAATTAAGGAACGGGGGGTAAGCCACAGAGAGTCACCAAGGACTAACAATGAATTCTTTTCCTCAAGATGACCATAGTCTCTGTATGTCCTCTATGTAAAACCCATTTCTGTGAAGACGGCCCATACTTTTTCTTCTAAACAGCTCCAGTAATAGAGAAGAAGGGGCTCTCGTGCCAAATCTACTGCCAGTGTTCACAAGGACAACTGTCCTTCCTTATCTCTTCCCTCCCTGTTGTCCTTGAATGCTGCTGGTCCATCAACTTTTCCAGGGCACTGAGTCACCCTCTACTGGAGAATAATGCAGAAGATAAGCAACTGATGCTCAGGGTATTCCTCCTATTAACTCTGAGCTATCCTTCACTTAAAATCAACAGGGCCTCTCTTACTCAGGGTAATTATCTCAAACAGCTCACTAAGATGTCACCTGCATGTACACACAAGCACTCCAAAGGCAGAGGGCAGCTAATATTTATTTTGGTTTTCACTTCCTTTGGTATCATGCCTGGTTGTCCATTTTTGTACAGGAAATGATGCCTTAAATATTGTTATCTTTGGACCACTTCCCTTCCTTCTCCCCTCACAGCATCTTTCCTGCCCTCCCCGACCTCCCACACACTGTATGCATCTCTGAACCCATGACCCTGGGAAATGAAAGTCCACTGCTCAGGGGTGGGCAAGGCCCACAGAAAGACTCCAGAAAAGAAAGGATCTGTCCGCTCCAAAGAAATGCTTCTCCTCACACAGAGAGAAGTGCTGCTGTGGCCTCAGCTGGTTATTAGGTAAGAGAAGCTGGCATGTGCACCCAGGCTCCTCTCTGGACATCAGACACATAGCCACAGCACAACAAAGGAAACGCCAAGGAGAGACCTTACCACTCTCCCCCTTCCCTTCTTCCCCATCCTTGTTTTCCTCTGAGAATTATTGTAAGAAAAATCTATTTTCATTTCCTAGCTGATTACATAGATTAAAAAAAAAAAAAAGAACAAATTAGTGATGGTTGCATCATTCTGGGCTCTGTGATAAATTTGTTTCCATTCATAGAACAGAGCTACTGTTTTGGGTTGAATTTTGCCTCTCCATATCCAAAAGATATGAAGTCTGAACTCCCAGTATTTCAGAATGCGATTTTCTGTAGAAATAGGATCTGTACAGTGGTAATAAAGTGAAAATGAATCCATTAGGCCCTAATCGAAAATGACTGGTGTCCTGAAAAACTGGGGGTGGGGGGTGGAGTGTGGACATAGTAACAAACAGAGAAGCAAGACATGCGAGGATGAAGAACTGGAGTGACTTGTCTATAAAGCAAGGAATGCCAAACACCGCCAGGAAAGCACCAGATGCCAGGAAGAGGAAAGGAGGGATTAGTTCTCTAAAGATTTCAGGCGGAGCAGGGCCTGCTGACCTAGATCTCAGACGTCTATAGCCTCTAGAACTATGAGTCAGTACACTTCTGCTGTTCTGAGGCACCCAGTTTGTGGTACTTTGTTACAGAAACCTTAGCAGAAAAATACAGCTACTAAGAACCATTCATGCACACAGTGAAGAGAAGGGCTGCCGGCAGACAGATAAAAAGCTGGGCTGGGAAAGCCAAGTAACTCCCTGTAACTCATCCTTAACCTATTAGCACCCTGGGCCACGGCAAAGACTGAGATCATCTATGCAGCTGATTTAGCACAGGAGTGCTGGCGGGGCCACTCAGCAAGAGAGCCAGATGCAGACCGATGTATCAGAAGAGACACTGAGCTGATGGGTCGCGACAGAATGCCACCGACCAAAGAAAAAGAAGGACAACCTGCAATGAGGCACGAGCCGTGAAAAAGGACAGAAAGGCAGAGCACTGAGAAGTACTCAGGAGGCGAAACTTGGAGGCTGCAGAGCCTGACAAATGTGTAGAGTGAGTTCTCGGCAGCACAAGGTAACTGCCAATTATGAAAACTCAGGGAACAGACGGAACAAGGCTTTACCTTCGGGAAGCCATTAAGTCATTATCTATGATCCCAATCTCCAGAACATTTCGTATCTCAACAATAAAATTAAGGTTTCCAGGGCACAAAAAAATAGAGGGTTTAGATCCCAGAAGTCTGACTTTTCTTCCTTGGCATACTAACATTTTGTTTTTCTAAAGGTAGGTAACATCTTGGTACCTGAAGCTATTTTTTAAGAAACAAATGAACATAGTTGATGTGCATGGAGGTTCCCTGAACGGCTGCAAGATTCCCTGGACTGAAACCAACTGAACACATGAACACTTATACCAGGCACCCCAACAATTTAGTTCAATTGATTTTTTGTTGGTTTCCTTTCCACCTGCAAATAGTCAAATGCTGTTTCAAATAGAAATTAAGAGTCAGACCATTACAGCTCTGCCATTTACTAAGTGTGACCTTGCAGAGGTAAATAAACATGCTTCAATTTCTTTATCTGAACACAAAAACAGGACCTACCCTCAAATAATGATTGAATGACATAATATAGCAAAGCACTTATTAGTTACACAGAACATAACAGAGTTTCAGCTGATATCAAGTGTTACGTTCTTCTGTACAATCTAGGCCAGTAGCTTAAACTTTAATGTGCAGCAGAATCACCTGGAAGGCTTACAAAAGTATAGATGACTGGATCCCACTCCCAAATTTCAGGTATGGGGTACAGCTTGAGAATTTGTATTTCTAGGACTTTGAGAACTACTAATCCAGTCAGTTCTGAAGGCGATCAGCCCTGGGATTTCTTTGGAAGGAATGATGCTAAAGCTGAAACTCCAGTACTTCGGCCACCTCATGTGAAGAGTTGACTCACTGGAAAAGACTCTGATGCTGGGAGGGATTGGGGGCAGGAGGAGAAGGGGACGACAGAGGATGAGATGGCTGGATGGCATCACTGACTCGATGGATGTGAGTCTCAGTGAACTCCGGGAATTGGTGATGGACAGGAGGCCTGGCGTGCTGCGATTCACGGGGTCGCAAAGAGTCGGACACGACTGAGCGACTGAACTGAACTGACTGAATCCAGTCAGTAGCTTTTTCGCTATATGACTCTCTTCTCCCTACTCACAGCTCCAGCCACTCACCTGCTTGTCTACTAGTATGCTCAGAAACAAGAACATCTGCGGAAAAGTGAAGGTTACATATCTATATCCAACCTCTCAGCCAACTCATTTTTTAAAAAAATATTTACTTATTTGGCTGTGCTGGATATTAGTTGTGACATGCGGAATCTTAGCTGAAGTATGTAGGATCTTTGGTTGTGGTATGTGGGATGTAGTTCCCTGACCAGGGATCATACTCAGGCACCCTGCATTGGGAGTGCAGAGTCTTGGCCACTGGCCACTTGACCACTGGCCACTCAGCCAATTCTAACACAAGACGAGACATTTTTTCATTAGCTTTCCAGGTACCTCACTTTATGAACTCAAAAACATCTGCAATCCACAACAGCTTTCTACTTTTTAAACCCCACTGTCCATACTATCCAACCTGGCACTCACCTACATGCAACTCTGGCTCGCTCATTATTATACATGTTGCTTCCCCAAGTAGGCTGTGAGCTCCTCAGACAGAGAAGCTGGGTTGTCAGTATTTTCTATGTGTTCAGAAAAAAATGCTTTTAGATTTATCAAGACTGTATTAAACCAAGCAAACCCTGTTAACACTGCCACTTGACTCATTCACTCATTTGAGGAGACCCTGGATGGCCAAAATTGATATATTCCTCTGCCTCAGAATTAAAAAAAAAAAAAGCAAAACTGTTAACTGGGTCCTAATAAGCAACTATATAATAATTGGGTGTCAATTAGGTTAGCACTTTCCTGGTGGTTCATAAAGAATCCACCTACAATGCAGGATATGCAGGTTCAATTCCTGGGTCGGGAAGATCCACTGGAAAAGGGCACAGCAACCCATTCCAGTATTCTTGGCCTGGAGAATCCCATGGACTGAGGAGCCTGGTGGGTTATGGTCCACAGGGTCACAAAAAGTCAGACACAACTGAAGTGACTGAGCACACAAGCACACAATTAGGTTAGCTCTATTCTAAGCATCTTACCCTGGATAAACTCAGGTAATCTTCCTAACATCTTTATAAATGGGATTGTTATATCTGTTTTGCAGATGAGAAAACTGAAGCTCACAAAATAACTTCCCAAGAACATGCACCTGGAATATGACTGAGCTGAGATTTAAAAGCAGGCAATCTGGTTCTAGAGCCCTTGACAATGATGCTACACTGCCTCTCAAAGGCTCAAGACACTGATAAATTACACTAGAATGCCAGGAAACAGAAAGGTTAAATCCTTACACATTTCTTTTTAAAAAGAGGAGAAAGAAAGGGAGGAGGAGGAAAGCTCACATACATGAACAGAGTCATCCAGCTGAGACCAGCCTAGACTGGATGAACCCCACAGATGTGTGAGAAACATCTACTGTTGTATAAGGTTTTATGGTTATTTGTTACCCAACAAAAGCTAACAGATACAGTACCTGATTTACTATATGGAGAAATAAAAATAAACAAGGAAAAACACCTCCAAAAAATGGGATGGGTCAATTAAAATGTAACTCATCAAAATCAGGCATTTACAGAATAACATCAATTAATCTGTACATAAAGGTTATTAGAATCATACTGCTGTTTTTCTATAGAAATTCTAGCAAAAGCAAGTAAAGATGCATGCCAAAGGCTAATTCTTTATGACAGCATTTGAATTCCTGCCCCAACCATGAGAGATGAGACTGTAATTGAATGGCTGGTTTTAACACCTCTGGGCCCCAAGCAGGGAAATCAACAAGCTTGCTTTCTTTGACAGATGGCTTCCCCATCTCACAGATCCTGCAGAAAGATGGGGATTTTGAGATCTTGGTAGAGATCACTGCTAGAAAGGAAGATATCTCTAAAATTTCCAATATTCAAGTAAGACTGAGATAATTAACAACTTTGAAGAATTTGCCAGATGACATGGCTGGGAGGAGATCCCAAGAACAAACAGTTTCAGCAAAATAAAAGACAGAAGCATCAGATTCCAAGATCAAACACAGTCTTAAAATCACCTGCCAGTCTACACACCTAAAAAGCACCCCCAAAGTTTATAAATTAGAAAGGGGGCACAAAACACTCTTGACCAAAAAGGGAGGTCATTTTCTTTCAGTTTCTTATAGTTTTATTATTTACTAAAGAAAACCACTCTTTCTTAAATTTAGGTAATCTTATTTGTAAAGAGACTCAAGGCTTGGGTCTAAATCAGAGGCTGCATCTGGCTGAAAAGTTCAAGATCTGCAAGTCTTAAATTGAGGCCCATGTGCTCATTTGGTGTCTCCATGGATTCTGAACACTAGTGCCACAGCAGGGTAAAGCAGTACCACATCTCCACGAAGCCACAACCACACTGGGGTGGCCGAGGCTACAGCCAGACTTGTTCCCACACTGCAGCCCTACGTGCCCACTGGGATGTTCCACCCAAGTCCAAACCCCATCACAGTCCCTTCAGGGCAATCTCCATGCCTCCTGGTTATAATAAGCCTAGAGTGAGACACTGCTTCCTATCCCATCTTTTTAATACATGCCTCGGATAAGAAGGGGCTTTGAACTTAGGGGGCAAAAAGAGAAAGGTTTCCTTGGGTTACTGCTGTCTTTGGGTTATTTGCAGGAGAGAGGAAGCGATGGCGAGGGTGGGGGTTCAGGGCAGGCAGAGGAAGGAGAAAAGGTAAGGGGTCATCACTATTGTTTGGCAAGATGAAAACCCCTCCCTCCCTTACTCCGACTTAGAAATGAACCAGCCCAACCCAACCCAACATAGATGAGGGAACCGTTGCTGAACATTCTACATCCATGTCTATGGTTGCACTGGGAAGAATCCAGGGTAGCCAGATGACAGCACTGTTACTAGCAGAAGGCACAGCATCAGGGCTCATCAGTCTCTTCATGAACAACTTAGAGCACTTCATCATCTAGGTAACTGGAATGAGGGGTAGGGATGAAAGTCTGGGTACATGCCAAAACCCTGAGCATCTACTTACAGGCTCCACGAACTCAAACATCTTCCTCTCTTGGACTTCCTGCACCTTGAAGACATACTCCAGGGATACTTCATAGAAATGCTGCCGGACCAGGTCCACTTGGCTGTCTGCCTACAAGCAAGATAGGATTTCAGAGAAAAAGCAGGTCACTATCTGAGGAGAGGATTCAGTAAGCAGCTTCCCACCCCCACTCCCACCCCTCGCCAAGAAAAGATCTCGGGAGATGGTTTTTAAAAACAAATCCAGTAGCATGAAGCAGAAATCAGAATAATGTTCATGGTTACCTGAGTGCTAAGTTTGGGTCAGGCACTGTGCCCATAGCTGTACATCATTATCGTATTCAATCCTCATAAATTGTAGTTATTTAATCCTCATTATAATCCTAAAAAGAAGATAGCATCCTTCCCCCTAACTTACAGGAAGTAAATGAAATCAGCTAACATTAATGAGCCTGACAGAGTTGGTACAAGACCAAACTGGGACTTCTGTCCTGGCTGCTCTTTCTCTAAGACCGCTGTACATCCTTATACCTCTAGACTCTTACCACTTTCCCACATGGGGCAGACCTACGTTCCATGAAATACAGAATTTTAAAGAGAAAAAGAAAACGTGCAGGACCATCCTCATCCGATCCATCCTAATGAACAAAACAAGCTGATAGGGGACAGGAGACCTCAGAACAGAACATTTTCACTCATCCCAAACACTTTCTTTGGACAAGGATGAACTACTAGTTTACAGCATAATTGGGCTTCCCTGGTGGCTCAGTAGAGACCTGGGTTCCATCCCTGGGACAGGAAAATCCCCTGGAGAAGGAAATGGCAACCTACTCCAGTATTCTTGCCTGGGAAATCCTATGGACAGAGGAGGCTGGCGAGCTACAGGCCACGGGGTCGCAAAACAGTCAGACACACTTACACTAGCAGTTGGATTTGTCAAGTCCCTGCAGTCCTTGATTTCTTGAAGTGCAAATCCAACACACTTACACCAGGGACCCACCTATTTCCCCCGACTCCCCCCAAACCCTGGACGAACAACAACAGCAAAGCAGAGTAATTACATTGCTCCCGCAAAGCCTCACCTCCCACTCTTGTAAGTCGTGAGACCTGGAAAGACCCACAAGTGCGTACAAGCAGGCCAGTGATCTGGGATCCAGAACCCAGGGGAGAAAATGACTGTGTAGAGCGGCAAGAAGCTGTGCTGAGAATCACCTCAACCACCACTACAAAGCTCTTACACTTTCAACAGTGTGGCGGAAGTCAATCCACTCTTTCCAAACAGATAATTACACTGAAAGTACATTTCAATGACATAAGAAAAATATGATTTTTTAAAAACAAAAATGGATATCCTGCTAATAGGTAACAAAACACTCTTTTCTTTAGAAATAAAGGTGTCAGGTGTCATTCGACAACATACTTTACAAAGACAAAGCTCCCAAAGGAGTATTTCTTTCAGCGTTCCTTTGTCAAGATTCCTGCAGGGCAAACCTGGGACAGACCTTTCACTTCATTAGGTATTGCTAACATATGGTATTGCTAACCTTGTATCTTAAGGACTTGGCAAATTGTTCATTCATTCATTGGGGTGCACAGCTTAATGAGGAAAAGAGATAAATAACCATGTAAATTATAAAAAAAATTACAAACTCTGGAAAAGGACGAGGTGCTATGAAACAATCCAAAAGATCCATTCAAGGCTCCTGCTAGTGACTTCCCCCCAGGGCAACTTCCATATTAATACAGAGAAGGTCCCCGCTCCCTAAGTTTAAGTGCTGCACAAATCAACATTAGGGCTAAGCCTGTGGGCGTTTCCTAAGTCTCCAAGCAGGAGAGTTGATGTCTGAGCACTGACCGAGCTTTACTTGGAGGACAGAGTTCAAAAAGTGCCGTACTAACCCCCTCTCCAGGGTGGCCAGCAAGTGTCTGCACACTTCCGCCTGGGCTCCTGTCAGCTAAGGCCTGTAAGTCCCCGCAGCTCTTGATTTCTCGTAGTGCAAATCCAACAGCTTTACACCTAGGGACACAGCTACTTCCCCTGACTTCCCTCACAACCTGAATACATCCTCCCTGCTTGAGCTTGCCAAGTGAGACTACAGCAGAAAAAAGGGCCCTTCTGAAAAGCTGCAAGTTAGGCCAAGCTGGAGGAGCCAGGAGGAAAATCCTCTGAGAAGAGTAGAGCCCAGCATCAGTGAGAGCTCCAGGAGAGTGACCGCTTGGGTGGGAATCGCAGTTTCATCATTTTCTAGCGGGTGGGACCTGCTACAGCCACTTGTCCTCTCTGGGTCTCTTCCCCGCACCTGGAGACTGGGGGTGGCAAGATTTCTATCTTAGAAGCCAGCTTCTGAGCCCCTGAAGACACTGACATTTTAAAGTCATCCACTAGATGGCAGCATCGCTTCACATCACTACCCTGTTATTTCTGCCACCAGAGACAGGGAATGGGCTAGAATTTACAAGTATTCACGTTAGGCCTACAAGCAAGGAACAATTCTGGATCATCAAAGGAAATAGATTTCATTATATGTGTAGCAAGATTAATAAGATTGTTAAAGTTGATTTTTTAATAAATGGGAGGAAAATCATCACTAAATAGCTGGAAGATGTTGAGCAAATCACTTGACCTCTGCAAGGACCTCAGTTCCTGCAAATGGAATTCTAAGAGGTTTAACCAGAGGATCACCAAGGTCCCTCCTGCTCCCCGCTTCCATTAGCTTGACACTCACATTAAATAACAATGGCTGGCAGGCAGCCCAGCAACATCCTTCCCTTCCAAGATTGAGAGACAAGAGCTTACTGGGTTAAGGGAAAGGTCTCCAGAGTCAGGAGCCTGGGTTCAAATATTTGCTGACTAGCAATGGGCAGGCTATTTAACATCTTTGAGCATCAGCTGCCTCCTATGTAAGACAGAGGGAATCCATCTGTACCTCATAGGGTGGTTGTGAGAAGTTGAGCAGATTCCATGTGAAGTGCTGGTACATAAATATGTATTCAGTAAACACTCACCACTATTATTGTTGCTGTTGATAGTAAAAATACTATCATCATTATTATTATGAGATTTTTATTCAATTTAACTCAGCTAAGGTATAGAAAGCAGTGCTTGAGAAGAGACCAGGACTTTCAACAAAGACCTACAGCCCAATCCTTGCCTTCAAAGTACTTAGGAAGTGTGAATGGGTAAAAGACAAGGACTGTAACAACAACAACAAAAAAACCATAATGCAAAAATATCCACTAAGATAGATACTGGCAAAGTCAGAACTTCAGATAGAATGCTTGCCCTCCTCACCACTACAGTTAGTGACTAATCCCCAGTGTGATAGCATTCGGGGGTGGCGCCTGTGGGAAGTAATTATGAGCTTAGAGTCTTGAGCATAGAATCCTTTTTCTAAGGTCTTCATTAAATTGCTACAATGTTGCTTCTGTTCTATTTTTTGTTTTTTAGGCCAGGAGGCATGTGGGATCTTAGCTCCCCAACCAGGGATCAAACCCACACCTCCTGTATTGGAAAGTGAAAGTGAAAGTGAAGTCGCTCAGTCATGTCCGACTCTTGGCGATCCCATGGACTGCAGCCCACCAGGCTCCTCCATCCATGGGATTCTCCAGGCAAAAGTACTGGAGTGGGGTGCCATTGCCTTCTCCACCTGCATTGGAAAGTGAAGTCTTAACTACTGGACCGCCAGGGAAGTCCCTTTGCAGAGTTTCTATACAGGTTGCCAAGGAGGCTCACCCACCCTACCCTTTTTGCCTTGTGAGGACACAGAAGACAGCCATCTATGAACCAGCAAGCAGGCCTCACCAGACACCAAATCTGCCACCACCCGGATCCTGGACTTCCCAATATCCAGAACTGAGAGAAACAAATTTATCTTGTTTATAAGCCACCCAGTCTATGGCATTCCATCACAGCAGCCAAAACATAAGGCACCAGGAAGAATGCCCTCCAATGTAACAGGGGAGGGGGAGGAACAGGCCAGTTATGGGGATAATACTTTACATTTGTGTAGCAGCTGTGATTTACTATCTCATACATGAAGTAAGCAGGACAGGTGATTTATGAGTATTTTACAAAGGAACTAGAGCTCAGAGAGACCAGGTACTTTCCCAGGTCACACAGTCAACCATGTGGTAGAGCAAGCTTGAAAAGAAGGTATCTCTGTCAGTCCAGTGTTCTGGTCCCCATACTGCTATCTCAGTTCAGTTCAGTCACTCAGTCATGTCCAACTCTTTGCGACCCATGGACTGCAGCACACTAGGCTTCCCTTTACCTCAACAACTCCCGGAGCTTACTCAAACTCATGTCCATCGAGTCAGTAATGCCATCCAACCAACTCCTTCTCTGTCATCCCCTTCTCCTCCTGCCTTCAATCTTTCCCAGCATCAGGGTCTTTTCCATTGAGTTAGTTCTTTGCCATCAGGTGGCTGAAGTGTCGGAGCTTCAGCTATCTCAGGAGGAGATGCTATTGGCATGGCCCTAAAAGAAAATGTGGGGCTTGTCCCAGACCAACTCATCAGGATCCAAGCATGGCGAGAACAGATGGGAGGAGAAGCAGTCTCACTCTGGGAATGTCATACATGTGCATCTCCCAATACCAGAAGGTGCTAGAACAACTATTTACTCACTCATTCACTCACTCACTTCAAAGCAAAGAGTTCTGAGCACACTACTTCCTAACTGGGATATGAAACAAATCCCAGTAGGGAGGGGAGTGGCCTCTACCATCTCCTGACTAATCCTGATCTTTCAGCCTTTGACCCCATCACCCTCATGTGAACAGAAGTACTGGAACGGAATTTGCTCTAAAAGAAAGGAAACTGAAGAATGCAGGCTAGCTCAGGAGCCACGGGAGGCGGGAATCTCTTTTAGCACACACCTGAGACAGTTCAAGAAAATTTTTAAGAGTTAAGTAAGAGGATATTCATGTAGCCAAGCACGGAGTTACACTAGTAAACTGCCCTGTCTCTCCAAAACATATACCCCCTCACCACGCAAATCTCCATGAACTAAATAAAAATGGTCACAGCTCCAAGGTCACAACACCGACTTTTCTTTCCAAGTTGCTGCTACTGCTAAGTCACGTCAGTCGTGTCCGACTCTGTGTGACCCCATAGACGGCAGCCCACTAGGCTCCTCTGTCCCTGGGATTCTCCAGGCAAGAACACTAGAGTGGGTTGCCATTTCCTTCTCCAATGCATGAAAGTGAAAAGTGAAAGTGAAGTTGTTCAGTCGTGTCCAACTCTTAGCGACCCCATGGACTGTAGCCTACGAGGCTCCTCCATCCATGGGATTTCCCAGGCAAGAGTACTGGAGTGGGCTGCCATTATGCAAAAACAAACAAACAGGGGCAGATCAAAGAATTTACTTTTTTGAAACAAGGTAACCTCTGCACAAAATATATGAGAGACAATAAAATACTGCTTAAAAAAAAAAAAAAAAAGACTAATGTCAAGTAGTGGTTGGATTTTTTTTTTTTTTTTTTTCCATTTCACATTAAGGAAGGATGACCAAAGAAAGGGTTTCAGATACTAACATTACAAATCAGTGATGTAAGGAGAAAGTCAAAAGGCAAGGTAAGGGCATACAGAATCAAAGTCAAGGGTGAGAGAAACAGGAAAACAGATCTCAGTTTGAAAGGAGGAAGCACAGTCTAGTGATTAGGGTGATCTTGACCAGCTGCATGTTCCTTGCCATGGGCAGGATGGACAGCACACAGTGTGAACTGCAGCTTGAGAAGGGACAAAGGCCATGTGGGCAGCAAGCATGGAAGGAGGCATCAGAAGGAAGCTCCTGGCTTCTGAGGTCCCTTGCAACCCTAGGATGTTCCCGCAAAGAGTAACCAGCACATATCCATAGTACCATGGAAACATTAAAACACTTTATTCAGGACACTAGTAAAGTCTCTTACCTCCTGAAGCTGAGACTCTTTCTTCTTGGAAGACAAATTCAAGTGTTTTTCTAAGATGCCACAATACTTCTCTGTCTCCTTGTCATACTTCTTTTTGGCCTCCTGGCAAAAAAAAAAAAAAAAAGAGGAAAAGAGAAAGAAAAAAGAAAAATAAGATGTTCCAGGAATGAAAGCAACCCGGGTCAGACTCCTTCTGTTCATCTTCACGGGTTCATCATTCCCTTAGACCCAGAAATGTGGCAGACCACCCAGATCCTACTCTTCCAATAATGCCCATGAAACCAAACAACCACACATCAATATACTGACCGTTTTGGGGGTCTACCATAGAGGAGCCACTACAATACCACAAACGAGGCAATGCCAGTATTTCACAGTGGCAGAGTCAGGACTCCGCCTTCTAAAAGCTTCAGTTGTAAGATAGAAATCTCTAGTTTATAACTCACAAGGATGTTCAAAGCCAAAGGAAGAAGAAAAGTTATCTGTAAAGCTAATCCCTGAACAGGAAGGTCTACATACACCTTAAAGGGGACAAGTCTGAACTAATGGTAGATCAAGCGTTAACCATGTTCAAAAAGCACTGTTTAATTTGGAGACCTAAACATCCTTGATGCAATAATAACACATAGGGATCTTCAAGGTAAGGAATAATTCAAAACAAAGAAGATGTTATCTTTCCAGATGTGTTCACTGCAGCAGCATTTATAATAACAAAAAAAAGCAACAGTAACATTGCTGCCTAAGAATAGAATTTGGGATAATTAAAATATGAGGCACTCAATAAACATAACTTAGAAGGCTAGCTAGTCATATGGAGGGATGCTCACAATGTAATGAAAAGTAGTGACAGCATGATACAAACTTGTTGCATCCTACAAAGAATGTGTCTACCTGCACACAAACATTAGGTGGGAAGATACTTCAGTGAAAATACTTGAGATAGGAAATGGGATAATGAGTCATGTTTTCCTCCATTAGGGAGATGTCTATTATCCTATATGGTTGCTTTCAAAATAAAAAATATATATGTAAACATTGTATTACAAGTAATAATCCCTGCTCTCCCAAAGTCACTGAGTTTCTATTCCCTATTTTACAGATAAGAAAACTTAGATACAGGAGGTTAACTTCTGTAAAAAGTTCCAGAGAGTGACAGAGCTGGAGTCTGAGCCCAAAACAAGCTGCTTCTAAGCCCACACCTGGACTTACTGTCATAGGTGGTTTCTCTTCCCTCCACATTTCAGTGGGGATGGCTGGCCAGGGGGCTGGAGGAAGCTCCACCATGGCCTGATAAACAGGATCAAATGCACTAACTGGGTGCATCACTCCTGCTTTTGACTTTTGGGGATTCCACAGGAGATACTTTTCTGCAACTCCAAGGCTGATAAGAGGAGAAAAAAATCTGTGGCCAGATAAGGAAGCTGAAACCCCTCTTCATTTAATGATGATGTAATGTCCAAACACTCTGTGTAAGGATCCTTCAGGCACTGGAAATATAAGGCAGAAACAGCCCCACCCTCATGGTGGGGGTGTTCAAGCAGAAGGAGAAACACAGTTAACCAGGAAACAAACAGCATTATTTCAGACTGCCGCAGGTCCGTGAGGAAACAGGGTGCAGTCCCAGAGATTCTTGCAGACAGTGTTCTGGGGAGGCCTCCCTGGGGAGGGGAAGTGTGATCAAAGATCTGCTCCTAGTGAGCAGGAGGGGACTGACAAATGCAGATGGCAGAACACCCAGAGCCTAAGCGTGACGGAGACACCAAGAAACCATCACCTGAAGCGCTGACAAGCACCCGTGGCATCAGAACACCATTTATCTGGTCAACACCAAGACTCTAAGCCTCACAAAATGGGCAGAATCATCATTTACCCATTTGAGCTGGCATGTATCCATTTCTACAAATCTGAATTTTGTTTGAAAGTCTTACATACATGAAAAAACATGTAGAAGCAAGTGGAGACAAAGCCAGAGGACACATTAATCCTTCAAACAAGGAAAGGTACAGGCAAGACACTTGACTCAATGCTTTTCCTTCACAGAAATCTAGTGACTTGGAGCTGCGGTTCCAACTCTACTTAATACTCACACCACCCTTTCACCAGCCTTGTCAGCAACCCCTAAAAGGGAACCCTGTGCCAGCACAGTCCAGCTGACCAGAGGTGAGAAGAGGCCTGGGAACATGAGTCATTGACATTCTGTGACTTTCTGGCAACTTGAGCCTCCACATTCCATGCTCAAGAGGACAGCCAGAGCTTAAGGGAACAGGAAGCAGTTCCTGTCCTGAGAAAACAGCAACAAGATCTCTGGGGGCATAACTCCACTTAGATTGAGATAATGTTCTTTAGACAGGAAGGTAGTAAGACTCAGCCACTCAGGTACCAAGGCGATATTCACTGACTTCCAGAGGGTACACAGTAGTTGGCAAAATGGATCCAAGACAGAGTTAGGGTCCTGGTAATGATTCCTAACTCCCTACAAACCACTGTCCCTCCAGGACTCAATTCCCTGATCTATAAATTCAGGATGACTAGACCAGATAATGCCTCCAGTTTTCCCTTTCAGCTCAGAGACTAACAAAAAAAGCCTTAAGAACACCCACCCCATAGTAGGACTGTCAGGACTAAATGAGATAAGCCATGTCCAGTGCTTGGCAGAGCACCTGGAAACTGCTCGATAGAATTCCGTGCTGCTGATGGTGGTGGCAGCCAGGGTAGCGGCAGTGATGATGAGGTCCGGCACCTAAACCTACCTCCTTCTATCAAAACACCACTCGCTTTCCACATCCCACATCCCAGGAAGGAAACCCTTCACAGCACCCACCACAATGTGCGAGATCATATGCTTATTTACACCATTCTGTACCGGGCCTTTCTCCCTGCATGCCACAGGCAAGGCAACTACATCTGCATTCATTCTCCACCAAACAGGAATGTGGAACACAGTGCCAGGCATGCAGCAGGCTTTCATCGTATCTTATGAATGAACTGTGTATATGCAACAGAACAGCTAATACCAAATGACCTTATGACAGCATTCTGAGCACTTCATAGGGGTTCACTGATTTCTTCCTCATAATAACTCTGTAAGGTGAGCACTATCATGATCCCCATTTCTCAGTTTAGGAAAAAGAAGGTCAGTAACCACCCCATGTTTATATGTGAACAGCACAAATGGGATTTGGACTCAAGCAGCCCCACTCTGAAGCCCCCTCTCTTACATCTATTGTAGCTTCACTAGAGAACACAGCTTTGGCTGTAAGAAAAATCATCTCCCCCAAACTCAGGTATCTAAAAGTAAGGCCAGGGCTAAGCCAAGCCCATAGGATCTTCCCTACCCCAAAGCAGCCATATCAGCACAAGATTGCTCCTCATTCATAGCCTTCACTCCCTGCCACCACCCCTAGCACTCTAACTTCTGCTTCTTCAAGTAGCAACAGGTTGTTATAGCAACTGAACTGGCACCAGAGTAGGGAGGAGGATGGGTAATTTTAGCATCACACGGGCAGAGTTTGGAAACTTCCACTTGGCCGCTACAGAGAACTTGCTGGCTCTGAGGTATTCCTGAATTTGCTCCCTCAGTGGCCTAGTAGAGGGATTGTTGTTTCTTTGTGTTCTTGCAAATGTACATAATTCTGTGATATACAGGTACAGTGTGGAGGTGGGGATGAGGAACAGGTATATTGAAAAAAAAAAAAGAAAAAACAAAGGGGGAGGTATGGGAAATCATCCCCAGTGTCATCACCTTGTTCTTTGACAAGAATGAGAGAGAAGAATGTGTGTGAGGAGAAACATGTTTTGGTGAGTGGCTCTTTGCTATAAATTTTTTAATTCTTGTGTTTCTCACCATCTATAGCTCTCTGAAAAGTACCTGCTCCTGTCATGACCATCACTGACATCAGCCCAAAAGGAGTGTGCTCAGACTTCCCCTCCTCCTCCATGGTAACCATGGTAATCCCCAAAGCTGAGCCGAGGGAAGAGGCCCGAGTGAGAGGCGTCTGTGCTTGGGAGTTGAAGTGACTACTGGAAAGATGACTCAATACATGGGTCTGCTCTGCCTCTGCCTCAAAGCTCTTTAGGACCCTCCAGAGCCGCTTCCATATTGGCAGGACTGGGAGGCACAGGCCCCAAGGCCACAAAAGAGAAGGTGCTCGTGGGATCTGCACCAGTGAGAACTCAGGGAGGGGCACTGGGCATTTTCCCATCTGTCCCTGGGCCTGTTCAAAGGCCTGGACAAAATCTTAGCAGAATAAGACTTCCTTTAAATTACACATTCCTTAACATATGATGATACAATACCAATGAGCTCCAATTTCTTCATAAATGAAAACTGTAAAATTGGATGAGAAGTGCTGGAAAACTGGAAGAAAAATCTTGGCCGTGGTCCCTCCTTCAAACTAGGGTCATCCATCCCTCTGAATAACGGTGACTGACAAGAATGTCTCTTTCACGCCCTAATCATATTCATTTTCAGAAAGCAGAGGCATTTAGTTGGGGGTGGGAGAGACCACCCCTAGTTACACTTCGGTTCTGTTTTTCCTACCTACAAGCAGGCACCTCTCAAGGCCATTTCACAACTGAGTAAAATCCAGTCTCAACAAGAGGGTGACATTGCCCAAGATCCCCTGCAGGTGGCGCAAGGGGCTGCAAGGCAAAAGGCTCAGTTCATTTAAAAAAAAAAACAAACTGGAAGAAAACCTTGAAAATTCTTTTGCTTTCATTGATTCCAATGAAAACATCTTGCCCATAGGTGGGCTCTAACACTCTACTGAAGGTCAACCTGGCTGGGGCTGTCTAGTGATTTATCACAGGGCGGGAAACCCGGGAGAATCCACCTTTAAAAAAATGAGTAACAGGTTAGAATCCGCCAAGTTTCAGCGACAGTCTTTCCAGGTCAGGGGTAACAAATGCTGACCTCTGGGTTGAAGCAGTCCCACTTTTTGACTTGCACAGCATGCAATATATATTTTTTAATTATGTGCCACCAATTTTTTAAAGCTGGGAAGTTTCGCATAAAACTTTGACTTTTCAGTTTCTCTTGAAAAAATGTAAAGATCTAACAACAAAGGGCTCAATTTCACGCACAGCAAAAGTGGGCTAATAAGAGGGTCCTCACATCCACAGGGGCCTATTTGCAACCCCTGTCCTAGGCCTCAGTCCTGACCTCTGCAAGCAATACAATTCCATGGTGTCCAAACACACAGGTTAACTACTCACGCAAAGGAGGCACAGCTTCCACCTCTGGATGATTTATGAACTAGCACAACACAATTAGATACCAGAACACCGCAACGACTGATCTGGGGTTGACCTCTCAGTCTTATTTCAGACACTAGGTGTTGTATTTTCCAGCCCTCCTGTCCTGAAATCCAAGAAGGCCTGCAAAATTCTCACCTTGGCAGCCCCAATCTGCTCCTTTCGAAACTTCTCCAAGGGAGTGATGAGCACTTCACTGGCGTTCTCAATCTGGAGAGGAAAAGCAGAGGTGTGGGGGAGGGGGGACATAGAAGCAGGATCAGTAAAGAAGCAGGGCAGTTCCGGGACAAAAAACTCCCCCACACCTCGGTATAAAATCTGAGTTAGCACGGTGCCTGTGTCACCTCTTTATAACACTTGAACCAACAGCACGCCAAATCAAAATTTAGTCATCGGTTCAAAATACGGTATTCTTCCTATGCATGAGTAAGACAGATTCTTTAAAAATAAAAATGAGAACCTTTAAAAACGTAAGCAACCACACTGAAGGCAGAGCGGAACTGGTGACAGAGTAGGGTCTAAATTTCAAGCTTCAGCTGACATCTTCTTGCAAATGCTCATTCAGCCAAGTTATATTTAAGTAGATATATTCAACCCTAAATCTAAGTTAACCCTCCCTCCAAAAAAAAAAAAAAAAACCCACCTTTGGTGACATAAAAACCATCCAAGACTGATTCTATGTAGCCCTCCCTACCAGTTCTGGACTGGGATCAAGACACTCGGGCCTCCTGGCTGCCTTTCAACTTAATCTCCCTGTGCTCACCCCCTCAGGTCCCGCCCTCCAACCACAGAGTCACCTGAAAGTGAAAGTCGCTCAGTCATATCCGACTCTTTGCGACTCTGTGGACTGTACAGTCCATGGAGTTCTCCAGGCCAGAATACTGGAGTGGGTAGCCTTTCCCTTCTCCAGGAGATCGTCCCAACCCAGGGACTGAAACCAGGTGTCTCACATTGCAGATTCTTTACCAGCTGAGCCACAAGGGAAGCCCAAGAATACTGGCGTGGGTAGACGATCCCTTCTCCAGTGGATCTTCCCAACCCAGGAACAGAACTGGGGTCTCCTGCATTACAGGCAGATTGTTTACCAACTGAGCTATCAGGGAAGCCTTGTCACCTGATTGCACCTCAAATGGACCAAACCTTCCCCACTTCCGAAACTCTGCATTTGGTTGTTCTTTTAGACGTTCTGTTTCCAAATTCTTGTGCGGACAACTCATTACTTCTTGCAATTCAGTTTTCAGCTTAAATATCACCTCTTTACGGAGGCTTTCTCTACTGCCAAAGTAATCCAAAGAAACTTCCCACCACCTCCCCAAGCATTTTCTTCAGAAGATGTAGACTAGCTGAAGCTCTCTGTTTCACCATTACAATATACGCACATACACGCCACTGTCTTATAAATGCTCACTTGTCCACCATCATGCCACTCACAGAAGACTGCTGAAACAAAGGAACACTCAAACCTTTTCAACAATTAAATAAATGAATGAACTAGTTCTTGGTTGGCTGCCAACTGTGTGACCACGGGCAAAACATTTAACCTCTCTGGGCTCTAATTTCCTCATCTGCAAAATAAGTGGGGTGAATTGTTCCAGCTCTAAGATTCTATGGTCTTTTCTAAGGCAGCACGACATTTTACAATCTCTCCTTTAAGTCATTCACTGCTCACTCGTCACTCAACTAATTATTTCAGGAATCTCATCACAACAAAGCATTATTTTTCTAAATCACATGCCTATCCATTGCAATGAAACTAACAGAGTAAATGCCAGAAGCCATAGATGGAGACAGCAAAGAACTAACCACACAATGTGAAGGGGAGAAGGTGGCAGGTCTCCAAATTCATTGCCGTTTGCCTTTTCCTCACTTTTGAGAGCATTTCTGTTATAATATTTTAATTCTAGAGTGTTTCAATACTGTTTAACTTGCTTGATTTATACTGTCATTTGGCTCACTTATTTCATCTTTTCCACAAATCAAGTATAAGTTTCAAACTCACAATCGTGCTCAGAGCCCCTAAGCCAGTGGTTCTCAATGTTAACTGAAAGCTAGGCTCACCTGAGGAATTTTTAAAATTCCCAGTCTCCAGGCCACGCTCCAGACCAATAAATCAGAAACTCTGTACCTCATTCCACGCATCAGTATCTTTTAAACTCCCCAAGTTGTTCCAATGGGCCTCCATGGGGGAGAATCCAGCCCTCACTAGATGCTAAATATACAAAAGCCCTAATTTCCCACCTGGGAATCAGGATACCCAAGTCCTTGTCCCAGTGCCTGCTACTGCATGCTACCAGTCTTCAGGACACCTCACTTTTTTATCTGTCAAATAAGGGGCTGTACACAGTAAGGAATAAGGTCCATATGGATCTAAGATTCTATGACTATATAATTTCCACTCAGTTCTAAGCACTAAGCTAATATGGGAACACAGTAGCCCCTTCTTCACCCTTCAACAACTCATACTTCCAATGGGACTCAAATATATGCAGTGACTACCAAGACACTCCACATGCAAATCAGAGGCAGGAACTGGACATTCAGAAAATACAAAGGATGGCCAGGAAGGCTTCCCAAGGAAGGTACAGCTTTACCAGGCTAAGCTGAACTGAACACAAAGTTGTCACAAGGGGAGGAGGTTAAGGAAGGGGCTTGCGACGGCCAGATACTCGTATGCAGACAGCAGAAACTCGACTCACTGACATTAATAAGAAAATTGCAGAGGCAAGCTGAAAAGTATAATCCAGTCATTATTCCCTTAGCCCAGACCATAGCAATCTGCAGAGTATTCATCAGGATTTGCTTGCCACACCCCCCACCCCCAAATAACAACTCCGCCAAGAACCAGACTCAAAAGAATCACTTCCCTTTCTGAGGCACTAGCACGTGCACAAACACACAAGCTTTGCTGTGCTTCCACCCACCACCCTCCTGACTCTGGTTCAAGAACCCAGCAGGGAGCAATCAAGGCAAACAGTGTCTCTCTCCACAGAGCAGAAAGTGACAGACTTCTGCTCTGGTTGAAGTTTTAAAGAAACACCTGCTTCTTTGATATCACTCACACTTGGGTTTGAATCCAGACTGTGCCACTTATTAACTGGGTGATTTTGGTCATATTACTTTACAGATGTAAATCTCAGTATCTTCATCTGGACAATGGGGATGATAAAGGTTCCACTTCACAGAGTCATCATGAGAGTTAAAATAGAAAATGCATGCCTACATAATGTCTTTGTAGAGCTTGTGAACTGAATTGCATCCCCTCCAAAATTAACACACTGAAGCCCTAACCCCTATTAAATTAAACAAGGAGGCCATTAGACTGAGGTGGCTCTAATACCTTAGCAGCCTACATATGCAAACTAAAACCCAAGGCTTTAAGTCCCTCAAGGTTAAGAAACTGAAATCTAAGAAAATGAAACTAATCACAAACAACTAGACTTTTCCAAATAAGGAAACCACTTAAGCTATAGCCAATCAAATAATTTCCTTCCTTTGCTTCCACATCTGCTATATAAAAGTCTCTGCCCTGTGTCCTGTTGATGGGGTGCTCCTAACCATTTATGGGTTGGTTCTGCCCAATTTGAACCAATTTTTGTTCAAATAAACTTAAAAATTTAACAAGCCTCAGTTTATCAACACTCACAATGTGGTAGTACTGATTTTGAGAGATGGAGCCTTTGGAGATAATTAGGTCATGAGGATAGACTCCTCGTTATGGGATTAATGACCTTGTTAGAAGAGGCAGGAGAGCGGCTCCGACCTTTCTCTGCACTGTGAGGAAACAGCAAGGAGGCGGCGGTCTGCAAGCCAGGAAGAGGGCCCTCGCCAGGAACCAAATCAGCCAGCAACTTAATCTTGGACTACCAGTCTCCACAACTGTGAAAAATAAATGCTTGTTGTTTAAGCTACTCAGTCTATGGAAATTTGTTACGGCAACCTGAGCAGACTAAGACAGTACCTAGTCCTGAAACCACTGACTGTTAGTATGGGAAGAGAAACAAATGCTCATGGATGACTCTCCTCTGTGACACTGCGGCCTAGAGATAAGCCCACCTGGGGACGAATCCAGCATGCAGCTTCATTCCTAATATCTTAGGAATAAGAGGGAGGCCCAAAAGAGCTTCTTGTGAATGCAAAAATCCCTCATCTGTGAATGCTGAACGACATCAGAATAAATCCTCATACAAAAGATATCTCTTAGAAACCTGGAGATCAGGGTTTGATTCCTGAATTTGCATACTGCCTCTCTTTGAAAAGCTTCTTATAGTTCCTATCATTTACTAAGTACCCATTGACTGGGTGCCTACCAACATGACAGGCACTGTGTTAAGTGCCTTATAATTAACAAAAGAGAGCTCTTGGATGAATTTAGTAAGGTGAGGAGAAGGAGAGCAGGGCAGGGCACTTTCATTCTCATCCTGCCAATAAGGGATCTGAGTTAAATTCAAAAGATTTATTTCATCTAAAAGTTAAGTAATTCAAAAGATCCACCCTAAGTCATATACTTTATATACATATATGTGTGTGTGTGTGTGTGTACACACACATATACACACACACACCTTATAGTGAATCTTTAGGAGGGTAACTATGTGTTTCTAAGTTACACATGGTAAACCTTTAATATTTACAAAAGGCTTCAAAACCCAGCAAGGATGAGAAGATGAGGTTTGCTCATGAGCCTAGAGCACTCCAGTGGCAGAGCCTGGACTCAACCCCGTTCTTCTGGTAACAAACCCTGTGCTCCCTCAATGATCACACTGTCCATGACCAAGGGCAACCCAGCCATACTCACCATTCGTATCCGTTCATCTTCAAGATTCCTGAGGACAGTGGCAAACTCCTGTAAAGACCTTGCTGGAAAAGAGAAAGGGGTTGTGAGGTGGAAGTAGAGTGAAAGGCTCTTGGAAACCCTTCCAGATACAGCTATTATGTTATGGACTAAAATCCCTTGGCATGTGTAGAGGCCTAAAGACAACTCTTCCCAAGGCTCCCCTTGTCTTTTCATCACTAACCATTAAGGATGACCCCAAAATGCAGGATAATCCACTGGGAACTCAAGCTGGGGAAGGGTTTCCTTCAAGGAAAAGGCCTGCCTGTTCCTGAGAGTACCCAGGACTGATGGGATGCTAGCCAGCTCCCAGGCTGATGGGGTAGAGTTCTTCTCAGGAGTTCAAGGATTTCCTGCCCAGGATTCAACCTCTGCAACCTTTGTTGTGGGGCTGCGTCAGAACCCAACCTTTTCTTTGCACCAGAGTTAAACAAACAACGCCGCTGGCATTGGAAGCCACCTCTCTGCCTTGGGTTCCTCCTCTCTGAATCCTCAAGCCCCTTATTATTGCAACACAGTTGGCAGCGTAGCAGTCAGACGTAGACAGTCTCTTTCACTGAAATTATTCCAAACGCAACAAGCATTGCACACAATAGCCCTAAGGATACTGGAGACATTCATGTATTGTTGGGAAAAGCATTCATATATTCAGGCATTACAACAATGATATGTTTTCACTGCTCGCAGCTATCTCCCAATTCCCTCTGCTCATCCCCAGATTCTGATGCTCTGTAAGCCAACAGGGACTCCATAAGCATTTGGTGACTTAATTCAATGTAACTCGCTCAACTCCTGCTCACTTAATGGATTCAACCAATACACCCAATGGAAGAATAAGGTGTAGAGACTAGGATCTGGCAAAGACAGGTGTCTTGACATTGCAAATCCTCTGTGCTCAGTGGTGCCCACAGAAGATGGACAGGAGATGGTGAAGAGAGGCACAGTGCAGTGAGGGAATAAATGGGAACCTCCGCTCTCAGTCTATTTGCTAAGGAAAATGCAAGGGGTAGGTGTTGGGGTGGGGGGGGGCGGGTCGGGGGGGCAGTGAATGATGCAGACACCCAGCTTCTCTCCACATCCAAAGGCAAGGACAGCTACACAGCCCCAGCCAACTGCTGCCAGGGCAGAATGAAAGGTCGGCTTCACAGGCTCCCCAATTTTTAAAGAAGCTGAAAAACTGGAACTTGACACGAATTCAATTTATACGGTAATTCGGTTTTTAAAAATGAGTGTCCAAGAAAACATGTCTGCATTAGGACCTCTGACCTAGCTCTTCTCCCATCTCCCCATGTTCTGCTTTTGCTCTAATCCTAAGGTACCACATTTGGAATTAGGGGAAGAATGTCATGAAGCCAGCCAGAAGCAGCATGCTAGTGGAGGGTGGAGACAGGAGCCCCACCACAAACCTTCCCATGCCCTCCTACAGGCCAGAGGCAGAGAGGCAATCCCAGGACTCCGAGGAAAAGCCCAGGAGAGCCCGAGGGCCCCTGATACTCACTTCACTCTGCTGGCTCTACTCTTAATATTGACTTCTTAATTTATAACACTTACATACTCTCTGTTCCAGGGGAAAGACCCAGTGAGGACGATGAAAGTGTCGTGAACAGTGCACTTTTTACATTCTTACATGTGGTTGTGACTTACCTATACACATTTCATCATCTGTTTCTGCGTCTCCTATGCACTGAAATTTAAATTCATTTAAGGAATCTGCAAACTTCCGCTTCGCTGAAGACAAATCTAGCAAAAACAACAAAAAAAAGAAAGTAAAAAATGTGAATTACTGAGATAAATCTGCTTTCATATTTACTGCACTTTTCAGTCCTTGTAGTACAAAAAGCAGCTAAATCTGTTCCTGAGTCCATCTCAGAGCACAAAATAACGTCAATTCAAAACAGTAAATAACTGTTTATAACATGAAATAGCTGATTTGCTTCACAAGTCAGTACTTCTGCTACATTTGCTTTAACAAGTCTGGCCCTCTCTCTCTTAATTCCTCAAGCTACACAGCAAGTCCTGTCATCTCCACTTGATACAGGTGGGAATCCACTTGCCTAAAAATGTCAGGGTCAGAGCCCACATTAGGATCTGTTCAGCCCTGCTCTATCACTGACCCTCCACATGGTCAGTGAAGCTGCCCTCATGTCAGACTCAACAATACGCACCCCAGTCTAACACACACGACAAATAGGCATTAGGTGGGAGCTGGCAGAAAGGGCTTGGAACTGCACAGGAGCACCCGAACCTCCTCTTCTGACTCAAGGACACGCAAGGCCTGAGTTCTCAGAACCCTCTGGGCTCCCCTCAGAGGAGAGCAGCCGCCAGCCTGTCAAAGCTCTGCCTGAACCAGATAGTTCCCTGGGTGACCTCGTTCCACCACTGCCAGGAGAACAAAGCCCTGGCAATGTTCTGAGCTGGGGTAAAAAACGCACCCCACACATGGTATCGATAAAGAAAGCTCTCAGAGGCCCTTGTCAAATTTTAAAAACAAGCTTTCATTTAAGACAGTAATAAAAACCAATGACCCTTCCGGAACCCTCAGCTTCTGTTAAGGGTATAAACCACCGAGGTACCTTTAAGTGGCCTGACGGACAAGGCTGCTCGGCACAAATGTGCTTAACTTAATTCCACGTGCAGCCTTCCTGCAGATTAGGCTAATCATTCAAATTACCCTCGGACATGTTTCCCTCATTGAAGGGGAAATGGCATTATGTTCAAATTCCCAGAGGAGGGAAATATGAGGCATAACTGGCAGTGAGGTCTGGCTTTCATAAGGTACTAGGGGGAGTCAGGGGCGAGGGAGGGTTCTAGCTTCACAGATCAACAGAGCCTTCTGGAATAAAAGCATCCATGATACTCAGCACTTCTTTTTTAGTTCCTAAATTTGTCCCTTGAGGTTAAGGGTCATGCTTTTTTCCATCTACTGGCTTGGTTTGTTTCCTCTCCATGTACTGGGCACTGTACCCTGCTCAGTACGTGCTAAATAATGTGTGTGTGGCAGGGGTGGGGAGAGCTATATACAAATTCAACCCCCAGTGGTGAGCTCGCCAAATCCAGTGTTCACCCCAAGCAATGGAGCCAGGTGGGCTGTCCTGCTATTCTTGGGTCTGAGGCTCAGACCACTGCATGGTTTCCAGGGGCTCCTGCTCAGGGCTGCCCTCCCAACCTCAGCTCATATGACACGGGTCCCAAGCTACCTATGCCTTGTGCAAGGCCCACTACTCATCACCAGAAGAAGAAGGCATGGAGCAGAGGAGAACACAGGAGCCAACGGCCAGCAGTCTCTGATTCAGTCACTTTAATGGAATGGTTCTTGGCCAAAAGTATAAAGATTCTGGCAGAGAAATCTCTCAGGGCATCTCTTAAGATTGGCCAACCCAGGCTGAGAATATCCCCAAGAACACACATCACTCCCTGGCAAGTCAAGAAAGAAACAGATGCATCTGAAAGAACACTGTGGGGAGGACAGGGGTGCCAACAGTCAGGCAGGAAGAAAATGAGGAAGAATAATGTTTCTAAGTAGAAGACAAAGCTCTTCATGCAGTGCACGGAATGTGGGCAGGTGGTACTCAGTCTAGGCTTTGCCAGAATGTTTCTCTGATCAGGATTCACAGATAAAGGCCTGAGCAAAGAATAAGAACAGGACTGCTTCTCTATCCACTCAGCAACCCTCCTGTGCCTCTCCAACAGGGCAAGTGAGACTCAAGCTGGACCCTCTTCTCAACAAGGTAGAAGAAAGGTGAAAAGTCAGCCAGGCTTGGGAAAGCTCCCAAACAGGCACCTGAAAAGCCCTGCTGCCAATGAAGATTGAGCAGTGGCTAATGATGCACAATGGGGCCTTCGTGGGGCCTTCCTCGGGAGGCCCATGGAACCAGAAACAAGCCTGTAAGGTTACAATCAGAGTGTGACCCGACTTCTCTGTGTGGTGACACACAGCACACCCCACCACAGCACACCCCGCGAAGTGCTGTGGGCCCCACGAAGCTGATAAAGAGGCTGGTCCCCTGGATGGGAGATTAGGTAATGAGTCCTGGTATGGAGTCAGTACTGGGCTGTGGGCCAGGAAGGACAGCTGGGTAGAGTGAGAAGCCCAGTCATCGGAATCTGAAAAGAAACTCACCACGGGCTTGAATGACACGTGCCTGAGAGAGAACTCTCCGTGTAAAGGTACAGTGAACACTGCTGTTTCCCGGTTCAGCATCTACTCCCAGCCTTTGGAACAGCATTTCCAGCTCAACTACGAGAACCTCTCTTCTCCACTGGCATTACATGCGGTCCTGGTTCTACACACTGGTCAACCCCTTCCCCAGCCCCTGGCCCTCACCTCAACCTCTGCCGCTCCTGGATTCACGTTTTAGCTCCATCACTGACCGGCTATGTAACTAACCCTGGGTTAGTCATAACGTCTCTAACATCTCACCTAATGTAAGTCATCATCCTCTGGGTGAGGAGACCCACCTAAGCTGTAGGGCTGCCAGGAGACCCACTGAGACACACAGGGTAAGCGCTCTGTAGGCTGTCAGCTTCTGTTCTAGGCAGGGCTGGGCTAGCCTTCCTTAATACATTAGTCCTCCCGAAACAGGACCCAGGAAGGGAAGCACAATTACCTGTACTGAGAGAGGGAGATGTGAAGGGACTGACCAAAGCGCACACGACCTCTAAGACGCGGATCTGCAACTCTACCAAGCCCTCTGAACTGAGGCCCCTGGGGCACAGTGCACTGGTCCACCCCATTAAGATCAACTCCTCTCTGTTACCTGGGACAATGCAGAGAACATCAAAAAGAGAACACCCGAAAGCCACTGCTTCTTGGCTACTGCCACCCAGACAGGGTGCTGGCCTCTTGTATAGGCGATCACGCTGGACATGCAGCTGCACAGACACTTCTTTCTGCTGCCTTCGTTCTGATGCGTGCAGGAATCTCACACACGCATTTCAGTACAAGGAGAGAAGGCAGGGAGGCTGGTGTTGGCGCTGGGTGCATGCCAAGCTTCGTGGCACCCTGCTCATATAACCCCACTGTTTCATGTTCAGGCAGCGCGAGACACAGCAAGGAGCCAAGCAGAGGCAATAATATTTACTTTTCAGAAACATCTGTTGCTAGAAAGGCAGAACGCTGGCCAGAGCAGAGGGAAGGCGTGACTGGCAGCCTCTGGGGAGGACAAGGATCTGCTTTACAGAGTAAGTAGGCTCTGCCGCTGAGTGAGGAGACCAGGCAGCGAAGGGACGAGGAAGCAGCTGGAAGTCGGGGCCCTGACAGGCTGCTCCGAAAGCTGCTGCTCACTAGCGAACCAAAGGAAACTGCCCTTCTCTTCCTGGAGATGCCACAGCAGATACTAACTCCCCAGAGATTAAGAGAGCAAGCCAAGTATAATCCTTTCTTTCACTGAAACAGGTAGGTATATCCTAACTTCTTAAGTTAGTTTATATAAGTTTTACCAGTAATAGCACAAGACAAGCCATTTCCTTTTGCTCCTGGGGTAAAACAACACATATGAGCACATGAACACACAGGCTTACACACGTGTACATAATGAAGAACTCAAGTAACCTCACAGTATGTTTATTATCGGTGCATCTGATCTCCAAAGTTAGCAAGACTGGATATAACTATGCTTAAAATGCTCTGCTACTCTGTTACTGTCCCTGGACCTAGAAACTGGTCCCAACGGCCGAGGGAAGCACTTGCCACAGGATTAACCTCTCGGCTGCTTACAAGTGCTGTTCTCGTGTGTACAACACCACCAAAGTCCCCAGGCCTGGTTAATCTCTCCCTTCTCTGAAAGCCAATTATACTTACTCTCTGCACCCCATCATACTGCATTTAAAATGATTCATGAGTGATTCTGAATTATAATGCACAATGAGTGTGTAGGACAGGGCTGGACAAGGTGGCCCTCAAAACCTGTTGCATCGATCTGCTTGGCCAAAGAAACACAAGTTGGTTTGTGTAGAATGTCAGATTCTTTAGATAAGAGGACCGACATTGAGAGCCGAGAGGAGGACATGAGCCCCAGAGAGGTTGCAGCTTTCCCTCAGAAGCATCACTCTCAGGTAAAGCTCAACACTTTCAAAACGAAATCCTCTCTTCTCTCCTACCGGCTCCCCAAAGAGCCAACCACAGGCCCCTTCCTGTGTCCCTACTTAGACAAAGGGCGCCACCATTCAGCATGCCACACAGGTCAGAGACAGACACCCGCGTGGTATCTTTGGCAGCAATTGCTCTCCTCAAGTCTGTCCATTTGGCTTCCTGCGCATTTGAGTTCTGCACACTCCTGCATCAACACCAGCAACCTGTAAACCAAAACCCCCATTGCCTGGATAACTGAAACTGCCCCTTCCTCGTCTCCCAACTTTGTCCCTCCAATGGCTCTCCACCCAACCATGCCAGCTCCAGCAGTGAACCCTGCAATGGCTTCCCAGAGCTCTAAGGACACAGACCAAAGCCCCACCCCCCCCCCGCCCCCGACCCCCACCCCCACGCCCACACACCAAGGCCTAAAAGGTTCTACAGGATCTGGGCTGCCACCTTATCTGCTTAGGGTCTCCCAGAATGGTAAGTTTCGTAAGATTGATGACTGTGTTCCTTCATGTTCACCACTGCATCCTGAGAACCTAGCACAGTGACTGGTTGAGAGAGGGTGTCACTGAAAGAACAAAGGGAGAGAAGAAACTGGCCACTCCATAGATCATCACACTCATCAAAGGTGATATTCCCAATTTTATGCTTGATGAGTGAAGGAAAAAAAAAAGATTAGGTACATTAGGTGAAACTTTCCAACTATGCAAGTCTGGTCAGAGCTTACCACGTAAGAATGTGGTTACTATTAACATATAGCCACTTGCCCTGACACTGTCCATTAAGGAAGATTCCCACAGAACTGAAGAAAGAGATGCCAGCAAGCACATAAAACAAAACCTTCTCTATACCAAGTGACCAGGAAAATGAGCTACAAACATGGTCACTGTTGGTCACAGCCAGGTGTCCCTTTTCAGCCCCAGCACATCCCCACGCCTGGAGCTAACACAGGTGAAAGCAGAATTCCCAGTGACTCTTCTCTTTTCCCATATGTGGACAAGCTGAGAACACATTCTACCAAAAACTGTGCTTGGAGAGAGGCATTTCCCCAAGTCACACGTGGCATTTTAAACTGAGTTCTATTGCTTAATTTGTAAGAAAAGCAAGTGACGTCTGCTTGTTCAAGGCCATTCTACAGCCTGAACTCTGTATTATGACATAGGCAAAAGGAAACAGACCGTGTTCAAATACACTTGACTAATTTCTGTGATGTGCAATCTTGCCTATAGCTTCTGGGTGGCAAGTGACTATGTCAGGGGAGGTGTGCCAAGACTCACAGAGAAACAACAGGGCCAATCTTCATCCTGTCCCACTGATGAAGACACCGCGAGAGGAGGGAAGTGTCCAGTGGATGCTCAGTCAGCAAATGGAGAGAGGGGCCCTATCCTCCGTGGGGGAGGAACTGTCCTAATACATTCCAAGAACCTCTCTTGGTCTCATCCATTCAAGCCTAAGACATGGAGGGGAAGGGTTGGAGGGCTGAAGTCACCACCAGTGTCCTGCATTCTCTCAAACATGGCTGAGAAGACTCGGAAAACCTCTCACCTCTCCAGATGATGATATGCCCACCACCCACATCAGTCACAACACAGCTCACAATCTGCATTCTGAGTACACATCTGCATGTTTTCCTAAGGCCACTGTCCCTAAAACTGTATATCTTAAATGAGGCCATAGCCAGCACTGACTCTGGAGAATTTATTTTTCCAACCAGAGCACTAAAGCTAATGAAATTTTCAGGGTTGATTTTTAAAATGAAATCAAAAAGAACAAAGAAAGGTGTGTCAACCTTTTCCAGATGAGGTTTCTAATTCCATCTACATGAAAAGATCATTCAAGGAAAATGCGGAAGATCCAAATTCACCTTTATGTAAATCAAAACAACTTTAAATATATTATTTATTGGATACTTTACTATGTAACATGTACCTACTAAGCAATTTAAATCATTTCATCCCTACAACCATTGTACTGAACATGTGTTATTACTCCCATTTTCAAATGGGTAAACAGATTCAGAGGGGTTAAATAACCTGTCACAACCACATAGTTAATAACTGGTAGTCTAAGAACCTGGTTCCTCTGATGCCCAAATTCTTAACTATTATACCATAATGCCTAATTTACTCAAATATTTGAGAATCCAATAGCAATGTACTCAAAGAAATAAAAAGATGGCACGTATCTATTCCATATCCTTGAGGAGAATACAATTTAGAAGGGTCTACTCAGTGCTATGGTACAGAATCCACCTGCCACCACAGGAGGCACAAGAGACATGGGTTTGATTTCTGTGTCAGGAAGATCCCATGGAGAAGGAAATGGCAACAAGCTCCAGTATTCTTGCCTGGAAAATTCCATGGACACAGGAGCCTGACAGGCTATAGTCCATGGGGTCACAAAGAGTCAGACACAACTGAGAGACTGAGCATGCATACATGCACTTAATGTATACAAATTTATACATTAAAGCAGTGCATGCTAAGGCAAAAAAATAGCCACAGAAGTGTAAAAGGGATATTATTTAAGCTGGGGCCATGGGAGGAGGCTCCCCAGGGGGGAAAAAAAGAAGTGGCATTTGAAGTGTACTTTAAAAGTTTAGTACTATCTGAATATCTAGAGATGGGAAGAGGTGCACGGCAGGGGAGAGAGACATACAAAGGTATTCTAGAAGTAGGAAGGGGAAGCAAAGAGAGACAAAAGCAGAGGACCTACCCAGAAATAGCAGGGAGCTCAGCTTGAAGGATATAAGACTAGGAAGAGAGCTTTGAATCAAACTCTGCAAGAAACGAATGCCAAGCTAAGGAATTTGAACTTCATCCCCAAGAAAATGGAAACCAGATTTTTATACAGAAGAGAGACTAGATCAACTTAAACACTGTTTAAGCCTTTCACTGAGAGGCTAGCCCAGAACTTAGTTTGGGAACTTCTACTCTGACGTTCCATCCCATTTCACTCAAGAACAAGCAACCACAGTCAAGAGGCTTTCTCCCTGTGGTATAACACCTCTCAAACTGGACACTGGTGCACAGGCCACCCAGTCTGGAGACAACAAGACCGTGAGGAATTCAAAGAAACTCTGCTCCTTACTAAAACCTCCAAGTTCAGGTCCAAATATGAGGGGTCAGTAGCATCATCATTCCATATACATAATAACAGCTGACTCTTGAACAAGATGGGGCTTCTTTGATAACTCAGTTGGTAAAGAATCCACCTGCAATGCAGGAGACCCGGGTTCAATTCCTGGGCCAGGAAGATCTGCTAGAGAAGGGACAGGCTATCCACACCAGTATTCTTGGGCTTCCCTTGTGGCTCAGCTGGTAAAGAATCTGCCTGTAATGTGGGAGACCTGGGTTCAATCCCTGGGTTGGGAAGATCCCCTGGAGAAGGGAAAGGGTACCCACTCTAGTATTCTGGCCTGGAGAATTCCATGGACTGTATAGTCCATGGCGTCGCAAAGAGTCCGACACGACTGAGCGACTTTCGCTTTTGCTTGAACAAGATGGGGGTTAAAAACATACAACTTACAGTTGTCCCTTCATATTCACAGTCCTCCCTTCATATTCACATTTCTTCCACATCTGCAGATTTCAAGCAACCACAGATCATGTAGTAGTAGTATTGCAATTGAAAAATATCCACATACAAGTGGATCCACATGGTCTAAGGGCCAACTGTATATACAAATGATTCATACAAAGACATCTGTATTTCCCAAGTGCTAATTAGCTTTACCTCATAAAAATATTGAGAGTTTAAGTGATGGGAAATTAAGGACTAACTGAATGACAGTGCATATCACATAGCAGGTGCTCAATGAACATTTGCTAATCAATTATCATTATGTTAAGTGATTCAGCATCAGATCTACAATGTGCAAAAATTAATAAAAATAAGTGAACTCTAATTAAAATAAAGTCGGAAGGCCAGAAGGGCAAGCTCTCATGCCCTACAAAGTTAGCAAAGCTCAAGAAGAAAAAGACTTCCTCTTCTTGCCTGGCGAAAGCTTAGCCAACGAGAGACTGTCACAACTCAGCCAATGAAAACCCACTATACTTTAAACTCTCAATTCCTCCATAGGATTGTTTACTACAGCCCTCCCAGAGTTCTTTTCCCCTCTTTGAAAAAGTTCTCTTCTCCTTGCTGTATTGGGACTCGTGTGTAGCTCACCATGGTTGTAAACTCCAAAATGCAAATCTTTGTTGATTCTGAATCAACCCACTTTTGCTGGAGAAGTAATTGTCAGCCTATCTGTGTTAAGATTTTGGTGGCTTGTATGGGGATCCAGAGAAGACCCCAATGACTCCAAGGCTGGTGAGCAAACAGATGTGGTACCCACTTGATGTCCATTGTTGCTCACTGCTTTTCTCACCAACCCTGGGGTTTAAGACTAAGTTTTTCCTCCTCTCTCCATCCAAATCCAAGCGTCTGCTCTCTTTGTGTTTTGAAGTTCTCCAGGTTTTACTTGAAATCTATTTTAAGGCCTCATCCTTTCTTATTAGGTCTTGTTTCTGATAGGCCTTATTCTATCAATATATTCAAGTACTAGCCTGACATTTCAGCCTGATTTCTAGGCTGTTACAATTCAAACTGTGCTGGTCTTCCATTCATTTCTTTTGGAACAGGGCTGTTTCACTGGACCTGTGCCACTTGAGCCATTGGCCTGATTCCTTTTGAAGCAGGAGCTATTCTACTGGAACTGTGCTGTTAAGCCTTTGATGTAACTCCTTGGGGACTAAACTGCTCTAGTGGAACTATGTGTTACATCTTTGGCTTGACTCCTTCAGAATCAGGCTGTGTCATTAGAGCTGTGCTGTGCAGGCTTCAGCCTGGCTCTTCCAGGACCAGACTGTTCCCTTAGGATTGGCTGGTATTAGGCCTGCATGCTATTTGAGCTGTTTAGGAAAGATCTGGGGCAAGAGGAGAAGGTGGTGACAGAGGAAGAGATGGTTGGATGACATCACTGACTGAATGGACACGAGTTGGAGCAAACTCATGGAGATGATGAATGACAGGGAAGCCTGACGTGCTACAGTTCATGATGTCACAAAGAGTCAGACATGACTTAGTGACTGAACAACAGGCTATCTGAAAATTACTCATTGCTCAAGAGAAAAACTTTTGAGCGATGGGAACCCAGTTATGTGCCTATTTTGAGGGCATTCCCCACACCAGGATTCCAGCCAGTTTTGTTTAAATACACAATCCTTCCTCACACGTTTATAACTAAATGGACACACCTAACAAAAGGCAATTTAAAACATCAAAGCCATTATGAGGAACTTTTAAAATCCCAAACTTTTCTTAAAACCAAACTAAAAACTATAGCTCAAAACTTTGAAAAACTGAATGAAATGCCTATTGTGACTGGTATTTTGAGGCTTCCAAACATTATTAGGAGCCCAAATTGCCTTTCTGCAAAATAAGATTTAAAAATAACTAAGACAAACAAATGATTAAAGAAATATAAAGTGGCTTCTGGCGCTTCCAGCTCCTCTTCCTGAGCTGTCTCAGGCTCTGTCTCCAGGGTCACCTTCTTCCTTTCCCTCTATGCTGCCTACACCTCTATTCCCTCAATTCTCCCATACTAATTCTCTGGCCCAACTTCTCCTAAAACTCTTCACTCCCTTTTCCTCTAAACCTATCAGAACTTGAGCCTATAAAATCAACCTTTCTGAGGATCCTGAGGCCAAACTCTTAATTTCTTACGTTCCCAGGACTAAAGCTGAATTGAAAACCACAAAGATTATTTTCCCAAAGTAACCAAAAATCCTCATATATTTGCTGAGAAATTTAATAAAGCATTCAAATTTATCAACTTTACTGCTCTGACTTGTATCAGCTAGTTCATATGCTTGTGAATGAAGGCCAGAACCAGCACTAAATAAAAATTGCTAATGGGAAAAATCCTGAAGGTCTCTAGGATTACAACTGGGAGACCAGCCCACTGATTTCTGTTATTAACAGGCTCAGGCAATCACTAGGCAACTTCATCAGGCAATCCCTAGGGCTTTTCCAAAGTCTGTTGACAGAAACAAAATTCAGGCATTCAAACAAAAATCTGATGAGCCTGTTCATAAGTATTACAATTGACAATGTTATTTTTTAAAGAAATTCTGGTCTTTCTTCAGATATTGATTCCATTTGCATAGCTTTTAGCTCTGTGTTTACTAATGGGCTGAACCGAGACCTTTCCCTTCTAGTAAAAAGGACCAGGATAGAATGGGGAACTATGTCCACTCCAGATTTAGTTAATCTGGCAAACTAGCTCTCTCACACTGTGGGTGAGTCACCTAAAAGACTGCTATAATTCTTAATCTTCAACTATAGAAAATTAAGGTCTCAAAATGAAGCCCAAACCCTCCTAGTTTCTATCATCACAAAAAGCCAGGACATTGGAAAAGAGATTATAAACTTTAATGTTTCAGGTACCTTCTGCTGTCTAACCAGCCTTTCCAATGTCCTCCCAATTCTCAATCACGGAACTCCAAGGAATTATAGAGGCTCTTTCCAATCCTCCCTCTTAATCGGCTTGGCGAAACATTTCTCCAGATTATGGATGAATCTCTTCCAGTCCTGACACTGGGGCTGTACTCTCGGTACTCAACCCACTGTAACAAAGCAACCCCTGCCTCAGGACACTAAATCAATTTAGATAGTGGGGATCTCCGATGAACCTCAGAGATTCCAGTTTTGAGTCTATCCTCTTTTGTGTAGACTCTTTGAGAGATAGATACCTTTTTCTCTGCAGTTCCTCTGTCCCATCCATTTAATAGGCTTAAACTTCTTAGAAAAGTATCATGGCAAAATTTCTTTCTTTCTGGCTTACTTCACTCTGTATAATAGGCTCCAGTTTCATCCACCTCATTAGAACTGATTCAAATGTATTCTTTTTAATGGCTGAGTAACACTCCATTGTGTATATGTACCACAGCTTTCTTATCCATTCATCTGCTGATGGACATCTAGGTTGCTTCCACGTCCTGGCTATTATAAACAATGCTGCAATGAACATTGGGGTACACGTATCTCTTTCCCTTCTGGTTTCCTCAGTGTGTATGCCCAGTAGTGGGATTGCTGGATCATAAGGTAGTTTTATTTCCAGTTTTTTAAGGAATCTCCACACTGTTCTCCATAGTGGCTGTACTAGTTGCATTCCCACCAGCAGTGTAAGAGGGTTCCCTTTTCTCCACACCCTGTCCAGCATTTATTGCTTGTAGACCTGTGGGAGAGGGAGAGGGTGGGAAGATTTGGGAGAATGGCACTGAAACATGTATAATATCATGTATGAAACAAGTCGCCAGTCCAGGTTCGATGCACGATACTGGATGCTTGGGGCTGGTGCACTGGGATGACCCAGAGGGATGGTATGGGGAGGGAGGAGGGAGGAGGGTTCAGGATGGGGAACACATGTATACCTGTGACAGATTCATTTTGATATTTGGCAAAACTAACACAATATTGTAAAGTTTAAAAATAAAATAAAATTTTAAAAAATAAATAAAATGTAAAAAAAAAATAAAAAAATTTCTTTCTCCTAAAAGGGGAAAATAACTCTAGAACTTAACAGCAGTCATCAAAGCAACCAACCAGGTGAATTAAATGACCCATTGAGGTCTTCTATTTGCTCCATTTCTGACAACACTAGAGTAGGGTCTGGAAACACGGATCATCTGTTCCTATTGAAGCAGCTACCAACCTTATGTGCAAAATCTCCAAGATGATATTGGAAAAATTCATAATGCATCTCCTATCAAGATTCAAACAGATCCCTCAAATCTCTCCCCAGAATTAATCAATACTGTATAAGAAGCCCTTCAAGGTACAAAGCCCATAACAGAAGATTGAAAGTCCTTGCCCTCGACACTACTGCTTGTAATACTCTTATTTTGCTAGTAAGAAAATCTAAGGGCCGCGTATGGAGGTTTGTCTAGGATCTCTGAGTAAGAAACATTACCTCTTGACACCTTGTTGTTCTTAACCCTCATACATTACTAACATTCATTTCCATGCAAGCAAATTCTGTGTTGTAACCGATCAACGTAGAGCATTCTTTAGTATTCCAGTTGAAGTTAGCCAACACCACTTTGCCTTCACTTGAAAATAAAAAAGAATTCACCTTAAGAGTATTGCCTCAGAAATTCATTTCTCACAAACCATGGAGGCTGACTTGGATGATAAAAAGTTCTTGGGAGGTTCTACTTTGCTGCTATATGTTGATGATTTACTTCTTTATTCTTCTCAAGCCTCCTCACAGGAAGGTGACATCCACTTGCTAAAGCATTTAGCTTTAAAGGGACATAAGGTCAACAAGGAAAAACTGTAGTTTATCAAAACCGAGGTTCAATATTTAAGGTAACTGATATCAGAACAAAGGTTCCACCTAGATCCCAATACCCAAAACTAAGCACCAACTGCAAGGGTTTCTCAGGCTAGTTAGCTACTGCTGATTCCAAATTTCGCTCTTATGGCCAAACTTCTATGTAATTTGCTAAAGAACTACCACCTTGGCTTAATTTTATAAGAACTCATCCACACAGACTTTAAAACACTGAAGGAGAATTTGGTTAACCCATTTGCCCTTGGGCAGTCCAATTATCAGATTGCCTTTTTCCTTTTTATATAGATAAATGAATGGAAGGGAATGTCCTTGGAGTACTCACCCAAAAACATGGGGACCACCACGAACCATATGGCATTAGAGCCAGCAACTGGGCACCATCCATGACACAGGGACAAATCTTGACTTAGAGCCAAAACTGCCATTGCCCTTTAGGTTAAGACCAACAAGAGTATCACTGTGAGATCTCCTTTAACAATTTCTCTACTTCATGTACTAAAAGTCCTGATGAATTTGCATCACACTCAACTTTTCTCCGGAGAAGGCAATGGCACCCCACTCCAGTATTCTTGCCTGGAAAATCCCATGGATGGAGGAGCCTGGTAGGCTGTAGTCCATGGGGTCGCTAAGAGTCGGACACGACTGAGCGACTTCCCTTTCACTTTTCACTTTCATGCACTGGAGAAGGAAATGGCAACCCACTCCAGTGTTCTTCCCTGGAGAATCCCAGGGATGGGGGAGCCCTGGTGGTCTATGGGGTCGCACAGAGTCGGACACGACTGAAGCGACTTAGCAGCAGTAGCAGCAACTTTTCTCAGTCACCTTACCTCCTATGAAGTCCTTTTGTTAACTGCTCCTCACTTAACTACAATATTACATTATAATACACTTAACCTAATCACTCTTCTCCCCTCTGTCACCGAAAAAAAGTCCTTCACAACTGCTCAATGCTGGCAGATCACCTTCTGACTCTGTGAGATCACCTCCTGACTCTGATATTCTGTAGTAAATTCCTTTGGGTAAGGTTGACTTCTCATGGTTCACTGATGGTTCTTATTTAAAAGATGACAACAGTGAATACTGGACTGGATATGATATCGCAACTCCTTTTAATACGTTGAGGCAGCATCTTAACCTATGGCCACTTCAGCTCAACAGGCTGAATTACACGCTCCTACACAGGCTGATACTTTAGCTGAGGGCAAAACTGCCAATATTTATACTGACAGTAGATAAGCTTTCAGAGCAGCTCATGATTTTGGAATGTTGCAGCAGCAACACAATTTCCTTACTTTCAGCAGAAATAAAATTTAAAATGGCCCATGTATACAGGAATTATTAGATGTGATACTTTAACCCACCACTTTATAGTTATTAAGATCCCAGAGCATTCTAAGCTTGATTCTCTGGAAAAGTGAAAGTTGCTCAGTCATGTCTGACTCTTTACGACCCCATGGACTGGAGGCCACGAGGCTCCTCTGTCCATGGAATTCTCCAGGTAAGAGTACTGGAGTGAGTTGTCATGCCCTCCTCCAGGGGATCTTCCCGACTCAGTGATGGAACCCAGGTCTCCCTCATTGTAAGCACATTCTTTACCGTCTGAGCCACCAGGGAAGCCCAATTTTCTGGACGCTAAGGGAAATCACTTCGCTGACTTTTCTAGAAGAAATGCTGCTCTAAAAGAAATTAAGAACAGCCAAACCTCTGTCACGGTTCAAATAAATTTTTCCCCAAACAGGAATTTAGAAAAGCTGGCTACAAAAGCATAATAACTGGACTCAAAAAAGGAAAAACAAGATTAAAAATTCAACAATTGTTTGTTTGATTAAAAAGATAAGGTGCTAGTTCATACCAAATAACAACCCAGTCATATTGCAGGCTCTAAAATTCCGACTCCTCACCACTGCACATCCATTCAGCCATTGGTCTACTAATAAAATGGCAGCATTTGTGAATCAATATTGGCAGGAAACATTAACAAGACTGCTTAAAGTGCCTAACTCACATGTCCCACTTGTCCAAAGTACAACCTAGAGAAAGCTGGATACCACTCTCTGATTTTAAACTGCCTAACAGGTCATTCAAGATATGGCAAAGAGATTTCATACAACTTCCTCCCTCTTGTTGATATAAATATATTTTGGTCATTGTATGTTTTCACATTGGACTGAATGAAGCCTCCCCTTGCAGACAGCCTCTTCTGTGGTTAGAGTCCTTTTGGAAAAGATTGTCCCTACTTGGAGAACTACTCTCAGTCTTCATAATGATCATGGAACCTACTTTATTGGTCAAGTACTTCAACAAATCTGTGCTACCTGGCCAATTTAATAACACTTTACTGAACTTACCACCCTCAATTCTCTATTTTAGTTGAATGCACTAACGGCATTAAGACTTACTGGCAAGGTTGGTTCAAGATGGTGGAGTGGAAGAACGTGTGCTCATCTCCTCTTGAGAGAGCACCAAAATTGCAACTAGCTGTGGAACAACCATTGACAAGAGGATGTTGGAACCTACCAAATGACAAGAGGATGTTGGAACCCACCAAAAGAAAAGAGACCCCACATTCAAAGACAAAGGAGAAGGTGCAATCATGATAAAACCAAATCCTACACCCACAGGGTAGATGACCCACAAACTAGAGAATAATAATACCAAAGAAGTTCTTCCACTGTTATGAAGGTTCTGAGGCCCACGTTAGGCTTCACAGCCTGAAGATCCATCAAAAGGACTAAAATCCTCAGGAAATATAACCTTGAAGGTCAGCTGGATTTGATTACAGGACTGGTGAAAACAGAGACTCCATTCTTGGAGGGCACAAACATACCCCAGTGTAGTGCACACCAGGACCCAGGGAAAAGGAGGAGTGATCCTACAGGAGACTAAACCAGACCTACCTGCCAGTGTTGGAGGGTCTCCTGTGGAGGCATGAGTCAGCAGTGGCTTGCCACAGGGACAGGGGCACTGGCATCAGCAGTCCTGGGAGGTACCCCTGGGCATGAGCCCTCTTGGAGGACACCATTAACCCTACGTAAAGCACATAGACTCTGGGGCTGGACTGCCTCAAGTCAAGCAACTAACAGGAAGGGAGCGTAGCCTCACCCATCAGCAGACAATCAGATTAAAGTTTTCACTGAGCATTGCCCACCAGAGCAAGATCCAGTTTCTCCCACTGTCAGGAAGCTTGCATACGCCTCTTTGCCTCATCCACCAGAGGGCAGATAAAAGAAGCAAGAACTACAATCCCATAGCTACCAGAACAAAAACCACATCACGGAAAGTTAATCAATATGAAAATACAGAGAATCATGTCCCAGTAAAGGGACAAGATAAAACCCCAGGGGAAAAAAAAAAAAAAAAACTAAATGAAGTAGACACAGGCAATCCTCCAGAAAAAGAATTCAGAACATTGATAGTGAAGATGATCCAGGATCTTGGAAAGGAATGGAGAAGATGCAAGAAATGTTTACCAAAGACCCAGAAGAACTAAAGAACAAACAGAGAAGAACAATACACTGGAAGGAATTGATAGCAGAATAACTGAGGCAGAAGAACAGATATGTGACATTGAAGACAGACGGTTGAAATCACTCCACAAAACAGAATATAGAAAAAAGAATGAAAAAAAAAAAAAGATAGCCTAAGAGACCTCTGGGACAACATTAAACACACCAACATTTGCATTATACAGGTCCCAGAAGGAGGAGGAGAAAGAGAGAAAGAACCCATGAAAATATGTGAAGAGATAATAACTGAAAATGTCCCTAACAGGGAAAGGGAATGGTCAACCAAGTCCAGGAAGCACAGAGAGTTCGCGGCAGGATAAACCCAAGGAGGAATACACCAACACATAATAATCAAACTGAGAAAAATTAAAGATATAGATAAAATATTAAAAAGCAACAAGGGAAAAATGACAAAAAACATACAAGGGAACTCCCATCAGGTTATCAGCTGATTTCTCAACAGAAAATCTACAAGCCAGAAAGGAATGAGATGATATATATAAAGTGATGAAAAGGAAGAAGCTACAACCAAAAATACACTACTCAGCAAGACCCTCATTCAGATTTGATGGAGAAATTAAAAGCTTTCCAGACAAGCAAAATTTAAGAGAATTCAGACCACCAAACCAGCAAATGCTAAAGGAACTTCTCTAAGAAACACAAGAAAAGGAAAAGACCTATAATAAATCCAAAACAATAAAGAAAATGTTAATAGTAGCATTACATATCAATAATTACATTTAAATGTAAATGGATTAAATGCACCAATCAAAAGATACAGACTGGCTAGGTGGATAAAAGTATTTGCACGTATGTAATTCCACTTATTACCTCACTCTACTTAACCCCCCATATTGTATGCAATTATTTTATATTTTATATTGTTAGGTTAATCATATTTCCATTATGGCTTATTACTGTAATTATCTTTTATTTTTTTCTGGCTATTGATTTTGAAAACTGATAAATATCTTTTGTTATTGTGATTATGTAACTCTTATTCATTTTAATACCATTGTATCATGATTGGTCAACAGAAAATAATAGAATTCTAACAGAAAAATCTGCAACCACTTTTTAAAATCCAGATGCACAGTAGAATTATCTTGGAATTTTCTTTTTTTTTTTAATACAAATACTCAGGTATTGTTTTTTCCTCCAAAAATCCAGATGCGATTCTAATGAGCATCTATGTTTAAAAACAACTGGACTATGTGATGATCTTTTACTTCTATCTAGTTGTTTCACTTTTTCTATTTTATAGTTAAGGCTCCCATTTCATGTATTTTATGTTTTCCAATTTCTCCAACTCTTTTTGTTGTTATTATTTATCATGCCTTTATCAAATATAGTATAAAAAGTTTAGGTATACATATATAATATTTATAATCTATATTTTAGAAAACATGATTTTTTGCTGAACTAAAAAATTTATGACATTTTGTTTCCATTTGTTTGACTAAGCATGAATAGAATGCTAGATTTCTAATTCATATTCACTCAAAACTTTGGTATTAGTTCCATTTATTCTGGCATCTGGCATTACTACTAAAAGTCTAAAAAGCTTATTATTTTAGTGATTTTTAAAAAAATAATCTGAATGAGGCTTGAAACTTATAATTCTGAGAATATAAAGAAATACTATGTTGTAAAACAAACAGGAAATTAACATGATACAGTATTATTAACTAAAGTATACATTTTGTTCAAATTACACAGAATTTTATGCTGCTAAGTCACTTCTGTGTATTCTTGCCACCTCTTCTTAATATCTTCTGCTTCTGATAGGTCCATACCATTTTTGTCCTTTATCGAGCCCATCTTTGCATGAAATGTTCCCTTGGTATCTCTAATTTTCTTGAAGAGATCTCTAGTCTTTCCCATTCTGTTGTTTTCCTCTATTTCTTTGCATTGATCGCTGAGGAAGGCTTTCTTATCTCTTCTTGCTATTCTTGGTATGCAGTTCAGGAAGCAACAGTTAGAACTGGACGTGGAACAACAGACTGGTTCCAAATAGGAAAAGGAGTACGTCAAGGCACTATATTGTCACCCTGGTTATTTAACTTATATGCAGAATACATCATGAGAAACGCTGGGCTGGAAGAAGCACAAGCTGGAATCAAGATTGCCGGGAGAAATATCAATAACCTCAGATATGCAGATGACACCACCCTTGTGGCAGAAAGTGAAGAGGAGCTAAAAAGCCTCTTGATGAAAGTGAAAAGGAGAGTGAAAGTTGGCTTAAAGCTCAACATTCAGAAAACGAAGATCATGGCATCTGGTCCCATCACTTCATGGGAAACAGATGGGAAAACAGTGGAAACAGTGTCAGACTTTATTTTTTCGGGCTCCCAAATCACTGCAGATGGTGACTGCAGCCATGAAATTAAAAGATGCTTACTCCTTGGAAGAAAAGTTATGACCAACCTAGATAGCATTTTCAAAAGCAGAGACATTACTTTGCCAACAAAGGTCCGTCTAGTCAAGGCTATGGTTTTTCCAGTAGTCATGTATGGATGCAAGAGTTGGACTGTGAAGAAAGCTGAGTGCTGAAGAATTGATGCTTTTGAACTGTGGTATTGGAGAAGACTCTTGAGAGTCCCTTGGACTGCAAGGAGATCCAACCAGTCCATTCTGAAGGAGATCAGCCCTGGGATTTCTTTGGAAGGAATGATGCTAAAGCTGAAACTCCAGTACTTTGGCCACCTCATGCGAAGAGCTGACTCATTGGAAAAGACTCTGATGCTGGGAGGGATTGGGGGCAGGAGGAAAAGGGGACGACGACAGAGGATGAGATGGCTGGATGGCATCACCAACTCGATGGACGTGAGTTTGAGTGAACTTCGGGAGATGGCGATGGACAGGGAGGCCTGGCATGCTGCAATTCATGGGGTCACAAAGAGTCGGACATGACTGAACGACTGAACTGAACTGAAGTCACTTCAGTTGTGTCCAACTCTGTGTGACCCTATAGACGGCAGCCCACCAGGCTCCCCCGTCCCTGGGATTCTCCAAGCAAGAACACTGGAGTGGGTTGCCATTTCCTTCTCCAATGCAAGAGAGTGAAAAGTGAAAGTGAAGTTGCTCAGTCGTATCTGACCCTCAGCTACCCCATGGACTGCAGCCTTCCAGGATCCTCAATTTTATGCTAGCATCCATTATTTTTTATACCTTATTTAAGATTCCACATTTTATTTAATTGTACTGAGTAGCTTCAACTGCATGCAACAAATTCTGATCAATTCTCTTTTTATTTTTATTTTGTTACAAATATTTTCTAGTTTTCCTTATTATGGCTTCTTAGATACATTCATCATTTAAAAGTGGACATCTAATCTCCAAATACATGGGTTTTCTAAAATATCTTTGATATTAATTTCTCATTTTGATATTAATTTCTCATTTAAATGCTTTCTTCTCTGCAATCACCCTCTGTGTTTTTTCAGTCTTTTAAGTTTATTGAGGCTTTCAATGGCTAAGTCAAAGATCTCTTTTGGTAAATGTCACATTCGACTTGAAAATATGTGAGTTATTTTCAAATATCTTTTGATATTGATTTCTAATATTTCTATCATTTCACAGTGATAAGAGAAGAGACTCTGTATGATTCCAATACCTTTTGTTGCTACATTTCAGTCACTAAGTCGTGTATGACTCTTTGAAACCCCATGGACTGCCGCATGCCAGGCTTCCCGGTTCTTCACTATCTCCCAGAGTTCACTCAGATTCATGTCTATTGAGTCAGTGATGCTATCTAATCATCTTAATATCTTTAGACCATGAAATTTTTGTCAGTTTTGTATCTCTGGGTATGTTCCAGTATCTCCTGGTTTAGAGTCTATGAGAACTTGAATAGAATTTGTATCCTGCTGTTATGTGAAAACTGAATAAATCTTAATTATGTTGAATTGGTTCATAGTGCTTTTTGGGTCTACTATATCCTTCTACTTTTCTGTCTATTCGTTCTATTAATTTTTGAGAGTTTGAAATTGAAACTCCAACTAAAAATCTTAATTTATCTATTTAAAAAAAATAATTGCAACAACTAGCCCAACTATTTGCAACTTTGTTCTGTATTTTCCTAGTCTCCTATAGATGAGTTATCATACTTTCATAATTCAAAAAAAGAAGAAGAATAAGAAAAAGAGTCAACTGGCAAAACTGGAGGATAGACACCCTCCAAATACCTTTGCAAAAGGAGGAGGGTTCAGGATGGGGAGCACGGGTATACCTGTGGCGGATTCATTTCGATGTTGGGCAAAACTAATACAATATTGTAAAGTTTAAAAATAAAATAAAATTTAAAAAAAAAGTTTTTAAAGAAAAAAATTTTTAAACATTACAATTAAAAAGGTTACACTGAAGAGAAAAAAAAAAAAAAGCACTGCCATCGATCCTTCTAAATCTCAGATCCACCCCTTCTGGAAGTCAAACTTTCACCCTTTAAGACAGTCACAAGATGTTCAAAGCATTTGACTCATCATTCTTTTGACTCACAAATGATAAAAGGAGAAGTACTCCAATATGTAAATGTCTTATTGCTTCTATCAAAAAAAAACCCACTTTGGTAGAGCAATCTTTTCACAGAGCGCTCTTGGGAGATGAATACCCTAAGCATCACACCTTCCAACCTAGAGATTTCATTACTGGAAAAGACACCTCCAGAAAGACTCTCTTCAACTTCACTGGAAAGGACCCTATCAGGTACTACTAACCAACCTTTCTGCATCCAAAACCCAGGGAATAGACTCTTGTATTTACATAACACAGCTAAACAAAGCAGCAAATCAAACCAGATCTGCACATCATTTGGTAACTTGAATGGAAAGATTCCTCGAAACTGAGGAAGACATCTGATGAGACAGCCTTTCTAAGATACCTGGATCAAGCTTACAGAAGTTTGTCTGTCAAACCTTTGATGATGACCTAATATTTCAGATGCTTTCCAATAACTAGGATATTACTAACATATGGACTTTAGATAAAAGAACCTGAGAGTTACTTTTAGATGTAATCTCAGTAGGTTTCTGTGTATTTTCCCTCCGTGGGACACTAACTCACAAAAGGTCCTTCCTGGCACCAAGGGACAAAAAGCTGCTAAAACAAGAACACCTAACTCTTACCAATCATGCTTTCAGAGAAGGATCCTAATCAAAAGGAGCAAATGTAAAAATTAATAAACAAAAACCTCAATTAAAATAAGAGTTGGGAGGCTGGAAGGGAGAGCGCTCACACCCTACAATGATAGCAGAGTCCAAGAGGAAGTAGCAAGACTTCCTCTTCTAGTTGGCAAGAGCTCATCCAATGAGACACTGTTACCACTCAGCGGATGAAAAGCCACTATACTTTAAACACCCGATTCCTCCAATGGACTCTTTGTTTACTACAGTCCTCCCAATTTCCTTTTTCCCTCTTTAAAAGAGTTGTCTCTCCTTCCTGGGCAAGGGACTCACACGTGGCTCACCATGGTTGCAGAACTCATACTGCAGTTCTTTGTTGATCCTGACAATCCCATATTTGCTAGAAAAATAACTGGCAGCCTATTTGTTTTAGGTCAACAGATGAAAACTCAACCACTAAAGACTCCAGCCCTAAATCTGAATTGCTTAGCCCTGACACAAAACAGAACCAAAACACAGAGGTACCGGATTCAGAACAATTACATTTAAAATGTCCCAAGATCTTATAAGACAGCAGGTCAGCACAGGAAAAACTCACTCAAGGAAAAAGTGATGGTTTGCTTAGTAAAACAAAGAAATCTATTTTGAGAGGAACTAATCGAGTGAAAGGGAAAAAAGGGTATTTCCAGGCCATCCAAGTACAAATGTACACATACACAGAGAGCAAAGTCAAGGACAATTCAGAAGACTGCGAAGTACACGGACTCCACAAATAGGGGTTCAAATCCTGGATCTGCCAATTACTAGCTGTCTATGAACAAATTACTCAACCTTTCCAAATGTTCATGTAATTATGAGGATAATATGTACCTCACAGGATTGTCATGGGAAAGGTGGGAGGGAGAAAGGAAGAGAGAAAGAAAGAAAGTGGGGAGGGAAGTAGGAAGGAAGGAAGAAAACATATTGCTGCTGCTAAGTCGCTTCAGTCATGTCCAACTCTGTGTGACCCCACAGACGGCAGCCCACCAAGCTCCACCATCCCTGGGATTCTCCAGGAAAGAACACTGGAGTGAGCTGCCATTTCCTCCTCCAAGAAAACATGTTATGAAACAGCAAAGCACAGGGCAGACCTTAGATATTAGATGCTGGCAACTTAGATGCTCACAAGCACTGGCTGAGTGGAAGTTTACTCGCAGGTTAAAGGTAACAGAATTAACAAAAGGAGACTCTTAATTAGAGTAAGAATTAAGAAATCTTTGCCTCACTGATTCACCAAACTAATCAAAGAACCTCATTCTAGTGAACTATGAAAAACACATTCGAGATCGTAAGGATTTTCCTCAGATGCTTAGAAAACCCCAAAGCATCTACAAATTAAAAGTTTCCTTTCACACTTCAGAGCTGAAAGCAAAGGCAAAAATCCTGGACTAAGTAACAGTATTTTTTTTAAAACTGAACTATAACTCAAAGTAGTATGGATTTCTTCTTGAGTTTATTAACCTCAAGCGGTGCCTTTCAAATGTATTGGGGAAAGAGTGGTATCATCAAACCCTTTTTGTCAATTGCCTGGGGAAGGAGGCCAGTCCCAGATGAAACAGATAAAAGAGTGAGCAAGCTAACATGACATCCAAAATAAATGGGATTTGGGGGGTTCACAGGCTTGTAGTGCCTAGCTTTCTGAGAAGCTGACATTTGTGCTTTGCCCCTAAAACAGGCATGTTTTAGAAGGATGGGAGGGGGATGTGAAGAAGAGACCACACACGTCAAAACAAAGGATCTGCAGGAAGAGTGAGTCAGAGTAGTACTCAGAAGACCAGGAGCGGCCAGAATGAGACGGAGCTAGAATGCAGGGTGGGTGAGTGTCCCCTAAGTCAACACCACTGCATGAGGTTCAAGAAGGAGCAGAGGAACAAACTGGCGGAGGGGCAAATGAGCCCAGCTTGGGCCTCAAGATTTAGCTTTTGTTTCTAGAACATTCTCCCTACTTAGAGCAGAGCTTCTCAAACTTTAATACACATCAGAGGATCTTATCAAAATGCTGATCCTGGTTCAGTATGCCTGGGAATCTGAGGCTGCATTTCTAAATTTTCAGGTGATGCCAGTGCTGCTGGTCCACGTACTACACTCTCCAAGGCAAGGGTTGTGATTCCCACCCGAGACTCTGAGATCAAAGATCACAGTGTCTTTATCCTTCCAGGATGGTGCTTAAGGTATACAGGACCTCAAAATCTATATACTGGAAGAATGGATTACTTAGGAGGACTTAAACTGTAACAGAAACAGAACAAAATCTAAAACAACAACCAGAAATGGGCTGAATCCTTGCTCATCCACCAATCATGTATGTGAACCTAGGGAGAGTTACTTAACATGCTTGGCCTTAGGAAACTCATTTCAAAACCTGGAGAATGAACCACTTGATCTCTAAGGCCTTCCAGCTCTAAAACTCCACCCAAAGTATTTTTTTCTGTGTCTTAAAAAAAAAATCATTTTAATGGTGAGGATATTCGCTCGATATTCCTCCAGCAACGCACACCTCTGTCATTCTCAGACAGCCATTTCCAAAAATCCAATTGAAAGAACACAGATTCTGTTGGTCTCAGCAAATAACCATAGCAACTAATACCCCCCAAATAAAATGATGTCTTCACAATGATGTGCTGGCTCAATTAGATTAAGAGGGTGACGTGTACCATCTCAAAATTTATGGTCGTAAATTTACAGTGAAAGCCAGACCTTCTTGGAAGAGGTTTATAAGTAAAAGAGAGGCCTTGCCAATAAAACGAAGACGGCACAGGGAGCCAGAAAAACTGAGTTGATGAGAAACTGGAGCAGGGCCACCCTGCCTGTCCCAGGTCCACACAGACACAGCCATCACCCAGATGTGAATCCGGAACGTGGTTAAACAGCTGCAGATCTGAGTGCCACCACTTCTACCAGGGAATCAGCAAGCAACTGTCTTCTCTCCATGCCTCCTTCACGTATATAATCAAAGGAAACAAATACTGCTCCCTCAGAAAAGGCTTCTAAGAGATTCAGCAGAAGACTTGTAAAGCTCTTAGGTAAAAAAGAGGACAATTGCAGAATAGTAAATTAGGGGTGGTATTGGATTTCCAGCTCATCATGGGATGCAGACCTTCCGGCTCCAAGGTCTTTAGATTGGAGTTAGAAAAGGGAAGGGAAAATACAGCATCTGTAAGTTTTATAATTCACCATCTTCCCACACCCTCAGGCCTGCCTCTTCCAGGGTTTGGGCAATCATGTCTGTTCTGAACAAATTCAGGCAAGCAAGAATGTCACTTGAAAGGTAGGAAATGGGAAGCCAAGGTCCATCACCTCCCTATAACCTTCAGATCTTTTCCAGCAAAGGACAAAAAGAAAAAACAACAACAAACCAAAAACCCAGCCTAAAGAACTAGGGTTCAATGTCCATTTAACTCTTATTAACTCAGAAAGTCCTGGGCAGCAAAACCTGGAACTGAAAAGCAAAATCTGCTGCATCCCCAGTGGTTCTCATCAAGAACTATAACAGTTTAAGAGTAGTTAAGGCAAGACAAGGCACAGTGAGTAAAACAAGGCCTTCCATCAGCCTTACAAGCCAAGAACAGTGGGTAAGGGAACGAACTCGCAGGGTTCAAAAGCCCACTGCAGCCCCCTCCGTTGTCTCAGTACTGAGTTTCCACCTGTATGAAACTGAGAAGAAAGCAAGCTGCCTCTGGGGATTTCTGTGAGGAAACAAATGATGCTCAGAAGCACTTAGCACCAGGCCTGGCTAAGCAACAGGCTATAAACGATAGGTATTTGTAGTGTAGAGTTTCATGCAGCAACAAAATAAAACGCCAGGCTGATTTATTTTGGGGTAAAGATGAAAGGACAGCCAAGCCACTTGGTCTCCTTCCACCCACCTTTACACCCACTACCCGGCTGACTTCCCACATTACTATCCTCTAAACAGAATCCACCTAATCCCTGGGCACAACTCACACTCTCCTCCTTACTAACACTACAGGAAGCAAGATGGCCACTCCTCAGCACCAAAAACGTTCAATTAAAAAGGGAAAATCTGCCTGTTGCTCCTGGATTAAATTAACGTTTCCTGAAGGAAAAAAAAAATGTATCTAGCAATTCTGAACACAGCCACACCTAATAACGTTCTCAGAAGTTAGTTTCACTTTCTTTTATCCCATTTAATGAACCACGTCCTTGCTGCCCTCAGGGGAAGCTGTGCTCCCAGACCAAGCAGGGAGGTCCAGATGGGCACCATTCTGCCTCATAGGTACCCCACTGAACCTGATTCCCTGCCTCCTTCCCCAACTGTCCCGTCCCCAGATCTGTCCCCCAGTCCACATACAAAATTAGGCTTCATCTAGTTCTTAGAGTACCCACCTCTCCCCACATCATCACAGAATTTGAGGGATCAAAAAGACTACTGTTTGTCAAAAATATGATGGGACATCATCTGTGGTGGACTCTCCCAGGCAGCCCACACCAGCCCCCTGAGTTCAACTTCAGGGCTAGGGTCCAAGAACCTGGGCTCCCCAGAAGTTTTTATACATGCAGGAGTTTGAAAACTCCTACCACCTGAGCCTTCGGAACATCTCATTCCAGTACCAAGAATGCAAACCTCTCCAGGTCACAAAGGCGGGGCTCCAAGGAGCAAGCCGAAAATTCTGACTCCTGACAGATTTACAAATGTCTCCAAAGCAGGAAATCCAAGCTCATAGTGGAAGAAATCTAAGTGACAGTAGAGATGAGAGGAGGGAACACCACAATTCAATTTAAAAATCACAAATTCCAAACACAGCCTTTTCCCAAAAATGTTCTCAATCACATCTTCTACTGTGGAGCCCACACAATCCAGTGGGAAAGCTGCTCTGTTCAGCACCTGATTTGCACAGACCCAGCTCATGGCACCTGGAACTGACGAATGCCAGTTCGTCAGTTGACTGCCTAGAAACCCATCCAAAACCTGGCTTCCGAAAGAAGTGGTAGCTGCCTTTAGTGCCTGGGCCAAATACTCCTGGACTAGGCAAGGCTGCAGCTGCCAATACAGGCTCTGCCCAGTTAATCTTCTCTGAGCCTGCAAATAATAAATCTGACACAGACTCCACTGAATCTGGGACACAGGCCCACAGGTGCCCTAGCAGAGAGAGTACCTAAGGTGCTTCTGGGGTGTGCAACCTCCTTCAAGAACCCACACCCAGAAGGGCCTGGCTGGTTTAATGCTCTCCTGTCACCATTTTGAGATTCTTAAACTTTCATCTTTGAACTTGAGTTTTACAAGTGAAGTCTGGTGTGATGGTGGAGGACGCATATGAGCTGAGGCAAGACTTAAGACATGAATGTCATGTGGGTCCACCAGGGTTCCTTTTGGCCCCATGTGTACCAGGTGTGATGCCCCTTAAATAAAAGATTCTGGTGGACCCACAATATGTGGGAGTTCAGCCAGACTAAGAGTGAGTACAAGGCATGCCTGTGATGTCTACAACTGAATAAGCAGGAATACTGACAGCCCTAAGAGGCTAAGCTTTCCTTTCAGACCAGAACTTCTGAAATGCAAAAGGAAGAAAGAGCATTCTAGAAATATGAATGACTAAGGAACCCTGCAATAGCCGTTCTTATTCATGTTATTTCCTGGGATAAGTGGACTACTTATGCTGACCATGACAACACTGGACGGTAAAGGATGGAGCAACCCATACTCACATTTCCTTTCAATCCTTCTTCATTCATCAGTAAGCCGAAGAGAGAGGCTGTTAGTAGAACATGCAAGTATCAAAAAGTGAAATAACAAAACAGCTCTTTTAGGGTACTTTTCACAGAAATAGAACAACCCTAAAATTTGTATGGAACAAAAAGACCCCAAATAGCCAAAGCAGTCTTCAGAAAGAACAAAGACAGAGGCATCATGCCCTCAGATTTCAAACTATATTACAAAGCTATAGCATTCAAAACAATGTGGTGTTGACATAAAACTGATCACTAAAACAGAACAGACAGCCTAGGATAAACCCATAATACACAGTCAATTAATTTACGAAATATGAGCTGGGGAAAGGACAGCTTCTTCAGTAAATGGTGCTTGGAAAACTGGACAGCTATATGCAAAAGAAAGAAACTAGCCCACTCTCTTACACCATACACAAAAACTAACTCAAAATAACTCGAAGACTTGAATATAAAACCCAAAACCATAAAACTCCTAGAATAAACATAGATGGTAATCTCTATAACATTAGTCTTTGAGGTGATTTTTTGAACTTGACACCAAAAGCAAAGGCAACAAAAGTAAAAATAAACAAGCAGGACTGTATCAAACTAAAAAGCTTCTACACAGCAAAAGAAACCATCAACAAAATGAAAAGGCAACCTACCAAGCTGGAGAAAATATTTGCAAATCATATATTCAATGAGGGGCTAATATCCAAAATATATAATGAATGCATATAAGTCAACAGCAAAAACCCAAACAACCCAATTAAAAAATGGGCAAAGGATCAGCAGAATAGACAGTTTTCCAAAGAAGACAAACAGATAGCCAACAGGTACGTAAGAAAGAAGCCCAACATCACTCATCAGCAGGAAAACGCAAGTCAAAACTACAAAAAGATTATCTCACATCTGTTAAAATAGCTGTTATCAAAAAGACAAGAAACAACAAATGCTGGCAAGGATACAGAGAAAAGGAAACACTTGAGCACTACTGGTGGGGATGCAAATTGGCACAACCACTATGCAAACGGTGTGAAGGGTCCTCAAATCATCCAGCGATTCCCCACCTGGATGTATCTTAAGAAAACACATGTGCGCCTGGGGGTGATTCATGTCGATGTACGGCAAAAACCACCGCAATACTGTAAAGAAATTATCCTCCAATTAAAATACATACATTTTTTAAAAAAGAAAAGAAAAACACTACAGACAGTCTCTGACTTACAAAGGTGCAAATGCACAACACTCTCGGGGGGAGCTGTACTTCAAGTTTTGAATTTTGATCTTTTTTCTGGCTAGCAGTAAGCAATATGATACTCTCACATGACGATGGGCAGTGGTAGGGAACCACAGCTCCCAATCGGCCACTCGATCACAAGAGTAAACAACTGATACACTGACAACCATTCTGTCTTTCACATCCAATTCAATATTCAATAAATTACATGAGATATTCAACACTTACAAAATAGGGTTTGCATATTTTGCTCAATGGTAGGCTAATGTAAATATTCTGAATATGTTTAGGTAGGCTAGACTAAACTATCATATTTGGTAGGTTAGATGTATTAATGCATTTTAAATTATTTACTTATTTGGCTGTGCCAGGTCTTAGTTGTAGCATGCAGGATCTTTGAACGTCATTGCAGCATGTGGGATCTTTCAGCTGCGACATTCAAACTCTTAGTTGCAGCATGTAAGATCTAGTTCCCTGACCAGGGATTGAACCTGGGCCCCCTGCATTGAAGGCATGGAGTCTTTGCCACTGGACTACCATGGAAGCCCCTTATATGCATTTTTCACTTACATTTTCAACTTACAATGGGTTTATCAGGATATAACCCCATCATAAGTCAAGGAAGATCTGCAATGCAGAGATACATTAATCTCTCTGTTCTCTACAACATTATGTACAATACCCTAGACGTGAAAATAACCCAAACGTCCATTAATGGATAAATAAGATGTGATGTATGTGTAGTGTATGTGTGTGTGTATGAGAGAGAGAGAGAGATGGAGTATTATTCAGTTATAAAAAAGAATGAAATCTTGCTATTTGTGGCAACTTAGATTGACCTTGAGAACATCATGCTAAATGAAATAAGTCAGAGAAAGACAATGTGTGATTTCACTTATATGTGGAATCTTTAAAAACAAAAACAAAAAATCTACCTCATAGTACAGAGAACAGATTGGTGGCTGCCAGAGGCAGCGGGTGGCAAACAGACAAAATGGGTGAAGGTGATCAAAAGGTACAAACTTCCCTTATAAAATAAAGTCATGGGTTTGTAATGTAGAACATGGTTACTATACTTAAAAACACTGTATTGCATACTTGAAAGTATTTAAGAAAGTACATCTTAGAGAAAGCTCTCAACACAAGGGAGAAGAAAATTTGTAACTATGCATGGTGACAGAGTTAATTACATTTATTGTGATGATCATTTTGCAATATATAAAAATGTTGAATTATTACACTGTATACTTGAAACTAATATAATGTCATATGTCAATTATATTGCAATTAAAAAAAACTATTTACAAAAAAAAAAAAAGTTGAGTCATTTCATGCAGTGTCCAAGTCTGAACAAAATTAATATGCATATAAGATACATAATTCAAACTGTATAATTTCAGTGATTCTATATACAAATCAATTGATCTCATATTTACAATTAAAAGTGGCATTGCACAATATAAAGATGAATAGTAAAATTCATACCAATAGTTCAAATTTTCGACTGTTCTTTTTTTTAAATAGCATTGAATAGAAAATTTTTTTTAAAAAAAGGCAAGGCACAATGAGAGAGACCATTAAAAAAAGGCTTTACATTTTAATACACCTTTAGCAGCACTTATTTGGGCTTCATGAACAAGAGGCCCACAGATAAAACAGACAGCCCTAGGCACAAGCACACCCAGGATGGCTCTTCTCCCTGTGTTAACTTCCTCCTTTCCTCCAGCTGGCACCTGGAGGAGGAGCTCCACCGCTGAGCAGCATGGGCCCAGGCCAGCAGCATCATAGCTGGCCTCCCCGCTCCCTCCCAGCTCAGCTGTCCAGGATGATCTTTTCAAAAAGCAGATCTGATCTTGTCACTGCAGCTTCCACATCCTCCCCAGCTATAATTCTTCCCTTTCATCTCAAAGTTACTACAAATCTGACTAGAAAGTGGGTGGGAGACACTCAACTCAAGGATACACACCACTGGCCTGGACCTCCCTCGGTCCTCCAGCCCCACTGGCCAGCTCAGATCCTGGACCCCTCTGGCCACAAAGCCTGGCACGTTTCCTCAGCCCACAGTCCTGGCCCAACCCTCTCCATCTTGCTTGTTGTCACCCTTCAAATTCCGCTTGGAGGGTCACTTCCTCAGGGAAGTGGCCCCCTCTATCCCCCACCCTCTCCCAATGGTAGCTCTCCCAATGGTAGCTCTCCCGCCTCCCTACAACTTCCTTTCCCATCCCTTCACATGATAGGTAATTTCCTTTGATTTTCATGACTGTTTAATGCGTACCACCGACGATATTAGGACAGCTATCACAATTCTAGTATGTAGTAAGCAAGCCTCCAATAACACTTTTAAATATATAAATGAATTCACGTGACTTTTTAAGACTTGAGCCAGGAGAGTGACAAACTCTGCAATCCTCTTTTTACAGAAAGGGAAGAAGCTAGATCACCGAAATGGAGATCAGCCACCCCTTTATTTACTCCATTACACTCACGAAATCAAACGGGAACCCCATTTCCTAGGCTTACCTTAGCCTTGAAGACACACTTTTCCTACATTCTCTCTTTGTTTTTTCCTCACTCCTGGAGTTTATTGTCCACTTGGTGCAAGGCACAGGGTTATGGGGTGTGAGGAAGGCACACTCGTGTAGCTCAGATAGCAGACAGTAGGATTCTCTCAACTTCCTTTTTAGTGTTCTGCTCTTTTTATATTAAAAAACTGAACTGCTTCCCTTGACCGCAGTCTCCTTGGTCTTGGGGAGAGGAGGAGAGGGAGGTACAGTGCGGGGGGAGGAGGAGGACTCTGATGAGCCTAGCGCCTTGGAAGGAAGCCTGGAAGCTGGTGGTGGTCACTCAGGACGGGGGCCTGCAGTTGGTTTTGCCAGGCTGGCTGCCAGGCTGCTGCTTCCCCGCAGCTTCCTGAGCTAGGTCACAGGTGATCGTGCTGGTGGAAGCCTGGGCAGACTCCGAGTACTCTGGGGACTCCAGCACCATGGCCATGAGTCCACTCGGGAGAGTGGACTTCTCTTAGAAGAAGCTAGCCCACCAGTGTCCTGGGTCTGCTTTGGGGAGACCCGGATGGTGGGGGATGGCTTCCCCAGGGTACTCGGCACTTCCACAGGAGCTGTTACTGGAAGTGGAGCCCAGGCAGCGCTGGCAGTAGTCATGGGTGGCCACGAGTGAGCCGCTGGAGGGGATGGCCCCCATACTCTTGCTTGCGGGCTGGTAGAAACCTCGATGGAGACCCCTCACAGGCCTTGGCATGCGATCACTGACAGTGGGCACAGGGGCACTAGGCCACAGAGCCCATCTGCGTAAAAAAAGGCGGGCAGCCACTCCACAAACCAGACACACAGGCCCTACTCTCTTTCTTGTCCAACAGTCCGACAATGTTTTCAAGGTACCACTAACTCGATCTTAAAATTGAGTTACCTACAAACTTTACCTACAAGCAAATGATAGGCAAAGAATTGCCATCTGTATACCTAGACAGCATACCTTGGTCAGACTTTAAAAATATAATCTGGTGACAAACTGTGCCATGTAAATACAGAAGCCATCCCTTTTAACACACCGGGTACTACCTGAGGGAAAACAGAGAAACATAACTTTGGGGGCAGTGTCTCTTGATCTGTCTTTGAAAGGTCACCTGAACCAGGTCACCCCAGACTTTTTAAATCTGAAATTCTGGGAATCTAATCTGAAAATGAGATCTGGAAATCAAATTTCCAGATTGGCAATCAAATCTGGAAATCACAGTAAGTTTAAGGACTGCTGTTATAGGAAGACATTGTTGAGTCATTTGTTTAAACGCCAAGGGACGGCAGGACGCTACTGACACCGAACCTGAGAAAGCGGGGACACAAGAAAGAAAAGGAAAGCGACGTCCCGTGCTGGGCCCAGAAAGTCCCTGGCAACACGCCGCCAAGAAAGAAGCAGGAAACTGTTCCCAGAGAAGAGAGGGAGCCTGGAAAAACCCCAGGTCATTGTCGGCTAGGGCTGTTAATCATCCTGGCTGTTTTATTCTTGTGGCCACTTCCTCCTTTCTCAAGGTGCTCTGGGGACAGCAAGGGACCCTGACGTCTGTCCCCTCATCGCAGGAAGGACACAGTGAACGTGAGCCAGGGACTGCATAAGCAGGGCCACCTCTTACAGTCCCAGAGCTTCCTTTAGGCTGAAAAGGGTCCAGGAGCCAGAAGCCCTCCTTGCTGCTGCTGCTGCTAAGTCGCTTCAGTCGTGTCCGACTCTGTGCGACCCCAAAGACGGCAGCCCACCAGGCTCCTCCATCCCTGGGATTCTCTAGGCAAGAACACTGGAGTGGGGTGCCATTGCCTTCTCCAAGGAGCCCTCCCTGGAGACTGGAATTCCAGCCACTCCTGGCCCACCCTCCTCACCACCTGTCTCCTGCCTGTCAACGCAAAAGCCCTGAGAAATGAGAAGATCCATAAGAAGCCTCTCAGCACACCTACACCAACTTCAATATCCCCTCCTACAGTGGGCTAAATGATGTCTCCCAAGTTCATGTCCACCCAGAACCTCAGAGCATGACCTTATTTGGAAACCTGAGTCTTTGCAGATGTTATTAGAGGAGATAAGGTCACACTGGATTAGAATGGGGCCAAAACCCAAGGACTAGTATCCTTAGAAGCAGAGAAGACATGCACACACATGGAAGGAGGGGCCAAGAGTGTAGTAATGGAGCCACAAGTCAACCACCACCCAGGACTGCTAGAAGCCACTGACGTCAGGAAGAGGCGAGGGAAAATCCTTCCATTGAGCCTTCACAAGGAACACAGCCCTGATTTCAGATTTCTAGCCTCCAGAACCACGAGAGAATAAATTTCTGTTGTTTAGGCCACCCAGTCTGTGGAAATTTGTTACCACAGGAAGCTAATACACCTCCTTTCTTAGGAAGCCAAGGCCTTTAAGTCACATTGCAACCAAAATCTAGAGGTTCTGCAACAACACTAAAAGGAATGCTTCCAATACCATAGCTGGCCCTGCCCCAGCCTCACTGAGGGCAGCTCTCTGCACTCGGGCAGTGCTGGCTTTCCTCCTGATCAGTGCCCTCACAGGCCTGCTTTCTCCCTGTCCAACACACTGCACCTGCTACCCCTGCCAGCTACACACACTCTGCCTGCCATCCTGCACTGGCCCAGGCTGCCCCCCCCACCCCCCCCCCCCGCCCCCGCCGACATGCCCAGGGCACCTGGATTTCTCCCTCTAAGCACTTTCCACACTCACTCAGTGTGGCAGCTCTGAGAGGCCGGAGACCTTGCCAATCCTGTACTCAATCACAGCCTGCTGCCTTCCCACACAGCTCACTACAGGGGAGCAGCTCAGCAAGTGCACGAGCCAATGCACAAACAGCAAACTCAGCAGCGTGCTTGGCCAGCCCTCGCTCTTCATTACTCGGCACAGAAATGGGGTCAGTGTGAGTAATTCTGCCTTCTGTGTCACAGCTGTGATTATACTCCTGTCACAGCGTGTCCCACACTATATAGATCACTCATTTATTTTGTTATTCATTCAAAAACCTATGCATTGAGCATCTATGTGCCTGATATACTAGTCTGAGAGACAAAGAAAGGAAAAAGCAGACCCAGCCTGTGTCTTCATAGCATGACATATGGTGGTGATGGGGTGTTAGTTAGTAATTAATAACCTCACCTTAAAGCTGAAAAACAGCAAAACAATCTTGTTCATGGGCCTGTTTCCTCTGGGTTCCTAGAGCCTAGAACAGCACCTGGTACATAACAGGATTGCCAAAATTCTGTATGGCTGGAGGATGAATAGGTTGAGAATGGGTAGATGGATGGAAGAAGGGCAGGGAGGGTGCCCGGTATGTAACAGGTAGTCAATAATAGGATAGGTGGATACACAAACGGAGGAAGACAGACGAGTGTTCGGATATAGCCTCATACACAACAGGCAGTCAATGATGATGAACAAATGGAAGGACAGAGACACATATCTAGGGAGCAAAGCACCGGGGATGAAATCTCTACAAAATATAACTTAACAAACAAAAGGCTTCAGAGCCTTCTTAAGTGGTACCTCTGGAATCACCTCATTTCTTTCCAAAGCATCCCAGCTGCCTCCTAGCATCTGAAAGAAATGATAATTCTAAATGAATCTGGTATCCAGATCTTCTGTAAACATTTAGTGGAAAATCAGCTTCACCAGCACAAATATGCTCTCTCTTGCTCCCCACCCCTCCCCTTCTCTCTGTAATGGGAGTTTTAAAAGCCTGTTTTGCTCATTCTTCTCCACCACAGTGAGTATTTACTGCTTTACAATGTTGATTCTTGCCAAAATGCACACCACAGACCACTTACCTGGTTGTGTCATTCTTAATTATTATTTTTATGGTTCTTCAAGTACCTAAGAGAGACTTTTCTTTGAGGGAATCAGAGCTGACTCTGAAAATTTACTGCCATTTACAATTGAGGGGTGGGATGGGGTGGAGTGGAAATATCACAACTGGAGAAGAAAAGGATGGGGGGAGGTTTCTGAGAGCATATCCAGTCAAAGCCCCCTTCTATGGCAACCTGTGGTAGAGAAACAGTTTGTAATTAAAAAACAAAACCTAACAGAGCCCCAACATCAATGTTTACTCCTGCATAAAACAGCTAGGCTCAGAACAACAGAAGAGGTCCCCACGCGCCTCATCTCTGGGTCTGGCTTGTATCAGGTTAAATTCCCTGCATTTCCAGGCTCTCCTTGGTCTCACTCAGTAATGAAGCTAAAGTCATTCAGACCCTAGGAGGCCTTTCTTCCCTTTGATTTCCCTCTGCTAAAGATAAGAATAACTTTCTGAGTCTCAGAACAATTGTTTCCTATGCTCTCAATTCAGGCCCCAAAGCACCATGATTCACTGATTCATACCTTACCTCTCCACTGAGCACCTCCCATCTGTGGGGGATTGTGGGAGGCGATGAGAATTAAACACTGAACAAAACTGATATAGTCCTCGTGCTCCCAACCTGCAACCTGGTGGGAATAGACACTCAACAAAGACACAAACACACACAATAATCATCTAAAAGCTCACTGGCAAGGATATAAAAATGCAGACGGTGGCTGGGAAGGAATGATGTAAAGGGGAGGAAAGCAGACCCTCCCTCTAGGTGAGGCAGAGAGCCACATCAAGGCAAAGAGGGAAGTGGCTGATCAGCTACCCAGAAACAAGACTTTTGAGATAAGCATTAAGAATTCCCCTAGCATTGTGGCGATGGCTTCACAGGTGTATACAGATAACAGAATTTACCAAATTGTACAATTTAACATGTGTAGTTTTTTGTATGCCAATTAAGTTGTTTAAAAAAGAAGACATTCCCCCTAAATTTGCTGCCCACCTCTCAGGGTCTCCAGGATGATGCAGGTTCCTGTAGCTACAAACGAATAAAAACAACTTGGCTACACCAAACATCCCACCCAGCCATATTCCCCTTCTTGACTGGCTCACAGCTTCATTCATTCATTCCACAAGGATTTATTAAACACCTACTACAGGTCAGATACTGTCTTCTGTGTTCTCCATTATACTACAAATAAAAACATACATAACCCAGTTCCCCTAGAGCTTGTAGCTTCCTACAAATGTATGCCCAAGTAGAATGCTGTCTACATACTAAGAAGGACTTGAAACATTCTCAGAACATGGATGTAAGGCTATTCTGATGAACTTTCAACATCATGACAGACAACAACTTATTGAAAACTTACTATGCACCCAGCCCCTAAATGCTTTAAAGGTATTATATCACACAATTCTCCCCCAGTCCCTTCAAGGTAAGTACTATTGTTTAAATCCAGTTTACAAACAGGAAAATGTCCAGTTAAGTGGTGGAACCGAGATATAAACCCAAGAGCCCGACTCTAGATCCCACAATTTAAAAATCTACGCTATAGCACTGTAAGGATAAGCTGCCCATCAACTGCCTCAGAAAGCCACTTTACAATCTAAGCAATTTTTTCCAGTACAAATTTTGCTGAGCACATCCTCTGACCCTCCCCCATCAGTACTTCCACCACCTCTGGAGCTTGACAAAGGCAAGTGTGAGAAGTAAGGGAGGCTCACATGTTTCAGAGCAGCAAGACTCTGCACAAGAGAGACTGACATCTCTCTGGTGCCAAAAGAAGCGCTCGACAGGACACAGAAAGACAACCGCTCGATTCCCTGGCTGCAGGCAGAGGGACACCCAGGGCTCTGGCTGGTAAACTCTTCTAAGACACAAGTAAGATACAAACTTACTGGAAGAGATCGTGGTTATAACAATGACAGAGTGCAGAAGAACACAGAAATCCTCTGAATCAAAGAACCTTTCCACCAGCCCCCATCCAGGCCACTCAACCAGATCGTGTAAAAATCAATATGACTGCTGGCAGTTTATATGCAGCAAGGAGCCAAAATACATCAACGTGTGAGAATTTATGCGCAAATGATAAAAACCTCTGTGACAAGCCATGGACATCTGTATTAATAGCACAACTCCTATCATCAGAGTCATTCAGGGAAAACTAAAATAAACCTGCCCTAAGACAGCCTCCATGAAGAAACCAACTCTGAATGTCACAAGAGATACAAGAATGATTTTAAGAATTCAGATCCTGTCATACTTTCTTTCCCTAGAAGGCCTTTTACCTTGGACAGCAAAGACATTGGTCAAGAGGAGTCTGGCAATGCCTGCGCTGGTCCCAGGCCTCCAAAGGACAATGGGGTCCTCATGACAATACCCACTAACACCCACAATGCCTCACAGGCTAAACAACTCCCATCTGAGACCTGCCCCTTCCAAACCACATCCAGCTGCTCAGAGCCCCTACCTGGTAAATAGTTTCCTAACACTTAGCCCTACTGCTTACCTCATGCACAAGACTCTTTCTTTTCTCATTAACATTTCTCAACATAGAATTCCCTAACTCCTCACAGAAAACTTGTAGAACCCTTTAGCACAAGTACTTATCATAAATTTATCAAGCTCTGAAGAGAGGACAACTAGCAAATCCAAACTATTGCTAGAGCTCAGTTTCATTTCTACCTTTCTGGTCAAAGTGAACTGCCTTTCCAAGGTTGGGGAGGGGCAGTGTGCCTATGAAGCAAGAACTCTAGAGATATACAGACCTTACGAACAACCTGCCATGACTCAGGCAGACCTCCTGAGCTCTCTGGCCCTCAGGACGATGAAGAACAGGTGAGGGGCAGGGGCTGTTGGACGGAAGTCTGGGAATCACGGCCACATGGTGATGGCTGAAGCCAGGCACAGGAGAGATTAACAATGACAGAAAGAGAAAAACCCTCTGGTCTGGGAGGCAAAGGTGGCCTGGAACCTTGGGAAGAGCCACAAGACAAAAATGATGAGCTAGGAAGGGATGCTCAGAAGGGGTGAAGAATGCTTGGAGAGTACACCATTGATGAAGACAAAGGAGAAGAGTCTCGAGAAAGAAGGCGGCCAAGAACAATCACTGGTTTAAGTAAGTGGGCAGCCCCGGGGACCTCTGAGACAGACAGCAGGTCCAAAGAGAACTACGGGCAGAAACTGGACCTCAGGGCTTTCAGTGGTAAAGGCAGTAAACACAAAATACTCTCTCAAACACTCTAGCTATGAAAACAGCAGCAGCACAGGATAGTACATAAGTGGGAGAGGTACAAAGGGAAGTTTTGCTGAGATTGGTTTTTTTGTTCCCTCTTATTTAAAAGACAATAAAGACTTTTCAGCCTGCTTGCCGATGAAAAAGAAAATGTGCCACTAGTAAAGGAGGAGAGTCTAATGACGCACTGTGAGGGGAAGGAGGATGCTCTGGGCCCTAAAGTAATGGATCATGTGTCCAGAGAGGGAGGAGGATTGCAACAGGGAGGGAGAGCTTTAAGAGCATTAGCAGGTTTTCCCTGGAGAGAAGGCTGACCAGTCTCTCTACTGATTAACTGTGTCTCTAACCACAGTGCATATGATACCACATGGCGAGTCATATTTGAAAATGAACCCACATTCCTTCCCAAGCACCATTCATCTTTCTGGAAGAAAAGCCAACAGTGTTTTGGGAGGGAAGAGAAAAGACAAGGCTGCAAGTGCTTCATCTGCTCTGAAGTCTTGTGATTCGGGGGTTGTTGTGTTTAGTTGTTGTTGCTCCTTCTGTTTTATATGAGAACCTGTCTCACTTAAGGGTGAGGAAACTACAGAGTGGACAGAGTCCACACCTACTCATCATGAAAACCTATTTGAACTGCTTCAGCTAAGATGAAAGTTCTCCTGTCTTAATGGTTTCAATCTTTCATAACATTATTCAAAACTACAGACCTCCATTCACATCCTTTGCCTCCTTTTAAAGTGCTGTTTGTGGCTCAGAGAAGGTGGTGATAAAACCATTTTTTTAGATCAAGTTAAAGTTGGGAATGGAATTCGCATAAATACCGCAGCAGAGACAATCAGTAAAAAGATGATCTGGATCACTACCTCCAGTCTAAAATCAATGTAGTCCGAAGACAACTAATTGCTCCTGGGATGTATACAGTACACCAATTATTTATCCTCTGACACTCATTTTTCAGTAAGGCCAAGAAACCAAACAGGAGGGAAGGAAGAACTGCCTGGCCCAGAGATCAGAAACCTACTGGTAATTCCCACAAGCCAAGGCTGGACCACATATTGAGAGAGCAGATCCTTGTTTTAAAGAGCTTCCAATCTTGCTCCAGGAAAATCCAATGATGAAAATGCTAAACAAATAGTGTCAGGGCACAGGTGTTCAAAACTAAAGCAATCTTTTATCTTGCAAAGCAAGCACTGCAGGCAAGATTCACTTTCACAAAGTGCTCACCTTGACAGCATCCACCCTGCACACATAATAGGGATTTATTGCACACAACATTCTCTAACTCCATGTTACAGGAAGCGAAAACCATTTGCCTCGGCTGATGAGCTAAGACTTGAGAACTACCTATGGTGAGAACTTGACCATGGAAAATAAGGAAAAACTGCGAGAGAGTAAAGGAGGGAAACATGATTGGGAAAACCACAGGGCCACCCACGATACTTACTTCAAACAAGTTTTTACTTGGCTCAAGGTCTGATGGTCTCAAATTTAAATGACCCCAGGGAGAGAACTGGCCACCCAGTCCTATAGTCTCCTATTACTATCAGAATGCTGACCAAAAGCTCAGGGAGTATCTGTTCACAGTCCAGGTAAAACCAAAACTAGTGTCTAAGTAACTTACAATTTAAGGAAGGCGGCTGAGAGTGGGATGGCGTTCTACAGGCGAAATAAACAATCCCAGGAGGCACTGTGGGCAGAAATCAACTTTGCCAACTGAAGTTCAAAATTCCTTTCCATCAAGTCAACTCCCCTTCACCAACTAAAGCTTTACCCCTCTAGACACTGCCTTTCAGCTGGGCTAAACTCTGTACAGAGCCATAGCCCAGGCCCCACATTCCTGAGGCTTACACAGCCCTGCTTCTCCTCTGAACCTAAGGGTTCCCAGCACAAGCGCACATGCCACCCTATCCTCCTGGCTGGGCCTTTATCCCTGCTGTTCCCTCCATCACAATATTTAGCTTCCTGGTCTCCCCTCGTCCAGATGGACCCATCCTTCCAATGCCATCTCCTCCATGAAGTCCTCCCAATGCCATGTCACCCAGCCTGCAGCACCTCCTGCCACTCACACACACCAAGCGCCAGTCCCCTCCCTGGAACCTCTTCCTGGCACTCTGTGCATTCAATGGCAGTTAATATGCTATCGTCCTTTGCAGTATTCACTGTAACCTGAGCTGAGACAGCCTCTCCAGGGTTTGGTTTCTGGATCTTTAAAACAGATCCTAAAACATTGTTTGTAGGAATACCTACAAATAATAAAAGGGAAAATAGACACCTTTTAAGAAGTTCTTACTACATACCAGAGAAATGGTGTGAAATTTACAAACACTGTCTCTTTCGATCCTCGAAATCCTATGAAGGCAGGCGCCATCATCCTCATTTCATAGATGAGAAAGCAGATGATCGAAAAGGCTGAATGATTTGCCCATGTCCGCAGCCAGCAAGCCACAGAGCAGAGGTTCTCTCTCTGGCAATCTCCCCTCCAGGACCTCTCTCAATCACCAGGCTCTACTGCCCTTCTTTTCTTCAGTCTCCTGCCTACCTCACAGGGCTCCTCTGAGATAACACAGGAAAAGTCCTTAGCACACTGACTGGTACTGGGTCTTTCTGTTCCCAGAAAGGTCATATCCTTTAAGGGAGAAGAATTACTGGCATATGTGCATGCTTTAACCATACTAATCAGCAGAGAATGGATAAATGCATAAATGAATGAATGAAATGAAAAGAATGAAGAGTATCAGCTAAACGAAATTAAGAAAAGGAAGTGTTTTTAAAGCAGATACTAAACATTCTATATACAGATCCTCACAGGGCAGCACAAAACGTAGCCTCTTTCTCCACAGTGTCTCTCAGATGCAGTGCTCACTCCAGGTATAAAGGGGAAGGGTATGGGGGGTCACAGCAGTGGGGTGGGCAGGAATGACACAGTGCCTCCCCAGAGCAGCAGGTCCAGTTCTACAACTCTCACTAAGACAAAATCCTCACTGGAGGGAAATCCCATTCAAATCCTCTTTGTCAGCACCAAGGTCAACGAGACTAATCCTCCAGAGGACCTGAAATTCTGGCTCACCTGTGCCACACCAAAGGACAGCCTCCCAGGAGCAAGAATACGGGCCTCAGGGTGGCCCACCCCATGTTTCTCCCTGTCTGAGCTGATTCAGCCTCGCCTCACACACGCACCTCAGCTCCCAGCTCTGAGTGTAGGCACTACCCCAATATGGCAGGTCACGGGCCCATCCAAACCTCAGTCTTCCCATCTGGAAAATCCAGACAATCCCACAACTACCCTCAGAATGCTGATGGGAGGAGTGGACAGATAATCCATGGAGCCAGTGCCTGGTACATAAGGAGCACTCTGTGTGTGTCAGCTCTAAATGTGGGCAGACAACGGGGACACAGAGGGACCCCGACATCACCATGCACTGTCCTGGCTTCGAGGGGTAGCAGCTTGGCCCCATGAACTCTAAGCAACTAGTCTATATAGGAATTAGGTGGTCAATCTCAGTGTGGTACATAAATACCTCTTTGACAATAACAAGAACTTAAAATGCAGTTGGTCTTACATGGGGGAAAGGCCAGTGGGTGGGGAGATAAAAAGGAGAAAACGCTAATAGGAAAATGGAAGAGAAGGATGTCACCTAACCAGCCGCCGACACTCTGAGAGCCATGCTAGTGGCAACTGCAGACTTGGCGGGATAGGGGGAGGGGGGCAGACACAGGTCCCTGTGGGGACACAGCACTTAGCCTATTAAGAAAAGAGACCTGAGGGTCAGTCCTGCCCCTCAAGCCATCACAGCAAATACGAGCCAGCCAGGAGATCAGCCACCAGCACTTGGCCATCAACCACGGCAGACATTTGGCTGCTTCAGCCGGCCTTAGTCTTCAGAAACTGATACATCTCTGTACATAAACAGTAGACAGAGAAGTCTCTTCCTTTTCTAAAAATACACATCTGCACTTCAGCACTGCAAAGGCCATCTAGAGCACATAACAAAGCTGCCATCTGCGGATGTCTGGGCCCCAGGAGGAAAAGCATTTCCTTTATCAACAGCAAAGGGTGTGAAGCTACCGTTCACCTCGGAGGATGACTCTGTCTCAGGAAACTGCACGGCACAGAGGCGTTCTGTGACCAAGACAGATTGGTCCTGACTCCCACCACGGCCTCTTGTCCTGCTCAGTTAACTTTGCTCAGCCTCAGTGTCCTCATCTGTAAAGAGATAGTTAGGCCCGCATCCACCCAAGACGGTTCTTGTGAGGATCAGAAATGACTGCAAATCACCTAGGCCAGTTCCTGGCACAGAGCAGGCCATCAACACACCAGAGCTTGGTCATTCCTGAGATCCCAGGGTCTCCCTCCTCCTTTATCCCCCTCATTCCTAAAATAACCGAGGCAGGAAGACAAAGACTGATCTTCCCTGCTCCCAGGGCAACTCACCCCTGAAGGACATTCCTGCTGTGCGTTCTGGGCAGCAACACCAGGGCCAAGCAAGTAGGAGGTTGCATGTTAGTGAATGGAGTGGAGGAAGAAAAGAAAACCCATCCCACAGTCCTCAGGAGATATCCTCCACGCACCCCAGCCTCAGCTAAGGGCCAGCGGGGTGCAGAGGGAAGATAAGGCAGGGTCTCCGTAGGAAGGAGGTCATAATCATCTGGGAGGGTTTCCTTCTGGAGTTCACAGACAAGGAGCTTTAGAAGGTCCTGAGTCCTCTGAAACTGAATATGATTTGGGGTGAACATTCCCTTTTTTAGGAAAGAGTTCAGAACATCCATCAGACTCTCAACAAAGTCTGTGACACTTCCCCAAGAAAAAGGCTTTAAAACCACCAATTCATTAAGGGAAAACAAGAATGTCTGAGAGAAAGAGAATAACATAAAGTGATCTCTAATTCTAGCTCACATGTAACGATACTCACAAAGTGCTTCACCATGTGTCATGTCGCTTAGTCCCCATGACAGCAGAAGGGGACAGTCACCATCCCAAAATGAGGAAACTGAGGCTCACAGGAGGTCACCACTTCCCAAGGCCCCTGGATGAGCAAACGGCCAAGTCAGGATGCAACCCCAACAGAGTCTGAGGCCAGGGCTCAGGATCCTGGTCATCACGTCAAGAGTGTTACCTCCTCCAGGCCAAGCCCCCAATCTTACAAACCAGAAGGAAGGGTGGGAGGAAAGGGGGGAAGGGAGATGGGAGGGGTCCGAATGTGACTTACAGTGCAACACTCTTTCCACTACACCCATCCTGTCTGTCTTCACACACTGACACTGAGAAATTTTCTAGACATCAGGAAAGAAACAAGACGTCATAAGGAAGTATACAGAAAGCTGGGTATGTTGCATCAGTACCAAAAGCCCCAGTTTCCTTGCTGGGAAAATGAGGGTTATAAATGACTATTCCATGCACATTTGGCATGTAGTAAGCATTCATGAATGGTAGGCATCATTGTAATTAGTAAAATCTAAGGAAATCACATGTCCTAGTGATCAAAGTGAAAGTCGCTCAGTCGTGTCCAACTCTTTGCGACTCCATGGAGTATACAGTCCATGGAATTCTCCATGCTAGAATACTGGAGTGGGTAGCCTTTCCCTTCTCCAGGAGATCTTCCCAACCCAGGGATCAAACCAGGGTCTCCCGCATTGCAGACAGATTCTTTATGAACTAGGATGTCAGGGAAGCCCAGTGATCAAAGGTGCCATCTTTATGTCAGTGAACCCGAGATTGCTTCAGTGAGCCCACCTCCCTGCATCCCTGAACTCGGCTCAGATGCTGGTGAGAGAGGCCTCACTGTGGCTCCCAGAAGTGATCACACTCTCCCCTGCAGCTGCCTGTTTGGGAAGCCAGTGGCGGCAGCCAGCAAGACTTGGGAGCAAGCCTAGGTCCCAGAGCCAACTATTCGACATCATCTGAGGTGCAGAGAGGCCTTGGAAACCTCCAGGGTAATTACAGGAGGTGGGGAATATCCATGGCAGGCTTCTCTAGATACAGAAAATAAAAACAGAAAATAAGTATAACAAGTTCTCAAAGGTGAGACAGGGCCACCTGAGACAGATATGCAAACAGATGAAAAAGCCAGGATTTTGGTGGACAAGGTTTTGGGAGGATAAAGGTTTGGGAGACCTCTGACTCACAGGCCCTTTGTCCCTACCAAAAAACACATCTAACTGATGTGATTCTCCAAGAATGATAATTTTTATGAGTTGGACCCACTCTTCACAGCCAGAATATACCATCTCTAGCACCATCAATGAAGTCCCCACACAGAAAATAACTATTTACAATAGCAGCTGCCATTTATTTATTAAATAATTACACTCTATGCTGTCTTTTACATATATTATCTCATCTAAGCCTTAAAATAGAATTTTGAGAAAATTCCAATCCCCATTATACAGATGGGAAATTGGCACCAAAAAGGTTAAACAGCCCGTCTAAGGTCATAGGGCTAGTAAGTGACAAAGAGAGATGTCTAATTTCCATGCTCTTACTATTATGTGTTTTCACATAAAATATTGGGTTCCACCCATAAGGCCTCTAGACATGTTTTTCTCCTAGTTCTTCCAGAAAGTGAGGGACTTACTTATTCCACTCTATCCTAATCCAAAATACTTTTTATGCTAAGTACTGAACACAAGATAAACCCCACTGAGCCAAGCAACAGCTATGCTCATAAGCACACAAGACAGTGGTTTAAATAATACAAAATACATGTGAGGTGAGGAATTAATAGGTAAGGGAAAAGAGGATGTGACCACGAACCTTTTATCCCATAGACCAAAATACCAAGAGCATTCCACACTCCTTTCTTCCCAAGAACAATCTCAAGAAAAGATGTCTTCTCCAAAGAGAAAAAGATTCCAGAAATGTTAGTGAAGTGTCTCCAGAATAAGGAGAGGTGACCAAAGGAACGTGCATATGTGCTAATTCATTTCAGTAGTGTCCGATTCTACTATCGTCTGCCAGGTCTATCACCTGCCAGGCTCCTGTCCATGGGATTCTCCAAGAAAGAATACTGGAGCGCGTTGCCATGCCCTCCTCCAGGGGGTCTTCACGACTCAGGGATCGAACCCATGTCTCTTAAGTCTCCTGCATTGGCAGGCAGGTTCTTTACCACTAGCACCACCTGGGAAGCCTGACCTAAGAAGAATGCAGAGGACATATCGCTTGAAAACAAAATAAAAAAAGCAAACACATAACACCCCACAAGTGTTCTCCATTAGATTTCCCAAAGCAAGTCATGACTTTGGAACCAACCCATTAACACAAATCAAAATAATCTGAACCAAATGTTCCCATTTAAAGGTCTGTTCCCCCCTTGAAGAGTTCTACAATGTTCTACCAGGGTAAATGTACTTTCACACACCAGGCCACCTCACTCCGGTAATTACCACCAGACTTGACGTTTGCATGGCTCTAACCAAGCCAGCAAAAGTCTATGAATCCCAAAACCAATAGCAGAGGTCATAAGAGAGGTGGCAAGAGGTAGACACAGCGGACGTGGGAAATTCTGCAACAGGACCTCCCTCTGAAAATGAAACACTCTCTGGATTTTTGTTCCTAGAAGTCATCCTTCACAGGACTCACACCCTCTTCAATTGGCCATCTCCTTTGCTCCAGCCAGAGGAATCTGTCACTTAGCAACTACTCTCCAACAAAATACTAAGGAAAACTGGGAAACCAAAACCAGGAAGCCAAGATGAAGTCAGGCTTCTGAAAACTCTTGCTCCCTAGCATTCATGGGATAAGCTTCAAGCAGAGCAACACTTTCCATCAGACCTGGGCTCAAAGCAAGAGAAGCTCTGCAGAGGCGCCCTCACCCGATGTCACTGAAGAGTTACCCTGAACCACTCAGACCAGGGCAAAGAATATTAAACATCAAGGACTCAATCAATACACTGCAGAAACCACAGGATCCCCCAGCTCTCACCCAATCTGTCCTCAATTGCAGTGTAAGCATGGTGCCAATGAGGTCCTGGATTTGGCCCAGTGTATCTTCCAGCCTAGGCAACTGACTTAACACTACAAAAACTGACACCACTTATTACATCCTCAGAACCCTTCCTTAAAGCCTCACCTAAAGTCAGTCCCTCTCTATCAACTGTGATTTGTTTCTTTCCTGGCTTAGAGTTACTTTGCCTCGTTGTTTTCTTTTTTGGTTTGCCTCCGTGAACACAGGGACCCTGATTACTGTTGTTATCCTTCAACCCCAGAGATGGGCACAAAGAAGGCACACAGCTAATACTTACCATCTGGATGGGATAAGATGGCGAGAGGAAAACCACACAGAGGCCCTTGTATATCCTCACGTGGTAAGAGATATATCCTAATACTACTAACTTGCCTAAATAATCTATTACGGATCCAGTTTTCACAAATTTATTCTTATGACTTTTCACACTTTCAGGGAAAATAAATGAATTACATGTGTTTGCTATTGGCTATGTGAAAGTAACATTTTTTTTTATGTTCCTAAATTACCTCTATTGAACCTCTTCTTAAGAGGGGGAATGGAAGGGAAAAAAACTTGCAGGACAGATATTAAAGGGCTGGCTAATTCCAACTGTTATTCTAGGATGTGAATAAGCAAGCCCACACTTTCCCTAACCATTCCTTGATAATTGTCTCTCAGTTATGAAGGGAGTACGCGCATGGGGAGCCTGAGAAGAAGGCTACATGAAACTCCACAGACAACTTTTCTGATGACTCCACTGCCCAAGTAACTAGGCTCCAAAACATCATGGCAACTACCACTGACCCCAGGCTCTCTCATTTCTTTACCTACGAATCTTATAACTATCTCAAGTTTCCATCCATCTACTTGTTTAAATGGATCTGTCTTTTCCACATGAATCTGAGTTTCGTAAGAGTAGAGCCTTATCTGTCTTGTTCCCAAGACTGCAGAACATTTTAGGCCCCATAAAACAACTGTCAAAGAAACTTAACAGTAACTACATGCTTTGTGAGATTGCCTAGGCTTCTGAACAAAGACAAAGAGCTTGTTCCTTCTTGAAAGAAAAAAATAATCTATGGATTATTCCTCCATGATGAGGTAAGGCTTTGCCAGCCCCTCCCCATCATATATTCACATGGCTCTGAGTAAACTCAGTTCAGGTTCCACCCAAAAACTGTATAAACTTAGCTTTTTTAACATCTGCAAATTCATAAATCACACTAATCATGATGATACAGGGACTCAACAAACTACCCAGGCCCTGGATGAACCTATTCAGCAAGAGTAGAGTCAACAAACGTGGCAGATTATATTTTCCAAAAGCAGCCCCACCAACACAGCCCATCCCACATGCTACTCTTACAATAAGTGAGACACAGACGCTCCTCCATCAAACAGCGGGGCCTATGTTCCCCTTCCCTTGAACCAAATGGACCATTGCAATGTCCTCCACTGAAAGAACACGTGGCAGTAATACTGCAGGGCTTTAGAGGCAAGATCAAGAGCCAAGGTGGCATTCGCCCAGTGTGCACTCCCTCCTGCTCTTGACATGACTTTGGAGCCTACGGTGACCTTGTAGAGCTGGAGAGACCATACAGAGAGACCACATAAAGAGATGCCCAGTTGCTCCCACCTGCTCCCACCGTCAGCTCTTCTGGTCCTCCCAGCCCAGGTGCCATGCGAGTGGACCAGAGAGATGATTCCAGCCTCAGCCCTCAGTGACAATGGGCAGAGCCGAAACAAGCTGCCCTTGATGAGCCTTGTCCACAATGCAGATCCACGAGTAAAATAAATCTTGTTGCTTTGAAACCATTGAGTTTGGACGTATTGTGTTTTTCAGCCACCAAAGCTGCAACACATATAAAATCAGTAGTAACAGTACCTCATCTGTAGTTTTCACCACCATGTCTGGAGGGTGGGGAGTGGTTCAGTCCACAAATATACAACCCCAAAATTTCTGGATCAATAAAAGTCACAAAACAAGAAGCAGGAAAAAAAAAAAAAAAAAACGAAACCGCACAGCACACAAAGCTTTCCCAAGTTCAGCAGTCTCTAGCTCTTTACATCTGAAGGAGCTGCTCTTCGGCCAGCTGCTGCTTCCCCCTTCACTGTACCTTTCATTCCCCCAAACAGAGACTGGAAAGTAAGAACATTCCCCTTTTGAACAAGCTCTCTTTGCCCGCTTGTTCACTCTCAGGAAAGCCTCACTCTGGAACTTCTTTTGTTTTGAATAAGCTACAATAGGGATTATCTACCTAAGTAAGAGCGCTCTTAGATCTGTGTTGGCAGACGTTAGTCAACCAAACTTGGAGGGATATTCTTCTCATCTGGAGAATCCTTCAAGTCTCATATTTGTTGAAAGAACATTTCACATGCACATGTTTATGATCCCACATGGGTGTCAACATCAGACACACACGAGTCCAAATACAAGCTCAACCACTCAGCAGTCGTGGGACCCCTGGCAAGTTATTTGACTTCTCTGTGTATCAGTTTATTGTACCTGTGATGGAGACAATAACAACCCTCAAAGGGGTATTGTGAGAATTAAATGAGGTTAGTACAACTAACACTTATAAAGTGGTTACCATACGTCAGACACTGTTCTAAGTGCCCAAAGGCACTCAGATCATCCCTGGCCCACAGTGGGTGTCCATAGGCAGTGGCTGTCATGAGCATCATTATTACTAATGTAACATCATTAGATGACGATATATTCCTCTGACTGAAGCCATAACCCTTGGGGTAACTCTGTAAACATCAACTCTTATTACAGCGCAAGAGCCATGAGCCTCAAATTTATAATCAACTCATAAACCTGTAAACTCATAAGATGTATAAGCATCAACTGAGGTGCCTGGCTATATCTCCAGAGATTTTGATTTAATAGTCCGGGATGGAGTCCAGGAAGTTGCTTTCTTAACACCCCCACCCATCCACAGGTGACTCCAACAAACCCTGCCCTAAAGACACGGGTGTAAATATCTGGACTGAATCAATCCCGATGCCATAGAAAGAGCATATGCTCACAGTGAGAAGTCCTGATTCTAATCTTAGCTGCGCCCCTATTTCTACAGCTGGGATACAGACCCTTAACTTCTCTGGGTCTTGGTAAAAGGCAGGCTTCAGATTAGATAACCCCAAAGGTGCCCTCTTTTCAAACCTGATCCCACAACCTGACTACTAGACCCAAGTCCCTCAGACCCCCTGATTCTGTGCATTTGTAGCAAATGAACTAAGAGTACCCACTTTTATTAAGCCCCCACATTTATTAAGTCCCCACTATGTGCAAGACCATTGTCCAAAATGCTTCATCCATTTAAAAATGTCTAATGTTCACAGCCAGCTGCTAGAGGTTTAATAACTGTCTGAAGTAACACAGCCAGTAGTAGCACAGCCTTGATTCCAGGCCAGGTTAACCTGACCCGACACCTGTGTCCTTACACCATTATGCCTTTGATCGTCTCACTGCAAAATTTGTTTTCTTTGCATTTCTTGTTTTGTTTTGTGCCTTTGAGATATAAGGTAAATGCCTAAGCTCCTCAGCTCTGCAAAGAACCAAAGGACAAGAACAGGGCAAGGAGGGAGAGAAGTGGGGCAGCTGGGAACCAAAGCCCAAAAAGGAAGCTCAAATGAAGCTGGAAGAACAAGCTACCATGTCAGAATGATGTCTTTACTACAAAGTACTGAGGCTGGTCAGCAGGAGGGAGGTGGAAGGAGACAGCAGAGAAGTGAAGACAGAGTACTGAGAGCAGTCAGCAGGAGGGTGAAAAAACAAATTTCCCGAAGATCTTCCCTCTCTTTCTTAATTCCTCTCCTGGGAAGAACAGGGCCTTTTCAACAGAGTATCTTCCATGTGCTTTGCAATACAATGGTTAAGTTTCTCATGATGTCCACTCTTTTGTTTTCTCTTGCCAAATAACTTAAAGGGAAGCTAATCCCAGGCCTCTTGCCTCCAAACCTCATTGCTTCATCCTGCGACTCAGAGGGAAAAAGGAAAGCCAGTGCAGAAGAGGAGAAAGAGCATTCACTATGGCAAGTTCCAGAGAACGGGTTTTAAACAAAAACTGGGTTTCCAACATTGTTCTGTGAGAGATTTAAAGGGGTCTTGGAGGACAGGCGTCCTTGGTGGCTCAGACAGTAAAGAATCCATCCGCAATGCAAGAGATCCTTCGATCCCTGGGTCAGGAAGATCCCCTGGAGAAGGGGATGGCTACCCACTCCAGTCAGTATTCTTGCCTAGAGAATTCCAAGGACAGAGGAGCCTGGCAGGCTACAGTCCATGGGGTCTCAAAGAGTCAGATATGAATGAGTAACACTTTTACTTTCACTATTTTTTTTTTTGAAGGACAGGCAGCCCAGGGTAAGTTGCCAGGAAAAGCACAGGATTTGAAATCAGAAAACCCGACCCCAGCACTGCAAGAGACACTTCCTATCTGACCTGGGGCAAATTACACCATCTTCCTGAAGGTTCCACATCTGTAAAATGGGCGCAACAACACGGACATCACTGACCTGTTTTAAAGAAGAAATGGATTAATGTATGTGAGATGCCTAGCGTGGTATCCAACCCAAAGTTTTTCTAAATTGAGAAAGAGGTAAGCAAAAAATGACTCATAACTTATTTATATTTGTTCAGTTTCAGACATCTTCAAACTACTCTGTGGCACCCTGCAGTTCTCTTTCAATCTTCACTCTTCCAAGCAACTGAGGGACAACTTCTCCTATGAAAACAAATGCTTTCGAGATGTGTCAAAACACCCACTGGTGACAATGAAAACCATGGTGATTACTTCAGGCTGGTACATAGGAGGCTAAGTATCATCTGAAGCCCAAAACAGAGCGAAGAGAAAAGGTAGCCTAATAACACATGCAAGTCAGGGCATTGAGCTCTTGCTTTACAGGTTAAACTGAATTTTAGTATTGGAAGAAGGGAAAATTTCTTTAAAGTTGTAAATTATTTACAGGACTGGTTCACTACAGAGGAAAAGGCTGTCAGGCTTTTCCTAGGAAAGGAAGCCAGCACCTTTCTCCAGAGGGGAAGCATGAACACTAGATTCAGGAGGAAGTCAAAACCCTAGAGAGATCATTAACTGAGTGAGACAGAGACTTGGCCCAGCCAGTTCAGAGCCGCTGTGCGGCACCACCACCAAGGGTGCCTGGCCCTGGAACTCCAACAGAGGAAGGTGGGGCCTGTGAAAAAGGTCAGCAATCCTGCCTTTGCTCTCTAACAATCCAGACATCACATCAACATATACAAGGGCTCCACTCCTGAGTGAGGCAGGCATGGCAACCAAGGCGCTGGACTCAGACAACGTGGGTTTAAATCCTAGCTCTGTCATTAACTAGGTCTGCGATCTAATGCTCTGTGCCTGGCTTTCCTCATCTGCAAAATGGTTATAATAACAGAAGCAATCTTTTGTGAGTTTTGCGAGTACTGTATGAGTGAACACAAACATAGAGCCTTGATCACAGTAAGTGCTCAATTAAATGAAAGCTATTACTGCCTAGCTCACTGTGTTATTAGCCAGCCATTACTGGGCTTTTCTTCTGTACCATGTGCTAACCATAGGCTGCCAATTAGTCCCCTAAAGCCCTGTGAGTCAATGAACGTAAAGTACTGAGCTCAGTGCCCTCAGAAACACAGAAAACGCTCAATAAAGGGAACCCACCCTTGCTACTATCATTATCAAATCAAACCCAAAACACCCCTTCACTCAGTTCTGCAAAGATATCTGGGTAATACAATTCAAAGAAAATCACATATTAGGCATCTATTTTGTAACACATAAACCAGATCTTTTTGATAAGTCAGAGCCTCTAGTTCACTTGATCAAAAGCCTTGATCACTATCTTGAGAATTTCACTTTAATACAGATTACAGGACCCAGAAATTAAATGAGTAAGGCCTACTGGATGCTCTCTTACACAAGGATTCTATGGCCTAGAGGGAAGAGAAGGGGCTTCCATTCCACAAATTTCACCTCTGATGGTTCAAAGTGCCAAGCACTTTGAGAATACCCATTTAAATTCCAGATAAGTGTGTGTGCTGGTAAAGCATGTGCTTTATATCACTTCATGAGCTAGGCAGAGCCACCCAACCATGAAAGAAATATCAGGAAAAGAAAAAGATACAGTACAAACTTAGTTCAAAAAAAAAAAAAAGTCAATCCCTAAAAGTACTTCTATTTCTGATCCAGTTGTTTTCTATCAGAGGTAGATAAAATTGACCCTCCACCTGCCCCAGGCTACTTTGCTTTGACAAATGACAGTGCTCACACTGGACCAGGTAGAATATAGCCTCAGTACTGTTAAGTCAAGTTCTATTATTAACAATAATCTTGGTCCACATAGTAGGAATAGCACTTTTCAGGTGGTATGGCACATTGGGTAATGGTCACAGATCTTTAATGTAAGCTTCTCTGCAATGTGACTTTGCCAGTCATCATTTCTCCACTCCCTTGAATCTTGGCTGGCCTTGCAACTTGCTTTGGTCAGCAGAATGTGGTAGAAATGATGCTATGTGAATTCCAAAGCCTGGGCTTCAAAAAGAGCTGAAGCTTCCACCTCTCCCATCTTGGAACACTGTCCTGAGACTGTCATTCCATGGAGAAGCCGAGGAAGAGAGACCACATGGGGAGAGAGAGGGGTCCTGTGTCCCAGTGAAATCCATCTGCATGAGCAAGCCCAGGAGAGGCAAGAGTAGCATCCAGCCAGTCCACTGAGTCACCAGAAGAGATTCTAATAACTATTGCCACCTTCAGTCTCAAAGGTTTGGGGTGATTGGTTATACAGCAAGAGATAAAGGATACAGGTAGACTAGTTGGAGTTCAATTTTTGAAATGAGATTCCAAAACAATCCTAAACTTAACTAACTCAATAACAGGCAAAATCCAGGTTGCTGGAACTCAGGAATAGCAGCTACCTTAGGAGAGGAGGAATGGGATGGGAAGGGAACTTTACGAGATGCTGATAATTTTATTTCTTGGCCTGAGTAGTGATTACATGGATACGTCCACTTTGTGATAATTTATCAAACCCTGCAATTCTGAGCTGTGGACTTTTCCAGATATATACTAAACTTACATTTTTAATAGTTTAAGCCTCTCTTGGAAAAATCTCTTTGAGAAACAAAGGTATGTGGCTAAAGGAAATAAATAATCATGCTCAAAATTTTTTTTGTTGATGAAAATTTCCTCATAAAAGCATATAACACACACAAATCCAGTTTTAAAAACTCAGCCTCACTTGTTAACTATGAGCATGTTTCTTTCTTGCCAAAAACATGACCCATTTATGAGTCTAAAGATATCCCCCGAAATCCCAGGAAACTCTGTAATGCCTGCTGCTGCTGCTGCTGCTAAGTCACTTCAGTCGTGTCCGACTCTGTGCGACCCCATAGATGGCAGCCCACCAGGCTCCCCCGTCCCTGGGATTCTCCAGGCAAGAACACTGGAGTGGGTTGCCATTTCCTTCTCCAGCGCATGAAAGGGAAAAGTGAAAGTGAAGTCGCTAAGTCGTATCCGACTCTTAGCAACCCCATGGACTGCAGCCTACCAGGCTCCTCCATCCATGGGATTTTCCAGGCAAGAGTACTGGAGTGGGGTGCCATTGCCTTCTCCGCTGTAATGCCTAGGTCAAGATATTTAAGTCCTGGTTTGAAATTTTCATGTCATTTCAGAAACACTGTATAAATCACTTACAAAGTAAAAGGTCCTCAGAGCTTCTGTACACACAGGTATGTCTCCCTTGGTAGGTCACATGATTAGGACACATTTGATCCTGTACAAAACATCTACTGAGACACTTGGTCCACCCCAAAAGTTCCTCAAAATCTGGTCCTATCAAAAATATCCACAAGTGAACTTCTTTGGTTGTACAGTGGATAAGAATCCACCTGCCAACGTGAGGGACAGGGTTCAACCCCTGATTCAGGAAAATTCCACATGCCACAGAACAGCTAAGCCTGTATGCCATAACTAGTGAGCCCACATGCTGAAACTACTGAAACCCACAGACCTGGAGTCTGTGCTTCGCAGCAGGAGAAGCCACCACAATGAGAAGCCCGTGCACAGCCCCCACTCTCTGCAACCAGAAAAGGCCCGCACACAGCTAAAAAGACCCAAAGCAAACAAAAATAAGCAAACTAATCTTTTATAGGCAGGATATTAAAAAAACAAAAATATATCCATGAGTACACTTGGTCCATGCCAAATGGTCCTTGATATTCAGGGTCCTGCCAGAAACATGCACATTTGGAAAATGTCTGAGTTCAAATAGCCCATAACACTTACTGACACTTTCAGTTTACAGAATTAATATATTAAAAAATATTACCATGTCTTATTGGTCCAATAATTGTATTGCGGCTATACGCCAATAATAACCATTCTTGCCTCAGTAGTCTAGCTGGGGTTAGGTAGATGGGTTAGGGTTCGAATCCCACAGAAGAGCAGAATTTATATTAACTATGTATGCCCAGGAAGAGTCCTACAGTGAGAGAAATGTACAGAAGATGATTGACAAGTTGAGGATGGAATCTCGCAGTGCATGCATGGTGCATTAATACATCACTGGGCATTTGGCTGAATGTGGCTGGGTCCTCCAATAAGGGCAGAGTTTGAAAGGAGGAGCTTGGTCAAGTTGCTGTGTAAAACAAGCAGCGAGTGTAATGTAAACACTTAACAAAGTTATTTTGCTTGTATGGGAGGAGAGGGAATGGGTGTGGCTCTCCTACCACAGAGGAGGTCTGGTGTAAGAGTCACCATGAAGAGAGTATCAGGCATCTAATTAAGCCCCATACAACTAAACCGGCGCCCAGAATTAAGGGGCAATATTACCTTTGAATCAATGCTCTACAAGGTAATATTGCAGTATCCACAAAAATGTCTGCCACCATTTGGAAACGTTTTTATGGGTATGACTCCCATACTTAACTGTCAATCAGCAGCGACCACCACACCCTCAGCTAGTGCCTACCTACTGGCTGCTTCAGCCCAGCCAAACCAGGACTCAACACATAAGACATTTAAGTAGGTTTCCCCTACCAGTGACCACCGGACACACAGCTACAGAAGAAATAAACAACTCTTCTTCTGTTGCTCGGCAATGTGTCATTTTTGAAAATTCCACCAGAGTATGGTAGAAATAGTAAATTCACAATAGAAAAGCCAGTGCTGCATTATAATGGCTTTTATTACTATTTTCATTTCTTTAAAAGAGAAAGAACTAAAAGGCACTGACACTATGAAGAAAGGAGAACCTGTAATGCCCGATGTATACAAGTCAGGATTCGGATAACACTGCCATCAGTCAAGATGGGACAGGAAAACAGCAGCACAACACTGATGTTAAAGGAAAGGAAGGAAAACCCTAAACAGGTTAAAACAACACACAGAAGAACCAAATCCAACACCATCACAGGCACCTCGAAGAATTCATCATGATACCCATGATGACGCGATCCTGTTAAAACCACCAGAAAGAAACTCATGAAAGAGGCAAGTAAACAGAACTGAAAGTAGACTTCAAGCTCCAAACCCAGCTTCACCACATGGAAGTCAAATTCTAGAGGAGTATAAAGTGACCATTTTTCATACATGATGCCTATGCTCAAGATGACGACAGATTTCCTATTTACAAAACTCATGACAATATTCAATATTTAAGAACCAGTTCCACATTATTCCACAATAGCATCTTAAAGGTGGCACAATGCAGTGCAATTATTTACTGTGCATGGTGTCTCACTGGTTTAGACCATGCCACTGGTTCATACACTAAGTGAAAAGGTGAAAAGACACTTATAGATATACATACACATATAAGAAAGTATTGCATTTGCAAAGAAAAGAAATCTCATCAATAACTCTTCACTGTATATGATGGATTTCAAAACTGCAAATATAAAGGTGATTAGACTACTATCGGAGAAGGAAATGGCAACCCACTCCAGTGTTCTTGCCTGGAGAATCCCAGGGACGGGGAGCCTGGTGGGCTGCCGTCTATGGGGTCGCACAGAGTTGGATACGACTGAAGCGGCTTAGCAGCAACAAATGCACAAGTGAGAGGATGCTTGTTTCATTTTCCACAGTCACTATGACAAAAAAACACCTTTTGAGTTTAATGTGTGAGCATATGACAAAAGAACGTAACACCCGTTAAGTGTCAAGCATCTTGTTTGGACTGCCATTTCTGCCTTTGGAATATGCAAATGAAACTTTTAAGCATTATGAGGAATGCAAAAGAAAACTCAGATGACCTAATAGATTATGTGGAGAAAATGCATGCCCATGGAAGACATGGCAGAAGTTCCAAGATCTCCCCCAGCACCTTGCGATGTTTATACATCCGTGCTGAACACAGATCACAGGATGAACAATACAGTGGACGGCTGGCAGAGCAAATTTCAAGAGCTGATGGCAGTGCACCATTCTTCGATCTGAAAATCTATTGACATATTAAAAGATGAACAACAAAGCAATCAATAAGTTAGCACCCAAGTTCTTGGTGGTCGCACACAAATACAGCCATCAATTATGCAACAACATGAACAAAAGCAAAACCATATTACTGCAATTGTTTACAAATATAATTAATACAAAACCAGTAATCAGGTCAACATATATCTAAAAGACTGCTCACTGACTTAAGAGTAACCTTGACAGACTTTATCATGAGGACGAACAAGAATAAATGTGAAAACCAAAATTCATCATGAATTACAATAAAAATAATGTAAAGAAAAATTTAACTAAATGTTTGCAACATTGAACGAATCATGGATCAAACATCTCAACGGATATTTGGAAAAGGATCAAATTTCAGTGATCTCTTGGCAAAATTAAATGCTTGTATTATTTAATGAATCACAGACTAAATGTCTCAATGAAAGTTTCAGACAGGACCAAATTTCAAGGACTTTTTGGTATGGACAAAACGGTCTGCAAGAGATCACGCAAACTCCATAAGACCACATTTCTCTCATCCCACTGTCCCCCAACCCCAGCATTCTCATCCTAAAGACAAGCAGAGTCACTTGTTCACAAAGAAAGAACTCAACATATGTCTGTGGTTGTTAGGACAACCCAAAGCCCTTAGCAATGTTTATATCCCTTGACTAAGTAACTCCTCTTCAAGGAGTCTGTTCAAAGGAAATAATTTTATTGGAGACAAAGATTTACATTTGATACTATCAAATTCTTTAACATAGAAAAAATTAAGAATGGAAATCCTTTAAATGTTTAAAGTTAGGAGATTAGATTAGGAAATGCTATACATCCATAAAGCAGAAACACAAAGACATTTAAAATGACATTAAGAAAGAGAAAAGAAGGAATTCCCTGATGGTCCAGTAGTTAGGACTTGGTGCTTTTACTGCCAAGGGCTCAATCCCTGTTCTGGGAACTAAAGTCTTGCAATCCACATGGTGTGGCCAAAAAAAAAAAGGAGAGAGAGAGAAAGAAAATAGGTTCTCTCTTTGTGGTAGAATTATGAGTGTCTTTTTTCCTACTTCTTTACAGCTTTCAGTACTTCTCAGATTTTCTACAAAGTGCAAGTGTTCTTCAGTTCTTACTTTTATAATCAAAACAAAGAAAAAAACCGAAAAAATGAATTGAACTGAAGGTAATTAACATTATAATCTTTCTCTTTTAGTAACCATTTGTGATTTTATCCATTATTTACATTCCTTGCCTGGAATCATAACTTCAGCTGTTTACATACCTTGAACATTCTACCAGAGTCAACTCCCAATGAATCACAATAATCTATTTATCTTTCTTTCTTCTCCTCCAGGCTCTGAGTTCTTCATTTTCTTTGTAAACCCAATGCTCAACATAGTGTCTTTGCCTTAATGGGCACTCAATATATTTTGACTGAAAGCTGCTGGATGTCAGAGTAATAACAAGAGGATTTACCTACTGCCGGGCAGCAGGGGCCATGTTTCCCTACATATCCCATGCCTGATGTACAAAAGATCTAAAATAAGCATACGCTATTTGTCTTAGTCTGCTGCTGCTGCTGCTAAGTTGCTTCAGTCATGTCCGACTCTGTGCGACCCCACAGACGGCAGCCCACCAGGCTCCCCTGTCCCTGGGATTCTCCAGGCAAGAACACTGGAGTGGGTTGCCATATCCTTCTCCAATGCATGAAAGTGAAAAGTGAAAGGGAAGTCACTCAGTCGTGTCTGACTCTTAGCGAACCCATGGACTGCAGCCTACCGGGCTCCTCTGTCCATGGGATTTTCCAGGCATGGACACTCAGGTACTGGAGTGGGGTGCCAATGCCTTCTCCGGTCTTAGTCTGAGTTGCCATAAAAAGATTCGAGATTGGGTGGCTTAAACAACAGACATTTATTTCTCAAAATTCTGAAAATTGGATGTCTTGAGATCAGGCTGCCCGCATGGTTGGGTTCTGGTGAGGACTCCAGTCTTGCCTTGTAGGCAGTCACCTCCTTGCTATGGGCTCACATGACATCTTCTCTGTGCATGTGCACAGGGTTGAGGGGCAGGGAGAGCAAGCAAGCATAAGTGCACACACATGTCTCTTCTAATAAAGACACTAATCCTATGCAACCCCACCCTTAAGATCTCATTTAACTCAATTCCCTCCTTACAAGCCCTATCGAATAGTCACATTGGGTATAAAATCATCAACATATAAGTTGTGGGGGTGCACAATTCAGTCTATATCATTAGTAAATGAAAACTGATAACATTTCACCTCACCAGTGGATCACTAAAGTGATAGCAAAAATAGATTATTGCCTATGACCAGAACAACGTCTGATAGGGTGTACCAAAGAGAAGTATAAGATTTTGGTATGTCTTCCTAATTTCATGCAGAACAGCAAGTCAAGAAAGAATATGGGCAAACACAAAAGACCCCAAACACCCTAAACAATCTTAAGAAGAACAGAGTTGGAGGAATTATGTTCCTTGCCTTCAGACTATACTACAAAGCTATAGTCATCAAAACAGTACGATCCTAGCACAAAAAGAGACACACAGATGAAACAGGGTAGAGAATCAAGAATAAATCCACACATTTATGGTCAATTAATCCACGACAAAGCAGGCAAGAATATACAACGGAGAAAAGACAGACTCTCTTCAACAAGTGGTAATGGAAAAACTCGACAGCCACATGTCAAAGAAAGAAATTAGAACAATCTTTAACAACATGAAAGGAAAGTGAAAGTGAAGTTGCTCAGTCGTGTCCGACTCTTTGCGACCCCGTGGACTGTAACCCACCAGGCTCCTCCATCCATGGGACTCTCCAGGCAAGAATACTGGAGTGGGTTGCCATTTCCTTCTCCAGGGGATTTTCCTGACCCAGGGATCGAACCCAGGTCTCCCACATTGCAGGCAAATGCTTTAACCTCTGAGCCACCAGGGAAGCCCCTTTAACATCATACACAGAAATAAATTCAAAATGAATTAAAGACCTAACTATAAGACTGTATACTATAAAACTCCTAGAGGACACATGGGTGGTGCACTCTTTGATATACATTGCAGGAATATCTTTTTGGATCTGTCTCCTAAAGGAAAGCAAATAAAATAAAAAATAAACACATGGGGCCTAATTAAATTTAAAAGCTTTTGCACAGCAAAGGAAACCATCAACAAAATGAAAACATAACCTACTGAATGGGAGAAAAGATCTGCAAATGATACAACCAATAAAGGACTAATATCCAACAGATATAAACAGCTCAACATTTAAAAAAACAACCTGATTAAAAGATAAGAAGAAGCAAATAGGTATTTTTCCAAAGAGAACATGTTGATGGCTAGGAGGTACATGAAAAGATGTTCAGCATCGCCAATCATTGGGGAAATGCAAATCAAGACCACAGTGACCTATAATCTCACACCTGTCAGAATGGCTGTCATCAAAAAGAACACAAACAACAAATGTTGGCCAAGATGTGCTGGAAAGGGTACCCTCATACACTGTTAGTGGGAATGTCAATTGGTGCAGTCACTGAGGAAAACAGTATGGAGGTTTCTCAAAAAACTAAAAATAGAACAACCATATGCCAGAGGAATGCCACTCCTGGGTATATACTCAAAAGAAAGCAAAAATACTAATTCAAGAAGATACACACACCCTAATGTTCACAGCAGCACTATTTACAACTGCCAAGATACAAAAGCAACCTAAGTGTCAACCAACAGACAAATGGATAAAGAAGATGTATTACATATATACAATGGAATACTACTCAGCCATAAAAAAGAATCTAATTTTGCCATCTGCAGCAACATGGATGGATTTGGAGGACATTAAGCTAAAGTGAAATAAGTCAGACAGGAAAAGACAAATACTGTATGCTACCACTTACATGCGGAATCTAAAAAATATAAAAAACTAGTGAATATAACAAAAAAGAAGCAGACTCGCACATACAGAGAACAAACTAATGGCTACCAGTGTGAGAATTGGAGGCAATAGAAGGGGGCGGACTGGGAGATATAAACTGTTGGGTGTAAGACAGGCTCAAGGATGCACTTACAACACAAGCAATGTAGCCAGTATTTTGCAGTAACCATAAATAGAAAGTAACTTTTAAACAATGAATAATTTTTTTTTAATTTTTTAAAGAAAGAAAGAATTTGGATATGGTGTGGTATGTCCAAACCTGTTGTGCTTTAGAATGATTAATGAGAAGACAGTTAAGTCTGGATCTAGATGTGAAACACAGGAGGTGAGAATGTATTGGTAGATGCCATTTCAGGAGTCAGTTGAGTGCTGTGGTGCTCGTAGTAAGGAGAGAAGGGGAAGATCAGATGCAAGCGGTATCACCCAGGTCAGACCCACACAAAATTGTTACCAACTGGATGAGAGACACAGAGAATGAAAAAGTGGCAAAGGGGAAGAGAGGAGATAGGAAGAGGAGAACTGATCATCCAAAGACCTAGGGATGGGAGGAGGAGGATGTGCTTTGCAGAAGTAAGGTGGTTTGCATATGAGAGATGTTGAATATGGGCTGCCAGGAGATATCCAGGCAGAGATGCTAGTCAATCCATCGGAAATGGATGCAAGGAACCCCAGGAGAGAAATCAGGCCAGAGATGGGTACCTGAACATCATCTACAGAAGTCAGTAAGATAGCTAAGGAAATTTAAGTGAACTGAGGACAGAAACTCAGAGACTGTCTACTTTGGACAGCAGAGAAAGAGGCCAAAAAACCAAGGAAAGGAAATGAGGAAAGGTAGAGAGGCAGGAGGAGAATTAGGATAACACAGTGCCACGAACCAGAAAAGCAATGTCTCCCAGTTGGGTGGAGTGCTCAGTATCAGCAGGGGCCAGAAACATCGAATGGCCGAGACAGAGCATTTGGATCTGGCTCCTACGTGATCAGTAGGACAAGGTGTTTCAAAAAGATGAGGAGAGCAGAGCAGGGAGCCACAAAAAGCAAGAAAGAGGCAGCCACTAACAGGCTGAGTACATATGTGTGTGCCAGGCATCATGATAGGAATTTTGTATGGATTTATCATCTTTAATCCTCACAAACATCCCTTAAAAGTAAGTGCTATGAATAATTTGTATCCAGCGCATTTTTCGTATAACTTAATGAAAGAAGCATACCTTTTAAAAAAAAAAACAAAAAACCTCTCATACATATTTTGATGTGGCTATGGAGATTTGAGAGCAAGCATATAGCTGGAAACTGCTATCAGGGAAAATAATACAAACTGAGAGGGGCTGAATATGGAATGGTCTGGCTGGGTGACTAAAGCACATGATCAAAATGTTTGTAATGGCAAACGGATTTGTGTGTGTGTGTGTGTGTGTGTGTCTGTCTGTCTGTTTCTCTGGCTCCCACAAGAACTGCTTGGGAGAAAAACATGCTTATGTGGTCAATTAGTCCCAGTGCAAACTCATACTATTAGCAACAATTTTTGAAGGCTGATTTTTTTGCATGCAGAAGGCAATGGCAACCCACTCCAGTACTCTTGCCTGGAAAATCCCATGGATGGAGGAGCCTGGTAGGCTGCAGTCCATGGGGTCGCTAAGAGTTGGACATGACCGAGCGACTTCACTTTCACTTTTCACTTTCATGCATTGGAGAAGGAAATGGCAGCCCACTCCAGTGTTCTTGCCTGGAGAATCCCAGGGACGGGGGAGCCTGGTGGGCTGCCGTCTATGGGGTCGCGCAGAGTGGGACACGACTGACGCGACTTAGCAGCAGCAGCAGCACAGCTATAGTAATTAAACTCTGAATTCAGCAGGCCATTGATTGAAAAAAAAAAAATCAATGTGATGTCTTACAGGTCATCACAGCTATGAAAAATGTGTTCGAAAATTGTACAGAAAAATAGAGTATAATATACTCTCGGAAATATTTCCAACTTGTGGAAATTTAACACAAATGGGAAAATTAGGAGGTTTGAGAATCCTTCACTACTTCTTCCTACCCTCTACCACAACTCATTATCTACCACAAAATAATTTTTCATCGTCACCACAGTTGTCTTCAATACTGTGAATTAAAAGACCCAAAAATCAGCTTGCTTTTCTCAGCCAGATACTTAAATCATACTTGATAGTAATGAGTGGTTTTGTTAGAATTGATTTTTTTTTAATGTTAGCAATTCAGAGCTTGTAAGAAGCCCCAATAATAGAAGCCTCTTTGGATTTAGAAACCCATAAATCTGTGTATGCTATTTGACATTTACTGAACATGAATAACATCCCCATGTGCTGTGTTTCTGAGGTTTGGCCAGCGTTCTAGGGATATGACTTGACTTGCATCAGTTCAGTTCAGTCGCTCAGTCGTGTCCGACTCTTTGCGACTCCATGAATCGCAGCACGCCAGGCCTCCCTGTCCATCACCAACTCCCGGAGTTCACTCAGACTCACGTCCATTGAGTCAGTGATGCCATCCAGCCATCTCATCCTCTGTCGTCCCCTTTTCCTCCTGCCCCCAATCCCTCCCAGCATCTGAGTCTTTTCCAATGAGTCATCTCTTCGCATGAGGTGACCAAAGTACTGGAGTTTCAGCTTCAGCATCATTCCCTCCAAAGAAATCCCAGGGCTGATCTCCTTCAGAATGGACTGGTTGGATCTCCTTGCAGTCCAAGGGACTCTCAAGAGTCTTCTCCAACACCACAGTTCAAAAGCATCAATTCTTCAGCACTCAGCTTTCTTCACAGTCCAACTCTCACATCCATACATGACGCATAGATAGGCTCAAAGAGGTTCACCCTGGACGAATATCCTAATTGCCCCTTTCTACTATTCTCATCAGGGCAAAAGCATCTACCAATTGTATCTCTCCAAGGTAACAATGGTACAAAACCCTGAGCATGAAAGTTGCTTCTGCCATTCCCAACTGAGAAGTAGCTCATGGCTGAAATCAGTTGCATCCCCTGCTTGCATGATGGGAATATCAGAGCCATGAACTAAAAACGCTAGGTCCACAGGGCACACAGCAAGGGGCAGCAGAACGAGTCAGACTTTCTGGACTTTCAGACTCCCTGGCACCCCTCTGGATTCTCCCTTACCTACTGGGCTTGATGACACTGGGTAAGCTCATCATTCATTTCCTTTCAGTTTCATACTCTCCCCAATGAGCATATCAGGTTTCATCAATTAGCGCTGAAGTTTTGCTTTTTCAATCCAGAGACCCCAATCCCATCATGTCATCCCTCACTCTCTCCCACTGTGAGGATCTAAGGCACCCACCGCTCCACAGATCTGTAGCTTTTTGAAGCTAATCAGGATGGAACTTGTAACAACCACTTCCAGAACCATTCTTTCTTGCTGACGTGGGTGGAAAAGGAGGTAGCCTCACTCTTATAATCATCTACTGGAGAAAAACCCCTCAGGAAGCTGATGTTCATTCCTATTGACAAAGGTTTTCAGAGGAACCTGATGTGATCCGTTCACAGGGTGACCATATCCAAAGCAAGGCAGTTTTGAGAAAAGGGGGACTATTAGAAATCATTCTGAGACAGGAGCTGCGACCCAGGACACACAGTCCATCCTGGCCAGGTCCTCGGCCGGGAGGAAGAGGGTATATGGCCTTTCTTCTCCCTTCTACCAAGAAAATCCAGAGGTCAGAAAGTATGGTAACCTCAAAGCCTCCTCCCCTCCCTTTCAGGACCAACCCTTTCCCTGACTCAACAAAAGCACATGCCTAACCAGCACTTACAACCTACACAGTCAAACCATGCCTTTCCCTTGAACACGGTGGCCAACTTCCAACAACAGCAACAGTGAAGACCTGAGCACAGAAGCATTTAGGTAGGTCAAAAGCAACACAGTCAGACAAGCTGGTTTGGGCTGAGGACAAGGTCAGGCTGATGGAGGTGAGAGGCACCTGCAATCACCAGGCACAACAGTCAAAGTCTTGGTAGGGGAGGCAAAGACCAGATTTGGGCAATACCAAAGAGTGCTGAGGATGCTGCCAAACCCCAGAAACACAGAGAATCCCCCACAGGACAAGTCCTTGTGAAAGCAGACCATCCCCAGGCTCACAGCAGCTGTCAATAACCAGTCCCCTGCATAGCAGGGCTAAGCCTTTCTTCATAAACTAACCCAAAGACAACAGTATTTCAGTTACAACTAATCATCAGGAAAAGGAAAGCAAATTCATGTCAAAACAAAAGCCTTTGGGAAAAAGATAATGTATATGTTTAATTTTCATTTCCCCAACCACTCAGAATTGTCCAGGAAGGACCCTGCTCTATGTGTCAGTCTTAGAAGAAACAAAAAGGAAATAAAATAACCTTAATTCATAATGATGTGTTTTATGATGCATATTCTATAAGCCCAAGAAAAGTCTGTGACAAGAAAAATTAGATCAGTAAAAGTGGAATAGTACAGGGTGTAGGAATAATCCTTCCATTAAAGTGCACTTCAATTTTTTTCCCCTAAGAAACGGCAGAGATGTCAAAGAGGACAACACTTTCCATTTTTAACAGACACTTCTCTTCAGAGTATCTCCAGCATTTCATACAACCTGGTAGAGCTTCCCAGGGACTTCCAGGCTGAGAACCCAATACGGAGATAACGCTTACCCATGAAAGAACTTCCCAAAGCAAACCATCTATTCCCTCAGGAGAGGGTGTGAAACTGTTCCCAGAACAAACCATCCACCAGGCCTACTTCAATCCTTGGTAGACCAAGAAAAGCCAAGGGAACAAAGACCAGGAAGAGTGATGTTGAAATTAACTACAGTGCTGGGAAAGAGAACATAAACTACAACATTTAAGGAATAAAAACTGTATCAACACTTCCTGGAAGCCAGGGGAATCAGAGCTGGCAACAATTGATACTGAGCTCTTACATGAGCGTGAAACACTGAATATATGCACTAAGCCCACCCCCAACGATCCTGAGAGGCAGGCTCCATTACCATCCTCATTTTGGAGGTGAGAAACCAGAGGCGGCTTCTAGATTTGGGTCAGCAGAGCTAGAAATGGGCCCCACTTAACTCAAGTGCCCGCGCTGGTGACCTCTACACTATATTCAATATGTAACTTTCTATTACTGATCACTCAGCTGGTGAAGGGGGGAGGTGAGGACTGGACCCCAGGTCTTCCTGGCCCTAAAGTCCCATGCTCTTAACCCACAATCTACACAGTTACCTGGACACTATTACTAGACATCCTGCCCTGAACTCCATGAATATGACAAATTCTACTCTCACTATTAATAACAGAGTATATTATTTATGGAGGGCTTGTTGGGCCAGGATAAGAAAACTTTCGCTTAGAGATGTTAAGTTGACTCAGATCCCACACATGCAGAGGAGCCAGGATTTGGGCCTCGTCCTTTGACTTCAAAGACTGAGCTCTCAATCCCTCCATCAGAGGCCAGGGCTACAGCAAGACCATGACCACGGCCGGGGACCATAATGCAAACAACAACAGAGGCCAACTCCAGAGGCGGCTGTCACAAAGTCCCTGGCTGTTATTCTTCAAGTCTCACTCAGAAACTTCCTGCTTTTTTATTCCACTCAGTCACACACACACACACACACAAATAGAATAAAAAGCCCAGATGCTCAGTGTCCTCATTCATGGCAGGTTAGAAACAATCAATCCAAAGGGAGTCAGAGGCAGTCAGTGACAATCTCAGTAACTGCAGGTGAGGTGACAAATGACACAGAGAGGGGAAGAAAAGGAAAAACTGAAAACACAGATGCAAAATTATATGGCACATGAATAAAACACATAATGACAGGCCTGAGTCATCGTGAAAAAAAAAAACTGGCCTCTGCTTAAGCATCCTCTGTCTTTAGAAGGAGGGAAATCCCTAACATTTAAGCCAGGTTTTGATCAGGTATTTCAAATTTTTCAGGACTTGGCATTTGAAATAGTAGGAGATAGAGGGGCTTGGTAGAAGCAGGCATAGAGGACAGTGCCCTGCCCTGGGCTCCACTGCTGAGAGCTGCAGAATGCCCAGCTCTGTGGCTGGGGACCCAGAGAAATCCCCATGCCCTGGGGGCGTGCCTCAACAACAGGGTGGGCCTCCCTGTCCCTCCCATCACTAGAACTCTGTTAGAAAGAACAGTGTAGGGACAAGCCATGTGCCCTGGAGCCAGGCAAGCCTGACTGAGCCCTAACTACCCCCCTAGCAACTCCTCTGGACCTTGCTTATGATGACAATCTTGTTACCGGGCACACATCAGAAACCCAATAAATGATTATTCAATGACTGAATGAAACCATGCAACCTTGAAAAAATTACTTCACTGTCTCTGAACTGCATGTTCCTGCACTGCCAAGTAGATACGACAATTCCTATATTATGGAATTGTAAGGATTAAACGGGTTAATTCTGGAAAAGTGCCTCATCCAGGGTGTGGATAGGAGCTTACCGTACTGTGACATCTGTACAGCTCATCTTCAGTTATCTGGAAATCGGACCTATGAAGCAACCCCCATTCCCCTACAATAATGGACACAGGAAGCACAAATACCTCAGTGTGTCAAGTATGTGAACTGCAACTGGAAAAAATACCTACACCCTTCCTCAAAAACTAATCCCCAAATTCAGTACTGTCTCACTGGTCATTAATATCCTTGTGAACTAGAAAGATATTCTAATTTTACAAATGAAGACACAGGGCACAGCTGTAGGTTTCCCTGTGCTAACTGCCTGCTAAGTGCTTCAGTCTTTGCAGTCCGGTGGACTGTAGCCCACCAGGCTCCTCTGTCCAAGGGATTCTCCAGGCAAGAATACTGGAGTGTGCTAACTAGCAAGTCCAAAACCTAGGTCTTCTGACTCTGCTTCCTCCTCCTCTTCATTTCTGCTCGGCCACTGGAAACTGAATACCCACAGGCATCCTGTGCAAATTCCACAAATCCCAGGCCAGATGAAACGCAGGAGGAAAAGCAACACTGTCATAAGCAGATTTTAAAACTGTGTTCTGAGCACTGATTCCATCAAGGACACCTATAAATGATACTTTCTGGCTCAAGAAAAGTTTCCTCCTTTCTGATCTCAAACCTCTGCTACAGAGAAAGGCCTTCTTAGAATACTGGCTCTTAAGTACTTTTCACCTTATCCTTCGGTCAGTGTTGCCAATTTTGCTTTTCAAAAAAAACGAATAAATGTCCTGAATGTCCCAGAAGGAATTAACCGTCCTTCTAAAGAATTACAATAGAAAAATAAGAACTCTTTGAACTTTTGGTGGCCTGGAGACAGGGAAGAGATTAAATCAAAGAAGCCGACACTGTTCCAGGCCGTCTCCAGGAAGAGGCTGTTGACCTGGGCCCGTTCGTCCCTGTCTGGGCAATGGGAAGGGGCCAGGCTTCGGTTCCCTCTTCTCAGATTCCACATTCACATCCTCACATCCACCTCCAGCAGGAGGGACAAAAAGGGAGACCTCCAGAACCTTTGGCAGTGGGTGGAAGCGACTGACAATCCTTTTCCTCTGGAATTACTCCCTCTTCGTTCAATGATGATGATAATAGCACTAGTAATAATAACAGAATTATTACTATCACAGAATTTGCACTGTGTGTTAGCATTGTGTGTAACGCACTGTTGCAAGCATTTTAAATGCATCTTTGTTGCTCAGTCACTCAGTCGTATCCGACTCTTTGTGACCCCATGGACTGTAGCACACCAGGCTTCTCTGTCCTTCATTATCCCCTGGAGTTCGCTCAGACTCATTTCCATTGAGTTGGTGCTGCCATCCAACCATCTCATTCTCTGTCACCCCCTTTTCTCCTCCTGCCCTCAATCTTTCCCATCATCAAGGTCTTTTCCAATGTTGTCAGCTCTTCCCATCAGGTGGCCAAAGTACTGCAGCTTCTGCTTCAGCAACAGTCCTTCCTATGAACACTAAGGGTTGTTAGGATTGACTGGTTTGATCTCCCTGCTGTCCTAGGGACTCTCAAGAGTCTTCTGTGACACCACAGTTCAAAAGCATCAATTCTTTGGTGCTCAGCCTTCTTTATAGTCCAACTCTCACAATCTGTACACGACTACTGGAAAAACCAAAGCTTTGACTATCTGGACCTTTGTCAGCAAAGTGATGTCTCTGCTTTTTAATATGCTGTCTAGGTTTGTCACAGCTTTCCTTCCAAGAAGTGTCTTTTAATTTCATGGCTGCAGTCACCATCTGCAGTGATTTAGGAGCCCAAGAAAATAAAGCCTGTCACTGTTTCCATTTTTTTCCCTATCTATTTGCCATGAAGTGATGGGACTGAATGCCATGATCTTAGTAATTTTAATGCTGAGTTTTAAGCCAGCTTTTTCACTCTCCTCTCTCACCTTCATCAAGAGACCTTTAATTCCTTTTGCTTTCTGCCATTAGGCTGGTACCATCTGCATATCTAAGGCTGTTGGCATTTCTCCTGGCAATCCTGATTCCAGCTTTTAATGCATTCAGCCCATTTCACACAACATGGATTTAAACTCTCACAACTATCCTATGAAGGAGGCCATGTTAGTATACCTACATGATCATACAACTAGGGAACCACTCTTCATTCAAGCCCACTTCCCAGGCTTGAAGGAAAAAGAAAAGAAGCCTCTTGTTCCTGTTAGAAGGAAGGCAGAACATAGACCTCACACACAGGAGGCAAGGAATACATATAAATGAATAAAAAGAGCAGTTGGCCTGTGTTCCCACTAGTTATCCCAGGAAAAGGTACCAGCCCACTTTCTCTCTTCTCGGCCTAAAGCAGCAAAGAGCAGAAGACCCTCAATTAATATTTGTTTAACATAAGCCAGATACTCCCCTAACTCCTGGGCTTGCCTGGTGGCTCAGATTGTAAAGAATCCTTCTATAATGCAGGAGACCGGGGTTTCATCCCTGTGTTGGGAAGATCCCCTGGAGGAGGGCATGGCAACCCACTCCAGTATTCTTGCCTGGAGAATCCCCATGGACAGAGGAGCCTGGAGGGCTATATTCCATGGGGTTGCAGGAGTTGGACATGACTGAGTGATTAAGCACAGTCCCTAACTCCTAAAACACTGTTCCTATACATAAAGCCTAGCCCTTACTGTGGCACTCCTGATGCCCTGTCCCATTAGCAAGACCTCCTAGGAAATTCTTTTCTAGTCAGAACTTTGTGCTTGGGTCTCTCATTTATCATATGCTCTGAAATCCCACAGAGACAGAGCTGCTGGGACCATTTTCTGTGGGTGTCTCAACGGTTAAGCATGGTGACAGCCAGCAGTCTCACCTCCCACCTTTGCTGGCTGTATAATCAGCCTGCTTTTAATCCTGCCGAGCTCCGTGCTGCCTGGCACCAGAGGCTAGAAGCTGCACATAGGTACTAATTTAACAAATCACCTGTCTGGCTCTCTTGCCAGGACACCCACCCTGGAGATTATACAGCTGCTGATGCTAGGACCGCAACCCTGCAGGACGACAGGTAAACGGCAGAGGCCAGGGGCTCAGGGCCCACACACTCTCCAGCTCTGTCCTGCCAAAGAGAGCCCAGGTGAGGTGTTTAGTACTAGGTGACCCTCAGAGACTAGGCCTCCTGCTCCATTCCTAACTCCCTGGGGATTTTTAAATTTCTATTTAGCCTAAGGCAGGACTAACAGACAGACAGAGCTCTGCTTTAGAAGCACCAACACATACTCCCAGAAACCTGGAAGGCAGGAACATCCAGGACACACCTAAGACACAGTGAGAGGAAACTGCAATCATACACACAAACACACACACACACACACACACACACACACACACACACACACACACACCTATAGAGTTCTGCAACCAGCCAACCAAAAAATGTGATGTGAAACTAACTGTAGAGCTTGTTCCAAAATGTATGAGTCATACTCAGCCCAGGACCACAGGAAAATAAGGGAAATGGTCCACAAACTATTCACAATACTCACTCATTGTGTTGGCTGTTTATCTATAACCACTGAAAGAAAAGATCTTTTTAGGGTGACAAATAAGATGCCCACTTTTTAACAGTGACAAATGTGCCATGACAGACCTTACAAAAGGACAAATCGCTTTGCTCCCTGCAGTGAAGGGGGAAGTTAATCTAAGGACAGACTGCCTTTAAATAACCATCAGCAAGCTATAAGCTGTCACAAGCAATTACCGCCGTCAAATACTTGTCAACATGCACATTATGACATTCACGTTAAAAGACAGCAGAGCATAGATTTTTAGGTTAATCTTAAAAAAATGTTTCAAACTAGATTCTCAATCCTATGTCTTAAGAAGGCTTAAAACAAAAAATCACAATATTGCTTCCGACCAGTACTTTAAGATTGGTTTGCCACTAACACTAGGTTAATGGCAGGGTGACACGATGGATTCCAAAAACAAAGAGAGCAGTGTCTAAGGTCACAGAGGCCCTCCAACCAGGTTTCAGGGTGGACAGTGAGAGAACAGGGGCCGCACTGACCAGTCTGAAGCTTTACTTCCGCAGGGAAGAAGGTAAGTAGCATGCCAAGTGAGGACTTCCACCAAGCACCTGCGCAGCCAACATTTTCTGTCTGTAACTGTTTACCATTTTAAAGGAGCCAAGCAGAAGCCACAGCCCCACATACCCCATCGTTTTCTGCAGGTCAGTGTCGTTACCTAAAAAGTTAAATGCTCATGTACAAACTTAGGCTTTAACAGTACATGAACAGAGAACTTTCAGATGTACAAGCTGGGTTTCAAAGAGGCAGAGGAACCAAAGATCAAATTGCCAACATCTGCTGGATCATGGAGAAAGCAACGGAATAACAGAAAAACATCTATTTCTTCTTCATTGACTGGCTATTAAAGCCTTTGACTGTGTGGATGAAAATAAACTGTGGAAAATTCTTAAAGAGATGGGAGTACCGAACCACTTTACCTATCTCCTGAGAAACCCATATTTGGGTCAAGAAGCAACCGTTAGAACTGGACATGGAACAACTGACTGGTTCAAAATTGGGAAACAAGTACAAGAGGGCTGTATATGGTCACCCTGTCTATTTAATTTATATGCAGAGTCTATCATGCGATATGCCAGGCTAGATGAGTCACAAGCCAGAATCAGGATTGCCGGGACAAATATCAACAATCTTAGATACGCAGATGATACCATTCTAATAGCAGAAAATGGACAGGAACTCAAGAGCCTCTTGATGAAAGTGCAAGAGGAGAGTGAAAAATTTGACTTAAAACTCAACATTTAAAAAAACTAAAATTATGGCATCCAGTTCTACCATTTCATGGCAAATAGAAGGGGGAAAGTGGAAGCAGGGACAGATTTTGTTTTCTGGGGCTCCAAAATTGCTGCGGATGGCGACTACAGCCATGAACTTCAGAGACACTTGCTCCTTGGAAGGAAAGCTATGACAAACCTAGACAGCACTTTGACAACAAAGGTCCAGATGGTCAAAGCAATGGTTTTTCCAGTAGTTGTGTATAGATGTGAGAGATGAACAATAAAGAAGGCTGAGTGCCAAAGAACTGATGCTTTCAAGTTGTGGTGCTGGAGAAGACTCTTGTGAGTCCCTTGGACAGCAAGGAGCTCCAACCAGTCAATCCTAAAAGAAATCAACCCTGAATGTTCACAGGAAGGACTATTGCTGAAGCTGCAATACTTTGGCCATCTGATGGTAAGAGCCAACACACTGGAAAAGACCTTGATGCTGGGAAAGATTGAACGCAGGAGGAGAAGGGTGCAACAGAGGACGAGATGGTTGGATAGCATCACCAACTCAGTGAACATGAGTTTGAGCAAACTCCCAGAGATAGTGAAGGACAGGGAAGGCTGGTGTGCTACAGTCCATGGGGTTGCAAAGAGTTGGACACGACTTAGTAAGTGAGCAACTTAGCACAAGTTTCAAAGTCATACAGCCCAAGGTCCCATCCCTGTCCTATCTTCACCAACCACGTGATGCTGGCCAAATTACTTTATAAGTTCCCTCAGCTGTAAAATGGACATACTGATACCACCCTCCTTGTAAGGTTGTGGAGAGAATTATATGATAGAAGGTACTGGAACTGCTTAGTGCAGGGCCTGTCTCAGCAAGAATACTCAATAAATGACAGGTGCTCTTGTCAGTATCATCAGTATTTCCATAAATGGGGGCTCACCCATGAACTAGAGCAATAAAAGTAGTTAATCCACTTGCTCATTTAGCAAATATTTACCGACTATTCCCGCAAGTGCCAGGCACGGTGCCAGAGGTTAGAGATACAGCAGTGAGTAGCATGGGGCTCAAACTTCAACAACTCCAGTCTGATGGGGAGATGCGCACATAACTGATATGGTGGCCAAGTTTCCAGAGTAAAACAAAGCATAAACACAATAAAACAGTTCAAACGCCTCTTCATAATTTAGAATTTTATTTGTGACACTGGTCAAAAATGCACATATCAGATACCATATGATATCTGTTCCTTACACAGGAACTACACTAAGATTCAACCAAGCACTGCTTTTGCCAACACACCCACAGAAAGTAAATGTTCAACAGTGGGTTAAAGTTCAGCAGGAACTGGAGGAGCTGCCAGATGGATACACACCGAAATGAAGCTCGCCTCCCCCTTCAGAGATGAACAGAGTCCAGGGTGTGTGTCACCAGAAAACGTACAATCACAAGACTAAAGACGCATGGACATCCAGCTGGCTGCACTTATTAACTGTGAGTATGAGTCATCAGGCAACTCTCTAGGCAAATGTAAGACTAAACGGGCTTATTGTTGACAATCCATCCAAAAGTACAACGGAAAGATGACGAACGAGCCAACTCTAGAAGAAAATGAGCAAGCATAACCGTGACCAGCTGAAAAGTCAATTCAATCATTTCTTTAAAGCCCAAAATGATACTCTTTGAAGAAATTCCTAATGGGGAATGGAGTTTGTTCAGCAAATCAATAGTTTATCACCTCTGATTTATTGGCCTCAAAGGGCTGAGTCAGATGCCACATTATGGCCAACATAAAAGTTCACATGAATTAACCAATGCAGGTCAAAAATCCCCTTATCTAGATCTAACTCAATTTACAATCAGCTGAGCACCAATAAGCAAAGGACAAAGATGAGAAATATTATGCATAAAGGAATATTGTTTCCTAAAAAAAGATTTTAAGGAAATATGGCTTTTTAATAAACATTCCTCTCAGCACACAGCTGGCATTAGAAATTAACTCACCAGATGGAGAGGGTTACCCGGCCAGTGCTTCTCAAATTTTCATGTTCCTATAAATCACCTGGGATTCTTGTTAAACTGCCAATTCCAATTCTAGGTACCCAAGATTCTGCATATGTAAACAAATTCCTAGATGCCATGGATGCTACTGGTCCACAAACTATACCTGGAGAGGCAGGGAGGGTTCAGCAGGGAACACTCCCCTTGCAGTGAGGCATCTGTTCAGGGTTACAGATGGCTCAGAGAGGAGAGAGGAAGCCAAGGACTCCACTACCTAGAAAAATGCACGTGTGTACCTGCAGGCAGGGCACGCTGTTTTTGTTGTTGTTCAGTCACTAAGTCGTGTCCAGCTCTTTGCAACCCATGGACTGCAGCACACCAGGCTTGCAGGTGGATTCTCCACCATCTGAGCCACCATGGCAACCAGGGGCACATACACAACAAATATCAGAATTCTCCCATAGGCCACTGAAGAGCCTCCCCACCTCTGTAAGATGGTCCATGGAACCCAAGACAAGAACCTCTGCCTTCGGAGTCTGCCTGTTACTGTTGCCAATACCAGATAAGCCGGGCTTAGAAAATCCCATGGGCAGAGGAGCCTGGTAGGCTGCAGTCCATGGGGTCGCTGAGTCCGACATGACTGGGTGACTTTACTTTCACTTTTCACTTTCATGCACTGGAGAAGGAAATAGCAACCCACTCCAGCGTTCTTGCCTGAGAATCCCAGGGGCGGCGGAGCCTGGTGGGCTGCCGTCTATGGGGTCGCACAGAGTCGGACACGACTGACGCGACTTAGCAGCAGCAGCAGCAGCAGGGTAGAGGGATGCATCCCAGTGAGCTCTTTGGCCCATGTGTGAGCAGCTTGTGCTCTCTTCCCTCGGTCAAAGGTAACACAATTAAGATGCCATAAAGATAATGGATAGTAAGTAAGAAATAAAGATAGACTATCAGGAAACTCCATAAACTGCCTCCAAGATACAAGTGACTCACCTTCAGCCTGAGTTTGCCTCAAGGAGCCCTCCTTTCTGGCAATCTGTCTGTCCCAAGCAGAGCAGACACTACCTGAATCCCACCATCATATGGCACTGCCTTCCCAGATGATTTTGACTTCTGATCTAGACCCAGGAGCAGAACACTGTCCTCCCTACTTATTCTTGAAGTTTCAGTTTCCTCATCTGTAAAATGCCACTTCATAGCATGCTGGGGAAAAATAAAACAATGCATACAAATGTATTCGGAACACTGAAAGGGCTTTAAAAACGTTTCCTTATTATTATGGCCTTTGTGAACATGCAGAGATCAAGATCCATTCCCAAAGAAAGAGTCTTCTCTAACTGGAAGAGCTTAAATGCTATGCTGCATCTCCAGGGCAAAGGCCAGCTCCCACCATCCTTCCGCTGCATACATACACACAACCGTCAGAGAACCATGCTGGTGGCTACTGCTGCCACTCACAAACCCTGTGGTTGTCTTTTCTGCTTCTGTTTTTATTGTAGTAAAATACACTGTGACGGTCCTTTAACAACCACTGTGGCCAGGCACATGTTTCTCTACTACTAGGTTCAAGATCATATCCAAAGCCTCCAGCTCCAGGCTGGCATCGCTCAATATGAGCCTTAGTTTTTATTAGCATCTTGAACTAACAAGGCCGAACCCAAATATGAAATGGCTGTTCAGAGAGAAAAGAGCCACAATGCTAACAAACCCTTAATAATTTGTGATGTGAATTTATTCAGCACTCTTTGTCCACAGACCTCAAAAATTCTTAACAAGAAAGTTATACCAGTTTGAGCAACAATCCTAAGGACATTGGGGTGAATAAAAGTTGGATACTCAAGTTTTGAGCCTCCTGGAGCTCTTTAAGTTCCAGTGTTCCTCAAAGCAAGGTCAAGAATCACCCGCTTTAGTCACCTAAATGCTTATGAAAATACACATTCCAGGGTTCCATTAAAACCCACTACATCAAAATTTCTACGGAAGGAAACCACAAGTTTTAATAAATCACCTCCAGAAAGTTCCAGCACATACTAAATTTTAAACAGAGCTAAGACTTAACGCCCCAGGGAAAAAGACAAACAAGTAAATGCATTCAAAATTTTGCCTACAGCTTCAAGGGATTTACAGACCTCCTGAAGTCTTCCCTTGGATTCAAGGGTAAAAACTCTGTACACCAACAGTCACTGCTTCCCAACCTGAGTCATTCATATACGACCTCCACACTTTCTTTTTCCAAATCCATACTATTTAAACTTTCTAAACAAACTTATTTTTATCTACATATTATGTGTAATACCTTTGAATCTATTGGTTTGATCTTTACCTATAAGTTTTCCTAATAAAATATATGATTATCAATACAAAAAAAGTTTGTTACTGCATTTCCTAAAGCCATCTCCTGTGTCACCTAAGAGACGTAAGTATTACCCCTCTTCATGAAACACTTAGTGTTGTTCAGAAATCCGAACCCACTGGGGATTTTATGAGGCACTCATGCTCTTTGACGTGAGGGGCTGTCTATTCTGGCAAATCCCAGATAACCTCAAAACCTCAGTCTGCATATGCCTGGCAGAGCCAGCCAAGGAAGAGAGAGGGCTTCCCTTCCCAAGAGGAGGACTGCAGATATGACACATTCGGAGGTGACTGGCTTGTCTATATGCCCTTTCTGTGACCTGCCTGCCCCCATCAATGAGGTGACACATGCCCACTCCAGCCCTAGCCCTGCCTCCTCAGTACAGGGACAAAGGTGGGCATATGAGCTAGCTGGGCCAATTTGTTTCTCTTCTGAGCATTTGCAATTGGGGCACAGAGGAGCCTGTTCTTGATGCTGACATTCAAACTGAGGAGCGTTTGAGAACTGGGCTGGGATAGCCTCCTTCTCCCTTGTGTGCACACTGAATAGAGAAAGCTGGTCTCTGGACAAGTGAGAAGACACATCAGCAGCCCCAGAGGGAAAGTTCACACCACTTGGCTCCAGACTTCCCCATTCCTGGTTCCCAGCCAGCTGTACTTCCTGCCCTCAGGGTCCATGGGACATCCCGGCATCCCAGCAGTAAATTTCTCCCCTTGGCTTCAGTTGGATTGAACAGGCAGCTGCTCCTCGCAACCCAATAAGCACTAAATTAAGACTCCGTGTGCTGCACAGCCCTGGCTCAGATGACCAGGTGGAGGGGAAGAAAGGCCAGGCGCCAGGAGCCAGAGCCAGGGTGGGCACCCTTCCAGACACACCCAGAGAAAGGGTAAAGCGGAACCCTATCATAGGGACACAGAAGTGGGATTCTCATGGGGGTCCCCTCCGCATCACTCCAGGTGAAAGGTTCACAAAAAGGAGCTCACACAAGGGTACACAGAGCTCTTCCCCCCACTGATGGTGGACAGAGAATAAGAAAGATGACAAATACAGCTGACATTTACTGAGAGTTGGCATATGAGCTAGACTCTTTACAATTATGATCTCATTTATTCTTCCTGAGAGCCTAAAGAAGGTGGTGATGTTATGTTCCAAATTTTATACATAAGGAAACTGAGACTCAGAAAAGTTGAGTGTTTGCCAAGATGGGCTTCCCTTGTGGCTCAGCTGGTAAAGAATCCACCTGCAATGTGGGAGACCTGGGTTCTATCCCTGGGTTGGGAAGATCCCCTGGAGAAGGGAAAGGGTACCCACTCCAGTATTCTGGCCTGGAGAATCCTATGGACTGTGTAGTCCATGGGGTCGCAAAGAGTCAGACATGACTGACTTTCACAAAGGTGATAAAGCTAAGAGAGGATCCAAACTCCAGAGTCTGAGCTCTCACCCATCACGCTACATTGATTTATGAAACGATACTAAAGGACAACACAGGGACCCCAGGCAGAGCTAGTACCTGAGTGACAGCAGAAGGTGCAGCCGCCAGAGGACCTTCTCTCCAGGAGCTCTCCTGTGCCAGTCCCTGACCCCAGCCAGCAACAGTACACCTATTGGCACAGCACCAAGAAAATAAGGGTGTGCAAAAGAAGACACGAGAGGGGTGCCACCTGAATGGGACGTGATTTGGCTGACCCAAATAAGACCCACTGGAGCCTGGCTTGGACCCAGATCACAGACACAGGGTTAAAGTAGAATGATAAAACAACAGCAGCGGCAACTGGCATCTGGTGTCTCCTCTGCGGTCCCACATGGAGTGAAAGGGAAGACATACTCCCAGGTCAGACAGGTCTAAGCAAACCTGCCCACGAGCCATGCTGTCAGAACTCCTAATAAATACCAGGACAGACATCACATTTCCAGGTTTGGGACTGGATGACATGGTCAAAGAGAGAAAACAGAAGCTTAATCACGCGCCCAGAGCCTGCTCGGTAGATACCCCTGCTATTCATCTCTCGTTTCTAAAACCTGAAGCCCAGAGCAGACAACTAACCTGCCACAGTCCACAAATCAATTACAACTAAAGCACTGGTTCTCCAAACTCCAAGAAGACCCCAAATCTGGTCGGGAATCTTAAATAAGGCACCTGAACTTTTCAATGTTTGTGCACCGAGTTTTCCTATGAAAACAGCACTGACACATTCACTTCTCACCACCCCTGCCAGAGGAGTGAACAGTGCAATTCGGCAAGACTGGATGAAATGCCAGTTCTGGGCAAGGCACCGAGCCAACGGCTGAAGTCATGCCAAGCTGTCCTCACCACCTCGTGAGAAGTAGGCACTTACCAGATGGCTGCCAGGATTTGGGGTTGCAACCTATGGTCAGGGAACCAAAGTGACAAAGATGCTGGCTGAAATAGTGTCCAACCCATTTCATGGACTGTGTAGTCCATGTGCCACCCACACACCACCTAAAGTCCTCTTAGCCTTCGTCATGTCGACAGCAGGAAAACCCATCTTATAAACCAAGGCTTTCAAAGCACCATTCCCTCAGGTTTTCACCTATTGTATCTCTGAGTCTTCCTGGCTCCCTTCTCTTATCCTCAGAGGGAGATGGTACCCAAAGTGCTGCCCAAACCCTTGCTATAGACTGAATGTTTGTGTCCTTGCCAAAATTCACACATGGGAACCCTACTCCCCAACGTGATGGTTTTAGGAAGTGAGGCCTTCAGAAGGTAATTAGGTAACAAGGAGGTTATGAGGGTGGAACACTCATGATGGGATTAGTGCCCTTAAACATAAGAGAGCTTGTTCCCTACCTCTGCTCCCTGCCAGGGAATGACACAAAGGGAAGTCGATAGTCTACAACCCAGAAGAGGGCCCTTCCGAGAAACAGACCGTGCCAGCACTCTCATCTTGGACTTCTTGCCTCCAGAACTGTGAGAAATCAATCTTTGTCGTCACAACAGCCAGAACTCACTAAGACACCCCTTCTCCCTTGGTTGACTGCAGCAATAACTCTACGACAGTGGCATATGCTTCTCTCCCTGGCCAGCTCCACTCCTGCTTTTCCAGCCACCTGCCCAGATTCATCACCTGAGCTTTGGGCTGGCACCTCCATCTTGCTCGCTCCCCTTTCACCTGTTTCTCTGCCTGAGCTCTTATTTCTCGCACAGGGAAGAGAATTAGTATTTACTGAAATTCCAGCACTTGCTGAGCACCATGCTGGGAGCTCTTCACATTCCTGCATTTAAAGAATCATTACAACCTCCCATAGTCACCTAGGTCTCTGGCCACTAATCAGTGATTCACCCAGTCAATGTTGTCTCTCACCTCACTGTCCAAACCCCCCTTAAGCCTTCTTCCTCCCACTCTGCCAGCGTCTCCTATTCGTCCTCCCTATCATGGGCTTGCCTCCTGGCACAAGATCATAGACACTATCCTTTTGAGACACAGTGCCCACATCGTCAATAACTTCTAGGACACCTCCTCTTTTCTTCCATGCCAATCCAAGTGCCTTGCCTGGCCCTGGAGCCTGCCACAACCTGGCTCTCACATACCTTCCAACATACTGCCCACTGCTTCCCCGCCAGCCTTCGAGGCTCCAGCCAAACCATGTGACTCCAGTCTCTGAAGCCAGGCTGTGCCTTCCAAGCCTGGCACACAGGTCCCTCCATCCAGTGTGCCTTTTTCTCCCATTTCTTCATGCTCAACTCCTCTTTCTCCTAGGCCTAGGGCAGGCTTCTTCTTCTAGAAAATGTGTACACTTCTTCTCCTGTGGAGAATGACTCTGCCCTCCTGTGAACTCAAGCATCACTGGTGTACTCCTCTGATGGCACCACTGAGTTCTCCTGAGAGACTGTTTTAAGAGTAGGGACTGAATAGGATTATCTCTGCAGCTCTCCACTGTATCTAACACAGCTCTTCTCACCAAAACAATATCCATTCATTCATTCTATACCTATTTACCCAGTATTTCTATGTCCCAAGGTGCTACAGGGTGCTCAGTATACAGTGGTAAGCCAAAAAAGACAAGGTTCCTACCCTCATGGATTCCTAGTTAGTGACAAGACAAATTTTAACCAGTCCTTACCTAATTGAGTGTGCAATCAAATATGGCTCTGTGCTATAGAAGGCAAGAACCAGGGTCATACAGATGCACAGAGGAGCCAGGAAGGCCAGCGAGAGAAGTGAGGCTGGGACGAGTCTGAAGGATGAGTGGTGAGAAGGGGAGGCAGCAAAAGTGCTCCATGGTTAGGCAAGGGCATACGCAAAGGCCCTGTGGTGGGCAAGAGCACCTCAATCAGAGAATGTGAAGGAAGAAGGGGAAGGATGCACTGTGACTGGGGAATCTCAGCAAATCTGTGGAGTGAATATGCACATATGACCTTCACCTAATTAGCATACGATTTTTAAGTCAATAAGACCAATACACCTTAGCTCTATGATTTTAAAATATATGCATATATTTTTTTCCTATTGGAAAGAAATTTCCTCCTTAAGCATGAATGCTGTTCTCAGAAAAAGATTAAAGTAAGTTCTCTTAGCTGGAAATGGAAATGCACACAAGGCTGCTGCTGCTGCTGCTGCTAAGTCGCTTCAGTCGTGTTCGACTCTGTGTGACCCCATAGACAGCAGTCCACCAGGCTCCCCGTCCCTGGGATTCTCCAGGCAAGAACACTGGAGTGGGTTGCCATTTCCTTCTCCAATGCATGAAAGTGAAAAGTGAAAGTGAAGTCGCTCAGTCGTGTCCAACTCTTAGCGACCCCATGGACTGCAGCCTACCAGGCTCCTCCATCCATGGGATTTTCCAGGCAAGAGTGCTGGAGTGGGGTGCCATTGCCTTCTCCGTAAGCAAGGCTGGAACCTGATAAAAAATCATATATGACTCTAAGTTATATAATGCCCTTTTTTGCATAATTAATAGCTAGCCATGAGAAACACTGGACTGGAAGAAACACTGGACTGGAAGAAACACAAGCTGGAATCAAGATTGCCGGGAGAAATATCAATAACCTCAGATATGCAGATGACACCACCCTTATGGCAGAAAGTGAAGAGGAACTAAAAAGCCTCTTGATGAAAGTGGAGAGTGAAGAAGTTGGCTTAAAGCTCAACATTCAGAAAACAAAGATCATGGCATCCGGTCCCATCACTTCACGGGAAATAAATGGGGAAACAGTGGAAACAATGTCAGACTTCATTTTTCTGGGCTCCAAAATCACTGCAGATGGTGACTGCAGCCATGAAATTAAAAGACGCTTACTCCTTGGAAGGAAAGTTATGACCAACCTAGATAGCATATTCAAAAGCAGAGACATTACTTTGCCAACAAAGGTTCATCTAGTCAAGGCTATGGTTTTTCCTGTGGTCATGTATGGATGTGAGAGTTGGACTGTGAAGAAGGCTGAGCACTGAAGAATTGACGCTTTTGAACTGTGGTGTTGGAGAAGACTCTTGAGAGTCCCTTGGACTGCAAGGACATCCAACCAGTCCATTCTGAAGGAGATCAGCCCTGGGATTTCTTTGGAAGGAATGATGCTAAAGCTGAAACTCCAGTACTTTGGCCACCTCATGCAAAGAGTTGACTCATTGGAAAAGACTCTGATGCTGGGAGGGATTAGGGGCAAGAGGAGAAGGGGACAACAGAGGATGAGATGGCTGGACGGCATCACTGACTCAATGGACGTGAGTCTCAGTGAACTCCGGCAGTTGGTGATGGACAGGGAGGCCTGGTGTGCTGCAATTCATGGGGTCGCAAAGAGTCGGACACAACTGAGTGACTGATCTGATCTGATCTGATCTGGACTGGGGAAATAAATAGCTTGTCAATCACTAAGCTAACTACTGGCTAACATGCAGTCTCTCATTTGACCTTCACAACATCCCATGAAGCAGGTACTAGTACCACTCCCATCTTACAGAGAGGGAAACTGAGGTTCAGATTAGTAACTGGCTTATGGTCACTCAGGTGACAAACAGCAGAGCCAGGATTGACGGGACACCAGAGCTTTACCCTTAGCCACCTCGCTACACTGCCTCTCAGGCCAGCTATACTGTCAGAACTTCTGCAGTTGTGTTTATTTTTAAACCCCCCTCCCTACACACACACATGTAAGCTGCTAAACACAGACAATGGAAACAAGATGAAATAATTTCTGAAGGAATGCAATGAAACTTCTAGTGTCAGTTCCCTTCCTGTTGTAGGTCTCCCTCAAAACACCCCAACTCTTCCTCCAATTTTAATAAAGAAAAGTTTTCCAGTTCATTGCAATACTTAATATCCTGAGAGAACAGGAATTGGAAACCGATGAATCTTCTCAGGCCACACTGCAGCCAAAGTCAACAGCCTCCAAACCCTCTTGTAGGCAGTCGCTGTTTACAGAGCATCTAACAGGAAGGAGAGGGGGGTTTCAGATTACTGGAAAGCTCCTGCCACAGTTTTCCCAACTCTTGACAAAGTTCTGAGTCTTATCTATGAAGGACAATATCATGCTTCCTCTGTCAACAAATCCGTTCCCAAACTATTTCTACTCTTCTCTCTCAAAGTTTACCTACCTGTTATGGATAAAACTAGCCACCTACTTGAGGCCTGGCTGACCTCTGAGGAGGGTGCTGACCTAAGTCACCAGCAAGATCTCATTAAATCAGTAACGGCAGCCACCACAAAGCCAACGCCCAATTCTAAAGCTGGCTGGCCTGCTGAGCCTCCCTAACACCCTCAAACACTCATCTGAACAACTCAAGGCATAGGAAATAGGGATGTTTTTAGAACTGCACTCCTGAACCACAGTGTTACAGACTAAACCATGTCTCCTCTCAAAATTCCTGTGTTTAAGTCCTAACTCCTAGTACCTCAGAATGAGACTATATCTCGAGATACGGCCTATAAAGAGGTGATTAATATAAAAATGAGATCGTACGGGTGGCCCTCATCCAATATGACTGGGTCCTTATAGAAAGATATTAGAGGACTTCCCTGGTGGTCCAGTGGTTAAGACTCTGGGCTTCCAAGGCAGGGGGCACAGGTTCGATCCCTGGCAGGGGAACTAAACTCCCACATGATGCACAGTGCAGCCAAGAAAAGAGAAGACACCAGAATTCAGACAATTACTGAGGGGAGACCATGTCAAGACACAGAGAGAAGACGGCCATCTACAAGTCAAGAAAAGAGGCCTCAGAAGAAACTGACCCTGCCAACCTGGATCTCAGACAGCTGTGAGAAAATTAATTTCTGTGGTTAAACCACTCAGTCTGTGATACTGGGTAATGGCAGCCCCTGACAACTAATATGCACACTATTCATGTTGCTCCAGACTCCAAGTCACTGCCCATCACCCACTCTTGACAGGGCACAGGCAGACTGGCTTCTCCTCTGAAGCAGTCCCTGTGGGCACACAGATCACAATCAGACCACTGAGTGCTCGAGTCAGTGGAAATTTTGCCATTGCGACTGGGAACCCAGGACAAAACTATACTTGTGTGCTTAATTACAAAGGTGATAAACAGTATTCTGGAAATGAATGAAATTCAAAGGTAGTCAAATCCCTTCACGGACACGTGCCAAGGCCTACCTCTGATACCTCTGTTTGAGCCCAACCATGCTACGGAAGCTTTCTCCCGTGTGCAGTAACAAAGGACTGCATTAAACGGTTGCTTACAGCACACTGCAGGGTGAGGATTTCTGCCTCAATAACCCTCCTACTACAGGAAGAGAGGAGGCAGCTCTGGGGGGAAAAGCAGCAGAGAAGGGTCCCTTCTCAGTTAACAAAGGGCAAAAGAGCCCACCCCAGAAACGCCATCCAGGGCATGAGAACGCCAGCTCCTCACGGCAGTGAGGCGATGACTAAGCTTATTTCAGGGGGTGACCAGGATACATGAAGTCCTACGATTAGGTGAGGAGGCTCCAAACCAGGCAATTTTCTCAGAGGCTCTGGGGCTTCGAGAATTACTTAAAGGTCAAGAAATAAGGAGAGAGTATTTCAGTTGGGTGCTGCTGAAGCTGAGGCAGGCTTTGAGCTCAACAGGCTCAAAGCCTGGTATACTGCTGCTGCTAAGTCAGTTCAGTCATGTCCAACTCTGTGCGACCCCATAGACGGCAGCCCACATGGATCCCCCATCCCTGGGATTCTCCAGGCAAGAATACTGCTGGGCACCTAATTATCATAATGAAACAACTGCTATTTACAAGGCAGCCAGTGAGCCAGGCACTGTGCAAGCACACTCACACTGGCTCACTAAAACCTCAAACAACCACAGCATGGAGAACTATTATTAACTTCAATTCAATACATGAAAATAAGGCCAGAATATAAACTCTGCGAAAGCCTTAGTGTTTTTCCTGGTTTGTTCACTATGTTATCCCTAGAGCCTAGAACAGTGGCTGGGATATAGTAGGCACGCCGTGTTTACCAGCTGAATAAACAAAAACAGAGGTTACATGTCAATGCTACAGAAGGAGCGGCCTGGGATTTGAGTCTGTGCTGTTGGCACCAGATGCCACGCTCGGCTTCTGCTCTGCCACACAGGATGGAGAACGCTTGTTAAAGAGCTGGGGGAAATGCCTGGTGTGACAGCAGCTTGGTCCACTGCACTTTTCAATGTCTGCACCTCCTGCTCCTCAGCAAGGAGGTGTTATCTGCATCCAGAGTACAGAGCAAAGTGAAACTAGGGGCCAGGGCCTATAGATGATAGGAAAAAGGGGCAGTCAGGAATGTGCCCTTCCCTCATACCTGTGACACTCCCTGAGGCCTCACACAGCAACGGGTGTTGTATCCAGGAACTCACCTGAGAGTGGACAGGTAGTTGGAGAGAAAGCAACTGGAAGCAGGGAGACTGGTTCATCTGACTCGTCAGGAATAAGTTGAATACAGCCAGTACAATCTCCTACAGAACTTCCCAAAGCGTGGTGAGCACACAACTTCACAGGGTACAAAATCATCTCACATGGCACAAAAATACTCACTAGAGCTGATGGATTGATTGCTAAGGTTACTTTCTATTTTGACCAAAGTATACTAGTGCTTTATTTACGGCCAAGTTATAAAATACCCTTTTAAAACAAAGGGTGACCTTTCAAAAAGAACAGTACTCCCATTTACATAAACACAGTACGTAAACAGTAGAACAGGTTGCGTTGATATGACAGAAAATCCTAATGGAAGTACATGAGTGATTCAAGTTTGGGAACTGTGGTTTCCTGGAACATTCTCAGTTCTCTGTGTCAAATGTTCCCATCCCTGTACCTCATGCATTCACCCAGACATGCCACAGCTCAAAAGGAAGAGAACCTACAGAGATGAAATTTTTCCATTTCCATCAAAATCCCTATTTAATAAATGACTACACATGAGACAGAGACTGAGAGAGACAAAGACAAAAAGAGCAAGAGAGAAAGCACAGACACAAACACAAAAGGCATGTTCATTAAGATATTATGAAGTTCACAACAGGGCTTGACCTGGAGCTGAAGCCCTGCCCTCTGCCTGGGGAGAGCTGCAGCACAGAGCTCCCTTTGATACTCTCCTGAATTCCACACCGATTCTTTTGGCTATTATTTTATGGCATGGTAGCTGAGCTCAGCCCTGTCCAAAGAATTGCACTGAGGTCTCTGGGATCTGTTCCAACAACAACACACAATGAGGCCTTCTCTCTTTGATAAAGCCAGGAACCCCTCCCTCTGTGATCTGCTCCCCTGTTCCTCCCAGACAAAAGTAAAGTCCCATTTTGAGCAGAACTCTGCCAGCCACATGCAGCCTTCTCCTCCTCACCTTCCCTGTTGGGGATGGTCAAGTTTCAGGCCAGCTGTAGGTGGGAGGACAAGTTGAGCTCCAGGTCAGACCTAGGAGTCCAATCAGTTCTTGGGGAGAGAAGAACGCCTTCAAGTTCATGCAAGTGAAAGCTGAAATGGAAGCAATGGTACCACAACCTGCTCCAAGCCAACGTGTTCCAACAAGTTCATAAGCTCCACGAGCGCAGGGGCCTGTCTGACTCTAGAGCCGAGTGCAATCAATGCCTGGTGCTCAGGAGATACATGGTAAACAGGTATTAAATAAATAGATGAGTCTATCAATCAATCTATATATCAATCAATATATGAATGGATGGATGGCCATGGCAGTGAAGGGAAGAGGAAGTGAAGAGGTGTGAATGTAAGATTATTTCTCCCCTTTCTGCTTGAGAATTAGCAACTGTGTAAATAGGAGACCCCAAAAAGGATACTTTTCCCTTTTTACAGCCACCCTGAGCAGGTGGTAAATTAACAGCAGAACTTTGATCCCTGAACTATCTGGAATTATAGCAGAATGCAGCAAATCGAAAGCAACCTTGACTTTCTCCGGGGCATGCTCAGACACTCCAACTCCAGGTCTTGCTCCCTGGACCAAGGAAGAGAAGAATGATTCTGAGAATGATGACTTGCACCAATGGACTCGACTCCTCCTTTTAAAAAGTTCAAAGTCCTTCACATCCTGGTTTCTCTCAAGGGACTTTTATTTAGAGTATATATATATGTTTCTCCTTTCCTTTTGCTCTTTCTCTGCTTATCTGAGTTTTCTAATCATTTTACGATGAACATAGATTACTTGAGTTACAAAAATGTCTAACACAGGATGATGAAACACACAAATAAGACCATTCAAAAAGGACACTGAACATGCATATTTTACAGGACTTCATTTTAATGTTTCTATTGATACACTGCAAAATTTAACACTGCTATGTCATGTAATTACACTCAACTAAGTCCTCTGAAAAGCAAATTGTAAATTTCTGATTAAAGTCAAAGTTCTTGACTTAAAAGTGGAACACCCGGTCATACAGGCACTTATCTTATAATAGGGCAACTAACTGATGGGCAAAGTGCCAGAGAATGAGACAAGTACAAGGACACAAGCTTAATAAGCAATGTGCCATATATGGATAAAACATATGTTCCAACTCATTCATGCTAAGAAAAGCTGCTCGGCAACTCTTTTCTCGGGCAGAAATCTCCAGAAGTTAATAGTGGCCAGGGTACCCTCCGCAGGGACAGAAGAGCTTTCCTTTCTTCATGGAGCTGGCTGGTTCATCTTGGAGCTCACCCCTGGTCCCAAACTGATGGACCATACTCTAAGCAGCTTGTAACCACCAGCTAAGTGCCTCTGTTTCTGTTAGGTCCTCGGAACTCACTGTCAATGGCTCGCCTGTCCTGCAAAGTGGTGACAGGAAAGCAGCTGGTCTGGCAATCAAAGACCTAATTCTGAGGTCCGATTCTCACCAGACCCTGTACAACTGAACCACTGCATGCCTTGGTCAGTCCATTTTACCAAAAGTTAGTAAGATCAGTCATATCTCACAGGCTATTGAGCATAAAAACTAAGGCAAATGTTAAGCTGTGAGGGGGCAGAAAGGGAAGGAAGAAATAATTTAAGAACCACTAAGCAAAATCTGATACCACTTAGATGGACGGGATTTCACCACCTCAAACTATAGGGCTAAAGTAGAACAAGCAAAAGAGATTCAACTGTTATTCAGTCTAGTGTTCTCCTAAATTACGACACTCTTAAAAATAGAAGAGAAATGGATAGAACTTTGCAATTTCTCATTTTCTAGCCACCTTCTTCCTCACTAGGAATTGGCAAAGTATGTAAACTGTGGCCTGAAAGAGCTGCATGAAGACAGTTGATAAGAAGCCCCTAGTTCCCAAGGTCAGGCAAGGGGGAAGCCACTTGCATGTGACCCAGCAGACGCCCATGAGCACCAGGGCAGGTGCTCACATCCTGTCCTCAGCCACAGGAGCCAGGGCTGCAACTTGGGTGTGAACTTGAATGTTCTGGGGATGCATCAACAAAAGGGGTGAGAAGGGCAGCCAGGGCAAAGACTTCCCAAGGCTGAATCAATAGAGCTGTCTATAGACAAAGGGGCAGCAAACAGAGTGTTATCAGACACACCAGAGCTGTGTGGGCTGCCCCAGGGAGAACTTGCTAAGCTCGGCCCACAGCAGCCATTTTCAGCAACCTTTTCACATACAAGACCCCCACAGTGAAGGGGGATCAAAGTAAGACCAGTCTCTGGAAATGAGATTTTGAGTAGAAACTGCTGAACTGAGCAGCTTGGGTTTTTAAGAGAACAGGCTAGGTTTGACTCCTGACTCTGTGTCTCTCATTCAGTGGCAAGTTAAACGAACAGATTACGAAACATTCCTGACCTGAAGTTGTTTCACACAAAAATGGAATAACTGCGCCTCTTTAACACAATTACTGCTCGAGTCAAATTACACCATGCCTGAGAGCACTGAGCACAGTGCCCAGATCAGCACGGTTCATTCTTATAATTTCATGCAGAGCACCAACACTATTGTTGTGGTTACTGGGAAAAATGGCAATGTGTACTTCAGGATCATGTTACAGAAAAATTCCACTCCCAAACCCCAGGCAAGAGAACAGGCACTGGAGAGCAAGACTGGGGGCTCCCCTCACCCTCAGGACCCAGGGCTGCTGTTCTGTCCCAGAGTCCTCACCACAGTACTGCTTCTGCAGAGCCTCCAGCCTCAGCAGAAGATCCAAAGAAAACAACTCTCGCCCTGAAGAGAATCAACTGTCGGGTAGCCTCAAACATGCCTAAGAAATCCAACCTGAGCTTAGCCTGGCTTCCTTACCCTAGCAAAGCGATTGCGTATATTTACAGAGTCAGATGGCTAAGAAAGGAAGCGGGTGACGTGCTTGGGAGAGTCCTTTCTTGGTTTCACTAATCTTTTATTTTGGTCTCACCCAGGCATCACTCCAGATGCCCACAATCCACAATTATGTAAGAAAATCAGGAAGGAGGCAAAACACAAGGTCCACCATGGATGCCAACAGCCTCCTTCCCAAAACCTTCTCTGGAAAAGTTGTTCCCAGATTTGGGGATTTCAGCAACCAACTTAAACTAAACAAGAACTGCAAGGAGGCAGGCACACACACATTTGGGTGCCAGTAATATTATTTGAGGAGAAGGCAATGGCACCCCACACCACTACTCTTGCCTGGAAAATCCCATGGACGGAGGAGCCTGGTGGGCTGCAGTCCATGAGGTCGCTAAGAGTCGGACATGACTGAGCGACTTCACTTTGACTTTCCACTTTCATGCATTGGAGAAGGAAATGGCAACCCACTCTAGTATTCTTGCCGGGAAAATCCCAGGGACGGGGGAGCCTGGTGGGCTGCCGTCTATGGGGTTGCACAGAGTCGGACACGACTGAAGCAACTTAGCAGCAGCAGCAGCAGCAGCATTATTTGAAGCACAACCATTAAAAACAATTTTATCACCATCACTGAATATAAGAACAGTCTTAACTATTCCAAAATAATACAGATACACTCTCAGAATAAGATAATTTAGCTTTGTGGAAAAACCCAATATACAGTCTGCATTTTTCTCAGAAAAAACTGTGGGACTGGGATATTGAGGAGGAGACACTACTTTCCTATAAAGGACTATCACTGCAATAAGATTATAAAATGAATTCCAATATCTATGTCCAAAAACAGCAAGGGCAAGAGAAGGCTTTTGCCCACTCTGCCAAGTGTGCAAAGAGAAGCAGTATTAGCCTCCATGGACACCAGGATCTTTCTAGCCAACTCCATCTGCCCTTCCTAACTCTCCTATTTTAAAATATGTCCAGCTCACCTTTCTGGGTTCTGATATTTTACTCCAGGTTATCATTGCCTTGCTGTCTAATCCAAACCTCATTTCCACTTTTGAGCCTTCATGTAAACCCATTTTTCACTCTCCTTCCTCAGAAATCTGTTCCTTAAGGAGAAATTTACCATATGACCCAGCCTACCTGAGAGAAATGAAAACAAAGCCACACAAAGTTGAGAATGTTCATAGTAGCAATATACATTAACAGTCAAACAACAGGAATGATCCACGTATCTATGAACCGGTGAATGGAAAAACAAAATGGTGTCCATCTGTACAAGGGAATGAGCTAGTGATACATGCTACAACACAGGAAGAACCTGAAAACTGGATGCTGAGTGGAAGAAACCAGCCACAAAGACCGCATACTGTATGAGTGTGACTCCATTCTTATGAAATGTCCAAAAACAGCCAGCATACAAAAAACAGAGGAGTGGGTGCCTAGGGGTGAGCGCAGGATTGACTACAGATATGCAAGAAGGAAATTTTTCATAATATATATTTTTAAAAATTTGCTCAATTCTATGCTTAATATGATGCTTGGCAGAATTTTTTAGTGAGATTCTATCTGCTAAGTGAGCCACAGAGTGAGGGGGTGAGTGAATGAATGAAAACTAATTTCCCAGAAGCCTCCCTGGTAACTTGAACCAGGTCTACACACTTCAGTCACTCCTGTCAGCCTCAACAAACTATGTATATTAGTTATATAACAATGAATTGTGTTACGTGTGTGTGTGTGTGTGTGTGTACGTTTATCGTCAAGTCTTTGGATTAGGTTGAACTATATGAAACTGTCATTTCTGTAGGTCAAAAATGGTTGGTACAGCGTTGGTAATTTCACATGATTCAACCTGTACATGAAATTTTTGATGCAGGAGACAAGAGAGAACAGAGACTTCTTTTTCATGTGGAACTTCCCCAACCAGTGGTTGAACCCATGCCCCTTGCACTGGAAGCACAGAGTCTTAACCACTGGACCACCAACTAAGTCCCAAGACCAGAGAGGCTTTTAAGTCAGACCAGCCTGAGTGTGGCTCCAGGCTCCATCCCGTATGGGAAGCTTCAATTTCCTCAGATAGAAAATGGAGATGATCACAGGATCCAGCTCCTAGGGCTGCTATGAGGATTACTAGGACAATGCATGGAAAGCACCGACCAGCGTTGAGGCAAAGTCACCAAGGAATTGCTCAGTAAATGACAGAAATTACTGGTACATGCTGCTCTTATCTGTCTATGAAACTACTCATTCTTCAGTTATCAAGGACCGGGATTTTTCTTTTGTATTCATGTGTTCCCTAGACCTGCAGGCAAAGGATGCTCACTGCTGGAGTCCTGCATAGGGAATGCTTCCAAACAGCTCCTGCAGCCTGACAGCACAGTTTCCTGGATGCCACTGCAGTGTTCGCCTGCAGACCCCCAGGTTCCTCCAAGATGAACCACAAACATCCCTGCAGGACTGTTACGATGCCATTCCCAATGTCTACTCACCACAAGCTCAGCAATACCATGCAGCAGAGGAAGTGCCGTCCGAAACAGTTCCTTCTGGCCTATTTCTCAACAAAGATGTTTGGCTGCTACGCAACCAGTGTTTTAGTGGATGTTGTGGCCGTTAGGGAAAGGCCAGGTTTCTACTGGCAACTACAAAGGATGGGGGCAGCAGGGGAGAAGCAAATAAAATCCTATCCTTACATTCTACTCAATATTCCTCATTTTTAGTACTCATAAAGTTAGCCCATGATTCCAAACAGGGGGAACTGGGATTAAATTAGAGTGGTCAGATTTCACAAATAAAAATATAAGACAACCAGTTAAAGCTAATGTAAATAACAAATATTTAGGGACTGATTGACACTACAAAATTTTCATTGTTTATCTGAAATACCACTTTAAATGGGCATCCTATGCTTTATCTGGTAACCCAAGATTAAATTGGTACCAGAATCAGTTCAGGTGCTCAGTCGTGCCTGACTCTTTGCGACCCCATGTACTGTAGCACACCAGGCTTCACTGCCATCATCAACTCCTGGAGCTTGCTCAAACTCATGTCCATCGAGTCAGTGATGCCATCCAACCATCTCATCCTCTGTCGTCCCCTTCTCCTCCTGCCTCCAATTTTTCCCAGAATCAGGGTCTTTTCTAATGAGTCCTCTCTTCACATCAGGTGGCCAAGTATTGGAGCTTCAGCATCAGTCCTTCCAATAAACATTCAGGACTCATTTCCTTTAGGATTGACTGATTTGATCTCCTTACTGTCCAAAAGACTCTCAAGAGTCTTCTCCAACACCACAGTTCAAAAGTATCAATTGTTCAATGCTCAGTATTTTTATGGTCAAACTCTCACATCCATCCATGACTACTGGAGGAATCATAGCTTTGACTACATGCACCTTTGTGGGCAAAGTAATGTCTATGCTTTTTAATATGCAGACTAAGTTTGCTATAGCTTTTCTTCCAAGGAGCAAGCATCTTTTAATTTTATGGCTGCAGTTACCATCAGCAGTGATTTTGGGGCCCAATAAAAATCTGTCACTGTTACCACTTCTTCTCTTCTAATTGCTAGGAAGTTAGTTTTTTGATGCCATGATCTTAATATTCTGAATGTTGAGTTTTAAGCCAGCTTTTTCACTCTCCTCTTTCACCCTCAAGAGGCTCTTCAGTTCCTCTTCACTTTCTGCCATTAGAGTGGTATCATCTGTGTATCTGAGATTGTTGATATGTTTCCTGGCAATCTTGATTCCAGCTTGTGATTCATCCAGCCTAGCATTTTGCATGATGTACTCTGCCAGAGATCAAATTGCCAACATCTGCTGGATCATCGAAAAAGCAAGAGAGTTCCAGAAAAACATCTATTTCTGCTTTATTCACTATGCCAAAGCCTTTGACTATGTGGATCACAATAAACTGTGGAAAATTCTGAGAGATGGGAATACCAGACCACCTGACCTGCCTCTTGAGAAACCTGTATGCAGGTCAGGAAGTAATAGTTAGAACTGGACATGGAACAACAGACTGGTTCCAAATCGGGAAAGGAGTATGTCACGGCTGTATATTGTCACCCTGCTTATTTAACTTATATGCAGAGTACATCATGAGAAATGCTGAGCTGGAAGAAGCACAAGCTGGAATCAAGATTGCTGAGAGAAATATCAATAACCTCAGATATGCAGATGACACTACCCTTACAGCAGAAAGTGAAGAACTAAAGAGCCTCTTGATGAAAGTGAATGAGGAGAGTGAAAAAGTTGGCTTAAAACTCAACATTCAGAAAAATAAGACCATGGCATCTGGTCCCATCACTTCATGGGTAATAGATGGGGAAACAGTGGAAACAGTGGCTGACTTTACTTTTCTGGGCTCCAAAATCACTGCAGGTGAGGAAACTGAGGCTTAGGAGAGGTAGAATCAAACTCAAGTTTGGGCCTCCCGATTTGAACCTAAAATTTATTTCGTCTTGGGGCCTCTCACCAGAATCCCAGACTCAGCCTACAATCTATTCAGGTGTCCCCTGAGCTAACTCCACATTTCCAATGCTCTGGTAAGTGAATTATATCTCAATAAGGCTGTTAAAAAAAATGCTTTCCAATATCTACTTCTCCATCAATAAAACTGAGAAACTTCAAACCATAAAACACTCTAGAACCACTTCAACTGATAAATATAATTGTTCTTCCTCTCTTCCATTCTATACCAGACCTCAGCAATTTCAATTCTCATGAGCCTTTTCCACTAAAATTAAGGACAGAAAAAACAAAGGGTAACCAAACCTTAAACAAGTTAAATCATTTTGACTGCGTATAGCTCTGTTAAAGGATACACCGAAAATAAGACTAGAATCAAAATGAAATCTGAAAAGTGACAACTCATCATATCCATTTATCTCCTTCATCGCCAGTGATCATGGGACTGGGCCACAATGAGAAAATGGTAGCCATTACTGTAAAAAAGAAAATTCCCTGGACAGTTGTCATAAACAAATGCTTTATTCTTACAGAAGGTACCACAGAAGAGTTTTTCTCATCTCAGTGCTGACAGCCTCTAGAGCTGCCAGGGGTTTACGAGGGGACAGATACTCTTTGATGTTCTTCTTTTCAGTCCAGTTTTTATCCACTTTCTCCACGGTTACTGAATCTGACCCACGCCCACTCTAGTCTCACCAGATTGAAGGCAACTGCTTATATGGATACTCTAACCAAGGGCTGGCATTACAAATGAGCATGAATGGCATGGATTTAATTCATTTTTAAAGAGCACAGTGTTTCCTGAGACAGGCGGGTTACTCTAACCACCAGAGTTCAGAACAAGGCCTTTTCATCCTTATTCTCCATAAGGAAAACTGTTGGGTATGGTGACAATCTTCAAGCACAGGAGTAGCCAAAAGCGGGGGGAATTCGTCATCTTATTTGCCTTTCAGAGGCAATATATCTCCTTGGTAACAATTCTAAAAAAGAAAAAAGAAAAAAAAAAAAAACCTCTACTAAATCTTACACCTTAGCAGGCAGTCTAGAAAATATGCCTGTGATTCAGGCAAGACACACAGTCCTTTCTCTCAAAGGGATGCTTAGTTTGTTTTGTCTGTTTTTATCAAAAGGGGGCATCTAATATCTTTCCAAGTGGATCTCACAGCTTTCCTCACAAAGACAGTGGCAAGAGTGACAATACCACTACCTTCTAGGGTTGTTTTGAGGGTGTGTGTAGGATGTACAGAAAGGTCTGCCACACAGGGCATCATCGATGCATGTTAGTTATGACTGTCGCTATTCCCCAGCACAGTACTTGCAGCACGAAGGTTAACTTGGAAAGACAGGAGATAGAACCGGATGGTGTGCAAGACACGAGGCAAAGGTTCTTATGGAAATTCTCCAAGGCGAGACCAAAGAAAAGAACCAAAGCCAGAAAACAATTTTAAAAAGAAAGAAAAAGCTATCAGCCTGTGCCCCAACCAACTAAACCACACAATTAAAGGTGCCTCTAGCATAGGAAATAGCACCTACTGTGAGCTGACGACTGAACTGTACACACACACACACACACACACACACACACACACGCTCAGCCTGGAGCCTGTCTGTGCCCTTATATTCCTCACAGGAAGGGGAGGTTTGGACACTACATTTAAAAAAAAAAATTTATTTTGGTTGTGCTGTGTGGTCTGTGAGATCTCAGTTTCCTGACGAGGGACTGAACCCAAGTCTCTGCAGTGAAAGCACCGAATCCTAACCACTGGACCACCAGGGAATTCCCTAGACACTTGCTTAAACTGAAACAAGACATGAGCCCAATATCATTTCAATCTACTCCTGTTTTCCTCCCACCTTGATGCCAAGACCCTCCAGCTTACAGACAGAGGCCATATGACTAGGAGACTCAAAGCACACATGAACACTGGAAACATGCTGCCGGGTTCCCACGGAGGACTGCAGAAAGTGGGGAAATCACTGACAACCACCACAACCAGGTCTATTGATGAAGCACAAATAACGGGATTAGACAAGAAAAAAGCTTGGCCTTCTAAAGGTAGTTTAATGGAAGAGAAGCCCAAAATAAAGGAAGGGAAAGGGGATTCCAATGAGTCATAAGAAATGTATGTGTCTCTCTGGTCCTCCCCAGCTCTGTACCCCAACATTTGAGTCAGGACAAATATATTCATCATTGATCCACTTAGTCTGCATTTTTTATAGTTATTTATTCTACAGCCAATGCTTTCTGGATAACCACTCCAGACAACGGCAACGTAAGCATGGCTCCTCTCAGAGCTTGCATTCAAGGACAGCAGGAGAACGAGCTACCCCCTGTACATCTGTTCCAATGGATCATTCATTTAACACTGTGCATCGCACTGTATCAGGCCAACAGGTCAAGCAGGTGAGGGAGCAGCCATGAAGCCAATTACAACCACACAGCTCGTGTCATTCCCCACAGCTGGCAGAACAAAGCCTCTGCAGGAGTTCACAGGTATAAATACTCCCAGCCTCACAGCATCGCTGGCAGGGCTGCTGAAAGATCAGGTCAGTACGGGAAGGATGAGGCTGGGGGGTCTCACCATATTGCAAATTAATAATTTCCTCCTCACGACCATTTGTGGAGTGGCTATTATACGCCAGTCACTGTGCAGACAACAAAGGATACAGCCCCAGAGCCTGTCCTCCTGGAGCTTAGAATCTAAGTGTACTTTTCAGTCTAAAGCATAATGAGTTATGAGAAGGATCCAACATGCAGAGGACACACCTCCAAAGGGAGAGAAGGATAAAATTAAAATATGCCTCTAAAAAACCCATAGTTGCTGTCCATCAACAATGAATGGATAAAGAAGATGTGGCACTTTATGTACAATGGAGTACTAGTGAGCTGTAACAGACAATGAAATTCTGCCATGTGCAGCAACATGGATGGACTTGGAGGGCAGTAGCCCAAGCAAAATACGTCAGCCAGAGAAAGGTACTGAATGATATTGCTTAGGTGTGGAATCTAAAAAATACAGCCAACTAGTGAACATAACAAAAAAGTAGCCAACTCACAGACATGGAGAACAATGGCTGTATGAACATGGCTGTCAGTGGGGAGGGAGGAGGGCGACATCAGGGTGGGGGGGTGGGGGATATGAACTCTTAGATGTAAGATAGGCTCAAGGATGTTATCGTACAACATGGGGAATATAACCAATATTTTGCAGTAAATGTAAATGGAAAGTAAACTTTTAAAAAGTATATACAAATAAAAAAATTTTTAATGGGATAACAAATGACAGCCCTTACCTCAAAAAAAAAAAAAAAAAAAAATACCACCACACACAGTATCACAGTTGTTACTCGTGGTAACAGTCACTGCTGTAAGAGCTGCAATACAGCAGAAAAGGTGACCACACTACTGAGGTTTGTTAGGTTTGCCACAGCACACATTCGGGGCATCCCTTCAAGGTGTTCCAGATTGGGACGGAAGAGCCTCACCTCAACAGTGCTATGTGCAGGCCCAGGAAGCTGTCAAAGGTCTGCTGGGCTTTAAAGAGAACTTCCACATGCACAGCAGCCCAGCCCGGCAGATGACGAAGCCCAGCAGCAATCCCACCTGGATTCTTCTCTCAGCTCAGCCACACGTCCTATATGCCTGAGCTAGGCAACTGCTTTCTGGAATACAGTTTTTGTAATTTTAAGAACAACAGGAAAAAGGAGAAGCAGTGGGGAAGAAAGAGAGACACACAGGACCATTTCACCAAGTGCGTGGACACCAATAAAAGCGCTGAAAGCAGACTTTAGATGACATGATTTGGTTTGAAGTGGAAACTGCCCTTCCTCTTCCTCCTTCACACAACAAAGACCACTTTCACCATCACCACCCTTCCAGGCAGAGAGCTTTTGAAAGGCAGCTCTTGGGCAATCTATAACTTCCTAAAATGATGCGAAACACTTGAACTGAGTGGATTAGTGGAACATAATATCCAGCAAGCCCCCAGCCAAATCCCCCACTTCCTTGCTTCTGGATCCCAGCTAGAGACCAGAGGGGACTGGCAATGGCAGAAGAGGCCAAGGCAGAAGGTCACTGAACAGGGAAGCCTGGGGCAGTTTTCAGAGGAAGTAGCACTTGAGCTAAGATGTGAAGTAGTAGTTAGGGGAAGGGAAGCAGAGGAGTGCAGCATCAGAGGGAACCATGTGTGCCGAAGCCCTGTGATGGGAGCCATGTGAGCATCAAAGAGAGCAGAGGAGAGGCCTTGAAGCTGGAAAATACAAAGATGATGCAAGACGAAACCAGACTGACAAATGGGCCAGACTAGGATACGGAGGTGCACTGGGCACCACTAAAGGGACTTCAACAGTATGTTGACATGCTCAGATTTTCACTTTGCAAAGATCATTCTGGCTACAAGCTAAACAATGAGTTTCGGTGCCAAATACAAGCAGCCACTGAAGGAAGACAAGTATCTGAGACACCAAGAAGTAGAAAGACTAGGGCACACGGGAAAGGAAGGAAGTTCAGCTGAAAGGAGATCCAGGCCTTTTCCTTGTAACTCGACAGCATCAATAATCAACTGGGAGCTCTTGAGAAAGACATGGCTCCAAGCCCCATTTCAGAACCTGATTTCAACAAGGCCCCAGGCAACTTAGATGCCCATTAAAGGTTGAAAAGCACTGCTCCAATACAGAGTGGGAACTGGTCTTTGAAGCTCATTAATTTATACCACTGAAGTCTTTTAAACACAGCTTTAAACAGTCTGTAATGAAGGTGAAAAACCTAATACCTCCCTTAAATCTTATGTAAAATGGAATCACAGACAACACCTGCTGGGAAAAAAACTCTTCCTAAACCAGCCAGGAGAGGAAATTGGCATTTCTGCTCCTTGACTTTGCTAAATCTGCACATATAACAACCACATAGGGTGACAATAGCTATGATACAAAGAAGCATCCTTTACCCACCCTCTAAGGATCTGGTTAACACACCTAGACAGAATCCAAGCTTCTGCCAAAGCTTCCAGAAGCATCTATGAGTCAGTCACCTTTGAGAGATAATCTTAATACTCACATAACCATTCACTGTGCTCTCCACTTTGAAAAATGAACGAAGTCACTTACAACACTCATCAATCTTGCAGATCACAATGCTATCTAATTATAAAGACGCTTGATGGCTCAATCACTGCTTTTCTGTGACGCCTAAAATAAGTCCTTTAATCATTACATGTCCCAGCTTTTTTCCCAATTGCAAAACAGGAACCCTAGCATTTATCCCTCCAAGTATGCTTTAGGGATTAGGGAAATTGTGTTTTCAATGCTCTTAGAGGTTCATCTGTGCTATTCAGTTCATAAAGCTTTGATTATGTCACTGTGCTACTCAAAAAACTTACACTGGCTTCCCAGTACCCACTAAATGCAGACAGTCTCTTCACTGTGGCACCCAACCCTTCTACAGTCTAATCCTCCAAACCTTGGCATACTTATTGCATAGATGCTCCAGCCAACCCAGGCTAGTAACGGTTCCTGAGCAAACTCGGGCCTTTTTGGTCTCCACTTTAGCTAGTAAGGTTCCTGGTAGAACTGGAACCCCACTGCCAATCCCTCCTAAATCCATACCCACTGTGTGTTGAGACTCAAAGTATGTTTAGGCACCAGCCAAAGGGGGATGAGGAAGGCACCAGGGATATCATATAGAAGAAGAGAAACACTCGGTGGGCTGAACCCATCTTCCACTGGAGGAACCAAAATAAATTCAGGAGGACCAAAACACAGAGTATAGACAGGACAATGATGTGAAGCTGGAGGAGCAGGCAGGGGCCGGAGTATGGAGGCTCAGAAAACACTATCAAGACATACGCGCTTTCTCCTAAAAGGGCTAGTGCAAAGGCTCTTGAGTGCAACCAGACTATAATACTTGAGAACTGTTTTAGGGAAGGCAGAAGGTACCTCTAAAAATGTTTTCTGAGTCTCTTTAAATCCACTTTGCCCACCAATGAAATTCAAGCTGTTTTTAGGAAATATCTGTGGCAATTTTAATAGTAGTACACCATCTCTTTTAACCAGAGATTATAATCACAGAACTAAAGACTTAGTAGGAACTTTAGCAATCATTTACTCTAACCCCTTATTTTAAAGATAAGAAAACTGTAGTCCTGAGGGATTAAACGATTTGCTCAAAGACACAGGCAATTTGTGGTAGGGTCAATATTCAAACCCATCTCATGGATTTCTAGGCAAGAGAGAACAGGATATAAACATTCCAATATAGGAATCAAGGCATTCATTCATTCAACAAATATTTATGTACCGGATGCCATTTAAAGCATTGGGAGTACAGAAGTGAACCAAGACAAACACACTTGGCATTGTAGAAACCATAATAAATAAATTATACAGTATGTTAGAATGAGAAATGCACTATAGAAAAAAGTAGAACAAAGAAGTAGGATGAGAGTGGGTGGCCAGCTTAGATCTCACTGAGGAATGTCAACTGAGCAAAGACTTGAAGGTGAGCGCTTGCAGGATACTAAGGATTTGGAAAGTCATGTGATTTCTATCCATTCCATCACAGTTTGCCTGTACAAGTAAGTGCAAGTAACAGGCTGACATCCATACACCAAGTTCAACAAACAAAATCCACAATTCTAACGTTCTCTCTGATAAAACAGGAAAAAACAATTCTCCTCCCAGCTTTAAGAAGAGGTCCTGATGGGCTGATGAAGTGGAATGTAGTGAAAAAGTGGATAAGGAGGGAATTTCAGGCTGGAAGGAAAACAAGTACACATTCTGCATTCTGACAATGAACCAAGCCAATTTATTTCAGTTACTGCCAAACATGGATTAAAATGTGGGTCAGTTCCTGAACAGACCAGAAATGAAACTGAGATTGGCACCAAGTTCCCAAAAGCTGGTAGAGCTGTGCAGAGCAGAGAAAAAGTGAGCATAAAAAAAGAGGAAGAAGAATGGAAATTACAAAAACTCTTAGACCTCAACCCCATCTTCCCCTCGGAGTACATACACTGTGCAGTGCTCTAATGGGTCAACATCACGATTCCAAGAGGCCAATACTTTCTGAGCCATCCCCACAATAACCCAGTGAGGTGGGTACTTTTACCAGACTCATTTTTACATATGAGAAAACTGGGACAACTGAGTCTCTGAGACATTAAATGCCCACACAGACAGAACAGGAACCCAGGACCACCTGATTCCACAACCCATACTGGGACTCAGCAAACTGTGGTCCTTGGGCTACAATGGGTTTTTACATTACTAAATGGCTGCTTTAAAAAAAAAAAAAAAAAGCCTAAGAAAGAATATGTGACAGAGACGCTACATGGCCCATGAAACCTAAAACATTTATTATCTGGCTCTTTACAGAAAAAGTTTGCTGACCCTGTAGTCTAACCTACTACACTGGCCACCAGCAGGTTCAAACACCACAGGATGCATTATGTATTCCAAATTGTGTCATTAGGGGAAACAGGCTCCGGAAGATGGAGAACTAGTTCTCATATTGGCTGGGCTGCAAGATAATCCGTGGCTTGGGGTCATGGATCTGCTGCATTAAAATTCTCATACAGCACTTTGTATTTTTTAAAATTTATCCCAACAGGGACAGTCCCCTCTCACCGTCCTACCCACCAGACACCCCACCCCCAGCTTACTAGGCTCCTAAACACTATTCTCAGGTTGCTCACCATCAGCCCAATCCTAGTGGTCCCCAGGGCTTCTAAACTGTCTCATTTCCCTCAAATCTGAATCTTCAGGTTACCTCACTTAAAAATAAGTCTCTTATCCCAAATTAACTCACCCAAATGTGGCCAAGAACCATGAGGTATCTGAAAGGCATAACCCTTTCTCTTCCCTGGATGACCTGTTCAATCTAAACAGGCCAGGGTGGAGGAATTTGGTTGCCTTGGCTGCTAGGCAGCTATCCCCCCTTCTTCTGTATTTATAGCACCTTAACATTCCTCTGGGAGACCATTCCTCCCTGACACTCATAACATGTATTTCATATGCTGTTGACTCCACTGTGGGCTCAGGTCAGGCAAGCTTCAAGGATTATCTCAAGGATGTGCACATGATTCAATAAAAGGCAAAGAGAACCACACTCAGGGCTTTGGTTCAAACTCCTGGCCACAGGTTCTCTTGCCAACATAAGGAAAGAGGCTGTCTGAAAATGGCACCAACCTACAGGAAAGCGGCACGGAGAGATGCAAAAACTGGGCCCGCAGACACTGTGTGAGCCACGGGAGCCGGTACGGTGTGAACTCAGAACATCTCTGGCCTTTCCAGTTCCCCATCACAATCAACTCTCTGTTGTAGGCGGCTTGGACTGTGTCTTCACTCCTTCGCAACAGAAAGTGGCCTGTCTGGCACAGTCAAGAGTGGAATCGTCATGTCCACCATGTACTTTCTGAAAACAGACTGGGGGGCTAGTGATAACAAAAGCTGCCTTCACAGTCAGCAAAGGTCCAGACCAACAGACCACGTCCATGCAGACACGAGGGGAAGCTCACCTCTCTTTTCCCAACTGCTCTGGGAATGTGGGGATCCCTGAGAATGATCGTTCTCATTTAAGGCTCAGTTATCTGACTAGAGCTGAGACCAGTGGGATTAAAACAGTAAGACTCTCACAATCAGTCTTTCAAATTAGTATACTTGATCTCCTCCCACCCAAAACCAGTATCCCTCAAGCCTCCAAGGGAAAACAGAGAAAAAAGCCAAAGGGAATTTAACAGTCAGTGGGCGAGTTCTCTTGCTTCTATTCTCTTGCTTCTATTATGTCCAGGGTTGCTTGGCAACCAGCCTCAGCCTGGTCATTCCCGTGGACAAGCAGAAGAAACGAATGTCAGACCTCCAGGTCACACAGCATGTCCTGTTTATGCCCCGTGACTCCAGGGCAGGGGTGGGTTCATGCTGTTCTACAAAACTGGCCAAATCCAGCCCACAGAGCACCTGCTGTCTTTAGGGGTTCTCCCACACTGCCCTCGAACCTTCGCCTTCAATGAATGTAAGCTGTGGATGTCTCCTCAAAATAGATTTAAAATGCTTTCAAAAACAGCTTGTCAGAAGAACAGAGAACAGCTTCTGACATGGAAAGAACTCTAATACTATTTATGAAGAACAGAAGAAACCAGCAGGGAGCAGAGGGCATGGTGCACACTCAGGAAAAAATGGGCCAGTTTGCGTTTCAGGTTCAGGATTTTCTGGAATCTTCCTTGACCCTGTATACTCTGAGGACACCTCCAAAGACCTGAGTGCTGAAAGCTCGGCCACTGTGCTATGCGACTCTAGGTCATGAGTTCCTTCCCAACAACTGAGAAGTCAGTGGGGACGGAGATTTCTGCATTTGGCAACACATTTTAGAAGTAACTGTGGCAGCCAATCCCTGCATGGTCAGTACGCTGCAGGGGGGTAAGGAAAGAATGTGGGTCAGTGAGTCTCCAGTGCTTAGATGTCTCCAAGCAGGGCGTCTGTGTCCACAAAGACGTGACGCTGCTCCTTCTCTCTCTCTTCCTGCTCCTAAATTAAATATCTAACCAAGGACAATGGCTTTCCACACAAAACAAAGACAGAGCCCAGGAGGGACAGGGACAAGAAACTCATGCGTGTGCTTAAATTCTATTTAGCAAGACAGAAGTCCTAAAAAGTAAGGGGCTGTATGGGAAGCACTGTCTTTAGTTGGCTGATCACTGTTAACACCCATTTGTCCACATGAAACTGCCCAAATGAACTGACAGTAAATCTTGTTTAAAAAAAAATTACTACTAGGTTTCAGGAAAAAATTTTGTACAGACATTATGCCTTGGCGGAGTGGTGTGTATCCTTTGGAAGGACAGTGGTTCCAGCTGGAAACACTGTAAGCAACATACAGCCTGCAATACAAACAAATATTTTTAAAATCTTTTTAGAGGAAAATGAAAAATAAGCCTTTTATGATTGATTATGAGGCTTACCAAGGATCCCTTTCCATTTGTGTTACTTTAAAATGATCATTAAAACTTGACAGTTTTATTTAAGATTTATTTACTGATGTCTACTCTGGCTCTTGGTTACTGTGTGCAGGCTTTGTCTCGTTACAGCAAGCAGGGGCTCCTTTTCATTGTGGGGCACAGTCTTCTCATTGCAGTGGTTTCTCCTGCTGCAGAGCACAGACTCTAAGCACACAGGCTCAGTAGTTGCAGCTCCGAGGCTCTAGCGTACTGGCTCAGTAGTTGTGGCACACAGACTTTAGTTGCTCGGCAGCTTGTGGGATCTTCCTGGACCAGGGATCAAACTGGTATCTCCTGCACTGGAAGGATATTCTTTACCACTGAGCCACCAGGGAAATCCAAAACTTAACACCTTTAAATGAGAGGTATGGAGGAGAACACCCTAATATTCAAATCTCTCTTTTTAAAGAAAAACAAAAAAGGTAAGCAAACATACTTATCGATTTAAGATTCAGTTGTAAGTCACTTTCTTCTAGGTGTGAAGATTATGAAAGGAGTCAACTCACATCAACTGGCCCAGCCAAGGGTATCTGAGCTTCCAGCTTGGTGCTACTTACATGGATTTTAGAACATCAGACTTCTCTTCCCTTTCCTCTGCATGATAAACATGAAATAAAGATAAGATATGGCAAGCATAAAAATAAAGAGGTAGAGAAAGATCTAAGAGAAAGAGGGCAAACACAGCAAAGGGATGGGCAGCAAGGAGGTAGCTGGTGAAGGCTCTTTGATCTGACTCTTGCCTTTTCTAACCCATCATCATTTCCTGTGCTACCCCAAAGGTAGACTAGACTGCCACCCCATCAGAGCAGCAACGTTGAATTTGTCCAAGAAAGAATCTTTAAATAAAATAAAATATAAAGAGAACCAAGGGATACCTGAGGCCATAAGCACTTAAGAGTGACTTTTAGAACACAGAGTCAAGTGGTTGAGGTGGGCTCTCTGAAGGGACACTTGACATAAGTCATTCAACATGCCCTGGGGAGCTAATGCCTATCCTTCTAAAACTCTTTCCAAAAATTACAGAGGAACACTTCCAAACTCACTCTACGAGGCCACCATCACCCTTACACCAAAACCAGACAAAGACAATACAAAAAAAGAAAACTACAGGCGAATATCACTGATTGCCATAGATGCAAAAATCCTCAACAAAATTTTGGCAAACAGAATTCAGCAACACATCAAAAAGCTCATACACCATGAACAAGTTGGGTTTATTCCAAGGACGCAAGTCAATCAATGTGATACACCACATTAACAAATTCAAAGATAAAAACCATATGATAATCTCAATAGATGTAGAAAAAGCCTTTGACAAAATTCAGCACCCATTTATGATGAAAACTCTTCAAAAAATGGGCATAGAATGAACCTTTAGTCAACAGAGTAAAGTCCATATATGATAAGCCTACAGCAAACATTATTCTCAATGGTGAAAAACTGAAAGCATTCCCCCTAAGATCAGGAACAAGACAAGGGTGTCCACTTTCACCACTATTATTCAACATAGTTTTAGAAGTCCCAGCTACAGCAATCAGAGAAGAAAATGAAATAAAAGGAATCCAGATCAGAAAAGAAGAAGTAAAGCTCTATTTGCAGATGACACGATACTATACATAGAAAACCCTAAAGATAGTATCAGAAAATTACTACAGGTAACCAGTGAAAGCTGAGCCCAGAAGAATTGATGCTTTTTAACTGTGGTGTTGGAGAAGACTCTTGAGAGTCCCTTGGACTACAAGGAGATCCAACCAGTCCATCCTAAAGGAAATCAGTCCTGAATATTCACTGGAAGGACTGATGCTGAAGCTGAAACTACAATCCTTGGCCACCTGATGGGAAGAACTGACTCACTGGAAAAACCCTGATGGTGGGAAAGATTGAAGGCAGGAGGAGAAGGAGATGATAGAGGATGAGATGGCTGGATGGCATCACTAACTCGATGGACATGAGTTTCAGTAAGCTCTGGGAATTGGTGATGGACAGGGAGGCCTGGCGTGCTGCAGTCCATGGGGTCACAAAGAGTCAGACAAGACAGAGCAACTGAACAGAACTGAATCAGTGAATTCAGCAAAGTTGCAGGATACAAAATCAATACACAGAAATCGCTTGCATTTCTATATACTAACAATGAAAAATCAGAAACAGAAATTAACGAGTCAATCCCATTCACCATTGCAACAAAAAGAATTAAATATATAGGAATAAACTTACCTAAGAGACAAAAGAACTGTACACAGAAAATTATAAGACACCGATGAAAGAAATCAAAGATGACATAAATAGATGGAGAGATATTCCATGTTCCTGGGTAGGAAGAATCAATACTGTGAAAATAACTATACTACCAAATGCAATCTACAGATTCAATGTGATTTCTATCAAATTACCAATGGCATTTTTCACAGAACTGGAACAAAAAATTTCACAATTCATATGGAAACACAAAAGACCCCCAAATAGCCAAAGCAGTTTTGAGAAAGAAGAATGGAGCTAGAGGAATCAACCTACCTGACTTCAGATTATACTACAAAGCTACAGTCATCAAGATAGTATGGTAGTGGCACAAAAACAGAAATACAGACCAATGGAACAAGAAAGAAAGTCCAGAAATAAACCCATGCTCCTACGGGTACCTTATTTTTGACAAAGAGGCAAGAATATACAATGGGGCAAAGACAGCCTCTTCAATAAATGGTGCTGGGAAAACTGGACAGCTACCTGTAAAAGAATGAAATTAGAACACTTCCTAACACCATACACAAAGATAAACTGAAAATGGATTAAAGACCTAAATGTAAGACCAGAAACTATAAAACTCAGACCAAAACATAGGCAGAACACTGGATGACATAAGATCCTCTATGACCCACCTCCTAGAGTAATGGAAATAAAAACAAAAATAAGCAAGTGGGACCTGATTAAACTTAAAAGCTTTTGCATAGCAAAGGAAACTATAAGCAAGGTGAAAAGACAATCCTTGGAATGGGAGAAAATAATAGCAAATGAAACAACTGACATAGGATTAATTTCCAAAATATACAAGCAGCTCACACAACTCAATACCAGAAAAACAAACAACCCAATCAAAAAGTGGGAAAAAGATCTAAACAGACATTTCTCCAAAGAAGACATACAGATGGCTAACAAACACAGGAAAAGATGCTCAACATTGCTCATTGTTAGAGCAATGCAAATCAAAACTACAATGAGATATCACCTCACACCAGTCAGAATGGCCATCATCAAAAAGTCTACAAACAATAAATGCTGGAGAGGGTGTGGAGAAAAAGGGAACCCTCTTGCACTGCTGGTGGGAATGCAAATTGATACAACCACTATGGAAGAAGGTATGGAGATTCCTTAAAAAACTAGAAATAAAACCACATGTGCATCAGCAATTCCACTCCTAGGCACATACCCTGAGGAAACCAAAACTGAAAAAGACATGTGTATCCCATTGTTCACTGCAGCACTATTTAGAATAGCTACAGCATTGACAGATGAATGGATAAAGAAGTTGTGATATATATACACAATGGAATATTACTCGGCCATAAAAAGGAATGCATCTGAGTCAGTTCTAATGAGGTGGATGAACCTATAGCCTATTATACAGCGTGAAGTAAAGTCAGAAAGAAAGAAAAATATCGTATACTAACGCATATATACGGAATCTAGAAAGATGGTACCAAAGAATTTCCTTATAGGGCAGCAATGGAGAAACAGACATAGAGAAGAGACTTATGGAATGGGTAGAGGGGAGGAGAGGGTGAGATGTATGTTGAGAGTAACATGGAAACTTACATTACCATATGAAAAATAGATAGCCAATGGGAATTTGCTGTATGGCTCAGGAAACTCAAACAGAGGCTCTGTATCAACCTAGAGGGGTGGAATGGGGAGGGGGATAGGAGGGAGGTTCAAAAGGGAGGGGATATATGTATACCTGTGGCTGATTCATGCTGAGGTTTGACAGAAAACAACAAAATTCTGTAAAGCAATTATCCTTCAATTAAAAAATAAATTAACTAAAAAAACAAAAATGCACTGGGGAGTTTAAAGGGTGGAATAGGCACATGACCTATAAACCAGGGTAATGACATAAAGGAGGGGGTTAGATGGTCAGGAGAGAACTCTTTGAGGGAACCTTCGGCTGAGTCCCGAAAGATGAGATGAAGCCAACCCTATGAAGAGCTGTAGCAAAGGCATTCTAAGCAATGGAAAGGTCCTATGGCTGGAAAGTGCCTTGTTCTGGATCCCTAGGTAAGTCAGCCTAGATATGCTCTCAGGATGCCGTGTGAGAACCGGCACTGTTTTCCTTAGAACTGCCCAAGTGTTCATGGCTGCTGAGAGGCAGGAGTGACTGAGGGGAGGGGGGGGAGAGACAGGAGGGCACGTGCAGCGAAATGACTGGAGTTGGAAATGGAGATGATTCATGACCAAAGGACAGAGATCACCAACCTGCACTTAACACCAACATTTATCTAAAACACCACTTTTGTCCAGTCCTGCAACAGATACTTGAGGTTAGACTCAAGGAAGAATTCCCTGTTAGAATTCAGTTGCCCGCACAAGAAAAGTTCACCTCTGTGTAGTGAGGCTGGGGGTGGGATGGGACCAGTGCTCATGGGATGTGTTACTTTTAGAGTGGTTTTTGACAAGTCAGCATCAGAATCTTGTGAGCAGACGTGTATAAAACCAAGCCATCAAAACATTACTGACTAGAGTATGAGGCCCAGTTTAACTTTTAGAGATAATCCCCAATACATGGATTCATCTCCAGTGAGAAAGTCAGAGATTCAAATGTAGACACTGCACAAAGACTACTTTTACAGTACCTATATTATTCCTACCTTACAAAGGGTGAAATAGTCATTACAGTAGCAACAGCTGCAGTGATGTGGGGCCAGATGCTGTTCACAACTAGCTCATTTAATCCTCACAATGTTCTCAAGCAAGCACTGTTATTCTCACTTTATAAAGGAAGAAAGTGCTTCCCTCAGGGCTCAGCTGGTAAAGATCTGCCTGCAACATGGGAGACCTGGGTTCAATCCCTGGGTTGGGAAGATCCCCTGGAGAATGGAATGGCTACCCACTCCAGTATTCTGGCCTGGAGAATTCCATGGACTGTATAGTCCATGGGGTCACAAAGAGTCGGACATGACTGAGCAACTTTCACTTAACTTCACTTCAAAGGAAGAAACAGAAGATTTAAGGGATTGGGCTAAGATTATAGTCAACTGTCCACCGCTGGTTAAGAGCAAAAGAGTCCACATTGGCTCAAAATTCTAACCCTGAGTCTAACACTTTTTATTTGGATAAGTTATTTTTGCTTTCTATGTCTCCGTTTTCTAGTCTATAAATTGGGATATTACTACATACCTCATAATACTACTGTGAAGGTGCAATGAAATAGTTTATAAAATACGTAATAAAAGGTTCTGACATATTAATAAACAGTTAAGTAGTGGTAAACATGTTACTAGTTATTATGTTCAAATGAATGAAATCATATGCATTCAATATATGAGACTCTTCATTCTGTGCCACTCAAAAAAGACATCCACTTTCTGTCTCCAAGGTTCTGCTCAACCTGTAGGAAAAGAAGGGAACAAGCAGAGAGATGAGAACTGAATCTTAAAGACAGGAAAAGAAACGGGGCAACCTATGTAAATACTCTTAAGGAGCTAATGATGGCATAGCTGTAAGAACATTCATTATAGATTGGTTAACGAACATGAAAAAGTAGGCCATTAGTAAGTCTTGACAGAGCATACCTGAAATACTACATAACCACTAAAAACAATCTCAGAGAGTGTATAATCATAAGGAAAGATGATCATAACCTGAGTAGAAAAGACAATAAAACCAAAATGAGTATCTCTAATCAGTACTATTGGCGTGATTTGCATTTTCCTTTTATTCATCTGTAATTTCTAAGTTATATCTAATTGGCATGTTACTGGTATAATCGGAAAAAATACAAGTTTGTTTTTGGATTGTTTAATTTTTTTTTTAAGAATTAGTTTATGTGATGAAAAAGGCGAAAGAGATACACTTCAGAAGAAGGCTGAAGAGGCGTACTGTATTTTCATAGTATCACGCCATTTAACAACTTTGTGGGTTGTTCAGCTGGAGGGAGGGAGATATAACCCATCTGATCCAGGTGCCATTTAATTATGCCCAAAATATATTATTTCCAGAGATTATACTAGTAAAGACTGAGATGTCATACCCCGTTTCCTGACCTATCCTAAATAGGTTTCTAGGTCTCTAATCAGCATTATAAATATACATAATTATATCTGGATCTGTTCAACTAACCCAAATAACATGCTCTCATTCAGCGTCCCCAAATTTATCTTCATGAAATACAAATCACTGACCTACTTTTGTTGAAGATAATCTTAACAGCACCCCCATCTCAATGACAAAAAAAATGAGGCTTGCATCAAGTCCCATTAGGAGAAGAAAAAAAATATGCTCCTCATCAGAACAGCTAACCAGGGGCCAAACATTTTACACCCTCACTGGTTCTGAGCAGTTTTCACCTCTGGAACCTAACACAGGAAGTTTAACAGGAAACGGGACCCCACACCGTGCTGTCTACAACACAGTGGCAACTCAGAGCCCACATTTCTTCCTGGCAGTCACCATAGTCACCTCAAATCTAGAAGTCTTTTTAAGTATTACCCTAGCAACTCTGGAAATTGATTTCAGGTCATTCTCATTTATAAACGGTTTTGCTTTTCAAAATCAAGAGGTCAGAGATCAGTCACTTTTTTTTGCCCTCTGGCAAGGCAAGATGTGGGAAGGGCACAGGGAAAGAATGAGAGAGGGAAACAAAAACAAAAGAAAAGAAGAGACAGAAGCAAATGAGAGAAAGAGAAAACAAATAGACGTAGAAAATGTGTTACCTACATCTGGGCTGGCATTTCCTAGAACAATGCAAGGTCTTTTGTAGGGAAGAAAGACTTTCATGTTAAGACCTTAGACACCATCATTTCAGCACAAGAAACTTACTTCTTTACCAACATTCCTAAAATAAAGCTAAAACCCTCCAAATGTGACTATCCAAATCAGTATATCACTGAAATTTTTCCCACTCTAGAAATAAATGTTCTTCTCTTCTGCTCAAAACAAGGCATCTACCTACTGGATATTGGGTATTCCTCCCCACTTACACCAGATTACCCTCTCCAAAGCAAGATCAAAACAGAGAAAGACGGGATAAAAGAAGTCCTAACGAGAGACGTACATGCACTCAGGGATGAGTGTGAATTAGTCACTGCCACACTAGCACATTTGTCAGGGGGTGAACAGAATACAGAAAAACTGAGTTCCAGATCCAAACACCTTGGTGCTGAAACTGCAGCATTCTGGAAAAGTGCAAATTATCTGGATGCACCAAAGGAAACAGCTGCTGCTCCTAAGTCGCTTCAGTCATGTCCGACTCTGCATGACCCCATAGACAGCAGCCCACCAAGCTCCTCTGTCCACAGGATTCTCTAGGCAAGAATAGTGGAGTGGGTTGCCATTTCCTTAAAGGAAACAGATCTATAGTTTAAAACGATCTAAGGACAAAGCAGACAGGCGAGCACCACACTTTGAGTTAAAATCTTGAGTGGCTGACTAGAGCTGGGGAGATGGGGATGCTGGCGAAGGAGTGCAGGATTTCTTTTGAGGATGATGACCAAACATATTCTAAAATTACTTGTGGAGACGGGTGAAAAATTCTGTGAACATACTTAAAGTCATGAACTGTACCTTATAAATGAGTGAACTGTGGGGTATGTGAATTACATCTCATTAAGTTACTTTCAAAAACCCTACGGCAGGACCTCCAAGGTCTCTGCCCACCATTGCTTAACTCCATGCCAACACATTTGAGGAGCTCAGTGATCTGACTGAGGTGTCACAGTAAGAAGCATGAGTCATCCTTTTCCTCCGTAACATTTCACAAGTCTCTCATTTAAGATAACCACCAAAAAACATTTCAACCATCTTTTTAAGGGGCTCAGTTCTCCAGATCAGAGGGGAGGTGGAGAATATGAGACCCCAATATTCAAAACTAAGATTTGTGAAAACAAGCCAAATATAGGTTCTTGTCGGCTGATAACCATCTTCACGCTTGAACTCTGCACCTCAAGTGCAAAATCCCAAGCCCTGCTGGGATTCTCCTTTCATCACAGTATGATGTGATGCCAGCCAGAAGAGACAGGGGACAGGAAAGCAAGCCAAAGACAGAACCCACAAGATACGGGGGCCAAAAGCTCAGTGCCACTCCAATTTTCTAAGCACTGGAGCAGAGCTTCCCGCTGGGGAACTGATTCCAAGCATGCTGGCTATATAGAGAGAAACAGAATTTATTTCCAGAGAGAGAACCATCTTGTTGCTCTACACAGAGCTGACAATATGGTGGTTTGCTAACCTTGCACACTGAGCTCAGGGCAGCTTCGGTCAGAGGGCTGGGAGAGGGCAGCAAGCAAAGTCATCTGTGGCTTCCAAGGCCTGGCCAGCAGGCCAGACACCTCTGGGTGTGGCTGGGGCTGGACGAGGCTGCAGATGCCAAGGTGCCCATCCCCAGGGCCTGCCTGGTCTCCTCGCTGCCCACAGTCAGAGTCATGAGGCTGATGCTCTGCTGGGTACCGGCCCAGGGCAGGATTTGTGTCAACATCTCAAGGAACCAGTCAGATACAAATGCAAACCCCCTTCCCTGTCTTTGGAAGAGCAGCCTACAGAATTTCTTAAGAAGCAAATCACAAGGGGAAAGCTGCACGGGTCAACACCCCAGGGTCCCAACAGCGGTAGCTGTTATCTGCTCCGTCACCCAGTCCTTCCTAGGAGGCTGAGAACCCACTGAGATCAGAAGAGAGATAAGGAGGAGCTGTTGCCAGAAATGAGTTCTCCAAAGGCACCTTGGAGGTACCCCAGCCCTCTCTGGGTTTGGTGCACAGTTCGTCCTCCAGAGCCATCCGCCAGTCCCTCTGCGGCTCTCCAGGAGACAGGGTTCCCCCCACCAGCAGTGCAACAACAGCTCAGTCAGCTCATTATGCTTCTTCTAGGTTTTTAAACAAAAACCATGCAATATAATCACAGGCTCTGATCCCAAATGACTTTAACCCTGACAGTACTCACTGTGGGGAAATGTGTGCCCTGTGACTGTGAGCAGGAAGTTTCCCTTCAGGAGCTTCCCGGCCTCCCCAGGCTCATGGGACGATTGGATCCTAGGCGTGGAGCCACATGCTGAGATGTTCTGAAGCGGGAGAACCTGTACCCTTTGGAGCCAATTCCCCATCATTCCTTGACCTGCTCTAACGGCTCCTTCCAGAGACAAATCTAGAAATGACAGTAGTGACATTCCAATTGCAGAGGACTTACCACGGGCCTGCTTACCCGTCACAATACCTATGATAATCTCATTTACTCCTCACAATAATATCAGATGGTGGATACGTGTCACCCTCGTACTTAAACCTCTTTCTCCGGTTTCAAAAGGCAAAATTCAAAGGCTTTAGGCAAGCCCTCACCCACACTGCCCAGGAAGACACACCTCATACTTAATCCGAACAAATCTCTCCATCCCTATTCCACCCACCTCTTCTGCCGAATGCTGATGCTGATGCCACAATTTCGGCCCCCGCGCTCTCCTCTCATTCCATGCCAGTGGTTCTCCAACTGTGCTGCACATTAGCAGTACCTGGGGTGTTTTTAAAATTCCCCTGGCACAAGTTGCAACCCAGACAAATTACATTAGAATCTCTGGGGTGAGTCCCAGACTCCCAGTGACTTCAATGGACTGCTTGGGCCTCTAATAACACCTGGTGAGACCCAAACCCACAGCAGTACCCCCTCTCTCTCTGGGGCCCCTGGCCTGTTTTTCCCTCCACCTGGTAGGTGTCTCCAACTGTAGGTCCCATGGAAATAACTCAGCAAGGACTCTTAGCCCCGTGTCCCCCACCATACACTGCAGGTCTTCTCTGGGGGTGCACAGTTCAGCCAGGGACACCCCTGCTCCCTCTTCCTCTGTTCTCCTCTTCAGTCACACCAGCAGGTCTTCCGTGAAAAGTGCCATGGTATCTTGATTTCTCTTCTATAATTTATGGGTGTTTGCTTGAATATTCAAATAATGATTCCACTGAGTAAAACAGATTTTCAAGAAGTGTACTCCGTGCCACTGGCTTTGCATACTCCCTGGCACACCGCCACCTACCCGAACACCAGCACCTGAGTCTGAGAAGCACATCTCTGCCCTTCGCTTCCCTCCCGGCACAATGGCCACATAGTGTCTGTTCTCTGACACACTTCTGCTCCAGGACAGCACAAAGCACAGGGAAGCTCAGATCGCTGATAGAATATAGTTCTGTTTTAGATCATACAACCACCGATACTTTTCAATGTAATGATTATGAATTAATGACCACTTGAAGATAATCTAGGAAAAAAATATTACTAACCACATCAAACCCATGATTTCAGGATGCTATAACGTTCTCTTTTGAAATAAATGTAATTTTTAATGAGTAGACGTTTTCAAAATAAATAAACCGTGGTAAGGTGGTGCAGAAATGACCTAGGTGATTTTAGAAGACTGATGGTTAGGAACACTGCCTCCCTGGACTGGCCTTTCCCCAAGTCCTCTGCTAGCTCCCCAGAGATCCTCTTGACCTGCCAGGAGTCATTGTACTGTGGACGGTCTATGGTTCCCTGGCCTCCTGAAGACGCCGAGCAACCAGAGCAGTCACTATGCTCGCCCCGTCCCAGAACCCCACTACCAGGAGCCTTCCACCACAGTGTGAGTGGTCCCAGGCACTGAACTAGAGACCACAGACAACACGTGCCCTCCATCAGGGCAAGTGCCAAGCTCTGCTGAAGAGGCAGGCAGCAGAGAGAGGTCAGACGAAAATGCCCAGCTCCCTTGCCACTTCCCAGAAAAGCTTCACAGACAGACAAGCTGTGCCTACCGGCTCAGAATAAAAGTCTTCTGTCAACAGATGTGGGAGCCTACCCTCCTTCACACCTGACAAACCTCCCAAGTAAAGCACACACTGCACCAAGACAGCGCTCCACTGCACCCTCACCAGAGGCACAGACAAGCTCTCCGGGGCCCACGCGCAAGGCATCACCAGTCCAGCTCTGGCTCATTTTAGGGAACAATTTTGTTGTCACTTCTGATCCCAGAATGAAGTACACACAAACTGAGGAGTAGGAAATGGACAAAACCCGAAGCACTGCTTTATTGCAGGCGCCACTCTACGATAAATCAAATGATGGATTCCCTTTCGACTCCAAAAATGTGATTTATAAAATTCAGTTCACTCAGAACTTTTCAGAAGCACCCCTATGAGATACCCATTGAAATGAAAAGTGTACGCACCCTCTGGCCCAGCAGTTCCATTTCCAGAATTCACCCTACAGATCTACTCACTCATCTGCCCATGACAGGTGGTACCAGGAGGTTCACAGCAGCATTGCTTATAGTAGCAAAAGGTTGGAAATTATCTAAATGTCTATTATTTGGTGGTGGTTTAGTCACTAAGTCATGTCTGACTCTTGCAACCCCATGGACTGTAGCCCACCAGGCTCCACTGTCCATGGGGTTTCCCAGGCAAGAATACTGGAGTGGGTTGCCATTTCCTTCTCCAGGGGAACTTCCTGACCTGGGAATCGAACCCACATCTCCTGCACTGCAGACAGAGTCTTTACCAGTTGAGCCACCCAGGAAGCCTGATTAAATAAATTATGTCCATACAGTGCCATACAATGCAATGCTAAAAATGAATTTGCTCTATATTTACCAAAGTTGAATAATATTCAAAATCCATTAAAATAGTACAAAATGCAAATATATGCAAAACAGTGCATATGGCTTGCTACCGGAGAAATATATAAATATGTATTTGCTGGCACATGCATAAATTATATCTGAAAAATACTCAAGAATGGGTGAAATGCTGTCTCCAGTAGAAGAACCAGGAATCTGGAGACAGGAGGCATCTAAGGATGCTTGCATTCCTTCCTGTCCCTTCTAAATTGTGTACTATTTACAGGTATTAGTGACATAAACTTTTTAAAAAGAAACATAGGTATGAATTAAAGTAAAAATGCTGTTTTAATTTCATCTCACTTGCTCAACTGATAATAATCTTGTACACTTGACCTACCAGTGTAATAACAAGATACAGTCAGGAATCTGTTATGGTTTGGGCTCAATCTGCTTGACAGTCTCTGTGGCACAGAAATAGCCTCAAGTTCAACTCGATCTACCTGGAAACCTACCTAAAGTCTCACGGGAGAAGCCATTTCATCTTTTCAAAGTGTTCAAATCAGCCTGGAATAAACTTAAAAGCACATTTGACAGCAAGAGCAGATGAGCTCTGAAATCAACGCGTGGTGTCTTTACAAACCATGTAAAATGGGGTTTATTTTGGCTTTTCCTGTGTGGCAGCAGCAGGAATCAAATCGTAGCTACTGGCTTGGCCAAAGGAAGCCAGCCAGTTAGCAAGGTTTGATCCAGAATTCCCAAGCCCCTCAACCCTTTATCCATCTGGCAAAGAAAACACACACACACAGAGACAGCCCCCTCCAGCCCCAGGAATCTCCACTTTCTAACTATAGTAACACTGCCCAAGCCTCCAGGCTCACCCCCTGCAGCATTCCATGCCTTCCTACCAAGGTGAAATGAGCCAGATATAAACATGCCGTGACAGCTTCTGGCCCACACTGCCAAGCTGTTTTCCTTACTATTTCCTCTCTTTCTCCACTCTGCGTTTCTACAAAATGTGTAAACTCCAGTGACTCTAATTTGTAAATATTCCTCTGGCCACCAAGGCTATTTTCCTCACCCTAACAAATGTGATTTCCCTGAAACTTGAGGTTGGAACAGCCTATTAGATATGGGCAAAGCCACATCCCATGTCCCATTTTATCTGTAAGAACTTAGAGCTCAGAAAGGATATCAGACAGGTCCAATGTTAATTAGGACACAGCCAATTAATTGTAATCTCTCTCTTTTCTAGTCCCTGGTTCCTTCAGAATCCATGCCAGCACCTAAAAGAAGAGCTTGTCCTGTTAAGGCTGCTTCCAATTAAAGCAAAACGTTAAGCTTCAGAAACAATCTAACAACACACTTAAAACAGTGCCAGACAAATGCCAACTAGACAGGGATGCCAAGGACCTAAAGAATCAATGTCGAGGAGCTTGTAAAAAATAATAAATAAATAGATTGGAGCTGGCAATAATTCCGCTTTAAGGAATCTACCCCCATGGAACTACTAGGACCCACACAGAAAGCAAAGTGTGCAAATCATCACTGTAGCACTTTCTCTGATAGTGAAAACTGAGGCAATCCAAATATCCCTCAACAGGAGAAGGGGTAAATCAGCCATGGTGTCGCCACATAGCAATGCTCTCTGCAGGTGTTAAAAGAATACACTGTATATGTGTACTGACATGGAAGACCTCTAAGACATAATACCAACCAGAAAAGCAAAACACAGACTAATTCATATCCTATAACTCCACTTATGAAAACAACAAATATGCACAGAAAAAGGACGAGTAAAAGAGCACATCGGTGGCTAACTCAGGCAAGGGGGTGCTTTACTCTGTACACTTCCACACTCTGCGGTTCTTTTATGAGTGTATTCATGAAATGTATAATTTTTTGTCTTTGCACTATAAGATTAGGTCATCCATTTACACTGTTCATCTTCCCCCAAACCTAATCCTTCCCAAGTGATCCTTATTTCAGAAAATAGCACCATCATTCACATAACTGCTCTAGCTAAAAACATTTGAGTCATTCTTGATTTTTAGTCTCAAAGCCTAAATCTGATCAAATAGTAGATCTCGTGGGCTGGACTTCCAAAAACACCCAGAATCTGACCTACATCTCCAATGCTGTCCCCTAGCCCAAGGTGCCACTGCCTCTTACTTCACCTATTATACAGCCTCCTAACTGCTCCCCTTGCCTCCATTCTTGCCCCACTAAATTATTCTCTACACAGTGGTCCCCATAATCTCTTAAAGCACAAGAAGGATGATGTCACAACCTTCCCCTGACTTTCCATCACACTCAGAATGAAACTCAAAGTCCCTTTGGGAGTCAAGACCTCGAGGACTTGGCTCCCAGCCTCTCTCCCTGTTCATCTGCCATCGCTCTGCTCCAGCTACACTGGCCTCCCTGCAAGCCCTGGGACACCCCATAATTCCTCTCACCTCACAACTTCTGCATCTGTTACCACAACCTTAAAAGCCCTTCCTCAAGGCCAAGGCTTGGATGACATGGTAAGAGCAAAGCAAGACTCCATGTTTGTTGAATGAAAGCCTTCCTCTGATGGCCTAAGATATACAATTTAAAACATACTGGGTTATAATTTTAAAAATTAAAACTTGAGTCAGTCAGAAGTGTATGACACTTAGCTTCATACTGGCATCTCTCCTTTGGCTAACTTTTTAAAATGTAATGGCCTAGACCGGGTAACAAAGTCACCTTCATGAACTGCTTTCCCCAATAGCTTCATGGTGACAACACTTTCTCCCTGACCCATGCTCATTTTGTCAATTCATGGGGTTTGTGATCATTAGCTTACATTGGCCAGCATTAGGAAGTTCAGCCTGGGGCCTCTCTCCAGAGGGACGCTGACTGGCCTAACTAGAGCAGAAATCTGAACCATAGCCTTGTCAGAATCACCTTTCAAGCCCTGGGATGTGAAACTGATCAGTCAAGTACATCTGAGGTTGAAGCAAGTAGAAGCAAAAAGTCCCCAAATGAGGGCAAATAAAGTATACCCAATGGTGTTCACTTACTCATCAAAAGTTTTACGGAAAAAGTAAAAGAATTAAGGGCTTCCCAGGTGGCTCAGTGTTAAAGAATGCAATGCAGGAGATGCAGGTTTGATCCCAGGGTCAGGAAGATATCCTGGAGAAGGAAAGGGCAACTCACTCCAGTATTCTTGCCTAGGAAATCCCATGGACGGAGGAGCCTGGCGGGCTATGGTCCACAGGGTCACAGTCAGATACAACTTGGAAACTGAACATGCACGCACAAAAGGATTAAAAAACAATCCGAGATGTAAACAGTGCCCATCTAAAAGATCTGAACAGACACTTCAGCAAAGAAAATGCATCAGTGGCCAATGAGCTTATGAAAAGATGCTGGACATTGTAAGTATCACAGAAATGCAAATTAAAACCAAAAGGTACCACTTCCCACCCACTGGGATGGCTACAATCAAAAAGACAGACAATAGCAGGTATTGGTGATAATGTGGAGAGACTGGAACCCTTGGATGATGCTGAGGGGAATTTAAAAGGATGCCTCTGGTGCAGAATAGAGTTTGGCAGGCTTTTACAAAATTAAACTTAAGTTTATCTATACAACCTAGTAATTCTACTCCTAGGTGGGAAATTAAATAAGAAATGAAAACATATGTCCATACAAAGACATGTATTTCACAGGCTGAAACTATTCTGCATGATACTGTTAAGGTCAATACATTTCTCAAAACCCACAGAATATACAACACAAAGAATGAACCCTTATGTAAACTATGGACTTGAGTTATAACACTATGTCATTATTGTAACAAATGTACTGAGAGAAATGGGTGTGAGAGGCTATATGGGAACTTTCTATACTTTCCACTCAATATTTCTGTAAACCTGAAACTGCTCTAAAAAATAAAGTCTATTAATCATATTTTTTTTAAGGAGGGAAGGGGGAACTTAAGCCTCAAATCAGTGGGCTGAGTGCTATAGATTATTGTCGTTCAGTCGTTAAGTGGTGTCCAACTCTTTTGCGACCCCAATGAATACAGCCCTCTGTCCATGAGATTTCCCAGACAAGAATACTGGAGTGGGTTGCCATTTCCTTCTCCAGAGGATCTTCCTGACCCAGGGATCAAACCTATGTCTCCTGCATTGAAGGCGGATTCTTTACACTGGGCCATGTGGGAAATTATAGATGCAATTTATTTACAGATTATAGATGCAATTTATTCAGTCCAATCCAGAACTGAATAACTGGATTAAAGTGGAAGGACTTTTTTCAAAGCCAGTGTTATATAAAAACTACAAAATCTTGTTTGGATATAATTTGCAGATGTTTATATTTGTATGAGTAATATTCCAAATGTCAGTATTGCAAATTACCACCATTTACAAATAATTAGGAAATGCTTTTTCTTCTTTTATTCGAAAGGTGCTAAAGCAAAGCAAAAGAGCTGAGAAAAAAACTTTTTGTTACCTAATTCCATATGCATTTGATCCTTTAGGATTTGTTAAGTAAAAAATAATATTAGTCCTAAACAAAGCAGGTCGGCACTGAAGAGCCTTTGGGAGTTTATACTATTAACGAAGGACTCATCTCACTACTGCAAAAACCTACATCAAATCCTAAAGAAGTACAAAAGGGTGACGTGTTTTTAAGCACACCACTCTTGATGATTTTTTTTCCACTCTCGTTTTAATGAGCAAAAAGGACAAACTATTTATCTTAACAAATCAGACCCAGGAACAGGTTTTTGGCCTCCATGTTCAACTCTCTACTACCCAGTTAAAAGAGAATTACTTTCATTCACAAAATAAATAAGTCATGGAATGTGATGCATAGCACGGTGACTATAGTTAATAGTACTATAATTTGAAAGCTGCTAAGAGAAGACGTCTTAAAAGTTCTCATCACAAGAAAAAAAATTCGTAATATATGTATGGTGATGGATGTTAACTAGACATATTGTGGCGATCATTTCATAATATATACAAATAGCGAATCATGACATTGTACACCTAACACTAAAAAATGTTCTGTGTCAATTATATCTCAATTTTTTAATATTTCAACTGAAAAAAGAAATGTTAGAAAAGTATGCATTTTCTAAATAACATTAAAAAGAAGAGAGAGACTCACTGGTAATCAGTGCTACCCCCAAAGAGCAACTCTACTGCTTCAAAAAGCCAAGAAGTAGTCAGGCACCCTTACTTGTGCCTCACTAGCCTACAATGGTTCTTTAATCCCACGATGATGAGAACACAAAACTTCAGAGCACAATACAAATCTTGGCTATTCTTTGCAACCAGGACTCAGAGAGTGAAAAACAATGGGTCCAATATTCTCACTTAATCTAACACCTGCTGCACGTTTTTCCTGTTTAGCGTCTAGCTCTCTGAAGAATTTGTATCTTCACTGCCGAAGTGTTTACTGAAGCACTGATGGGTCATGTTTAAGAGAAGCCCTGCAGTCCGTTGCCAAGTTCAAAACTTGCCTGCACGACTTCCTAGCTCTGTGACCTGAGACAAGTTACCCTAACTGCAAAATGCAGGTGAATAAGAGTACTCACCTCGCAGGACAGGGTTACGGACTCATGAGACAATGCGTGCACTTAGCATAGGGCCGGCCCTTGGTGAGTTTTCGAGAACAAGAGCTGCTGGCAAGGTTCCAGGTTTTCTGTTTGCTTGTTTGTTGAGAAAACTGACAATGCTCCCAAGGTCTTAACAGAGTGTATGTTCTAGAGCTTGACTGAACATCAAGTCTGCCTGATAACAGAGGCCTGGATGTGCCCCAGGTCTGGGTCTCCTCAGCCTGCACATTACCAGTTCCAAGTTAATTCTGCAGAGTTCACTTCTTAAATGAACTTAATGCTGAGATATGCTCCCCATCTACATAAAGGGGCCAGAGCCACATCCAGTGTATTCTTGAAGGCATCCTGTGGAAGGACTTCTATAAAGAGAATGCCCACTAGTATTACTAATGTTCAGAATCCAGATCATTGTGAAATGCAGAAGAGCAGTTACCAACGGAGGATTAGAAACAATTTTCAATACACTGAAGACATATATGCTTCTTCTGGGCATCCCTTGTGGCTTAGCTGGTAAAGAATCCACCTGCAATGCAAGAGACCTGGGTTCGATCCCTGGGCTGGGAAGATCCCCTGGAGAAGGGAATGGCTACCAATTCCAGTATTCTGGCCTGGAGTACTTAAAAAGTTGGACACACTGAGCAACTTTCACTTTCACTTTCTTTTTATGCTTCTTCTAGAACACATCTATCAGACTGGACATATAGACTATGGCAATTAATGACAGCTTGCATTATTTAAGAATGTAGATATGAGATAACTTTTACTTTTTTCCCGCCCACAATATGAAGTCAGGGCCCCATTGAGCCTCAAGAATGCCCTCTAGCTAATACTATCAAAACTATTTAAATTTCATTCTTTTTTCCCCCCTTAAGTACTGCACTATCTTTTTTGTTGGCAAAGTAATGTCTCTGCTTTTTAATATGCTGTCTAGGTTGGTCATAACTTTTCTTCCAAGGAGTAAGCGTCTTTTAATTTCATGGCTGCAGTCACCATCTGCAGTGATTTTTGGAGCCCCCAAAAAATAAAGTCTGACACTGTTTCCACTGTTTCCCCATGTATTTCCCATGAAGTGATGGGACCAGATGCCATGATCTTCATTTTCTGAATGCTGAGCTTTAAGCCAACTTTTTCACTCTCCTCTTTCACTTTCATCAAGAGGCTTTTGAGTTCCTCTTCACTTTCTGCCATAAGGATGGTGTCATCTGCATATCTGAGGTTATTGAGATTTCTCCCGGCAATCTTGATTCCAGCTAGTGCTTCTTCCAGCCCAGTGTTTCTCATGATGGACTCTGCAAATAAGTTAAATAAGCAGGGTGACAATATACAGCCTTGACGTACTCCTTTTCCTATTTGGAACCTAGGTAGCATATTCAAAAGCAGAGACATTACTTTGCCAACAAAGGTCCATCTAGTCAAGGCTATGGTTTTTCTAATAGTCATGTATGGATGTGAAAGTTGGACTGTGAAGAAAGCTGAGCACTGACGAATTGATGCTTTTGAACTGTGGTGTTGGAGAAGACTCTTGAGAGTCCCTTGGACTGCAAGGAGATCCAACCAGTCCATCCTAAAGGAGATCAGTCCTGGGTGTTCTTTGGAAGGACTGATGCTACAGCTGAAACTCCAGTACTTTGGCCACCTCATGCGAAGAGCTGACTCATTGGAAAAGACTCTGATGCTGGGAGGGATTGGGGGCAGGAGGAGAAGGGGACAACAGAGGATGAGATGGCTGGATGGCATCACCGACTCGATGGACGTGAGTTTGAGTGAACTCCGGGAGTTGGTGATGGACAGGGAGGCCTGGCGTGCTGCGATTCATGGGGTCACAAAGAGTCAGACACAACTGAACGACTGAACTGAACTGAATGCACTATCTAAATGTTCTTTCTTCATGCCTTAGCAAAAAACCTTTTAAGTATGACCTCACTTAAGTATATCAGACTTTTTACCCATCTCTCCACTTGGTTCAAGGTCCAAAATACAGCATTTTGCTTTGTTCATATACAGTTATGATGACAGATTTCTACAATTCTTATTTCTGTTAAAAGATAAAGGTGCCTTGAATTTAAGATTTGATATTGACAGACAAATACACAGCAGCTAAAATTTACTGCTGTGTGTTTTACTGGCATTCTTATTAATTTATTTCTGTTAAAATTCACTGTGATTGCCTTGGAAACATGATGCAGGTCAGAATTACTAACCTCTGAGAATGCAGTGATAAAGGCATATCATACCCAAAAAGTCTCACGAAAACTACTGGCTGAACTGGAGAAACACAGATACACTCATTTCACTTTACTTAAAAAAAAAAAAAGTGTCACCCAACAAGATACCAACCCCAGAGAAAGGCTTTATTCAGTATCACACTCTCTGCCCCAACTTGACTGAAAGCTGACTGACAGAAGAGGGTGGATCCTTGTTCTAGTTTTGGTAGTCTCTTCCCTGGTGGCTCGGATGATAAAAAATCCACCTGCAATGCAGGAGACTCGGGTTCAATCCCTGGACTGGGACGACCCTCTGGAGAAGGAAATGGCAACCAGCTCCAGTATTCTTGCCTGGAGAAATCCATGGACAGAGGAGCCTGGTAGGCTAGTCCATGGGGTCACAGAGTCAGACACAACTGAGCTACTAACACTTTCACTTTCTGCATCCTTGAAAATGCCAGGAACTAGAATGAATCCATCTTTCCATCTCATGAGAAAACTGGGTTTTCCCCTAGGACACAGTTCAGTCTCTGGGACGTCACCCCTGCTTAAACCCCACTGTAGGAGAGCAGCTTATGGTTCAAAGTTTCCCACCTGAAATTCCAATCAAGAACTCAGTGGCTCAAGTTGCCCACCACCATCTAAGCAAAAATTATTAAAATTACACTTCTGATATCCAGAATAGGAAAATCAGTAGAGACAGAAAATACATCAGTGCTTGATGAGGGCTGGAGGGCAGAAGAATGGGGAGGGAGGACTTAGGAGAAAATGGTGGGGGATGACTGTTTATGGGAATGGAATTTCTTTTGGAGGTGATGAAAATATTCTAAGATTGATTGTGGTGACAGCTGCATAGCTCTGTGGATGTACTAAGAACCACTGAATTAGATGCTTTAAGAGGGTGAACAAATTATATCTCAAACAAAGTTGATATTCTAAAATGTGAATTCCTGCCCCACCCCTCCCACCTAAGAGAATTCACTCTATCTTAGAAAGAAGTCAAATTGAAAGAGGCATATCCCCAGGAACAAGTCCATAAACCAACTCTAAAGGTGGAAAGAAAACAGTTCCTGAAAAACACCTCTCAAAACCAAAAGCTTAATTCACTTTCAGTTCTATGAAATCACATTTGATTTGCCATGAAGTCCATGAGACAGACAGAAATGAAGTTCAGTGCACTCGTGTAGACAATTCTGCTCTTAGTGACTCTTGCTCTGAATCTTGACATTCTGGAAGATAATAATAGCTACCATTAACTAAGCAGCACTACACACCAGGCCCCAAGCTAAGTGCTTTCGTTACATGCACTGTTTCATTACGTGCTCACAATAGCCCTAGGAGGTCAGCGTGGCTCTTCCCATTTTACACAGGAGGCGCTCAGGCTTAGTGATTTGCCCAATAAGTGATGAGGTCAAGAACCAAACACAGAAAATCCTAAAACTCTTAATTCTACAAGTGTCTGAACATCATCGCCAGCCTCTATTATCTCTCCAGAAAGAAAAAAGGACCAAAATATATAGAATCCTCTGGACTGAGACAGATTAATCAGGTCAAGGAAAGAGTGCTCACAGAAAATGTCTAGACAAATTAGCACAGAAAAAATTGACTGGGAATCACCACATCAAACAAGAACTTTCTCCAAAGGCAGGAGTTTCTGAAATGTAGGCCCCAAATTATTTTATTGCTTAGCTGCCTTGTGTCCAGCCCAGAGGTTTGAGCTCCAGGGAAAGACTTCTAGGAGTTCGTTAGTTCACCAGATTCTTTATTCAATAGACAACAGACCTACACAACATTTCTACTTCACAGTTAGGTGCATAGTTTCTGGAATCAGATAACTTATGTTTAAGTACACTTAATTGCTGTGATGCCTTGGGCAGGTTACTGATCTCTCTGGTCTTCAGTTTCCTCATTCATAAAGAGCAATGATCTAGCCGAACTTCAGCAATCCCTGGAGGCCAGTATTATTGCCTCAGATTAACACACAAAGGAAATCTAAACCCAAAGATCTGTGCATATTAATTATAAAATAAAGCCATAAAATTTTAGAGATGGAAGAGCCTATGAATCATCTAAACCAATGTTACTTACACAATTATGTATTTTTACATATATATATATATAAAACACTTAACATTTTGCAGAAGTGATAAAATGATCCAAAAAATGAATACACATATACTAGCATAGTAAGTATATAGCATAGTAAGAGAAGGCGATGGCACCCCACTCCAGTACTCTTGCCTAGAAAATCCCATGGACAGAGGAGCCTGGTGGGCTGCAGTCCATGGGGTCGATAAAAGTCGGACACGACTGAGTGACTTCACTTTCACTTTTCACTTTCATGCATTGGAGAAGGAAATGGCAACCCACTCCAGTGTTCTTGCCTGGAGAATCCCAGGGACGGAGGAGCCTGGTGGGCTGTCATCTATGGGATCGCACAAAGTCAGACATGACTGAAGAGACTTAGCAGCAGCAGCAGCATAGTAATATACCATGCAAGAAGGACCTAATGATAACACAATGCCTGAAGTTCAGGAAATAATCATCACCTCTACCCTCTTTAAGAGGGCATGTGGCACCTGTTCAAGCACTAGAAGAGTAGAAGAGTATAGTTAGTAACAGAGCTGGATATTAAGAGTTTAGAACACCTAGCTCTCCCCCAAGTTATAGAGCTGGTCCATTCATTAGACAATTTAAAAAACTCTTTAATTTTATCACCTGTACTGTTTCCTCCTACCCAAAGAATTCTTAAATTCCTCCCCCCCCACACCTTAAAAATAGTGGCAAGCAGATAAACTGCCAGTCACATACAGGCATGCTTCTCAGACTCAAGGCTAAGATACAAAATTCAAGTCCAAATTCCAACACTCTTGGACCAGGGGCTCCATTCTGGGCAAGAGGAATGAGGCAGAATTAAGAGCTCAATATCAGCAGGAACTTCATCTCTGGTTCAGACCCTGCAGGGGCTCAAAAACAGACCTGCTCTTAGAGCAGTGAGACTCTCAGCTAGTGATTCTTTCAAGCCTGCTTTCTCATTTGTAAGATGAGTTACAATACGTGAGATAATTTGTGGGTGAAGCAGTGCCTAGTATGGAGTAAGTCTCCACAGCCACAGGGACAAGAGAACAGTCACTAATACATCCTCAGTGCCCAGGGTAATATCGAGCACACAAACTCCAGATGTTTGCTGAATAAAGCGAGGCCCAATTAAAGCCAGTCTGAGATTCAAACAAAATTTGTGGGCCCAACCTGTAAGTGAGCCCCTAACTTACTCCAAACTAGGGGTCACATATTCCAAGGATGGCCCTGGTCATGAACAAAAGAAGAGTCTATTCATTTGCTTCAGGACACAGCCTCCAACAGAGACCCTGCCTCTGAAGAGCCTCAGCACACCAAAGTTCTACTTTTATTTCACCTCAAAAGACTACCACTTGCTGCCCTGGGGCTCCACTGTCTTCTTCATCTTTAGAAGCAACAGGCTCACAAAATGACATCTCAGGCATTTGACTTTAAGTCTCCTTTAAAGAGACTTGGTGACAATTCTCAGACCCACGGCTGCAGTCTGCCAAGACGAGCTTTCCTAGTTGAAAGATATCACCTATTAAGAAATGCAGCAAAGAGAAAGGAAAAGTCAAGTGAAAGACAATTCCACTATCTGCCTTTATATTATTTCTGATTCTTAAAAATAAAAGATGGACCAAATTATTCTTAAATGGGTAAACAGAAAAGGCACCCAAAAAAAGGAGCTCAGCAATCCAAGGCATCCATCCCTAGAGCACTCGTTTGGCCAGAAGGAGACACTCTCTGGCTCTGCAAATGACAAGGGAAATCATACAGAGAATGTAAATTTCATTTCTCCCCTGCCAAAGGGAAATTTGCAAAAATGGTTTTACAAAAGGTTCGAAAATCTCTAAGGATAAGTTTAAACTTCTTTCTGAGCGAAGATCGAGGACATTCCTTCCCAAACCTTTGAGTTTTCAAGGATATTGGTAGAGGTAAAAAAGGAGAGTGAGGGAGCGGGAGAGGGAGAGGATATGTTCGTTCTATTTTTAAACCCTCGCCCACAGTTTAGAGTAAAGGAACACTCTGATTCTGTACTCCCACCCCTATCACCTTCTGCTAAACACAAGAATCAGAACCTGCACACGTACGTGGCCCTGATTCTAGATCTGGTGGGTTACAAGCTGCCACTACTCCAAAGAATCGCAAGCTGACCAACCACCCTACCCAGCCCTTCTCTGGGAAGGGAAGGAGACCTCTCGGAGACCCCGGCGGCCCTGAGCAGGCTTGAGCAGCGTAAAGGGAGCGAAGCAGATACAACCCGCCTTTTCCTGAGGGGAGGCAGCGCCCCCTTGGCGGGACACGCTCCATTCCCACGGCTGGGCACTCAGGGGTGGGCAACTCTCCCCCAAGGAAGCCGGAGTCGTGGACGCGAAGGGGCTTCCCAATATGCTACGGTGCTCCAGGCACTCCAGTCCCACTCCTGAGACACCTGTGTGTGCCGCGCACACCCACCCGCGGCGCCCCAGAGCGCTACTCGCGCTCGGTCACCTCCCAGTCACCCCGGAACGCAAACGGCCGGGTGATGGGTCTCTTCCTTCACTATCTTGTTGCTAGCTCGCCCGTTTTACGTATCCTTTCCGCCTCGCGACAAGGGTCTACGCCCGTCCCTCAGCGCCCAGGAGCAGAAATCCAGCCGGGGGCGGGACCCCTAGGTCTGAGCGCCACCCGACGGCCCCTCCCGCCCCGGGGCACCGTCCCCGCCAGGCTCCGGGGCACTCACTCTTGAGCGCGCTGATGAGTGACTTCCCGTCCTTGATGAGCTCCTTGATGAATTTGTTGGTCTTGTCCAGCTCCGCTTCGTGCGACTTCAGCGTCTCTCGGAAGTGAGGGCTGTCGAGGCAGCAGTCACTGAATTCGAGCGCGGGCAGCCCCATGGTGTCCGCGGCGCCCAGCCGGGGGGCGCGCCTCCCCCAGGGCTCCGGCGGCCCGCAGTCCGGAGCACGCACGCGGCGAGACCCTGGCCGGCACCCCCGACGGCCGCCGGCTCCACAGGTGAGGCGCCGGCTCGCTCTCAGCGCGGTGTCCGCGGGCGCGCACGACTCCTGAACAGAGCCTGGACGCGAACGAAGAGCGGCTGCTCCAACAGCGTGTAACCGAGAGGCCGCGGAGCAGGAAGAGCAGCGGCGGACCCGCAGCGGCGACGGGAAGGGAACGAGCAGTCGAGCGAGTGCAGCAGCCGCCTCCCCGCCTCCTTCGCCAGTTCGCTCTTCTGCAGCTTCGAGCGCCCTCTCACAGCAGCCTCGGCCGCCCAGCCGGCGTCCGGGCCGGCCGAACCTGCTAGCAATGACCTAATCCCAGCCGAGCCAATCAGAACCCCGCCTCAGCCCTACCCACGGGCCTTCCGAGGATGCCCGGCCCTTCCGCGACCATAACCCAATCAACGGGGTCCAGAGGCGGGGTCTAGGTCGGGGGCGTGGCCCACGCCACCGCCTAGGTCCGCAGCACAAGCTCCGCCCCCTCCCGTCTGCTCTGGGTCGCACAGCCGGAGCCGCGAAGGAACGACGATCGCTGCCGCATGGGCCCGCGCAGCGGCCGGGATCCGAGCCGGAGACGGTGCGTCTGCATATCTGGGAAGCGGAAGAGCCTAGATGTGCAGAACATGAAAAATCTAGGAATTTAGGGCTGCAGTTCCCCCAAGGCTGAGGCAATCGTGCTTACCCTCAAAATGCATTCCCCAGTCGGACTGAAGCGACTTAGCACTCGCGCACGCCCCAGGAGAACCCCGAGCGTAGCAAGCGACCACGTCGCCCCTAGATACAAGCTCCTTCTTCCACTCAAGCAAAACATACTTACATCTTAAAATTACCAGCTCTGCTGGCCTGCAGTCTTCCCGCCCCCTACAGTCCGGCCCCCTTACGGCCACTCCTGCTCAACACCAGCCCACGGCTGCCCCCAACCGAAGGATCTAACATCCTTTCAAGAATTTCAGCCGCCTGTTTTCCTGCTGGGCACCTCACAATTTTACATAATTACGTCCACTGCCTGTAGTCCTCTGCAACACTGTGAGTTTCAAGAGTTCGAAATGAGCCACCGCCGATTTCTTGTGCGCTGCGGCACCCCTAACGCCTAGAACAGTGGCTGGCATCTAGTAACAGATATTGAGCGCTTACCTTGTGCTATATGTGCTATGGCGATTGATAAGTATTTGTGGAATCAATGAATGGATCCGTCCCCGTGTCCTTCTCCACTTTACACTTTCCTGCAATGTGTTGCCCTATTGCCCTTGGGTTCCACCACAGTAATCAATCCAGGCAGCTCACTAACTGCACCTGTCAGGCTGGATCCCACAGTGTCCAGTGCTGAACTGTGAAGTGCTAGAGGATAGGGACTGTCTTTGAATAAATTATTCGTATGTCTAGGAAGGAGGAGCCCTCCAGTTAGGTAATTTTGTGTGTGTGTGGCTTTTTTGTTTTTTGTTTGTTTCAGTTCAGTTCAGTTCAGTTCAGTCGCTCAGTCGTGTCCGACTCTTTGCGACCCCATGGACTGCAGGCAGCACACCAGGCCTCCCTGTCCATCACCATCTCCCAGAGTTCACTCAAACTCACGTCCATCGAGTCGGTGATGCCATCCACCCATCTCATCCTCTGTCGTTCCCTTGTCCTCCTGCCCCCAATCCCTCCCAGCATCAGAGTCTTTTCCAATGAGTCAACTCTTCGCATGAGGTGGCCAAAGTACTGGTGTTTCAGCTTTAGCATCATTCCTTCCAAAGAACACCAAGGGCTGATCTCCTTTAGGATGGACTGGTTGGATCTCCTTGCAGTCCAAGGGACTCTCAAGAGTCTTCTCCAACACCACAGTTCAAAAGCATCAATTCTTCCACGCTCAGCCTTCTTCACAGTCCAACTCTCACATCCATACATGACCACTGGAAAAACCATAGCCTTGACTAGACGAACTTTTGTTGGCAAACTAATGTCTCTGATTTTCAATATGCTGTCTAGGTTGGTCATAACTTTTCTTCCAAGGTTGTTTGTTTGGTTGTCTTTGTTTTTGTTTTTACATAGCTCTGCTATGCGCAGGCACTAGACTAGATACTAGAGATGCAAAGATGAATAACACAGAATGAACCTGTCTGCTACTGGTTAGTGGGATAGAAAAGTGACAAGCAATAGCAATGCTGCATAGTAAGTTGGGAACGTTGAGAAGGCGATGCTAACTCAGGAGCTAGAGAAGTCATCTACGTGGAGGTATTGATTTATTAAATGCATAAATGAGTGAATGAATGTGATCCGTTTGCCAGTTGTAGCTACAAATTTAGACTTGATAGCAGGCCCAAACAGTTATCAGATGGATAATTAAAACTCTGAAAATAGTTGTTCCTCAGTTGCCAAGAAAGAGAAAGATGTGGAATGGAATTCCATGAAACTAAATCTGCTTAATGCTATACCTTGAGCACTTAAAGGTAGGTGTTCTGGCTCTTAAGTAATATATAACAAATCACACCAAAACTTAATAGATTGAAGCAACTACGATCATTGTATTTTCTCTCCTAATCTCTGTGGATCAGGAATTTGGGGAAGAGCTTGACTGGGTTAATCAAGATTGCCAGGAGAAATATCAATAACCTCAGATATGCAGATGACACCACCCTTATTGCAGAAAGTGAAGAAGAACTAAAGAGCCTCTTGATGAAAGTGAAAGAGGAAAGTGAAAAAGTTGGCTTGAAGCTCAACATTCAGAAAACTAAGATCATGGTATCCAGTCACATCACGTCATGGCAAATAGATGGGGAAATAGTGGAAACAGTGAAAGGCTTTATTTGGGGGGACTCCAAAATCACTGTAGATGGTGACTGCAGCCATGAAATTAGAAGACGCTTACTCCTTGGAAGAAAAGTTATGACCAACCTAGAAAGCATATTATAAAGCAGAGACATTACTTTGCCAACAAAGGTCCATCTAGTCAAGGCTATGGTTTTTCCAGTAGTCGTGTATGGATATGAGAGTTGGACTATAAAGAAAGCTGAGTGCTGAAGAATTGATGCTTTTGAACTGTGGTACTGGAGAAGACTCTTGAGAGTCCCTTGGACTGCAAGGAGATCCAACCAGTCCATCCTAAAGGAGATCAGTCCTGAGTGTTCATTGGAAGGACTGATGCTGAAGCTGAAACCCCAATACTTTGGCCACCTGATGCAAAGAGCTGACTCATTTGAAATGACCCTGATGCTGGGAAAGATTGAGGGCCGGAGAAGAAGGGGACAACAGAGGATGAGATGGTTGGATGGCATCACCAACTCAATGAGTTTGGGTGGATTCTGTGAGCTGGTGGTGGACAGGGAGGCCTGGCGTGCTGCCTGCAGTCCATGCGGTCGCAAAGAGTCGGACATGACTAAGTGACTGAAGTGAACTGAACTGAACTGAACTGAACTTGACTGGGTAATCCTGACTTGGGGTCTTGCATGTGTTTGCAGTGAGATGGTAATGGGAGCATCTTCCTATCTTCAGATGGGCTTGGGCTTCACTGTGTGGTCTCTGGATGTGATCTGGTTGAGTTTTCTCACAGGGTCCTGAGGACCCCAGTGTCAACGTTCGAGCTTACAAGAAGAAAGCTGAATCACCTTTTATGACCTAGCCTTGGAAGTCAAACACTTCTTCCACCTTTATTGGCTACAAGCAAGTCAAAAGCTCAGATTTAAGGAAAGTCTAATTAGACTTCACTGGTGTCTCTGCAATAAAGAATCCTCCTGCAGTGCAGGAGATATGGGTTCAATTCCTGGGTGGGAAAGATCCTCTGAAGAAGGAAATGGCAATCCACTCTAGTATTCTTGCTTGGGAGATCCCATGGAGATAGGAGCCTGGTGGGCTACAGACCATGGGGTCACAAAAGAGTCAGCAACAAATTAGGGACTAAACTACAACAACAATTAGACTGTACCTCCAGATGGGAAATCGACACGAAAGGGAGATACTAATGCAGCTGTCTCTGATAAAAAAAAAAAAAAAAAAAAACAATCTGCCATTGTGGGCCTTGCATGTAGTAAAGAGTCAATAAGTGTTAAATGAATGAAACAAAATGAGGTGCACAATTATTTATTCTTCTGAGGAATATTGGGCAAATGTGTATAAAGTAATATATATGTATTAGTAACAACAATAATAAATATTATCTATCATTTGTTAAGCTCTTAATTTATGCCTGACACTATGCTAAATTATTTACATGCATTTAGTCCCCACAAGGTAACATTAGTACTAGGATAATCCCCATTTTTCAGGTGAGAAATTGAGGCCTGGAGTTGTAACTTGAACCAGGTTACTTAGCTATGAAATGTGTCTGGCACATACACAATGTATACCTTAATACATTTGTATAATTGTAGGGATAGCATGTAAATTTCTTATGAATTTTATCCAGAATTTCCACAAAGACCTCTCACACTTTTGATAATATTATCAGAAGAAGAGAATCAGAATGCAGTAGTATTGAGTACAGTAACTGGCCCCTGGAAGATGCAGCTGTCTCTCTATTTCTAGAATGTAATCTTCATGAAATACAGTTTCTGTGTTATTCACTATACAGCCCCAGCACCTAGAAGAGCAATGGGCACTTCAAAGATGAACAATGCCAATGGGAGGGGCACTTATTTAATAAGGAAGAAACAGTGACTCCTGTAACAACATAGGCTGTGGCCATGAATGCAAATAGAATAGAACAGTTAAAGCCCAGAAATCAGTTTCAGATGAAATACAGAAATTATTCAGGCAAAATGATCTGGCCTAAACATTTTAGATGAATATCTGAATTCCTTCAAATTAGCCAGTTAGCCCAAACAGTTCTACTTTTGATATCAATATATTTTAAATCCATATAATTTCTGACTTCAATTGTCCAATTAAGTTTAAATCTGCAATACAATTACTTCCCCTTTGTAGAAAACAGGAAAGCACTCTCATAAATGTTATCTCCAAGCCCACACAATCAGAGGTGGGCAAGGGCCACTCACCCATGATTCCTGAACACAAGCTAGAGAACACAGCTGGTCTATGATAAAAGTTCACTGGTCCTCACCTAACAGAACCAGGGGAGTACAGCTTCAGGACAGCTTCTAGCAGTTTAGCTGATGATATCGGCATAAGATCTCTCTCTCCATCACTCCAGCTGACCTTCCTCTGTGATGCCTTCATTTTCAGAGGTTCTCTCTACTTCTCCAAACTTATGTCAAGCAGTATCAGCAGTAAGAAAGTTTTGTTTGTTTTACAAAAAAATCTAACAGAAATACAAGACTAAAGCCAGAGGTAAAACAGTCCCTTTCCCAACACATAAAGCCTTGGAAGGAGTTGCTCCCCCAAAGGACAAGCAAAGTGCTGTTAACGGGAGAAGAGAGATTTGCTGTTGAATAGGCAGACACTATAATATGCAGTACACCTGACCAGTCCCCCACCCACCCCTCAAAACGAGTGCTCCTTCTGCTACATTCCCTGGGTTTTGTAATTCTATTTAGCATTCATTTAAGTTTTTTTTATAGTTGATACCATATATTTCCTTACACATGACTTCACCTTTTGTTCTTACTGGATAAGACATCAGTTATCCCATTTTAAAACAATGATTTGGGGATAACAGAAAATCAATTTCTCGACTGTGGCACAAAGGCATTAACATTTGTGAAAATCCATGAGTGCATTTTTGTCTATATAAATTACACCTCAACAAAGTTGGTTTTAAAAAATGATGATGGTGGTGGTAACATTAACAATGACATTTATTGTTTTTGTTGAATAGTAGGATTCATGCTAAGCATTTTTTTTTTTTTTTTTGGTACTTCTTCACTTAACCTTTAGTAGAATTCTGGGAAATAGGTGCTGTAACCCTCCCTACTTTAAAGATAAGGCAGCTAAAGCTTGAAGATGTAAGGTGCCTAAGGTCACATAGTTAGTGATGGAACAATGCTTATAATTCAAATCTGTCTGCCTTCAATAACTATCTCCACGAAAAGTGAAAGTGTTAGTTACTCAATTGTGTCTGATTCTTTTTGACTCCATGGACTGTAACCTGCCAGGCTCCTCTGTCCATCAAATTCTCTAGGCAAGAATACTGGAGCTGGTTGCCATTTCTTTCTCCAGGGGATCTTTCCAAACCAGGGATTGAACCCGGGTTTCCTGCATTGCAGATGGATTCTTTACCATCTGAGCCACCAGGGAAGCCCAACTATCTCCATACAAAATAATAATAGCCAAATACCTAAAAATGGAATAAAAATCACACATGAATGAAAGAGGAGGTCTCATTCTGAAGTGTATGTGTTTTCCCTTTGCTAGTATGTCCCCGATACATCAATCACTATACAAAGCCTCTAATTTGTTTTGGCTTTAAGTCCCAGGCCCTGTAATTTGTGTAGAAGCAACTGACTGAAACAGACGTAAAATTCTCATTTTCCTCCAAAATAAAAAAAGAGTAATATATCCTGATAAAACCACTGGCTTGCAGTTCTTTAAGGGAAGTATGTGGTGTGTGTGTGTGCATGTGTGTGTGTGTGCGTGCACGTGTGTATGTATGTGCGCATGCGTGCGCTTGCACTTGGCTATGTCTGACTCTTTGCGACCCCACAGACTGCAGCCTGCCAGGCTCCTCTGTCCATGGAATTTTACAGGCAAGAATACTGGAGCTTCTTCCTCCTGGGGATCTTCCCAACCCAGAGATGGAACTCGTGTCTTTTGCATCTCCTGCATTGGCAAATGGATTTGTTACCATTATGCCACCTGAGAAGCCCTGTTAAGGGAGGTAACAGCACTTAATTAACATTCTTTCATGCAAGAAATTAATAAAACTCATTCCTTGTACTACATAAGTCTGCTGTATATGTTAGCAATATTTTTATTTCCATTTTTTATAATTTGTTTATTCCGTGCCTGCTACTTTTCTACCCAAAGTCCATTCCCCCATCTTCCTGACTCATTTAATGAGAAAGTACTTACATAACATTTACTATTTATCAAATACTCTTCTAAACTCTTTACAAAACTTAATCTCGTAACAACGAGATTATTATCTCCATTTTATACAAGAGGAAACCGAAAAGGAATCAGCTACTGTGAGATAACCACTAAGCTACAGAGCTGAGATTCTAACTGGCAGTATAGCTCCAATCTTAGGCTATATTAATAGCAGAACCTCAAGTGCCCAGCTAAAGATTTCACTTCCTCTGACTTTCACAGCACTACTCATGACCATGGCCACTTTACTGGCCATTGAGATATAACTAGAAATCTACAGTGTAGGGTTTGGAAAAGGGTTTTGTTTTTGTTTTTAAATAAGGACACAACTGACACACATCTTTTGCCCACCTTCCTTCCTCTTCTTTTTGCCTAGAATGTGGGTACAAAGCATGAAGGAGGAGCAGCTATCTTACAACAATGAAGAGGAATACCACATGCTAGGGACTGATGGATGGGAAGATAGTGAAAGCCAGATGCCACGGAGCCATAACTCTTATCCCCAAAGTGCCTTCCTCTCAACTACTCATCACTTGAAGGGGAAAAAAACATAATCTGTTTCAGTTCAGTTCAGTTCAGTTCAGTCACTCAGTCATGTCCCACTCTTTGCAACCCCATGAATTGCAGCACGCCAGGCCTCCCTGTCCATCACCAACTCCTGGAGTTCACTCAAATTCACATCCATCTATTCGGTGATGCCATCCAGCCATCTCATCCTCTGTTGTCCCCTTCTCCTCCTGCCCCCAATCCTTCCCAGCATCAGAGTCTTTTCCAATGAGTCAACTCTTTGCATGAGGTAGCTTTGCCTTTTCAAAATGTCATATGAATAGAATCATGTGGTATGTAGCCTTTTCCAGATTAGTTTCATTTAGAAATATGCATTTAAGATATTCCCATGTCTTTGTGTAGTTTGAGAACGCATTGCTTTTTATTGCTCAATAATAATTCATTGTCTGAATGTACCACATTTCTTTATTCATTCACCTATTGAAGGGCATCTTTATTGCTTCCAGTGTGGGAAGATTATGAGTAAAGCTGCTGTAAACACTCATATGCTGATTTTTCTGAGGACGTAGGCTTTCAAATCAGGTGAGTGAATGCCTAAGAGCACAATTATATAGTAAGACCATATGTTGCTTTGTAAAAAAACTGCCAAAATTTCTCCCAAAGTGGCTGTACCACTTTGCATTCCCATCAGCTATGAATGAGAGTTCCTATGGTTCCGCATTTTCTTCAGAATGTGATAGATTCAGATTTTCTAGTTTTAGACGGTCTAATAAGTATATAGTGTTATCTCAGTGTTGTTTTATTATTAATTTCCACTTTCTGTAGGACAGGTAATATTTCAGTTTAGTTCAGTCGCTCAGTTGTGTCCGACTCTTTGCGATTCCATGGACTGCAGCACTCCAGGCTTCTCTGAACATCACCAGCTCCCAGAGCTTGCTCAAACTCATGTCCATCGAGTTGGTGATGCAATCCAACCATCTCATCCTCTATCGTCCCCTTCTCCTCCTGCCTCCAGTCTTTCTCAGCATCAGGGTTTTTTGCAATGAGTCAGTTCTTCGCATCAGGTGGCCAAAGTATTGGAGCTTCAGCTTCAGCATCAGTCCTTCCAGTGAATATTCAGGGTTGATTTCCTTTAGGATTGACTGGTTGGATCTCTTGC